>NC_090301.1:129720558-130341734 GCF_039906515.1 Pseudorca crassidens | reverse complement strand
AACCTACATTGCCCCAGCATGCCAACGCTCACGAAGGCAGTCCGAGCCCATCTCATGTGCTGGGCCACTTGCATTCAGTGAGGAAAAGCCACCTGCATTGAGGTGAACACTCTGCTCAGCGTTCTTTCCGGGAGCTCACACTTGCCGCCTCTCTAGGTTAAGCAGGAAGTCGTAGTGAGGACCAACCTGAGCAAAGAGCACAATTCCTCACGTTACACTGGTAGTCGTCGTAAGAGGAATTGCCAACTACGCCTGGCTGAGGCCTTCCCTGTGTTAAGGAACCAGCCACACTTAGAGGCCTTGAAAGAACAATTTATTCAGCGAAGTTCCCATTGTTTGGCGATGGTCAACCTTTGCAGCGCCAGTACTGCAGGGACTTAGGTTTGCTGCTAACAGGGCTAGGTGACCCTGCATACAGAAGCAGGCGTTTCCCTTTGGAAGCTTGGATCCCGGTTTCTCAGGGGCTGCTTGCAAGACCCTGCTATTGCCCAGCATCTCCCCTCTGCCCCTACACCCGGGTAGGAAGCATTTTAGCCTGAGAAGCAGGGCTCTTGCAACTCTGGAGGAGAGCTAATCCTGCAGCCCACGTTCGTCCTGGGAAACCGCAAGGTGACCCTTGGCCTCAGTGTAGTGGCGAAATGGCCGCCGGACAGGTCTTGCCTGCCGCGGTTTCCGTGAGTTCTCCACCGTCTTCGGGCTTAAATGGAGAGCGAGGAGAGCTGTCGGCTCTCACAGAACTCTGGCCTCCGCACTGTTTGCCATGCAACTGCACGCAAGACCACACGTCTCCTCCCGACCTGCTGAGAAACAGGCATCCGTGTAGGCCCTTGTTAACATTTCCTGGCGTGCAGAGTCCAAGGCGACACGCTGTCCTCTGCCTTGGAAACCTACGTTGCCACAGCTTGCCAAACGCTACCGAAGGCAGTCCTAACCAGTCTCGTGTGCTGCGCAGCTTTGATTCGGTTACGAAAAGCCACCTGCATTGAGGTGAACACTCTGCTCAGCGTTCTTTCCGGGAGCTCACAATTGCCCCCTCTCTAGGTTAAGCAGGATGTCGAGGTGAGGTCCAAACTGAGCAAAGAGCACAATTGCTCACTTTGCAGTGGTAGTCGTCGTAAGAGGCATTGCCTACTAGGCCTTGCTAAGGTCTTCGTTCTGTTAGGGAAGTCGCCACACTTAGACGCCTGTAAAGGAAACTTTATTCAGCGAAGTTCCCAGTGTCTTGCGACGGTCTCCCTTCGCAGGGCCAATACAGCAGGGACTTAGGTTTGCTGCTAACTAGGCTAGGTGACCCTGCATACAGAAGCAGGCGTTTCCCTTTGGAAGCTTGGATCTCGGTTTCTCAGGGGCTGCTTGCAAGACCCTGCTATTGCCCAGCATCTCTCCTCTGCCCCTACGCCCGGGTAGGAAGCGAGTATTTTAGCCTGAGAAGCAGGGCTCTTGCAACGCTGGCGGAGAGCTAATCCTGCAGCCCACGTTCGTCCTGGGAAACCGCAAGGCGACCCTTGGCCTCAGTGTAGTGGCGAAATGGCCGCCGGACAGGTCTTGCCTGCCGCGGTTTCCGTGAGTTCTCCACCGTCTTCGGGCTTAAATGGAGAGCGAGGAGAGCTGTCGGCTCTCACAGAACTCTGGCCTCCGCACTGTTTGCCATGCAGCCGAACGCAAGACCGCACGTCTCCTCCCGGCCTGCTGAGAAACAGGCCACCGTGCAGGCCCGTCGTAACACTTCTTGGCATGTAGACTCCAAGGCGACACGCTGTCCTCTTCCTTGGAAACCTACGTTGCCCCTGCATGCCAACCCTCACGAAGGCAGTCTGAGCCCGTCTCATGTGCTGGGCCACTTGCATTCAGTGAGGAAAAGCCACCTGCATTGAGGTGAATACTCTGCTCAGCGTTCTTTCCGGGAGCTCACCCTTGCCGCCTCTCTAGGTTAAGCAGGAAGTCGTAGTGAGGACCAACCTGAGCAAAGAGCACAATTCCTCACGTTACACTGGTAGTCGTCGTAAGAGGAATTGCCAACTACGCCTGGCTGAGGCCTTCCCTGTGTTAAGGAACCAGCCACACTTAGAGGCCTTGAAAGAACAATTTATTCAGCGAAGTTCCCATTGTTTGGCGATGGTCAACCTTTGCAGCGCCAGTACTGCAGGGACTTAGGTTTGCTGCTAACAGGGCTAGGTGACCCTGCATACAGAAGCAGGCGTTTCCCTTTGGAAGCTTGGATCCCGGTTTCTCAGGGGCTGCTTGCAAGACCCTGCTATTGCCCAGCATCTCTCCTCTGCCCCTACACCCGGGTAGGAAGCGAGTATTTTAGCCTGAGAAGCAGGGCTCTTGCAACTCTGGAGGAGAGCTAATCCTGCAGCCCACGTTCGTCCTGGGAAACCGCAAGGCGACCCTTGGCCCCAGTGTAGTGGTGAAATGGCCGCCGGACAGGTCTTGCCTGCCGCGGTTTCCGTGAGTTCTCCACCGTCTTCGGGCTTAAATGGAGAGCGAGGAGAGCTGTCAGCTCTCACAGAACTCTGGCCTCCGCACTGTTTGCCATGCAACTGCACGCAAGACCACACGTCTCCTCCCGACCTGCTGAGAAACAGGCATCCGTGTAGGCCCTTGTTAACATTTCCTGGCGTGCAGAGTCCAAGGCGACACGCTGTCCTCTGCCTTGGAAACCTACGTTGCCACAGCTTGCCAAACGCTACCGAAGGCAGTCCTAACCAGTCTCGTGTGCTGCGCAGCTTTGATTCGGTTACGAAAAGCCACCTGCATTGAGGTGAACACTCTGCTCAGTGTTCTTTCCGGGAGCTCACAATTGCCCCCTCTCTAGGTTAAGCAGGATGTCGAGGTGAGGTCCAAACTGAGCAAAGAGCACAATTGCTCACTTTGCAGTGGTAGTCGTCGTAAGAGGCATTGCCTACTAGGCCTTGCTAAGGTCTTCGTTCTGTTAGGGAAGTCGACACACTTAGACGCCTGTAAAGGAAACTTTATTCAGCGAAGTTCCCAGTGTCTTGCGACGGTCTCCCTTCGCAGGGCCAATACAGCAGGGACTTAGGTTTGCTGCTAACTAGGCTAGGTGACCCTGCATACAGAAGCAGGCGTTTCCCTTTGGAAGCTTGGATCCCGGTTTCTCAGGGGCTGCTTGCAAGACCCTGCTATTGCCCAGCATCTCTCCTCTGCCCCTACGCCTGGGTAGGAAGCGAGTATTTTAGCCTGAGAAGCAGGGCTCTTGCAACTCTGGCGGAGAGCTAATCCTGCAGCCCACGTTCGTCCTGGGAAACCGCAAGGCGACCCTTGGCCTCAGTGTAGTGGCGAAATGGCCGCCAGACAGGTCTTGCCTGCCGCGGTTTCCGTGAGTTCTCCACCGTCTTCGGGCTTAAATGGAGAGCGAGGAGAGCTGTCGGCTCTCACAGAACTCTGGCCTCCGCACTGTTTGCCATGCAACTGCACGCAAGACCGCACGTCTCCTCCCGGCCTGCTGAGAAACAGGCCGCCGTGCAGGCCCTTCGTAACACTTCTTGGCATGTAGACTCCAAGGCGACACGCTGTCCTCTTCCTTGGAAACCTACATTGCCCCAGCATGCCAACGCTCACGAAGGCAGTCCGAGCCCGTCTCATGTGCTGGGCCACTTGCATTCAGTGAGGAAAAGCCACCTGCATTGAGGTGAACACTCTGCTCAGCGTTCTTTCCAGGAGCTCACACTTGCCGCCTCTCTAGGTTAAGCAGGAAGTCGTAGTGAGGACCAACCTGAGCAAAGAGCACAATTCCTCACGTTACAGTGGTAGTCGTCGTAAGAGGAATTGCCAACTACGCCTGGCTGAGGCCTTCCCTGTGTTAAGGAACCAGCCACAATTAGAGGCCTTGAAAGAACAATTTATTCAGCGAAGTTCCCATTGTTTGGCGATGGTCAACCTTTGCAGCGCCAGTACTGCAGGGACTTAGGTTTGCTGCTAACAGGGCTAGGTGACCCTGCATACATACAGAAGCAGGCGTTTCCCTTTGGAAGCTTGGATCCCGGTTTCTCAAGGGCTGCTTGCAAGACCCTGCTATTGCCCAGCATCTCTCCTCTGCCCCTACGCCCGGGTAGGAAGCGAGTATTTTAGCCTGAGAAGCAGGGCTCTTGCAACTCTGGAGGAGAGCTAATCCTGCAGGCCACGTTCGTCCTGGGAAACCGCAAGGCGACCCTTGGCTTCAGTGAAGTGGCGAAATGGCCGCCGGACAGGTCTTGCCTGCCGCGGTTTCCGTGAGTTCTCCACCGTCTTCGGGCTTAAATGGAGAGCGAGGAGAGCTGTCGGCTCTCACAGAACTCTGGCCTCCGCACTGTTTGCCATGCAACTGCACGCAAGACCACACGTCTCCTCCCGACCTGCTGAGAAACAGGCATCCGTGTAGGCCCTTGTTAACATTTCCTGGCGTGCAGAGTCCAAGGCGACACGCTGTCCTCTGCCTTGGAAACCTACGTTGCCACAGCTTGCCAAACGCTACCGAAGGCAGTCCTAACCAGTCTCGTGTGCTGCGCAGCTTTGATTCGGTTACGAAAAGCCACCTGCATTGAGGTGAACACTCTGCTCAGCGTTCTTTCCGGGAGCTCACAATTGCCCCCTCTCTAGGTTAAGCAGGATGTCGAGGTGAGGTCCAAACTGAGCAAAGAGCACAATTGCTCACTTTGCAGTGGTAGTCGTCGTAAGAGGCATTGCCTACTAGGCCTTGCTAAGGTCTTCGTTCTGTTAGGGAAGTCGCCACACTTAGACGCCTGTAAAGGAAACTTTATTCAGCGAAGTTCCCAGTGTCTTGCGACGGTCTCCCTTCGCAGGGCCAATACAGCAGGGACTTAGGTTTGCTGCTAACTAGGCTAGGTGACCCTGCATACAGAAGCAGGCGTTTCCCTTTGGAAGCTTGGATCCCGGTTTCTCAGGGGCTGCTTGCAAGACCCTGCTATTGCCCAGCATCTATCCTCTGCCCCTACGCCCGTGTGGGAAGCGAGTATTTTAGCCTGAGAAGCAGGGCTCTTGCAACCCTGGAGGAGAGCTAATCCTGCAGCCAACGTTCGTCCTGGGAAACCGCAAGGCGACCCTTGGCCTCAGTGTAGTGGCGAAATGGCCGCCGGACAGGTCTTGCCTGCCGCGGTTTCCGTGAGTTCTCCACCGTCTTCGGGCTTAAATGGAGAGCGAGGAGAGCTGTCGGCTCTCACAGAACTCTGGCCTCCGCACTGTTTGCCATGCAGCCGAACGCAAGACCACACGTCTCCTCCCGGCCTGCTGAGAAACAGGCCGCCGTGCAGGTCCTTCGTAAAACTTCTTGGCATGTAGACTCCAAGGCGACACGCTGTCCTCTTCCTTGGAAACCTACGTTGCCCCAGCATGCCAACGCTCACGAAGGCAGTCCGAGCCCGTCTCATGTGCTGGGCCACTTGCATTCAGTGAGGAAAAGCCACCTGCATTGAGGTGAACGCTCTGCTCAGCGTTCTTTCCGGGAGCTCACACTTGCCGCCTCTCTAGGTTAAGCAGGAAGTCGTAGTGAGGACCAACCTGAGCAAAGAGCACAATTCCTCACGTTACACTGGTAGTCGTCGTAAGAGGAATTGCCAACTACGCCTGGCTGAGGCCTTCCCTGTGTTAAGGAACCAGCCACACTTAGAGGCCTTGAAAGAACAATTTATTCAGCGAAGTTCCCATTGTTTGGTGATGGTCAACCTTTGCAGCGCCAGTACTGCAGGGACTTAGGTTTGCTGCTAACAGGGCTAGGTGACCCTGCATACAGAAGCAGGCGTTTCCCTTTGGAAGCTTGGATCCCGGTTTCTCAGGGGCTGCTTGCAAGACCCTGCTATTGCCCAGCATCTCTCCTCTGCCCCTACGCCCGAGTAGGAAGCGAGTATTTTAGCCTGAGAAGCAGGGCTCTTGCAACTCTGGAGGAGAGCTAATCCTGCAGCCCACGTTCGTCCTGGGAAACCACAAGGCGACCCTTGGCCTCAGTGTAGTGGCGAAATGGCCGCCGGACAGGTCTTGCCTGCCGCGGTTTCCGTGAGTTCTCCACCGTCTTCGGGCTTAAATGGAGAGCGAGGAGAGCTGTCGGCTCTCACAGAACTCTGGCCTCCGCACTGTTTGCCATGCAACTGCACGCAAGACCACACGTCTCCTCCCGACCTGCTGAGAAACAGGCATCCGTGTAGGCCCTTGTTAACATTTCCTGGCGTGCAGAGTCCAAGGCGACACGCTGTCCTCTGCCTTGGAAACCTACGTTGCCACAGCTTGCCAAACGCTACCGAAGGCAGTCCTAACCAGTCTCGTGTGCTGCGCAGCTTTGATTCGGTTACGAAAAGCCACCTGCATTGAGGTGAACACTCTGCTCAGCGTTCTTTCCGGGAGCTCACAATTGCCCCCTCTCTAGGTTAAGCAGGATGTCGAGGTGAGGTCCAAACTGAGCAAAGAGCACAATTGCTCACTTTGCAGTGGTAGTCGTCGTAAGAGGCATTGCCTACTAGGCCTTGCTAAGGTCTTCGTTCTGTTAGGGAAGTCGCCACACTTAGACGCCTGTAAAGGAAACTTTATTCAGCGAAGTTCCCAGTGTCTTGCGACGGTCTCCCTTCGCAGGGCCAATACAGCAGGGACTTAGGTTTGCTGCTAACTAGGCTAGGTGACCCTGCATACAGAAGCAGGCTTTTCCCTTTGGAAGCTTGGATCCCGGTTTCTCAGGGGCTGCTTGCAAGACCCTGCTATTGCCCAGCATCTCTCCTCTGCCCCTACGCCCGGGTAGGAAGCGAGTATTTTAGCCTGAGAAGCAGGGCTCTTGCAACTCTGGAGGAGAGCTAATCCTGCAGCCCACGTTCGTCCTGGGAAACCGCAAGGCGACCCTTGGCCTCAGTGTAGTGGCGAAATGGCCGCCGGACAGGTCTTGCCTGCCGCGGTTTCCGTGAGTTCTCCACCGTCTTCGGGCTTAAATGGAGAGCGAGGAGATCTGTCGGCTCTCACAGAACTCTGGCCTCCGCACTGTTTGCCATGCAGCCGAACGCAAGACCACACGTCTCCTCCCGGCCTGCTGAGAAACAGGCCGCCGTGCAGGCCCTTCGTAACACTTCTTGGCATGTAGACTCCAAGGCGACACGCTGTCCTCTTCCTGGAAACCTACGTTGCCCCAGCATGCCAACGCTCACGAAGGCAGTCCGAGCCCGTCTCATGTGCTGGGCCACTTGCATTCAGTGAGGAAAAGCCACCTGCATTGAGGTGAACGCTCTGCTCAGCGTTCTTTCCGGGAGCTCACACTTGCCGCCTCTCTAGGTTAAGCAGGAAGTCGTAGTGAGGACCAACCTGAGCAAAGAGCACAATTCCTCACGTTACACTGGTAGTCGTCGTAAGAGGAATTGCCAACTACGCCTGGCTGAGGCCTTCCCTGTGTTAAGGAACCAGCCACACTTAGAGGCCTTGAAAGAACAATTTATTCAGCGAAGTTCCCATTGTTTGGCGATGGTCAACCTTTGCAGCGCCAGTACTGCAGGGACTTAGGTTTGCTGCTAACAGGGCTAGGTGACCCTGCATACAGAAGCAGGCGTTTCCCTTTGGAAGCTTGGATCCCGGTTTCTCAGGGGCTGCTTGCAAGACCCTGCTATTGCCCAGCATCTGTCCTCTGCCCCTACGCCCGGGTAGGAAGCGAGTATTTTAGCCTGAGAAGCAGGGCTCTTGCAACTCTGGAGGAGAGCTAATCCTGCAGCCCACGTTCGTCCTGGGAAACCGCAAGGCGACCCTTGGCCTCAGTGTAGTGGCGAAATGGCCGCCGGACAGGTCTTTCCTGCCGCGGTTTCCGTGAGTTCTCCACCGTCTTCGGGCTTAAATGGAGAGCGAGGAGAGCTGTCGGCTCTCACAGAACTCTGGCCTCCGCACTGTTTGCCATGCAACTGCACGCAAGACCACACGTCTCCTCCCGACCTGCTGAGAAACAGGCATCCGTGTAGGCCCTTGTTAACATTTCCTGGCGTGCAGAGTCCAAGGCGACACGCTGTCCTCTGCCTTGGAAACCTACGTTGCCACAGCTTGCCAAACGCTACCGAAGGCAGTCCTAACCAGTCTCGTGTGCTGCGCAGCTTTGATTCGGTTACGAAAAGCCACCTGCATTGAGGTGAACACTCTGCTCAGCGTTCTTTCCGGGAGCTCACAATTGCCCCCTCTCTAGGTTAAGCAGGATGTCGAGGTGAGGTCCAAACTGAGCAAAGAGCACAATTGCTCACTTTGCAGTGGTAGTCGTCGTAAGAGGCATTGCCTACTAGGCCTTGCTAAGGTCTTCGTTCTGTTAGGGAAGTCGCCACACTTAGACGCCTGTAAAGGAAACTTTATTCAGCGAGGTTCCCAGTGTCTTGCGACGGTCTCCCTTCGCAGGGCCAATACAGCAGGGACTTAGGTTTGCTGCTAACTAGGCTAGGTGACCCTGCATACAGAAGCAGGCTTTTCCCTTTGGAAGCTTGGATCCCGGTTTCTCAGGGGCTGCTTGCAAGACCCTGCTATTGCCCAGCATCTCTCCTCTGCCCCTACGCCCGGGTAGGAAGCGAGTATTTTAGCCTGAGAAGCAGGGCTCTTGCAACTCTGGCGGAGAGCTAATCCTGCAGCCCACGTTCGTCCTGGGAAACCGCAAGGCGACCCTTGGCCTCAGTGTAGTGGCGAAATGGCCGCCGGACAGGTCTTGCCTGCCGCGGTTTCCGTGAGTTCTCCACCGTCTTCGGGCTTAAATGGAGAGCGAGGAGAGCTGTCGGCTCTCACAGAACTCTGGCCTCCGCACTGTTTGCCATGCAGCCGAACGCAAGACCACACGTCTCCTCCCGGCCTGCTGAGAAACAGGCCGCCGTGCAGGCCCTTCGTAACACTTCTTGGCATGTAGACTCCAAGGCGACACGCTGTCCTCTTCCTTGGAAACCTACGTTGCCCCAGCATGCCAACGCTCACGAAGGCAGTCCGAGCCCGTCTCATGTGCTGGGCCACTTGCATTCAGTGAGGAAAAGCCACCTGCATTGAGGTGAACACTCTGCTCAGCGTTCTTTCCGGGAGCTCACACTTGCCGCCTCTCTAGGTTAAGCAGGAAGTCGTAGTGAGGACCAACCTGAGCAAAGAGCACAATTCCTCACGTTACACTGGTAGTCGTCGTAAGAGGAATTGCCAACTACGCCTGGCTGAGGCCTTCCCTGTGTTAAGGAACCAGCCACACTTAGAGGCCTTGAAAGAACAATTTATTCAGCGAAGTTCCCATTGTTTGGCGATGGTCAACCTTTGCAGCGCCAGTACTGCAGGGACTTAGGTTTGCTGCTAACAGGGCTAGGTGACCCTGCATACAGAAGCAGGCGTTTCCCTTTGGAAGCTTGGATCCCGGTTTCTCAGGGGCTGCTTGCAAGACCCTGCTATTGCCCAGCATCTCTCCTCTGCCCCTACGCCCGGGTAGGAAGCGAGTATTTTAGCCTGAGAAGCAGGGCTCTTGCAACTCTGGAGGAGAGCTAATCCTGCAGCCCACGTTCGTCCTGGGAAACCGCAAGGCGACCCTTGGCCCCAGTGTAGTGGTGAAATGGCCGCCGGACAGGTCTTGCCTGCCGCGGTTTCCGTGAGTTCTCCACCGTCTTCGGGCTTAAATGGAGAGCGAGGAGAGCTGTCGGCTCTCACAGAACTCTGGCCTCCGCACTGTTTGCCATGCAACTGCACGCAAGACCACACGTCTCCTCCCGACCTGCTGAGAAACAGGCATCCGTGTAGGCCCTTGTTAACATTTCCTGGCGTGCAGAGTCCAAGGCGACACGCTGTCCTCTGCCTTGGAAACCTACGTTGCCACAGCTTGCCAAACGCTACCGAAGGCAGTCCTAACCAGTCTCGTGTGCTGCGCAGCTTTGATTCGGTTACGAAAAGCCACCTGCATTGAGGTGAACACTCTGCTCAGTGTTCTTTCCGGGAGCTCACAATTGCCCCCTCTCTAGGTTAAGCAGGATGTCGAGGTGAGGTCCAAACTGAGCAAAGAGCACAATTGCTCACTTTGCAGTGGTAGTCGTCGTAAGAGGCATTGCCTACTAGGCCTTGCTAAGGTCTTCGTTCTGTTAGGGAAGTCGACACACTTAGACGCCTGTAAAGGAAACTTTATTCAGCGAAGTTCCCAGTGTCTTGCGACGGTCTCCCTTCGCAGGGCCAATACAGCAGGGACTTAGGTTTGCTGCTAACTAGGCTAGGTGACCCTGCATACAGAAGCAGGCGTTTCCCTTTGGAAGCTTGGATCCCGGTTTCTCAGGGGCTGCTTGCAAGACCCTGCTATTGCCCAGCATCTCTCCTCTGCCCCTACGCCTGGGTAGGAAGCGAGTATTTTAGCCTGAGAAGCAGGGCTCTTGCAACTCTGGCGGAGAGCTAATCCTGCAGCCCACGTTCGTCCTGGGAAACCGCAAGGCGACCCTTGGCCTCAGTGTAGTGGCGAAATGGCCGCCAGACAGGTCTTGCCTGCCGCGGTTTCCGTGAGTTCTCCACCGTCTTCGGGCTTAAATGGAGAGCGAGGAGAGCTGTCGGCTCTCACAGAACTCTGGCCTCCGCACTGTTTGCCATGCAACTGCACGCAAGACCGCACGTCTCCTCCCGGCCTGCTGAGAAACAGGCCGCCGTGCAGGCCCTTCGTAACACTTCTTGGCATGTAGACTCCAAGGCGACACGCTGTCCTCTTCCTTGGAAACCTACATTGCCCCAGCATGCCAACGCTCACGAAGGCAGTCCGAGCCCGTCTCATGTGCTGGGCCACTTGCATTCAGTGAGGAAAAGCCACCTGCATTGAGGTGAACACTCTGCTCAGCGTTCTTTCCAGGAGCTCACACTTGCCGCCTCTCTAGGTTAAGCAGGAAGTCGTAGTGAGGACCAACCTGAGCAAAGAGCACAATTCCTCACGTTACAGTGGTAGTCGTCGTAAGAGGAATTGCCAACTACGCCTGGCTGAGGCCTTCCCTGTGTTAAGGAACCAGCCACAATTAGAGGCCTTGAAAGAACAATTTATTCAGCGAAGTTCCCATTGTTTGGCGATGGTCAACCTTTGCAGCGCCAGTACTGCAGGGACTTAGGTTTGCTGCTAACAGGGCTAGGTGACCCTGCATACATACAGAAGCAGGCGTTTCCCTTTGGAAGCTTGGATCCCGGTTTCTCAAGGGCTGCTTGCAAGACCCTGCTATTGCCCAGCATCTCTCCTCTGCCCCTACGCCCGGGTAGGAAGCGAGTATTTTAGCCTGAGAAGCAGGGCTCTTGCAACTCTGGAGGAGAGCTAATCCTGCAGGCCACGTTCGTCCTGGGAAACCGCAAGGCGACCCTTGGCTTCAGTGAAGTGGCGAAATGGCCGCCGGACAGGTCTTGCCTGCCGCGGTTTCCGTGAGTTCTCCACCGTCTTCGGGCTTAAATGGAGAGCGAGGAGAGCTGTCGGCTCTCACAGAACTCTGGCCTCCGCACTGTTTGCCATGCAACTGCACGCAAGACCACACGTCTCCTCCCGACCTGCTGAGAAACAGGCATCCGTGTAGGCCCTTGTTAACATTTCCTGGCGTGCAGAGTCCAAGGCGACACGCTGTCCTCTGCCTTGGAAACCTACGTTGCCACAGCTTGCCAAACGCTACCGAAGGCAGTCCTAACCAGTCTCGTGTGCTGCGCAGCTTTGATTCGGTTACGAAAAGCCACCTGCATTGAGGTGAACACTCTGCTCAGCGTTCTTTCCGGGAGCTCACAATTGCCCCCTCTCTAGGTTAAGCAGGATGTCGAGGTGAGGTCCAAACTGAGCAAAGAGCACAATTGCTCACTTTGCAGTGGTAGTCGTCGTAAGAGGCATTGCCTACTAGGCCTTGCTAAGGTCTTCGTTCTGTTAGGGAAGTCGCCACACTTAGACGCCTGTAAAGGAAACTTTATTCAGCGAGGTTCCCAGTGTCTTGCGACGGTCTCCCTTCGCAGGGCCAATACAGCAGGGACTTAGGTTTGCTGCTAACTAGGCTAGGTGACCCTGCATACAGAAGCAGGCGTTTCCCTTTGGAAGCTTGGATCCCGGTTTCTCAGGGGCTGCTTGCAAGACCCTGCTATTGCCCAGCATCTCTCCTCTGCCCCTACGCCCGAGTAGGAAGCGAGTATTTTAGCCTGAGAAGCAGGGCTCTTGCAACTCTGGAGGAGAGCTAATCCTGCAGCCCACGTTCGTCCTGGGAAACCACAAGGCGACCCTTGGCCTCAGTGTAGTGGCGAAATGGCCGCCGGACAGGTCTTGCCTGCCGCGGTTTCCGTGAGTTCTCCACCGTCTTCGGGCTTAAATGGAGAGCGAGGAGAGCTGTCGGCTCTCACAGAACTCTGGCCTCCGCACTGTTTGCCATGCAACTGCACGCAAGACCACACGTCTCCTCCCGACCTGCTGAGAAACAGGCATCCGTGTAGGCCCTTGTTAACATTTCCTGGCGTGCAGAGTCCAAGGCGACACGCTGTCCTCTGCCTTGGAAACCTACGTTGCCACAGCTTGCCAAACGCTACCGAAGGCAGTCCTAACCAGTCTCGTGTGCTGCGCAGCTTTGATTCGGTTACGAAAAGCCACCTGCATTGAGGTGAACACTCTGCTCAGCGTTCTTTCCGGGAGCTCACAATTGCCCCCTCTCTAGGTTAAGCAGGATGTCGAGGTGAGGTCCAAACTGAGCAAAGAGCACAATTGCTCACTTTGCAGTGGTAGTCGTCGTAAGAGGCATTGCCTACTAGGCCTTGCTAAGGTCTTCGTTCTGTTAGGGAAGTCGCCACACTTAGACGCCTGTAAAGGAAACTTTATTCAGCGAAGTTCCCAGTGTCTTGCGACGGTCTCCCTTCGCAGGGCCAATACAGCAGGGACTTAGGTTTGCTGCTAACTAGGCTAGGTGACCCTGCATACAGAAGCAGGCTTTTCCCTTTGGAAGCTTGGATCCCGGTTTCTCAGGGGCTGCTTGCAAGACCCTGCTATTGCCCAGCATCTCTCCTCTGCCCCTACGCCCGGGTAGGAAGCGAGTATTTTAGCCTGAGAAGCAGGGCTCTTGCAACTCTGGAGGAGAGCTAATCCTGCAGCCCACGTTCGTCCTGGGAAACCGCAAGGCGACCCTTGGCCTCAGTGTAGTGGCGAAATGGCCGCCGGACAGGTCTTGCCTGCCGCGGTTTCCGTGAGTTCTCCACCGTCTTCGGGCTTAAATGGAGAGCGAGGAGATCTGTCGGCTCTCACAGAACTCTGGCCTCCGCACTGTTTGCCATGCAGCCGAACGCAAGACCACACGTCTCCTCCCGGCCTGCTGAGAAACAGGCCGCCGTGCAGGCCCTTCGTAACACTTCTTGGCATGTAGACTCCAAGGCGACACGCTGTCCTCTTCCTGGAAACCTACGTTGCCCCAGCATGCCAACGCTCACGAAGGCAGTCCGAGCCCGTCTCATGTGCTGGGCCACTTGCATTCAGTGAGGAAAAGCCACCTGCATTGAGGTGAACGCTCTGCTCAGCGTTCTTTCCGGGAGCTCACACTTGCCGCCTCTCTAGGTTAAGCAGGAAGTCGTAGTGAGGACCAACCTGAGCAAAGAGCACAATTCCTCACGTTACACTGGTAGTCGTCGTAAGAGGAATTGCCAACTACGCCTGGCTGAGGCCTTCCCTGTGTTAAGGAACCAGCCACACTTAGAGGCCTTGAAAGAACAATTTATTCAGCGAAGTTCCCATTGTTTGGCGATGGTCAACCTTTGCAGCGCCAGTACTGCAGGGACTTAGGTTTGCTGCTAACAGGGCTAGGTGACCCTGCATACAGAAGCAGGCGTTTCCCTTTGGAAGCTTGGATCCCGGTTTCTCAGGGGCTGCTTGCAAGACCCTGCTATTGCCCAGCATCTGTCCTCTGCCCCTACGCCCGGGTAGGAAGCGAGTATTTTAGCCTGAGAAGCAGGGCTCTTGCAACTCTGGAGGAGAGCTAATCCTGCAGCCCACGTTCGTCCTGGGAAACCGCAAGGCGACCCTTGGCCTCAGTGTAGTGGCGAAATGGCCGCCGGACAGGTCTTTCCTGCCGCGGTTTCCGTGAGTTCTCCACCGTCTTCGGGCTTAAATGGAGAGCGAGGAGAGCTGTCGGCTCTCACAGAACTCTGGCCTCCGCACTGTTTGCCATGCAACTGCACGCAAGACCACACGTCTCCTCCCGACCTGCTGAGAAACAGGCATCCGTGTAGGCCCTTGTTAACATTTCCTGGCGTGCAGAGTCCAAGGCGACACGCTGTCCTCTGCCTTGGAAACCTACGTTGCCACAGCTTGCCAAACGCTACCGAAGGCAGTCCTAACCAGTCTCGTGTGCTGCGCAGCTTTGATTCGGTTACGAAAAGCCACCTGCATTGAGGTGAACACTCTGCTCAGCGTTCTTTCCGGGAGCTCACAATTGCCCCCTCTCTAGGTTAAGCAGGATGTCGAGGTGAGGTCCAAACTGAGCAAAGAGCACAATTGCTCACTTTGCAGTGGTAGTCGTCGTAAGAGGCATTGCCTACTAGGCCTTGCTAAGGTCTTCGTTCTGTTAGGGAAGTCGCCACACTTAGACGCCTGTAAAGGAAACTTTATTCAGCGAGGTTCCCAGTGTCTTGCGACGGTCTCCCTTCGCAGGGCCAATACAGCAGGGACTTAGGTTTGCTGCTAACTAGGCTAGGTGACCCTGCATACAGAAGCAGGCTTTTCCCTTTGGAAGCTTGGATCCCGGTTTCTCAGGGGCTGCTTGCAAGACCCTGCTATTGCCCAGCATCTCTCCTCTGCCCCTACGCCCGGGTAGGAAGCGAGTATTTTAGCCTGAGAAGCAGGGCTCTTGCAACTCTGGCGGAGAGCTAATCCTGCAGCCCACGTTCGTCCTGGGAAACCGCAAGGCGACCCTTGGCCTCAGTGTAGTGGCGAAATGGCCGCCGGACAGGTCTTGCCTGCCGCGGTTTCCGTGAGTTCTCCACCGTCTTCGGGCTTAAATGGAGAGCGAGGAGAGCTGTCGGCTCTCACAGAACTCTGGCCTCCGCACTGTTTGCCATGCAGCCGAACGCAAGACCACACGTCTCCTCCCGGCCTGCTGAGAAACAGGCCGCCGTGCAGGCCCTTCGTAACACTTCTTGGCATGTAGACTCCAAGGCGACACGCTGTCCTCTTCCTTGGAAACCTACGTTGCCCCAGCATGCCAACGCTCACGAAGGCAGTCCGAGCCCGTCTCATGTGCTGGGTCACTTGCATTCAGTGAGGAAAAGCCACCTGCATTGAGGTGAACACTCTGCTCAGCGTTCTTTCCGGGAGCTCACACTTGCCGCCTCTCTAGGTTAAGCAGGAAGTCGTAGTGAGGACCAACCTGAGCAAAGAGCACAATTCCTCACGTTACACTGGTAGTCGTCGTAAGAGGAATTGCCAACTACGCCTGGCTGAGGCCTTCCCTGTGTTAAGGAACCAGCCACACTTAGAGGCCTTGAAAGAACAATTTATTCAGCGAAGTTCCCATTGTTTGGCGATGGTCAACCTTTGCAGCGCCAGTACTGCAGGGACTTAGGTTTGCTGCTAACAGGGCTAGGTGACCCTGCATACAGAAGCAGGCGTTTCCCTTTGGAAGCTTGGATCCCGGTTTCTCAGGGGCTGCTTGCAAGACCCTGCTATTGCCCAGCATCTCTCCTCTGCCCCTACGCCCGGGTAGGAAGCGAGTATTTTAGCCTGAGAAGCAGGGCTCTTGCAACTCTGGAGGAGAGCTAATCCTGCAGCCCACGTTCGTCCTGGGAAACCGCAAGGCGACCCTTGGCCTCAGTGTAGTGGCGAAATGGCCGCCGGACAGGTCTTGCCTGCCGCGGTTTCCGTGAGTTCTCCACCGTCTTCGGGCTTAAATGGAGAGCGAGGAGAGCTGTCGGCTCTCACAGAACTCTGGCCTCCGCACTGTTTGCCATGCAACTGCACGCAAGACCACACGTAGCCTCCCGACCTGCTGAGAAACAGGCATCCGTGTAGGCCCTTGTTAACATTTCCTGGCGTGCAGAGTCCAAGGCGACACGCTGTCCTCTGCCTTGGAAACCTACGTTGCCACAGCTTGCCAAACGCTACCGAAGGCAGTCCTAACCAGTCTCGTGTGCTGCGCAGCTTTGATTCGGTTACGAAAAGCCACCTGCATTGAGGTGAACACTCTGCTCAGCGTTCTTTCCGGGAGCTCACAATTGCCCCCTCTCTAGGTTAAGCAGGATGTCGAGGTGAGGTCCAAACTGAGCAAAGAGCACAATTGCTCACTTTGCAGTGGTAGTCGTCGTAAGAGGCATTGCCTACTAGGCCTTGCTAAGGTCTTCGTTCTGTTAGGGAAGTCGCCACACTTAGACGCCTGTAAAGGAAACTTTATTCAGCGAAGTTCCCAGTGTCTTGCGACGGTCTCCCTTCGCAGGGCCAATACAGCAGGGACTTAGGTTTGCTGCTAACTAGGCTAGGTGACCCTGCATACAGAAGCAGGCTTTTCCCTTTGGAAGCTTGGATCCCGGTTTCTCAGGGGCTGCTTGCAAGACCCTGCTATTGCCCAGCATCTCTCCTCTGCCCCTACGCCCGGGTAGGAAGCGAGTATTTTAGCCTGAGAAGCAGGGCTCTTGCAACTCTGGAGGAGAGCTAATCCTGCAGCCCACGTTCGTCCTGGGAAACCGCAAGGCGACCCTTGGCCTCAGTGTAGTGGCGAAATGGCCGCCGGACAGGTCTTGCCTGCCGCGGTTTCCGTGAGTTCTCCACCGTCTTCGGGCTTAAATGGAGAGCGAGGAGATCTGTCGGCTCTCACAGAACTCTGGCCTCCGCACTGTTTGCCATGCAGCCGAACGCAAGACCACACGTCTCCTCCCGGCCTGCTGAGAAACAGGCCGCCGTGCAGGCCCTTCGTAACACTTCTTGGCATGTAGACTCCAAGGCGACACGCTGTCCTCTTCCTGGAAACCTACGTTGCCCCAGCATGCCAACGCTCACGAAGGCAGTCCGAGCCCGTCTCATGTGCTGGGCCACTTGCATTCAGTGAGGAAAAGCCACCTGCATTGAGGTGAACGCTCTGCTCAGCGTTCTTTCCGGGAGCTCACACTTGCCGCCTCTCTAGGTTAAGCAGGAAGTCGTAGTGAGGACCAACCTGAGCAAAGAGCACAATTCCTCACGTTACACTGGTAGTCGTCGTAAGAGGAATTGCCAACTACGCCTGGCTGAGGCCTTCCCTGTGTTAAGGAACCAGCCACACTTAGAGGCCTTGAAAGAACAATTTATTCAGCGAAGTTCCCATTGTTTGGCGATGGTCAACCTTTGCAGCGCCAGTACTGCAGGGACTTAGGTTTGCTGCTAACAGGGCTAGGTGACCCTGCATACAGAAGCAGGCGTTTCCCTTTGGAAGCTTGGATCCCGGTTTCTCAGGGGCTGCTTGCAAGACCCTGCTATTGCCCAGCATCTGTCCTCTGCCCCTACGCCCGGGTAGGAAGCGAGTATTTTAGCCTGAGAAGCAGGGCTCTTGCAACTCTGGAGGAGAGCTAATCCTGCAGCCCACGTTCGTCCTGGGAAACCGCAAGGCGACCCTTGGCCTCAGTGTAGTGGCGAAATGGCCGCCGGACAGGTCTTTCCTGCCGCGGTTTCCGTGAGTTCTCCACCGTCTTCGGGCTTAAATGGAGAGCGAGGAGAGCTGTCGGCTCTCACAGAACTCTGGCCTCCGCACTGTTTGCCATGCAACTGCACGCAAGACCACACGTCTCCTCCCGACCTGCTGAGAAACAGGCATCCGTGTAGGCCCTTGTTAACATTTCCTGGCGTGCAGAGTCCAAGGCGACACGCTGTCCTCTGCCTTGGAAACCTACGTTGCCACAGCTTGCCAAACGCTACCGAAGGCAGTCCTAACCAGTCTCGTGTGCTGCGCAGCTTTGATTCGGTTACGAAAAGCCACCTGCATTGAGGTGAACACTCTGCTCAGCGTTCTTTCCGGGAGCTCACAATTGCCCCCTCTCTAGGTTAAGCAGGATGTCGAGGTGAGGTCCAAACTGAGCAAAGAGCACAATTGCTCACTTTGCAGTGGTAGTCGTCGTAAGAGGCATTGCCTACTAGGCCTTGCTAAGGTCTTCGTTCTGTTAGGGAAGTCGCCACACTTAGACGCCTGTAAAGGAAACTTTATTCAGCGAGGTTCCCAGTGTCTTGCGACGGTCTCCCTTCGCAGGGCCAATACAGCAGGGACTTAGGTTTGCTGCTAACTAGGCTAGGTGACCCTGCATACAGAAGCAGGCTTTTCCCTTTGGAAGCTTGGATCCCGGTTTCTCAGGGGCTGCTTGCAAGACCCTGCTATTGCCCAGCATCTCTCCTCTGCCCCTACGCCCGGGTAGGAAGCGAGTATTTTAGCCTGAGAAGCAGGGCTCTTGCAACTCTGGCGGAGAGCTAATCCTGCAGCCCACGTTCGTCCTGGGAAACCGCAAGGCGACCCTTGGCCTCAGTGTAGTGGCGAAATGGCCGCCGGACAGGTCTTGCCTGCCGCGGTTTCCGTGAGTTCTCCACCGTCTTCGGGCTTAAATGGAGAGCGAGGAGAGCTGTCGGCTCTCACAGAACTCTGGCCTCCGCACTGTTTGCCATGCAGCCGAACGCAAGACCACACGTCTCCTCCCGGCCTGCTGAGAAACAGGCCGCCGTGCAGGCCCTTCGTAACACTTCTTGGCATGTAGACTCCAAGGCGACACGCTGTCCTCTTCCTTGGAAACCTACGTTGCCCCAGCATGCCAACGCTCACGAAGGCAGTCCGAGCCCGTCTCATGTGCTGGGCCACTTGCATTCAGTGAGGAAAAGCCACCTGCATTGAGGTGAACGCTCTGCTCAGCGTTCTTTCCGGGAGCTCACACTTGCCGCCTCTCTAGGTTAAGCAGGAAGTCGTAGTGAGGACCAACCTGAGCAAAGAGCACAATTCCTCACGTTACACTGGTAGTCGTCGTAAGAGGAATTGCCAACTACGCCTGGCTGAGGCCTTCCCTGTGTTAAGGAACCAGCCACACTTAGAGGCCTTGAAAGAACAATTTATTCAGCGAAGTTCCCATTGTTTGGCGATGGTCAACCTTTGCAGCGCCAGTACTGCAGGGACTTAGGTTTGCTGCTAACAGGGCTAGGTGACCCTGCATACAGAAGCAGGCGTTTCCCTTTGGAAGCTTGGATCCCGGTTTCTCAGGGGCTGCTTGCAAGACCCTGCTATTGCCCAGCATCTCTCCTCTGCCCCTACGCCCGGGTAGGAAGCGAGTATTTTAGCCTGAGAAGCAGGGCTCTTGCAACTCTGGAGGAGAGCTAATCCTGCAGCCCACGTTCGTCCTGGGAAACCGCAAGGCGACCCTTGGCCTCAGTGTAGTGGCGAAATGGCCGCCGGACAGGTCTTGCCTGCCGCGGTTTCCGTGAGTTCTCCACCGTCTTCGGGCTTAAATGGAGAGCGAGGAGAGCTGTCGGCTCTCACAGAACTCTGGCCTCCGCACTGTTTGCCATGCAACTGCACGCAAGACCACACGTAGCCTCCCGACCTGCTGAGAAACAGGCATCCGTGTAGGCCCTTGTTAACATTTCCTGGCGTGCAGAGTCCAAGGCGACACGCTGTCCTCTGCCTTGGAAACCTACGTTGCCACAGCTTGCCAAACGCTACCGAAGGCAGTCCTAACCAGTCTCGTGTGCTGCGCAGCTTTGATTCGGTTACGAAAAGCCACCTGCATTGAGGTGAACACTCTGCTCAGCGTTCTTTCCGGGAGCTCACAATTGCCCCCTCTCTAGGTTAAGCAGGATGTCGAGGTGAGGTCCAAACTGAGCAAAGAGCACAATTGCTCACTTTGCAGTGGTAGTCGTCGTAAGAGGCATTGCCTACTAGGCCTTGCTAAGGTCTTCGTTCTGTTAGGGAAGTCGCCACACTTAGACGCCTGTAAAGGAAACTTTATTCAGCGAAATTCCCAGTGTCTTGCGACGGTCTCCCTTCGCAGGGCCAATACAGCAGGGACTTAGGTTTGCTGCTAACTAGGCTAGGTGACCCTGCATACAGAAGCAGGCCTTTCCCTTTGGAAGCTTGGATCCCGGTTTCTCAGGGGCTGCTTGCAAGACCCTGCTATTGCCCAGCATCTCTCCTCTGCCCCTACGCCCGGGTAGGAAGCGAGTATTTTAGCCTGAGAAGCAGGGCTCTTGCAACTCTGGCGGAGAGCTAATCCTGCAGCCCACGTTCGTCCTGGGAAACCGCAAGGCGACCCTTGGCCTCAGTGTAGTGGCGAAATGGCCGCCGGACAGGTCTTGCCTGCCGCGGTTTCCGTGAGTTCTCCACCGTCTTCGGGCTTAAATGGAGAGCGAGGAGAGCTGTCGGCTCTCACAGAACTCTGGCCTCCGCACTGTTTGCCATGCAGCCGAACGCAAGACCACACGTCTCCTCCCGGCCTGCTGAGAAACAGGCCGCCGTGCAGGCCCTTCGTAACACTTCTTGGCATGTAGACTCCAAGGCGACACGCTGTCCTCTTCCTTGGAAACCTACGTTGCCCCAGCATGCCAAAGCTCACGAAGGCAGTCCGAGCCCGTCTCATGTGCTGGGCCACTTGCATTCAGTGAGGAAAAGCCACCTGCATTGAGGTGAACGCTCTGCTCAGCGTTCTTTCCGGGAGCTCACACTTGCCGCCTCTCTAGGTTAAGCAGGAAGTCGTAGTGAGGACCAACCTGAGCAAAGAGCACAATTCCTCACGTTACACTGGTAGTCGTCGTAAGAGGAATTGCCAACTACGCCTGGCTGAGGCCTTCCCTGTGTTAAGGAACCAGCCACACTTAGAGGCCTTGAAAGAACAATTTATTCAGCGAAGTTCCCATTGTTTGGCGATGGTCAACCTTTGCAGCGCCAGTACTGCAGGGACTTAGGTTTGCTGCTAACAGGGCTAGGTGACCCTGCATACAGAAGCAGGCGTTTCCCTTTGGAAGCTTGGATCCCGGTTTCTCAGGGGCTGCTTGCAAGACCCTGCTATTGCCCAGCATCTCTCCTCTGCCCCTACGCCCGGGTAGGAAGCGAGTATTTTAGCCTGAGAAGCAGGGCTCTTGCAACTCTGGAGGAGAGCTAATCCTGCAGCCCACGTTCGTCCTGGGAAACCGCAAGGTGACCCTTGGCCTCAGTGTAGTGGCGAAATGGCCGCCGGACAGGTCTTGCCTGCCGCGGTTTCCGTGAGTTCTCCACCGTCTTCGGGCTTAAATGGAGAGCGAGGAGAGCTGTCGGCTCTCACAGAACTCTGGCCTCCGCACTGTTTGCCATGCAACTGCACGCAAGACCACACGTCTCCTCCCGACCTGCGGAGAAACAGGCATCCGTGTAGGCCCTTGTTAACATTTCCTGGCGTGCAGAGTCCAAGGCGACACGCTGTCCTCTGCCTTGGAAACCTACGTTGCCACAGCTTGCCAAACGCTACCGAAGGCAGTCCTAACCAGTCTCGTGTGCTGCGCAGCTTTGATTCGGTTACGAAAAGCCACCTGCATTGAGGTGAACACTCTGCTCAGCGTTCTTTCCGGGAGCTCACAATTGCCCCCTCTCTAGGTTAAGCAGGATGTCGAGGTGAGGTCCAAACTGAGCAAAGAGCACAATTGCTCACTTTGCAGTGGTAGTCGTCGTAAGAGGCATTGCCTACTAGGCCTTGCTAAGGTCTTCGTTCTGTTAGGGAAGTCGCCACACTTAGACGCCTGTAAAGGAAACTTTATTCAGCGAAGTTCCCAGTGTCTTGCGACGGTCTCCCTTCGCAGGGCCAATACAGCAGGGACTTAGGTTTGCTGCTAACTAGGCTAGGTGACCCTGCATACAGAAGCAGGCGTTTCCCTTTGGAAGCTTGGATCCCGGTTTCTCAGGGGCTGCTTGCAAGACCCTGCTATTGCCCAGCATCTCTCCTCTGCCCCTACGCCCGGGTAGGAAGCGAGTATTTTAGCCTGAGAAGCAGGGCTCTTGCAACTCTGGCGGAGAGCTAATCCTGCAGCCCACGTTCGTCCTGGGAAACCGCAAGGCGACCCTTGGCCTCAGTGTAGTGGCGAAATGGCCGCCAGACAGGTCTTGCCTGCCGCGGTTTCCGTGAGTTCTCCACCGTCTTCGGGCATAAATGGAGAGCGAGGAGAGCTGTCGGCTCTCACAGAACTCTGGCCTCTGCACTGTTTGCCATGCAGCTGAACGCAAGACCGCACGTCTCCTCCCGGCCTGCTGAGAAACAGGCCACCGTGCAGGCCCTTCGTAACACTTCTTGGCATGTAGACTCCAAGGCGACACGCTGTCCTCTTCCTTGGAAACCTACGTTGCCCCAGCATGCCAACGCTCACGAAGGCAGTCCGAGCCCGTCTCATGTGCTGGGCCACTTGCATTCAGTGAGGAAAAGCCACCTGCATTGAGGTGAACACTCTGCTCAGCGTTCTTTCCGGGAGCTCACACTTGCCACCTCTCTAGGTTAAGCAGGAAGTCGTAGTGAGGACCAACCTGAGCAAAGAGAACAATTCCTCACGTTACACTGGTAGTCGTCGTAAGAGGAATTGCCAACTACGCCTGGCTGAGGCCTTCCCTGTGTTAAGGAACCAGCCACACTTAGAGGCCTTGAAAGAACAATTTATTCAGCGAAGTTCCCATTGTTTGGCGATGGTCAACCTTTGCAGCGCCAGTACTGCAGGGACTTAGGTTTGCTGCTAACAGGGCTAGGTGACCCTGCATACAGAAGCAGGCGTTTCCCTTTGGAAGCTTGGATCCCGGTTTCTCAGGGGCTGCTTGCAAGACCCTGCTATTGCCCAGCATCTCTCCTCTGCCCTTACGCCCGGGTAGGAAACGAGTATTTTAGCCTGAGAAGCAGGGCTCTTGCAACTCTGGAGGAGAGCTAATCCTGCAGCCCACGTTCGTCCTGGGAAACCGCAAGGCGACCCTTGGCCTCAGTGTAGTGGCGAAATGGCCGCTGGACACGTCTTGCCTGCCGCGGTTTCCGTGAGTTCTCCACCGTCTTCGGGCTTAAATGGAGAGCGAGGAGAGCTGTCGGCTCTCACAGAACTCTGGCCTCCGCACTGTTTGCCATGCAACTGCACGCAAGACCACACGTCTCCTCCCGACCTGCTGAGAAACAGGCATCCGTGTAGGCCCTTGTTAACATTTCCTGGCGTGCAGAGTCCAAGGCGACACGCTGTCCTCTGCCTTGGAAACCTACGTTGCCACAGCTTGCCAAACGCTACCGAAGGCAGTCCTAACCAGTCTCGTGTGCTGCGCAACTTTGATTTGGTTACGAAAAGCCACCTGCATTGAGGTGAACACTCTGCTCAGCGTTCTTTCCGGGAGCTCACAATTGCCCCCTCTCTAGGTTAAGCAGGATGTCGAGGTGAGGTCCAAACTGAGCAAAGAGCACAATTGCTCACTTTGCAGTGGTAGTCGTCGTAAGAGGCATTGCCTACTAGGCCTTGCTAAGGTCTTCGTTCTGTTAGGGAAGTCGCCACACTTAGACGCCTGTAAAGGAAACTTTATTCAGCGAAGTTCCCAGTGTCTTGCGACGGTCTCCCTTCGCAGGGCCAATACCGCAGGGACTTAGGTTTGCTGCTAACTAGGCTAGGTGACCCTGCATACAGAAGCAGGCGTTTCCCTTTGGAAGCTTGGATCCCGGTTTCTCAGGGGCTGCTTGCAAGACCCTGCTATTGCCCAGCATCTCTCCTCTGCCCCTACGCCCGGGTAGGAAGCGAGTATTTTAGCCTGAGAAGCAGGGCTCTTGCAACTCTGGCGGAGAGCTAATCCTGCAGCCCACGTTCGTCCTGGGAAACCGCAAGGCGACCCTTGGCCTCAGTGTAGTGGCGAAATGGCCGCCAGACAGGTCTTGCCTGCCGCGGTTTCCGTGAGTTCTCGACCGTCTTCGGGCTTAAATGGAGAGCGAGGAGAGCTGTCGGCTCTCACAGAACTCTGGCCTCCGCACTGTTTGCCATGCAACTGCACGCAAGACCGCACGTCTCCTCCTGGCCTGCTGAGAAACAGGCCGCCGTGCAGGCCCTTCGTAACACTTCTTGGCATGTAGACTCCAAGGCGACACGCTGTCCTCTTCCTTGGAAACCTACGTTGCCCCAGCATGCCAACGCTCATGAAGGCAGTCCGAGCCCGTCTCATGTCCTGGGCCACTTGCATTCAGTGAGGAAAAGCCACCTGCATTGAGGTGAACATTCTGCTCAGCGTACTTTCCGGGAGCTCACACTTGCCGCCTCTCTAGGTTAAGCAGGAAGTCGTAGTGAGGACCAACCTGAGCAAAGAGCACAATTCCTCACGTTACACTGGTAGTCGTCGTAAGAGGAATTGCCAACTACGCCTGGCTGAGGCCTTCCCTGTGTTAAGGAACCAGCCACACTTAGAGGCCTTGAAAGAACAATTTATTCAGCGAAGTTCCCATTGTTTGGCGATGGTCAACCTTTGCAGCGCCAGTACTGCAGGGACTTAGGTTTGCTGCTAACAGGGCTAGGTGACCCTGCATACAGAAGCAGGCGTTTCCCTTTGGAAGCTTGGATCCCGGTTTCTCAGGGACTGCTTGCAAGACCCTGCTATTGCCCAGCATCTCTCCTCTGCCCCTACGCCCGGGTAGGAAGCGAGTATTTTAGCCTGAGAAGCAGGGCTCTTGCAACTCTGGCGGAGAGCTAATCCTGCAGCCCACGTTCGTCCTGGGAAACCACAAGGGGACCCTTGGCCTCAGTGTAGTGGCGAAACGGCCGCCGGACAGGTCTTGCCTGCCGCGGTTTCCGTGAGTTCTCCACCGTCTTCGGGCTTAAATGGAGAGCGAGGAGAGCTGTTGGCTCTCACAGAACTCTGGCCTCCGCACTGTTTGCCATGCAGCCGAACGCAAGACCACACGTCTCCTCCTGGCCTGCTGAGAAACAGGCCGCCGTGCAGGCCCTTCGTAACACTTCTTGGCATGTAGACTCCAAGGCGACACGCTGTCCTCTTCCTTGGAAACCTACGTTGCCCCAGCATGCCAACGCTCACGAAGGCAGTCCGAGCCCGTCTCATGTGCTGGGCCACTTGCATTCAGTGAGGAAAAGCCACCTGCATTGAGGTGAACACTCTGCTCAGCGTTCTTTCCGGGAGCTCACACTTGCCGCCTCTCTAGGTTAAGCAGGAAGTCGTAGTGAGGACCAACCTGAGCAAAGAGAACAATTCCTCACGTTACACTGGTAGTCGTCGTAAGAGGAATTGCCAACTACGCCTGGCTGAGGCCTTCCCTGTGTTAAGGAACCAGCCACACTTAGAGGCCTTGAAAGAACAATTTATTCAGTGAAGTTCCCATTGTTTGGTGATGGTCAACCTTTGCAGCGCCAGTACTGCAGGGACTTAGGTTTGCTGCTAACAGGGCTAGGTGACCCTGCATACAGAAGCAGGCGTTTCCCTTTGGAAGCTTGGATCCCGGTTTCTCAGGGGCTGCTTGCAAGACCCTGTTATTGCCCAGCATCTCTCCTCTGCCCCTACGCCCGGGTAGGAAGCGAGTATTTTAGCCTGAGAAGCAGGGCTCTTGCAACTCTGGAGGAGAGCTAATCCTGCAGCCCACGTTCGTCCTGGGAAACCGCAAGGCGACCCTTGGCCTCAGTGTAGTGGCGAAATGGCCGCCGGACAGGTCTTGCCTGCCGTGGTTTCCGTGAGTTCTCCACCGTCTTCGGGCTTAAATGGAGAGCGAGGAGAGCTGTCGGCTCTCACAGAACTCTGGACTCCGCACTGTTTGCCATGCAACTGCACGCAAGACCACACGTCTCCTCCCGACCTGCTGAGAAACAGGCATCCGTGTAGGCCCTTGTTAACATTTCCTGGCGTGCAGAGTCCAAGGCGACACGCTGTCCTCTGCCTTGGAAACCTATGTTGCCACAGCTTGCCAAACGCTACCGAAGGCAGTCCTAACCAGTCTCGTGTGCTGCGCAGCTTTGATTCGGTTACGAAAAGCCACCTGCATTGAGGTGAACACTCTGCTCAGCGTTCTTTCCGGGAGCTCACAATTGCCCCCTCTCTAGGTTAAGCAGGATGTCGAGGTGAGGTCCAAACTGAGCAAAGAGCACAATTGCTCACTTTGCAGTGGTAGTCGTCGTAAGAGGCATTGCCTACTAGGCCTTGCTAAGGTCTTCGTTCTGTTAGGGAAGTCGCCACACTTAGACGCCTGTAAAGGAAACTTTATTCAGCGAAGTTCCCAGTGTCTTGCGACGGTCTCCCTTCGCAGGGCCAATACAGCAGGGACTTAGGTTTGCTGCTAACTAGGCTAGGTGACCCTGCATACAGAAGCAGGCGTTTCCCTTTGGAAGCTTGGATCCCGGTTTCTCAGGGGCTGCTTGCAAGACCTTGCTATTGCCCAGCATCTCTCCTCTGCCCCTACGCCCGGGTAGGAAGCGAGTATTTTAGCCTGAGAAGCAGGGCTCTTGCAACTCTGGCGGAGAGCTAATCCTGCAGCCCACGTTCGTCCTGGGAAACCGCAAGGCGACCCTTGGCCTCAGTGTAGTGGCGAAATGGCCGCCGGACAGGTCTTGCCTGCCGCGGTTTCCGTGAGTTCTCCACTGTCTTCGGGCTTAAATGGAGAGCGAGGAGAGCTGTCGGCTCTCACAGAACTCTGGCCTCCGCACTGTTTGCCATGCAACTGCACGCAAGACCACACGTCTCCTCCCGACCTGCTGAGAAACAGGCATCCGTGTAGGCCCTTGTTAACATTTCCTGGCGTGCAGAGTCCAAGGCGACACGCTGTCCTCTGCCTTGGAAACCTACGTTGCCACAGCTTGCCAAACGCTACCGAAGGCAGTCCTAACCAGTCTCGTGTGCTGCGCAGCTTTGATTCGGTTACGAAAAGCCACCTGCATTGAGGTGAACACTCTGCTCAGCGTTCTTTCCGGGAGCTCACAATTGCCCCCTCTCTAGGTTAAGCAGGATGTCGAGGTGAGGTCCAAACTGAGCAAAGAGCACAATTGCTCACTTTGCAGTGGTAGTCGTCGTAAGAGGCATTGCCTACTAGGCCTTGCTAAGGTCTTCGTTCTGTTAGGGAAGTCGCCACACTTAGACGCCTGTAAAGGAAACTTTATTCAGCGAAGTTCCCAGTGTCTTGCGACGGTCTCCCTTCGCAGAGCCAATACAGCAGGGACTTAGGTTTGCTGCTAACTAGGCTAGGTGACCCTGCATACAGAAGCAGGCGTTTCCCTTTGGAAGCTTGGATCCCGGTTTCTCAGGGGCTGCTTGCAAGACCCTGCTATTGCCCAGCATCTCTCCTCTGCCCCTACGCCCGGGTAGGAAGCGACTATTTTAGCCTGAGAAGCAGGGCTCTTGCAACTCTGGCGGAGAGCTAATCCTGCAGCCCACGTTCGTCCTGGGAAACCGCAAGGCGACCCTTGGCCTCAGTGTAGTGGCGAAATGGCCGCCAGACAGGTCTTGCCTGCCGCGGTTTCCGTGAGTTCTCCACCGTCTTCGGGCATAAATGGAGAGCGAGGAGAGCTGTCGGCTCTCACAGAACTCTGGCCTCTGCACTGTTTGCCATGCAGCTGAACGCAAGACCGCACGTCTCCTCCCGGCCTGCTGAGAAACAGGCCACCGTGCAGGCCCTTCGTAACACTTCTTGGCATGTAGACTCCAAGGCGACACGCTGTCCTCTTCCTTGGAAACCTACGTTGCCCCAGCATGCCAACGCTCACGAAGGCAGTCCGAGCCCGTCTCATGTGCTGGGCCACTTGCATTCAGTGAGGAAAAGCCACCTGCATTGAGGTGAACACTCTGCTCAGCGTTCTTTCCGGGAGCTCACACTTGCCACCTCTCTAGGTTAAGCAGGAAGTCGTAGTGAGGACCAACCTGAGCAAAGAGCACAATTCCTCACGTTACACTGGTAGTCGTCGTAAGAGGAATTGCCAACTACGCCTGGCTGAGGCCTTCCCTGTGTTAAGGAACCAGCCACACTTAGAGGCCTTGAAAGAACAATTTATTCAGCGAAGTTCCCATTGTTTGGCGATGGTCAACCTTTGCAGCGCCAGTACTGCAGGGACTTAGGTTTGCTGCTAACAGGGCTAGGTGACCCTGCATACAGAAGCAGGCGTTTCCCTTTGGAAGCTTGGATCCCGGTTTCTCAGGGGCTGCTTGCAAGACCCTGCTATTGCCCAGCATCTCTCCTCTGCCCTTACGCCCGGGTAGGAAACGAGTATTTTAGCCTGAGAAGCAGGGCTCTTGCAACTCTGGAGGAGAGCTAATCCTGCAGCCCACGTTCGTCCTGGGAAACCGCAAGGCGACCCTTGGCCTCAGTGTAGTGGCGAAATGGCCGCTGGACACGTCTTGCCTGCCGCGGTTTCCGTGAGTTCTCCACCGTCTTCGGGCTTAAATGGAGAGCGAGGAGAGCTGTCGGCTCTCACAGAACTCTGGCCTCCGCACTGTTTGCCATGCAACTGCACGCAAGACCACACGTCTCCTCCCGACCTGCTGAGAAACAGGCATCCGTGTAGGCCCTTGTTAACATTTCCTGGCGTGCAGAGTCCAAGGCGACACGCTGTCCTCTGCCTTGGAAACCTACGTTGCCACAGCTTGCCAAACGCTACCGAAGGCAGTCCTAACCAGTCTCGTGTGCTGCGCAACTTTGATTCGGTTACGAAAAGCCACCTGCATTGAGGTGAACACTCTGCTCAGCGTTCTTTCCGGGAGCTCACAATTGCCCCCTCTCTAGGTTAAGCAGGATGTCGAGGTGAGGTCCAAACTGAGCAAAGAGCACAATTGCTCACTTTGCAGTGGTAGTCGTCGTAAGAGGCATTGCCTACTAGGCCTTGCTAAGGTCTTCGTTCTGTTAGGGAAGTCGCCACACTTAGACGCCTGTAAAGGAAACTTTATTCAGCGAAGTTCCCAGTGTCTTGCGACGGTCTCCCTTCGCAGGGCCAATACCGCAGGGACTTAGGTTTGCTGCTAACTAGGCTAGGTGACCCTGCATACAGAAGCAGGCGTTTCCCTTTGGAAGCTTGGATCCCGGTTTCTCAGGGGCTGCTTGCAAGACCCTGCTATTGCCCAGCATCTCTCCTCTGCCCCTACGCCTGGGTAGGAAGCGAGTATTTTAGCCTGAGAAGCAGGGCTCTTGCAACTCTGGCGGAGAGCTAATCCTGCAGCCCACGTTCGTCCTGGGAAACCGCAAGGCGACCCTTGGCCTCAGTGTAGTGGCGAAATGGCCGCCAGACAGGTCTTGCCTGCCGCGGTTTCCGTGAGTTCTCCACCGTCTTCGGGCTTAAATGGAGAGCGAGGAGAGCTGTCGGCTCTCACAGAACTCTGGCCTCCGCACTGTTTGCCATGCAACTGCACGCAAGACCGCACGTCTCCTCCCGGCCTGCTGAGAAACAGGCCGCCGTGCAGGCCCTTCGTAACACTTCTTGGCATGTAGACTCCAAGGCGACACGCTGTCCTCTTCCTTGGAAACCTACGTTGCCCCAGCATGCCAACGCTCATGAAGGCAGTCCGAGCCCGTCTCATGTGCTGGGCCACTTGCATTCAGTGAGGAAAAGCCACCTGCATTGAGGTGAACATTCTGCTCAGCGTTCTTTCCGGGAGCTCACGCTTGCTGCCTCTCTAGGTTAAGCAGGAAGTCGTAGTGAGGACCAACCTGAGCAAAGAGCACAATTCCTCACGTTACACTGGTAGTCGTCGTAAGAGGAATTGCCAACTACGCCTGGCTGAGGCCTTCCCTGTGTTAAGGAACCAGCCACACTTAGAGGCCTTGAAAGAACAATTTATTCAGCGAAGTTCCCATTGTTTGGCGATGGTCAACCTTTGCAGCGCCAGTACTGCAGGGACTTAGGTTTGCTGCTAACAGGGCTAGGTGACCCTGCATACAGAAGCAGGCGTTTCCCTTTGGAAGCTTGGATCCCGGTTTCTCAGGGGCTGCTTGCAAGACCCTGCTATTGCCCAGCATCTCTCCTCTGCCCCTACGCCCGGGTAGGAAGCGAGTATTTTAGCCTGAGAAGCAGGGCTCTTGCAACTCTGGCGGAGAGCTAATCCTGCAGCCCACGTTCGTCCTGGGAAACCACAAGGGGACCCTTGGCCTCAGTGTAGTGGCGAAACGGCCGCCGGACAGGTCTTGCCTGCCGCGGTTTCCGTGAGTTCTCCACCGTCTTCGGGCTTAAATGGAGAGCGAGGAGAGCTGTCGGCTCTCACAGAACTCTGGCCTCCGCACTGTTTGCCATGCAGCCGAACGCAAGACCACACGTCTCCTCCCGGCCTGCTGAGAAACAGGCCGCCGTGCAGGCCCTTCGTAACACTTCTTGGCATGTAGACTCCAAGGCGACACGCTGTCCTCTTCCTTGGAAACCTACGTTGCCCCAGCATGCCAACGCTCACGAAGGCAGTCCGAGCCCGTCTCATGTGCTGGGCCACTTGCATTCAGTGAGGAAAAGCCACCTGCATTGAGGTGAACACTCTGCTCAGCGTTCTTTCCGGGAGCTCACACTTGCCGCCTCTCTAGGTTAAGCAGGAAGTCGTAGTGAGGACCAACCTGAGCAAAGAGAACAATTCCTCACGTTACACTGGTAGTCGTCGTAAGAGGAATTGCCAACTACGCCTGGCTGAGGCCTTCCCTGTGTTAAGGAACCAGCCACACTTAGAGGCCTTGAAAGAACAATTTATTCAGTGAAGTTCCCATTGTTTGGTGATGGTCAACCTTTGCAGCGCCAGTACTGCAGGGACTTAGGTTTGCTGCTAACAGGGCTAGGTGACCCTGCATACAGAAGCAGGCGTTTCCCTTTGGAAGCTTGGATCCCGGTTTCTCAGGGGCTGCTTGCAAGACCCTGTTATTGCCCAGCATCTCTCCTCTGCCCCTACGCCCGGGTAGGAAGCGAGTATTTTAGCCTGAGAAGCAGGGCTCTTGCAACTCTGGAGGAGAGCTAATCCTGCAGCCCACGTTCGTCCTGGGAAACCGCAAGGCGACCCTTGGCCTCAGTGTAGTGGCGAAATGGCCGCCGGACAGGTCTTGCCTGCCGCGGTTTCCGTGAGTTCTCCACCGTCTTCGGGCTTAAATGGAGAGCGAGGAGAGCTGTCGGCTCTCACAGAACTCTGGACTCCGCACTGTTTGCCATGCAACTGCACGCAAGACCACACGTCTCCTCCCGACCTGCTGAGAAACAGGCATCCGTGTAGGCCCTTGTTAACATTTCCTGGCGTGCAGAGTCCAAGGCGACACGCTGTCCTCTGCCTTGGAAACCTATGTTGCCACAGCTTGCCAAACGCTACCGAAGGCAGTCCTAACCAGTCTCGTGTGCTGCGCAGCTTTGATTCGGTTACGAAAAGCCACCTGCATTGAGGTGAACACTCTGCTCAGCGTTCTTTCCGGGAGCTCACAATTGCCCCCTCTCTAGGTTAAGCAGGATGTCGAGGTGAGGTCCAAACTGAGCAAAGAGCACAATTGCTCACTTTGCAGTGGTAGTCGTCGTAAGAGGCATTGCCTACTAGGCCTTGCTAAGGTCTTCGTTCTGTTAGGGAAGTCGCCACACTTAGACGCCTGTAAAGGAAACTTTATTCAGCGAAGTTCCCAGTGTCTTGCGACGGTCTCCCTTCGCAGGGCCAATACAGCAGGGACTTAGGTTTGCTGCTAACTAGGCTAGGTGACCCTGCATACAGAAGCAGGCGTTTCCCTTTGGAAGCTTGGATCCCGGTTTCTCAGGGGCTGCTTGCAAGACCCTGCTATTGCCCAGCATCTCTCCTCTGCCCCTACGCCCGGGTAGGAAGCGAGTATTTTAGCCTGAGAAGCAGGGCTCTTGCAACTCTGGAGGAGAGCTAATCCTGCAGCCCACGTTCGTCCTGGGAAACCGCAAGGCGACCCTTGGCCTCAGTGTAGTGGCGAAATGGCCGCCGGACAGGTCTTGCCTGCCGCGGTTTCCGTGAGTTCTCCACCGTCTTCGGGCTTAAATGGAGAGCGAGGAGAGCTGTCGGCTCTCACAGAACTCTGGCCTCCGCACTGTTTGCCATGCAACTGCACGCAAGACCACACGTCTCCTCCCGACCTGCTGAGAAACAGGCATCCGTGTAGGCCCTTGTTAACATTTCCTGGCGTGCAGAGTCCAAGGCGACACGCTGTCCTCTGCCTTGGAAACCTACGTTGCCACAGCTTGCCAAACGCTACCGAAGGCAGTCCTAACCAGTCTCGTGTGCTGCGCAGCTTTGATTCGGTTACGAAAAGCCACCTGCATTGAGGTGAACACTCTGCTCAGCGTTCTTTCCGGGAGCTCACAATTGCCCCCTCTCTAGGTTAAGCAGGATGTCGAGGTGAGGTCCAAACTGAGCAAAGAGCACAATTGCTCACTTTGCAGTGGTAGTCGTCGTAAGAGGCATTGCCTACTAGGCCTTGCTAAGGTCTTCGTTCTGTTAGGGAAGTCGCCACACTTAGACGCCTGTAAAGGAAACTTTATTCAGCGAAGTTCCCAGTGTCTTGCGACGGTCTCCCTTCGCAGGGCCAATACAGCAGGGACTTAGGTTTGCTGCTAACTAGGCTAGGTGACCCTGCATACAGAAGCAGGCGTTTCCCTTTGGAAGCTTGGATCCCGGTTTCTCAGGGGCTGCTTGCAAGACCCTGCTATTGCCCAGCATCTCTCCTCTGCCCCTACGCCCAGGTAGGAAGCGAGTATTTTAGCCTGAGAAGCAGGGCTCTTGCAACTCTGGCGGAGAGCTAATCCTGCAGCCCACGTTCGTCCTGGGAAACCACAAGGGGACCCTTGGCCTCAGTGTAGTGGCGAAATGGCCGCCGGACAGGTCTTGCCTGCCGCGGTTTCCGTGAGTTCTCGACCGTCTTCGGGCTTAAATGGAGAGCGAGGAGAGCTGTCGGCTCTCACAGAACTCTGGCCTCCGCACTGTTTGCCATGCAGCCGAACGCAAGACCACACGTCTCCTCCCGGCCTGCTGAGAAACAGGCCGCCGTGCAGGCCCTTCGTAACACTTCTTGGCATGTAGACTCCAAGGCGACACGCTGTCCTCTTCCTTGGAAACCTACGTTGCCCCAGCATGCCAACGCTCACGAAGGCAGTCCGAGCCCGTCTCATGTGCTGGGCCACTTGCATTCAGTGAGGAAAAGCCACCTGCATTGAGGTGAACACTCTGCTCAGCATTCTTTCCGGGAGCACACACTTGCCGCCTCTCTAGGTTAAGCAGGAAGTCGTAGTGAGGACCAACCTGAGCAAAGAGCACAATTCCTCACGTTACACTGGTAGTCGTCGTAAGAGGAATTGCCAACTACGCCTGGCTGAGGCCTTCCCTGTGTTAAGGAACCAGCCACACTTAGAGGCCTTGAAAGAACAATTTATTCAGCGAAGTTCCCATTGTTTGGCGATGGTCAACCTTTGCAGCGCCAGTACTGCAGGGACTTAGGTTTGCTGCTAACAGGGCTAGGTGACCCTGCATACAGAAGCAGGCGTTTCCCTTTGGAAGCTTGGATCCCGGTTTCTCAGGGGCTGCTTGCAAGACCCTGCTATTGCCCAGCATCTCCCCTCTGCCCCTACACCCGGGTAGGAAGCATTTTAGCCTGAGAAGCAGGGCTCTTGCAACTCTGGAGGAGAGCTAATCCTGCAGCCCACGTTCGTCCTGGGAAACCGCAAGGCGACCCTTGGCCTCAGTGTAGTGGCGAAATGGCCGCCGGACAGGTCTTGCCTGCCGCGGTTTCCGTGAGTTCTCCACCGTCTTCGGGCTTAAATGGAGAGCGAGGAGAGCTGTCGGCTCTCACAGAACTCTGGCCTCCGCACTGTTTGCCATGCAACTGCACGCAAGACCACACGTCTCCTCCCGACCTGCTGAGAAACAGGCATCCGTGTAGGCCCTTGTTAACATTTCCTGGCGTGCAGAGTCCAAGGCGACACGCTGTCCTCTGCCTTGGAAACCTACGTTGCCACAGCTTGCCAAACGCTACCGAAGGCAGTCCTAACCAGTCTCGTGTGCTGCGCAGCTTTGATTCGGTTACGAAAAGCCACCTGCATTGAGGTGAACACTCTGCTCAGCGTTCTTTCCGGGAGCTCACAATTGCCCCCTCTCTAGGTTAAGCAGGATGTCGAGGTGAGGTCCAAACTGAGCAAAGAGCACAATTGCTCACTTTGCAGTGGTAGTCGTCGTAAGAGGCATTGCCTACTAGGCCTTGCTAAGGTCTTCGTTCTGTTAGGGAAGTCGCCACACTTAGACGCCTGTAAAGGAAACTTTATTCAGCGAAGTTCCCAGTGTCTTGCGACGGTCTCCCTTCGCAGGGCCAATACAGCAGGGACTTAGGTTTGCTGCTAACTAGGCTAGGTGACCCTGCATACAGAAGCAGGCCTTTCCCTTTGGAAGCTTGGATCCCGGTTTCTCAGGGGCTGCTTGCAAGACCCTGCTATTGCCCAGCATCTCTCCTCTGCCCCTACGCCCGGGTAGGAAGCGAGTATTTTAGCCTGAAAAGCAGGGCTCTTGCAACTCTGGCGGAGAGCTAATCCTGCAGCCCACGTTCGTCCTGGGAAACCGCAAGGCGACCCTTGGCCTCAGTGTAGTGTCGAAATGGCCGCCGGACAGGTCTTGCCTGCCGCGGTTTCCGTGAGTTCTCCACCGTCTTCGGGCTTAAATGGAGAGCGAGGAGAGCTGTCGGCTCTCACAGAACTCTGGCCTCCGCACTGTTTGCCATGCAGCCGAACGCAAGACCACACGTCTCCTCCCGGCCTGCTGAGAAACAGGCCGCCGTGCAGGCCCTTCGTAACACTTCTTGGCATGTAGACTCCAAGGCGACACGCTGTCCTCTTCCTTGGAAACCTACGTTGCCCCAGCATGCCAACGCTCACGAAGGCAGTCCGAGCCCGTCTCATGTGCTGGGCCACTTGCATTCAGTGAGGAAAAGCCACCTGCATTGAGGTGAACACTCTGCTCAGCGTTCTTTCCGGGAGCTCACACTTGCCGCCTCTCTAGGTTAAGCAGGAAGTCGTAGTGAGGACCAACCTGAGCAAAGAGCACAATTCCTCACGTTACACTGGTAGTCGTCGTAAGAGGAATTGCCAACTACGCCTGGCTGAGGCCTTCCCTGTGTTAAGGAACCAGCCACACTTAGAGGCCTTGAAAGAACAATTTATTCAGCGAAGTTCCCATTGTTTGGCGATGGTCAACCTTTGCAGCGCCAGTACTGCAGGGACTTAGGTTTGCTGCTAACAGGGCTAGGTGACCCTGCATACAGAAGCAGGCGTTTCCCTTTGGAAGCTTGGATCCCGGTTTCTCAGGGGCTGCTTGCAAGACCCTGCTATTGCCCAGCATCTCTCCTCTGCCCCTACGCCCGGGTAGGAAGCGAGTATTTTAGCCTGAGAAGCAGGGCTCTTGCAACTCTGGAGGAGAGCTAATCCTGCAGCCCACGTTCGTCCTGGGAAACCGCAAGGCGACCCTTGGCCTCAGTGTAGTGGCGAAATGGCCGCCGGACAGGTCTTGCCTGCCGCGGTTTCCGTGAGTTCTCCACCGTCTTCGGGCTTAAATGGAGAGCGAGGAGAGCTGTCGGCTCTCACAGAACTCTGGCCTCCGCACTGTTTGCCATGCAACTGCACGCAAGACCACACGTCTCCTCCCGACCTGCTGAGAAACAGGCATCCGTGTAGGCCCTTGTTAACATTTCCTGGCGTGCAGAGTCCAAGGCGACACGCTGTCCTCTGCCTTGGAAACCTACGTTGCCACAGCTTGCCAAACGCTACCGAAGGCAGTCCTAACCAGTCTCGTGTGCTGCGCAGCTTTGATTCGGTTACGAAAAGCCACCTGCATTGAGGTGAACACTCTGCTCAGCGTTCTTTCCGGGAGCTCACAATTGCCCCCTCTCTAGGTTAAGCAGGATGTCGAGGTGAGGTCCAAACTGAGCAAAGAGCACAATTGCTCACTTTGCAGTGGTAGTCGTCGTAAGAGGCATTGCCTACTAGGCCTTGCTAAGGTCTTCGTTCTGTTAGGGAAGTCGCCACACTTAGACGCCTGTAAAGGAAACTTTATTCAGCGAAGTTCCCAGTGTCTTGCGACGGTCTCCCTTCGCAGGGCCAATACAGCAGGGACTTAGGTTTGCTGCTAACTAGGCTAGGTGACCCTGCATACAGAAGCAGGCCTTTCCCTTTGGAAGCTTGGATCCCGGTTTCTCAGGGGCTGCTTGCAAGACCCTGCTATTGCCCAGCATCTCTCCTCTGCCCCTACGCCCGGGTAGGAAGCGAGTATTTTAGCCTGAGAAGCAGGGCTCTTGCAACTCTGGCGGAGAGCTAATCCTGCAGCCCACGTTCGTCCTGGGAAACCGCAAGGCGACCCTTGGCCTCAGTGTAGTGGCGAAATGGCCGCCGGACAGGTCTTGCCTGCCGCGGTTTCCGTGAGTTCTCCACCGTCTTCGGGCTTAAATGGAGAGCGAGGAGAGCTGTCGGCTCTCACAGAACTCTGGCCTCCGCACTGTTTGCCATGCAGCCAAACGCAAGACCGCACGTCTCCTCCCGGCCTGCTGAGAAACAGGCCGCCGTGCAGGCCCTTCGTAACACTTCTTGGCATGTAGACTCCAAGGCGACACGCTGTCCTCTTCCTTGGAAACCTACGTTGCCCCAGCATGCCAACGCTCACGAAGGCAGTCCGAGCCCGTCTCATGTGCTGGGCCACTTGCATTCAGTGAGGAAAAGCCACCTGCATTGAGGTGAACACTCTGCTCAGCGTTCTTTCCGGGAGCTCACACTTGCCGCCTCTCTAGGTTAAGCAGGAAGTCGTAGTGAGGACCAACCTGAGCAAAGAGCACAATTCCTCACGTTACACTGGTAGTCGTCGTAAGAGGAATTGCCAACTACGCCTGGCTGAGGCCTTCCCTGTGTTAAGGAACCAGCCACACTTAGAGGCCTTGAAAGAACAATTTATTCAGCGAAGTTCCCATTGTTTGGCGATGGTCAACCTTTGCAGCGCCAGTACTGCAGGGACTTAGGTTTGCTGCTAACAGGGCTAGGTGACCCTGCATACAGAAGCAGGCGTTTCCCTTTGGAAGCTTGGATCCCGGTTTCTCAGGGGCTGCTTGCAAGACCCTGCTATTGCCCAGCATCTCTCCTCTGCCCCTACGCCCGGGTAGGAAGCGAGTATTTTAGCCTGAGAAGCAGGGCTCTTGCAACTCTGGCGGAGAGCTAATCCTGCAGCCCACGTTCGTCCTGGGAAACCGCAAGGCGACCCTTGGCCTCAGTGTAGTGGCGAAATGGCCGCCGGACAGGTCTTGCCTGCCGCGGTTTCCGTGAGTTCTCCACCGTCTTCGGGCTTAAATGGAGAGCGAGGAGAGCTGTCGGCTCTCACAGAACTCTGGCCTCCGCACTGTTTGCCATGCAACTGCACGCAAGACCACACGTCTCCTCCCGACCTGCTGAGAAACAGGCATCCGTGTAGGCCCTTGTTAACATTTCCTGGCGTGCAGAGTCCAAGGCGACACGCTGTCCTCTGCCTTGGAAACCTACGTTGCCACAGCTTGCCAAACGCTACCGAAGGCAGTCCTAACCAGTCTCGTGTGCTGCGCAGCTTTGATTCGGTTACGAAAAGCCACCTGCTTTGAGGTGAACACTCTGCTCAGCGTTCTTTCCGGGAGCTCACAATTGCCCCCTCTCTAGGTTAAGCAGGATGTCGAGGTGAGGTCCAAACTGAGCAAAGAGCACAATTGCTCACTTTGCAGTGGTAGTCGTCGTAAGAGGCATTGCCTACTAGGCCTTGCTAAGGTCTTCGTTCTGTTAGGGAAGTCGCCACACTTAGACGCCTGTAAAGGAAACTTTATTCAGCGAAGTTCCCAGTGTCTTGCGACGGTCTCCCTTCGCAGGGCCAATACAGCAGGGACTTAGGTTTGCTGCTAACTAGGCTAGGTGACCCTGCATACAGAAGCAGGCGTTTCCCTTTGGAAGCTTGGATCCCGGTTTCTCAGGGGCTGCTTGCAAGACCCTGCTATTGCCCAGCATCTCTCCTCTGCCCCTACGCCCGGGTGGGAAGCGAGTATTTTAGCCTGAGAAGCAGGGCTCTTGCAACTCTGGCGGAGAGCTAATCCTGCAGCCCACGTTCGTCCTGGGAAACCGCAAGGCGACCCTTGGCCTCAGTGTAGTGGCGAAATGGCTGCCGGACAGGTCTTGCCTGCCGCGGTTTCCGTGAGTTCTCCACCGTCTTCGGGCTTAAATGGAGAGCGTGGAGAGCTGTCGGCTCTCACAGAACTCTGGCCTCTGCACTGTTTGCCATGCAGCTGAACGCAAGACCGCACGTCTCCTCCCGGCCTGCTGAGAAACAGGCCGCCGTGCAGGCCCTTCGTAACACTTCTTGGCATGTAGACTCCAAGGCGACACGCTGTCCTCTTCCTTGGAAACCTACGTTGCCCCAGCATGCCAACGCTCACGAAGGCAGTCCGAGCCCGTCTCATGTGCTGGGCCACTTGCATTCAGTGAGGAAAAGCCACCTTCATTGAGGTGAACACTCTGCTCAGCGTTCTTTCCGGGAGCTCACACTTGCCGCCTCTCTAGGTTAAGCAGGAAGTCGTAGTGAGGACCAACCTGAGCAAAGAGCACAATTCCTCACGTTACACTGGTAGTCGTCGTAAGAGGAATTGCCAACTACGCCTGGCTGAGGCCTTCCCTGTGTTAAGGAACCAGCCACACTTAGAGGCCTTGAAAGAACAATTTATTCAGCGAAGTTCCCATTGTTTGGCGATGGTCAACCTTTGCAGCGCCAGTACTGCAGGGACTTAGGTTTGCTGCTAACAGGGCTAGGTGACCCTGCATACAGAAGCAGGCGTTTTCCTTTGGAAGCTTGGATCCCGGTTTCTCAGGGGCTGCTTGCAAGACCCTGCTATTGCCCAGCATCTGTCCTCTGCCCCTACGCCCGGGTAGGAAGCGAGTATTTTAGCCTGAGAAGCAGGGCTCTTGCAACTCTGGCGGAGAGCTAATCCTGCAGCCCACGTTCGTCCTGGGAAACCGCAAGGCGACCCTTGGCCTCAGTGTAGTTGCGAAATGGCCGCCGGACAGGTCTTGCCTGCCGCGGTTTCCGTGAGTTCTCCACCGTCTTCGGGCTTAAATGGAGAGCGAGGAGAGCTGTCGGCTCTCACAGAACTCTGGCCTCCGCACTGTTTGCCATGCAACTGCACGCAAGACCACACGTCTCCTCCCGACCTGCTGAGAAACAGGCATCCGTGTAGGCCCTTGTTAACATTTCCTGGCGTGCAGAGTCCAAGGCGACACGCTGTCCTCTGCCTTGGAAACCTACGTTGCCACAGCTTGCCAAACGCTACCGAAGGCAGTCCTAACCAGTCTCGTGTGCTGCGCAACTTTGATTCGGTTACGAAAAGCCACCTGCATTGAGGTGAACACTCTGCTCAGCGTTCTTTCCGGGAGCTCACAATTGCCCCCTCTCTAGGTTAAGCAGGATGTCGAGGTGAGGTCCAAACTGAGCAAAGAGCACAATTGCTCACTTTGCAGTGGTAGTCGTCGTAAGAGGCATTGCCTACTAGGCCTTGCTAAGGTCTTCGTTCTGTTAGGGAAGTCGCCACACTTAGACGCCTGTAAAGGAAACTTTATTCAGCGAAGTTCCCAGTGTCTTGCGACGGTCTCCCTTCGCAGGGCCAATACAGCAGGGACTTAGGTTTGCTGCTAACTAGGCTAGGTGACCCTGCATACAGAAGCAGGCGTTTCCCTTTGGAAGCTTGGATCCCGGTTTCTCAGGGGCTGCTTGCAAGACCCTGCTATTGCCCAGCATCTCTCCTCTGCCCCTACGCCCGGGTAGGAAGCGAGTATTTTAGCCTGAGAAGCAGGGCTCTTGCAACTCTGGCGGAGAGCTAATCCTGCAGCCCACGTTCATCCTGGGAAACCGCAAGGCGACCCTTGGCCTCAGTGTAGTGGCGAAATGGCCGCCGGACAGGTCTTGCCTGCCGCGGTTTCCGTGAGTTCTCCAGCGTCTTCGGGCTTAAATGGAGAGCGAGGAGAGCTGTCGGCTCTCACAGAACTCTGGCCTCCGCACTGTTTGCCATGCAGCTGAACGGAAGACCGCACGTCTCCTCCCGGCCTGCTGAGAAACAGGCCGCCGTGCAGGCCCTTCGTAACACTTCTTGGCATGTAGACTCCAAGGCGACACGCTGTCCTCTTCCTTGGAAACCTACGTTGCCCCAGCATGCCAACGCTCACGAAGGCAGTCCGAGCCCGTCTCATGTGCTGGGCCACTTGCATTCAGTGAGGAAAAGCCACCTGCATTGAGGTGAACACTCTGCTCAGCGTTCTTTCCGGGAGCTCACACTTGCCGCCTCTCTAGGTTAAGCAGGAAGTCGTAGTGAGGACCAACCTGAGCAAAGAGCACAATTCCTCACGTTACACTGGTAGTCGTCGTAAGAGGAATTGCCAACTACGCCTGGCTGAGGCCTTCCCTGTGTTAAGGAACCAGCCACACTTAGAGGCCTTGAAAGAACAATTTATTCAGCGAAGTTCCCATTGTTTGGCGATGGTCAACCTTTGCAGCGCCAGTACTGCAGGGACTTAGGTTTGCTGCTAACAGGGCTAGGTGACCCTGCATACATACAGAAGCAGGCGTTTCCCTTTGGAAGCTTGGATCCCGGTTTCTCAGGGGCTGCTTGCAAGACCCTGCTATTGCCCAGCATCTCTCCTCTGCCCCTACGCCCGGGTAGGAAGCGAGTATTTTAGCCTGAGAAGCAGGGCTCTTGCAACTCTGGAGGAGAGCTAATCCTGCAGCCCACGTTCGTCCTGGGAAACCGCAAGGCGACCCTTGGCCTCAGTGTAGTGGCGAAATGGCCACCGGACAGGTCTTGCCTGCCGCGGTTTCCGTGAGTTCTCCACCGTGTTCGGGCTTAAATGGAGAGCGAGGAGAGCTGTCGGCTCTCACAGAACTCTGGCCTCCGCACTGTTTGCCATGCAACTGCACGCAAGACCACACGTCTCCTCCCGACCTGCTGAGAAACAGGCATCCGTGTAGGCCCTTGTTAACATTTCCTGGCGTGCAGAGTCCAAGGCGACACGCTGTCCTCTGCCTTGGAAACCTACGTTGCCACAGCTTGCCAAACGCTACCGAAGGCAGTCCTAACCAGTCTCGTGTGCTGCACAGCTTTGATTCGGTTAAGAAAAGCCACCTGCATTGAGGTGAACACTCTGCTCAGCGTTCTTTCCGGGAGCTCACAATTGCCCCCTCTCTAGGTTAAGCAGGATGTCGAGGTGAGGTCCAAACTGAGCAAAGAGCACAATTGCTCACTTTGCAGTGGTAGTCGTCGTAAGAGGCATTGCCTACTAGGCCTTGCTAAGGTCTTCGTTCTGTTAGGGAAGTCGCCACACTTAGAGGCCTGTAAAGGAAACTTTATTCAGCGAAGTTCCCAGTGTCTTGCGACGGTCTCCCTTCGCAGGGCCAATACAGCAGGGACTTAGGTTTGCTGCTAACTAGGCTAGGTGACCCTGCATACAGAAGCAGGCGTTTCCCTTTGGAAGCTTGGATCCCGGTTTCTCAGGGGCTGCTTGCAAGACCCTGCTATTGCCCAGCATCTCTCCTCTGCCCCTACGCCCGGGTAGGAAGCGAGTATTTTAGCCTGAGAAGCAGGGCTCTTGCAACTCTGGAGGAGAGCTAATCCTGCAGCCCACGTTCGTCCTGGGAAACCGCAAGGCGACCCTTGGCCTCAGTGTAGTGGCGAAATGGCCGCCGGACAGGTCTTGCCTGCCGCGGTTTCCGTGAGTTCTCCACCGTCTTCGGGCTTAAATGGAGAGCGAGGAGAGCTGTCGGCTCTCACAGAACTCTGGCCTCCGCACTGTTTGCCATGCAGCCGAACGCAAGACCACACGTATCCTCCCGGCCTGCTGAGAAACAGGCCACCGTGCAGGCCCTTCGTAACACTTCTTGGCATGTAGACTCCAAGGCGACACGCTGTCCTCTTCCTTGGAAACCTACGTTGCCCCAGCATGCCAACGCTCACGAAGGCAGTCCGAGCCCGTCTCATGTGCTGGGCCACTTGCATTCAGTGAGGAAAAGCCACCTGCATTGAGGTGAACACTCTGCTCAGCGTTCTTTCCGGGAGCTCACACTTGCCGCCTCTCTAGGTTAAGCAGGAAGTCGTAGTGAGGACCAACCTGAGCAAAGAGCACAATTCCTCACGTTACACTGGTAGTCGTCGTAAGAGGAATTGCCAACTACGCCTGGCTGAGGCCTTCCCTGTGTTAAGGAACCAGCCACACTTAGAGGCCTTGAAAGAACAATTTATTCAGCGAAGTTCCCATTGTTTGGCGATGGTCAACCTTTGCAGCGCCAGTACTGCAGGGACTTAGGTTTGCTGCTAACAGGGCTAGGTGACCCTGCATACATACAGAAGCAGGCGTTTCCCTTTGGAAGCTTGGATCCCGGTTTCTCAGGGGCTGCTTGCAAGACCCTGCTATTGCCCAGCATCTCTCCTCTGCCCCTACGCCCGGGTAGGAAGCGAGTATTTTAGCCTGAGAAGCAGGGCTCTTGCAACTCTGGCGGAGAGCTAATCCTGCAGCCCACGTTCGTCCTGGGAAACCGCAAGGCGACCCTTGGCCTCAGTGTAGTGGCGAAATGGCCACCAAACAGGTCTTGCCTGCCGCGGTTTCCGTGAGTTCTCCACCGTCTTCGGGCTTAAATGGAGAGCGAGGAGAGCTGTCGGCTCTCACAGAACTCTGGCCTCCGCACTGTTTGCCATGCAACTGCACGCAAGACCACACGTCTCCTCCCGACCTGCTGAGAAACAGGCATCCGTGTAGGCCCTTGTTAACATTTCCTGGCGTGCAGAGTCCAAGGCGACACGCTGTCCTCTGCCTTGGAAACCTACGTTGCCACAGCTTGCCAAATGCTACCGAAGTCAGTCCTAACCAGTCTTGTGTGCTGCGCAGCTTTGATTCGGTTACGAAAAGCCACCTGCATTGAGGTGAACACTCTGCTCAGCGTTCTTTCCGGGAGCTCACAATTGCCCCATCTCTAGGTTAAGCAGGATGTCGAGGTGAGGTCCAAACTGAGCAAAGAGCACAATTGCTCACTTTGCAGTGGTAGTCGTCGTAAGAGGCATTGCCTACTAGGCCTTGCTAAGGTCTTCGTTCTGTTAGGGAAGTCGCCACACTTAGACGCCTGTAAAGGAAACTTTATTCAGCGAAGTTCCCAGTGTCTTGCGACGGTCTCCCTTCGCAGGGCCAATACAGCAGGGACTTAGGTTTGCTGCTAACTAGGCTAGGTGACCCTGCATACAGAAGCAGGCGTTTCCCTTTGGAAGCTTGGATCCCGGTTTCTCAGGGGCTGCTTGCAAGACCCTGCTATTGCCCAGCATCTCTCCTCTGCCCCTACGCCCGGGTAGGAAGCGAGTATTTTAGCCTGAGAAGCAAGGCTCTTGCAACTCTGGAGGAGAGCTAATCCTGCAGCCCACATTCGTCCTGGGAAACCGCAAGGCGACCCTTGGCCTCAGTGTAGTGGCGAAATGGCCGCCGGACAGGTCTTGCCTGCCGCGGTTTCCGTGAGTTCTCCACCGTCTTCGGGCTTAAATGGAGAGCGAGGAGAGCTGTCGGCTCTCACAGAACTCTGGCCTCCGCACTGTTTGCCATGCAGCCGAACGCAAGACCACACGTCTCCTCCCGGCCTGCTGAGAAACAGGCCGCCGTGCAGGCCCTTCGTAACACTTCTTGGCATGTAGACTCCAAGGCGACACGCTGTCCTCTTCCTTGGAAACCTACGTTGCCCCAGCATGCCAACGCTCACGAAGGCAGTCCGAGCCCGTCTCATGTGCTGGGCCACTTGCATTCAGTGAGGAAAAGCCACCTGCATTGAGGTGAACACTCTGCTCAGCGTTCTTTCCGGGAGCTCACACTTGCCGCCTCTCTAGGTTAAGCAGGAAGTCGTAGTGAGGACCAACCTGAGCAAAGAGCACAATTCCTCACGTTACACTGGTAGTCGTCGTAAGAGGAATTGCCAACTACGCCTGGCTGAGGCCTTCCCTGTGTTAAGGAACCAGCCACACTTAGAGGCCTTGAAAGAACAATTTATTCAGTGAAGTTCCCATTGTTTGGCGATGGTCAACCTTTGCAGCGCCAGTACTGCAGGGACTTAGGTTTGCTGCTAACAGGGCTAGGTGACCCTGCATACATACAGAAGCAGGCGTTTCCCTTTGGAAGCTTGGATCCCGGTTTCTCAGGGGCTGCTTGCAAGACCCTGCTATTGCCCAGCATCTCTCCTCTGCCCCTACGCCCGGGTAGGAAGCGAGTATTTTAGCCTGAGAAGCAGGGCTCTTGCAACTCTGGAGGAGAGCTAATCCTGCAGCCCACGTTCGTCCTGGGAAACCGCAAGGCGACCCTTGGCCTCAGTGTAGTGGCGAAATGGCCGCCGGACAGGTCTTGCCTGCCGCGGTTTCCGTGAGTTCTCCACCGTCTTCGGGCTTAAATGGAGAGCGAGGAGAGCTGTCGGCTCTCACAGAACTCTGGCCTCCGCACTGTTTGCCATGCAACTGCACGCAAGACCACACGTCTCCTCCCGACCTGCTGAGAAACAGGCATCCATGTAGGCCCTTGTTAACATTTCCTGGCGTGCAGAGTCCAAGGCGACACGCTGTCCTCTGCCTTGGAAACCTACGTTGCCACAGCTTGCCAAATGCTACCGAAGGCAGTCCTAAACAGTCTCGTGTGCTGCGCAGCTTTGATTCGGTTACGAAAAGCCACCTGCATTGAGGTGAACACTCTGCTCAGCGTTCTTTCCGGGAGCTCACAATTGCCCCCTCTCTAGGTTAAGCAGGATGTCGAGGTGAGGTCCAAACTGAGCAAAGAGCACAATTGCTCACTTTGCAGTGGTAGTCGTCGTAAGAGGCATTGCCTACTAGGCCTTGCTAAGGTCTTCGTTCTGTTAGGGAAGTCCCCACACTTAGACGCCTGTAAAGGAAACTTTATTCAGCGAAGTTCCCAGTGTCTTGCGACGGTCTCCCTTCGCAGGGCCAATACAGCAGGGACTTAGGTTTGCTGCTAAATAGGCTAGGTGACCCTGCATACAGAAGCAGGCGTTTCCCTTTGGAAGCTTGGATCCCGGTTTCTCAGGGGCTGCTTGCAAGACCCTGCTATTGCCCAGCATCTCTCCTCTATCCCTACGCCCGGGTAGGAAGCGAGTATTTTAGCCTGAGAAGCAGGGCTCTTGCAACTCTGGTGGAGAGCTAATCCTGCAGCCCACGTTCGTCCTGGGAAACCGCAAGGCGACCCTTGGCCTCAGTGTAGTGGCGAAATGGCCGCCGGACAGGTCTTGCCTGCCGCAGTTTCCGTGAGTTCTCCACCGTCTTCGGGCTTAAATGGAGAGCGAGGAGAGCTGTCGGCTCTCACAGAACTCTGGCCTCCGCACTGTTTGCCATGCAACTGCACGCAAGACCACACGTCTCCTCCCGACCTGCTGAGAAACAGGCATCCATGTAGGCCCTTGTTAACATTTCCTGGCGTGCAGAGTCCAAGGCGACACGCTGTCCTCTGCCTTGGAAACCTACGTTGCCACAGCTTGCCAAATGCTACCGAAGGCAGTCCTAACCAGTCTCGTGTGCTGCGCAGCTTTGATTCGGTTACGAAAAGCCACCTGCATTGAGGTGAACACTCTGCTCAGCGTTCTTTCTTGGAGCTCACAATTGCCCCCTCTCTAGGTTAAGCAGGATGTCGAGGTGAGGTCCAAACTGAGCAAAGAGCACAATTGCTCACTTTGCAGTGGTAGTCGTCGTAAGAGGCATTGCCTACTAGGCCTTGCTAAGGTCTTCGTTCTGTTAGGGAAGTCGCCACACTTAGACGCCTGTAAAGGAAACTTTATTCAGCGAGGTTCCCAGTGTCTTGCGACGGTCTCCCTTCGCAGGGCCAATACAGCAGGGACTTAGGTTTGCTGCTAACTAGGCTAGGTGACCCTGCATACAGAAGCAGGCTTTTCCCTTTGGAAGCTTGGATCCCGGGTTCTCAGGGGCTGCTTGCAAGACCCTGCTATTGCCCAGCATCTCTCCTCTGCCCCTACGCCCGGGTAGGAAGCGAGTATTTTAGCCTGAAAAGCAGGGCTCTTGCAACTCTGGCGGAGAGCTAATCCTGCAGCCCACGTTCGTCCTGGGAAACCGCAAGGCGACCCTTGGCCTCAGTGTAGTGGCGAAATGGCCGCCGGACAGGTCTTGCCTGCCGCGGTTTCCGTGAGTTCTCCACCGTCTTCGGGCTTAAATGGAGAGCGAGGAGAGCTGTCGGCTCTCACAGAACTCTGGCCTCCGCACTGTTTGCCATGCAGCCGAACGCAAGACCACACGTCTCCTCCCGGCCTGCTGAGAAACAGGCCGCCGTGCAGGCCCTTCGTAACACTTCTTGGCATGTAGACTCCAAGGCGACACGCTGTCCTCTTCCTTGGAAACCTACGTTGCCCCAGCATGCCAACGCTCACGAAGGCAGTCCGAGCCCGTCTCATGTGCTGGGCCACTTGCATTCAGTGAGGAAAAGCCACCTGCATTGAGGTGAACACTCTGCTCAGCGTTCTTTCCGGGAGCTCACACTTGCCGCCTCTCTAGGTTAAGCAGGAAGTCGTAGTGAGGACCAACCTGAGCAAAGAGCACAATTCCTCACGTTACACTGGTAGTCGTCGTAAGAGGAATTGCCAACTACGCCTGGCTGAGGCCTTCCCTGTGTTAAGGAACCAGCCACACTTAGAGGCCTTGAAAGAACAATTTATTCAGCGAAGTTCCCATTGTTTGGCGATGGTCAACCTTTGCAGCGCCAGTACTGCAGGGACTTAGGTTTGCTGCTAACAGGGCTAGGTGACCCTGCATACAGAAGCAGGCGTTTCCCTTTGGAAGCTTGGATCCCGGTTTCTCAGGGGCTGCTTGCAAGACCCTGCTATTGCCCAGCATCTCTCCTCTGCCCCTACGCCCGGGTAGGAAGCGAGTATTTTAGCCTGAGAAGCAGGGCTCTTGCAACTCTGGAGGAGAGCTAATCCTGCAGCCCACGTTCGTCCTGGGAAACCGCAAGGCGACCCTTGGCCTCAGTGTAGTGGCGAAATGGCCGCCGGACAGGTCTTGCCTGCCGCGGTTTCCGTGAGTTCTCCACCGTCTTCGGGCTTAAATGGAGAGCGAGGAGAGCTGTCGGCTCTCACAGAACTCTGGCCTCCGCACTGTTTGCCATGCAACTGCACGCAAGACCACACGTCTCCTCCCGACCTGCTGAGAAACAGGCATCCGTGTAGGCCCTTGTTAACATTTCCTGGCGTGCAGAGTCCAAGGCGACACGCTGTCCTCTGCCTTGGAAACCTACGTTGCCACAGCTTGCCAAACGCTACCGAAGGCAGTCCTAACCAGTCTCGTGTGCTGCGCAGCTTTGATTCGGTTACGAAAAGCCACCTGCATTGAGGTGAACACTCTGCTCAGCGTTCTTTCCGGGAGCTCACAATTGCCCCCTCTCTAGGTTAAGCAGGATGTCGAGGTGAGGTCCAAACTGAGCAAAAAGCACAATAGCTCACTTTGCAGTGGTAGTCGTCGTAAGAGGCATTGCCTACTAGGCCTTGCTAAGGTCTTCGTTCTGTTAGGGAAGTCGCCACACTTAGACGCCTGTAAAGGAAACTTTATTCAGCGAAGTTCCCAGTGTCTTGCGACGGTCTCCCTTCACAGGGCCAATACAGCAGGGACTTAGGTTTGCTGCTAACTAGGCTAGGTGACCCTGCATACAGAAGCAGGCGTTTCCCTTTGGAAGCTTGGATCCCGGTTTCTCAGGGGCTGCTTGCAAGACCCTGCTATTGCCCAGCATCTCTCCTCTGCCCCTACGCCCGGGTAGGAAGCGAGTATTTTAGCCTGAGAAGCAGGGCTCTTGCAACTCTGGCGGAGAGCTAATCCTGCAGCCCACGTTCGTCCTGGGAAACCGCAAGGCGACCCTTGGCCTCAGTGTAGTGGCGAAATGGCAGCCGGACAGGTCTTGCCTGCCGCGGTTTCCATGAGTTCTCCACCGTCTTCGGGCTTAAATGGAGAGCGAGGAGAGCTGTCGGCTCTCACAGAACTCTGGCCTCCGCACTGTTTGCCATGCAGCCGAAAGCAAGACCACACGTCTCCTCCCGGCCTGCTGAGAAACAGGCCGCCGTGCAGGCCCTTCGTAACACTTCTTGGCATGTAGACTCCAAGGCGACACGCTGTCCTCTTCCTTGGAAACCTACGTTGCCCCAGCATGCCAACGCTCACGAAGGCAGTCCGAGCCCGTCTCATGTGCTGGGCCACTTGCATTCAGTGAGGAAAAGCCACCTGCATTGAGGTGAACGCTCTGCTCAGCGTTCTTTCCGGGAGCTCACACTTGCCGCCTCTCTAGGTTAAGCAGGAAGTCGTAGTGAGGACCAACCTGAGCAAAGAGCACAATTCCTCACGTTACACTGGTAGTCGTCGTAAGAGGAATTGCCAACTACGCCTGGCTGAGGCCTTCCCTGTGTTAAGGAACCAGCCACACTTAGAGGCCTTGAAAGAACAATTTATTCAGCGAAGTTCCCATTGTTTGGCGATGGTCAACCTTTGCAGCGCCAGTACTGCAGGGACTTAGGTTTGCTGCTAACAGGGCTAGGTGACCCTGCATACATACAGAAGCAGGCGTTTCCCTTTGGAAGCTTGGATCCCGGTTTCTCAGGGGCTGCTTGCAAGACCCTGCTATTGCCCAGCATCTCTCCTCTGCCCCTACGCCCGGGTAGGAAGCGAGTATTTTAGCCTGAGAAGCAGGGCTCTTGCAACTCTGGAGGAGAGCTAATCCTGCAGCCCACGTTCGTCCTGGGAAACCGCAAGGCGACCCTTGGCCTCAGTGTAGTGGCGAAATGGCCGCCGGACAGGTCTTGCCTGCCGCGGTTTCCGTGAGTTCTCCACCGTCTTCGGGCTTAAATGGAGAGCGAGGAGAGCTGTCGGCTCTCACAGAACTCTGGCCTCCGCACTGTTTGCCATGCAACTGCACGCAAGACCACACGTCTCCTCCCGACCTGCTGAGAAACAGGCATCCGTGTAGGCCCTTGTTAACACTTCCTGGCGTGCAGAGTCCAAGGCGACACGCTGTCCTCTGCCTTGGAAACCTACGTTGCCACAGCTTGCCAAACGCTACCGAAGGCAGTCCTAACCAGTCTCGTGTGCTGCGCAGCTTTGATTCGGTTACGAAAAGCCACCTGCATTGAGGTGAACACTCTGCTCAGCGTTCTTTCCGGGAGCTCACAATTGCCCCCTCTCTAGGTTAAGCAGGATGTCGAGGTGAGGTCCAAACTGAGCAAAGAGCACAATTGCTCACTTTGCAGTGGTAGTCGTCGTAAGAGGCATTGCCTACTAGGCCTTGCTAAGGTCTTCGTTCTGTTAGGGAAGTCGCCACACTTAGACGCCTGTAAAGGAAACTTTATTCAGCGAAGTTCTCGGTGTCTTGCGACGGTCTCCCTTCGCAGGGCCAATACAGCAGGGACTTAGGTTTGCTGCTAACAGGGCTAGGTGACCCTGCATACAGAAGCAGGCTTTTCCCTTTGGAAGCTTGGATCCCGGTTTCTCAGGGGCTGCTTGCAAGACCCTGCTATTGCCCAGCATCTCTCCTCTGCCCCTACGACCGGGTAGGAAGCGAGTATTTTAGCCTGAAAAGCAGGGCTCTTGCAACTCTGGCGGAGAGCTAATCCTGCAGCCCACGTTCGTCCTGGGAAACCGCAAGGCGACCCTTGGCCTCAGTGTAGTGGCGAAATGGCCGCCGGACAGGTCTTGCCTGCCGCGGTTTCCGTGAGTTCTCCACCGTCTTCGGGCTTAAATGGAGAGCGAGGAGAGCTGTCGGCTCTCACAGAACTCTGGCCTCCGCACTGTTTGCCATGCAGCCGAACGCAAGACCACACGTCTCCTCCCGGCCTGCTGAGAAACAGGCCGCCGTGCAGGCCCTTCGTAACACTTCTTGGCATGTAGACTCCAAGGCGACACGCTGTCCTCTTCCTTGGAAACCTACGTTGCCCCAGCATGCCAAAGCTCACGAAGGCAGTCCGAGCCCGTCTCATGTGCTGGGCCACTTGCATTCAGTGAGGAAAAGCCACCTGCATTGAGGTGAACACTCTGCTCAGCGTTCTTTCCGGGAGCTCACACTTGCCGCCTCTCTAGGTTAAGCAGGAAGTCGTAGTGAGGACCAACCTGAGCAAAGAGCACAATTCCTCACGTTACACTGGTAGTCGTCGTAAGAGGAATTGCCAACTACGCCTGGCTGAGGCCTTCCCTGTGTTAAGGAACCAGCCACACTTAGAGGCCTTGAAAGAACAATTTATTCAGCGAAGTTCCCATTGTTTGGCGATGGTCAACCTTTGCAGCGCCAGTACTGCAGGGACTTAGGTTTGCTGCTAACAGGGCTAGGTGACCCTGCATACAGAAGCAGGCGTTTCCCTTTGGAAGCTTGGATCCCGGTTTCTCAGGGGCTGCTTGCAAGACCCTGCTATTGCCCAGCATCTCTCCTCTGCCCCTACGCCCGGGTAGGAAGCGAGTATTTTAGCCTGAGAAGCAGGGCTCTTGCAACTCTGGAGGAGAGCTAATCCTGCAGCCCACGTTCGTCCTGGGAAACCGCAAGGCGACCCTTGGCCTCAGTGTAGTGGCGAAATGGCCGCCGGACAGGTCTTGCCTGCCGCGGTTTCCGTGAGTTCTCCACCGTCTTCGGGCTTAAATGGAGAGTGAGGAGAGCTGTCGGCTCTCACAGAACTCTGGCCTCCGCACTGTTTGCCATGCAACTGCACGCAAGACCACACGTCTCCTCCCGACCTGCTGAGAAACAGGCATCCGTGTAGGCCCTTGTTAACATTTCCTGGCGTGCAGAGTCCAAGGCGACACGCTGTCCTCTGCCTTGGAAACCTACGTTGCCACAGCTTGCCAAACGCTACCGAAGGCAGTCCTAACCAGTCTCGTGTGCTGCGCATCTTTGATTCGGTTACGAAAAGCCACCTGCATTGAGGTGAACACTCTGCTCAGCGTTCTTTCCGGGAGCTCACAATTGCCCCCTCTCTAGGTTAAGCAGGATGTCGAGGTGAGGTCCAAACTGAACAAAGAGCACAATTGCTCACTTTGCAGTGGTAGTCGTCGTAAGAGGCATTGCCTACTAGGCCTTGCTAAGGTCTTCGTTCTGTTAGGGAAGTCGCCACACTTAGACGCCTGTAAAGGAAACTTTATTCAGCGAAGTTCTCAGTGGCTTGCGACGGTCTCCCTTCGCAGGGCCAATACAGCAGGGACTTAGGTTTGCTGCTAACAGGGCTAGGTGACCCTGCATACAGAAGCAGGCTTTTCCCTTTGGAAGCTTGGATCCCGGTTTCTCAGGGGCTGCTTGCAAGACCCTGCTATTGCCCAGCATCTCTCCTCTGCCCCTACGACCGGGTAGGAAGCGAGTATTTTAGCCTGAAAAGCAGGGCTCTTGCAACTCTGGCGGAGAGCTAATCCTGCAGCCCACGTTCATCCTGGGAAACCGCAAGGCGACCCTTGGCCTCAGTGTAGTGGCGAAATGGCCGCCGGACAGGTCTTGCCTGCCGCGGTTTCCGTGAGTTCTCCACCGTCTTCGGGCTTAAATGGAGAGCGAGGAGAGCTGTCGGCTCTCACAGAACTCTGGCCTCCACACTGTTTGCCATGCAGCCGAACGCAAGACCACACGTCTCCTCCCGGCCTGCTGAGAAACAGGCCGCCGTGCAGGCCCTTCGTAACACTTCTTGGCATGTAGACTCCAAGGCGACACGCTGTCCTCTTCCTTGGAAACCTACGTTGCCCCAGCATGCCAAAGCTCACGAAGGCAGTCCGAGCCCGTCTCATGTGCTGGGCCACTTGCATTCAGTGAGGAAAAGCCACCTGCATTGAGGTGAACACTCTGCTCAGCGTTCTTTCCGGGAACTCACACTTGCCGCCTCTCTAGGTTAAGCAGGAAGTCGTAGTGAGTACCAACCTGAGCAAAGAGCACAATTCCTCACGTTACACTGGTAGTCGTCGTAAGAGGAATTGCCAACTAGGCCTGGCTGAGGCCTTCCCTGTGTTAAGGAACCAGCCACACTTAGAGGCCTTGAAAGAACAATTTATTCAGCGAAGTTCCCATTGTTTGGCGATGGTCAACCTTTGCAGCGCCAGTACTGCAGGGACTTAGGTTTGCTGCTAACAGGGCTAGGTGACCCTGCATACAGAAGCAGGCTTTTCCCTTTGGAAGCTTGGATCCCGGTTTCTCAGGGGCTGCTTGCAAGACCCTGCTATTGCCCAGCATCTCTCCTCTGCCCCTACGCCCGGGTAGGAAGCGAGTATTTTAGCCTGAGAAGCAGGGCTCTTGCAACTCTGGAGGAGAGCTAATCCTGCAGCCCACGTTCGTCCTGGGAAACCGCAAGGCGACCCTTGGCCTCAGTGTAGTGGCGAAATGGCCGCCGGACAGGTCTTGCCTGCCGCGGTTTCCGTGAGTTCTCCACCGTCTTCGGGCTTAAATGGAGAGCGAGGAGAGCTGTCGGCTCTCACAGAACTCTGGCCTCCGCACTGTTTGCCATGCAACTGCACGCAAGACCACACGTCTCCTCCCGACCTGCTGAGAAACAGGCATCCGTGTAGGCCCTTGTTAACATTTCCTGGCGTGCAGAGTCCAAGGCGACACGCTGTCCTCTGCCTTGGAAACCTACATTGCCACAGCTTGCCAAACGCTACCGAAGGCAGTCCTAACCAGTATCGTGTGCTGCGCAGCTTTGATTCGGTTACGAAAAGCCACCTGCATTGAGGTGAACACTCTGCTCAGCGTTCTTTCCGGGAGCTCACAATTGCCCCCTCTCTAGGTTAAGCAGGATGTCGAGGTGAGGTCCAAACTGAGCAAAGAGCACAATTGCTCACTTTGCAGTGGTAGTCGTCGTAAGAGGCATTGCCTACTAGGCCTTGCTAAGGTCTTCGTTCTGTTAGGGAAGTCGCCACACTTAGACGCCTGTAAAGGAAACTTTATTCAGCGAAGTTCCCAGTGTCTTGCGACGGTCTCCCTTCGCAGGGCCAATACAGCAGGGACTTAGGTTTGCTGCTAACTAGGCTAGGTGACCCTGCATACAGAAGCAGGCGTTTCCCTTTGGAAGCTTGGATCCCGGTTTCTCAGGGGCTGCTTGCAAGACCCTGCTATTGCCCAGCATCTCTCCTCTGCCCCTACGCCCGGGTAGGAAGCGAGTATTTTAGCCTGAGAAGCAGGGCTCTTGCAACTCTGGAGGAGAGCTAATCCTGCAGCCCACGTTCGTCCTGGGAAACCGCAAGGCGACCCTTGGCCTCAGTGTAGTGGCGAAATGGCCGCCGGACAGGTCTTGCCTGCCGCGGTTTCCGTGAGTTCTCCACCGTCTTCGGGCTTAAATGGAGAGCGAGGAGAGCTGTCGGCTCTCACAGAACTCTGGCCTCCGCACTGTTTGCCATGCAACTGCACGCAAGACCACACGTCTCCTCCCGACCTGCTGAGAAACAGGCATCCGTGTAGGCCCTTGTTAACATTTCCTGGCGTGCAGAGTCCAAGGCGACACGCTGTCCTCTGCCTTGGAAACCTACGTTGCCACAGCTTGCCAAACGCTACCGAAGGCAGTCCTAACCAGTCTCCTGTGCTGCGCAGCTTTGATTCGGTTACGAAAAGCCACCTGCATTGAGGTGAACACTCTGCTCAGCGTTCTTTCCGGGAGCTCACAATTGCCCCCTCTCTAGGTTAAGCAGGATGTCGAGGTGAGGTCCAAACTGAGCAAAGAGCACAATTGCTCACTTTGCAGTGGTAGTCGTCGTAAGAGGCATTGCCTACTAGGCCTTGCTAAGGTCTTCGTTCTGTTAGGGAAGTCGCCACACTTAGACGCCTGTAAAGGAAACTTTATTCAGCGAAGTTCCCAGTGTCTTGCGACGGTCTCCCTTCGCAGGGCCAATACAGCAGGGACTTAGGTTTGCTGCTTACTAGGCTAGGTGACCCTGCATACAGAAACAGGCGTTTCCCATTGGAAGCTTGGATCCCGGTTTCTCAGGGGCTGCTTGCAAGACCCTGCTATTGCCCAGCATCTCTCCTCTGCCCCTACGCCCGGGTAGGAAGCGAGTATTTTAGCCTGAGAAGCAGGGCTCTTGCAACTCTGGCGGAGAGCTAATCCTGCAGCCCACGTTCGTCCTGGGAAACCACAAGGGGACCCTTGGCCTCAGTGTAGTGGCGAAATGGCCGCCGGACAGGTCTTGCCTGCCGCGGTTTCCGTGAGTTCTCCACCGTCTTCGGGCTTAAATGGAGAGCGAGGAGAGCTGTCGGCTCTCACAGAACTCTGGCCTCCGCACTGTTTGCTATGCAGCCGAACGCAAGACCACACGTCTCCTCCCGGCCTGCTGAGAAACAGGCCGCCGTGCAGGCCCTTCGTAACACTTCTTGGCATGTAGACTCCAAGGCGACACGCTGTCCTCTTCCTTGGAAACCTACGTTGCCCCAGCATGCCAACGCTCACGAAGGCAGTCCGAGCCCGTCTCATGTGCTGGGCCACTTGCATTCAGTGAGGAAAAGCCACCTGCATTGAGGTGAACACTCTGCTCAGCGTTCTTTCCGGGAGCTCACACTTGCCGCCTCTCTAGGTTAAGCAGGAAGTCGTAGTGAGGACCAACCTGAGCAAAGAGCACAATTCCTCACGTTACACTGGTAGTCGTCGTAAGAGGAATTGCCAACTACGCCTGGCTGAGGCCTTCCCTGTGTTAAGGAACCAGCCACACTTAGAGGCCTTGAAAGAACAATTTATTCAGTGAAGTTCCCATTGTTTGGCGATGGTCAACCTTTGCAGCGCCAGTACTGCAGGGACTTAGGTTTGCTGCTAACAGGGCTAGGTGACCCTGCATACAGAAGCAGGCGTTTCCCTTTGGAAGCTTGGATCCCGGTTTCTCAGGGGCTGCTTGCAAGACCCTGTTATTGCCCAGCATCTCTCCTCTGCCCCTACGCCCGGGTAGGAAGCGAGTATTTTAGCCTGAGAAGCAGGGCTCTTGCAACTCTGGAGGAGAGCTAATCCTGCAGCCCACGTTCGTCCTGGGAAACCGCAAGGCGACCCTTGGCCTCAGTGTAGTGGCGAAATGGCCGCCGGACAGGTCTTGCCTGCCGCGGTTTCCGTGAGTTCTCCACCGTCTTCGGGCTTAAATGGAGAGCGAGGAGAGCTGTCGGCTCTCACAGAACTCTGGCCTCCGCACTGTTTGCCATGCAACTGCACGCAAGACCACACGTCTCCTCCCGACCTGCTGAGAAACAGGCATCCGTGTAGGCCCTTGTTAACATTTCCTGGCGTGCAGAGTCCAAGGCGACACGCTGTCCTCTGCCTTGGAAACCTATGTTGCCACAGCTTGCCAAACGCTACCGAAGGCAGTCCTAACCAGTCTCGTGTGCTGCGCAGCTTTGATTCGGTTACGAAAAGCCACCTGCATTGAGGTGAACACTCTGCTCAGCGTTCTTTCTTGGAGCTCACAATTGCCCCCTCTCTAGGTTAAGCAGGATGTCGAGGTGAGGTCCAAACTGAGCAAAGAGCACAATTGCTCACTTTGCAGTGGTAGTCGTCGTAAGAGGCATTGCCTACTAGGCCTTGCTAAGGTCTTCGTTCTGTTAGGGAAGTCGCCACACTTAGACGCCTGTAAAGGAAACTTTATTCAGCGAAGTTCCCAGTGTCTTGCGACGGTCTCCCTTCGCAGGGCCAATACAGCAGGGACTTAGGTTTGCTGCTAACTAGGCTAGGTGACCCTGCATACAGAAGCAGGCGTTTCCCTTTGGAAGCTTGGATCCCGGTTTCTCAGGGGCTGCTTGCAAGACCCTGCTATTGCCCAGCATCTCTCCTCTGCCCCTACGCCCGGGTAGGAAGCGAGTATTTTAGCCTGAGAAGCAGGGCTCTTGCAACTCTGGCGGAGAGCTAATCCTGCAGCCCACGTTCGTCCTGGGAAACCGCAAGGCGACCCTTGGCCTCAGTGTAGTGGCGAAATGGGCGCCGGACAGGTCTTGCCTGCCGCGGTTTCCGTGAGTTCTCCACCGTCTTCGGGCTTAAATGGAGAGTGAGGAGAGCTGTCGGCTCTCACAGAACTCTGGCCTCCGCACTGTTTGCCATGCAGCCGAACGCAAGACCGCACGTCTCCTCCCGGCCTGCTGAGAAACAGGCCGCCGTGCAGGCCCTTCGTAACACTTCTTGGCATGTAGACTCCAAGGCGACACGCTGTCCTCTTCCTTGGAAACCTACGTTGCCCCAGCATGCCAACGCTCATGAAGGCAGTCCGAGCCTGTCTCATGTGCTGGGCCACTTGCATTCAGTGAGGAAAAGCCACCTGCATTGAGGTGAACACTCTGCTCAGCGTTCTTTCCGGGAGCTCACACTTGCCGCCACTCTAGGTTAAGCAGGAAGTCGTAGTGAGGACCAACCTGAGCAAAGAGCACAATTCCTCACGTTACACTGGTAGTCGTCGTAAGAGGAATTGCCAACTACGCCTGGCTGAGGCCTTCCCTGTGTTAAGGAACCAGCCACACTTAGAGGCCTTGAAAGAACAATTTATTCAGCGAAGTTCCCATTGTTTGGCGATGGTCAACCTTTGCAGCGCCAGTACTGCAGGGACTTAGGTTTGCTGCTAACAGGGCTAGGTGACCCTGCATACAGAAGCAGGCGTTTCCCTTTGGAAGCTTGGATCCCGGTTTCTCAGGGGCTGCTTGCAAGACCCTGCTATTGCCCAGCATCTCTCCTCTGCCCCTACGCCCGGGTAGGAAGCGAGTATTTTAGCCTGAGAAGCAGGGCTCTTGCAACTCTGGAGGAGAGCTAATCCTGCAGCCCACGTTCGTCCTGGGAAACCGCAAGGAGACAGTTGGCCTCAGTGTAGTGGTGAAATGGCCGCCGGACAGGTCTTGCCTGCCGCGGTTTCCGTGAGTTCTCCACCGTCTTCGGGCTTAAATGGAGAGCGAGGAGAGCTGTCGGCTCTCACAGAACTCTGGCCTCCGCACTGTTTGCCATGCAACTGCACGCAAGACCACACGTCTCCTCCCGACCTGCTGAGAAACAGGCATCCGTGTAGGCCCTTGTTAACATTTCCTGGCGTGCAGAGTCCAAGGTGACACGCTGTCCTCTGCCTTGGAAACCTACGTTGCCACAGCTTGCCAAACGCTACCGAAGGCAGTCCTAACCAGTCTCGTGTGCTGCGCAGCTTTGATTCGGTTACGAAAAGCCACCTGCATTGAGGTGAACACTCTGCTCAGCGTTCTTTCCGGGAGCTCACAATTGCCCCCTCTCTAGGTTAAGCAGGATGTCGAGGTGAGGTCCAAACTGAGCAAAGAGCACAATTGCTCACTTTGCAGTGGTAGTCGTCGTAAGAGGCATTGCCTACTAGGCCTTGCTAAGGTCTTCGTTCTGTTAGGGAAGTCGCCACACTTAGACGCCTGTAAAGGAAACTTTATTCAGCGAAGTTCCCAGTGTCTTGCGACGGTCTCCCTTCGCAGGGCCAATACAGCAGGGACTTAGGTTTGCTGCTAACTAGGCTAAGTGACCCTGCATACAGAAGCAGGCATTTCCCTTTGGAAGCTTGGATCCCGGTTTCTCAGGGGCTGCTTGCAAGACCCTGCTATTGCCCAGCATCTCTCCTCTGCCCCTACGCCCGGGTAGGAAGCGAGTATTTTAGCCTGAGAAGCAGGGCTCTTGCAACTCTGGCGGAGAGCTAATCCTGCAGCCCACGTTCGTCCTGGGAAACCGCAAGGCGACCCTTGGCCTCAGTGTAGTGGCGAAATGGCCGCCAGACAGGTCTTGCCTGCCGCGGTTTCCGTGAGTTCTCCACCGTCTTCGGGCTTAAATGGAGAGCGAGGAGAGCAGTCAGCTCTCACAGAACTCTGGCCTCCGCACTGTTTGCCATGCAGCCGGAAGCAAGTCCGCACGTCTCCTCCCGGCCTGCTGAGAAACAGGCCGCCGTGCAGGCCCTTCGTAACACTTCTTGGCATGTAGACTCCAAGGCGACACGCTGTCCTCTTCCTTGGAAACCTACGTTGCCCCAGCATGCCAACGCTCACGAAGGCAGTCCGAGCCCATCTCATGTGCTGGGCCACTTGCATTCAGTGAGGAAAAGCCACCTGCATTGAGGTGAACACTCTGCTCAGCGTTCTTTCCGGGAGCTCACACTTGCCGCCTCTCTAGGTTAAGCAGGAAGTCGTAGTGAGGACCAACCTGAGCAAAGAGCACAATTCCTCACGTTACACTGGTAGTCGTCGTAAGAGGAATTGCCAACTACGCCTGGCTGAGGCCTTCCCTGTGTTAAGGAACCAGCCACACTTAGAGGCCTTGAAAGAACAATTTATTCAGCGAAGTTCCCATTGTTTGGCGATGGTCAACCTTTGCAGCGCCAGTACTGCAGGGACTTAGTTTTGCTGCTAACAGGGCTAGGTGACCCTGCATACAGAAGCAGGCGTTTCCCTTTGGAAGCTTGGATCCCGGTTTCTCAGGGGCTGCTTGCAAGACCCTGCTATTGCCCAGCATCTCTCCTCTGCCCCTACGCCCGGGTAGGAAGCGAGTATTTTAGCCTGAGAAGCAGGGCTCTTGCAACTCTGGCGGAGAGCTAATCCTGCAGCCCACGTTCGTCCTGGGAAACCGCAAGGCGACCCTTGGCCTCAGTGTAGTGGCGAAATGGCCGCCAGACAGGTCTTGCCTGCCGCGGTTTCCGTGAGTTCTCCACCGTCTTCGGGCTTAAATGGAGAGCGAGGAGAGCTGTCAGCTCTCACAGAACTCTGGCCTCCGCACTGTTTGCCATGCAGCCGGAAGTAAGACCGCACGTCTCCTCCTGGCCGGCTGAGAAACAGGCCGCCGTGCAGGCCCTTCGTAACACTTCTTGGCATGTAGACTCCAAGGCGACATGCTGTCCTCTTCCTTGGAAACCTATGTTGCCCCAGCATGCCAACGCTCACGAAGGCAGTCCGAGCCCGTCTCATGTGCTGGGCCACTTGCATTCAGTGAGGAAAAGCCACCTGCATTGAGGTGAACACTCTGCTCAGCGTTCTTTCCGGGAGCTCACACTTGCCGCCTCTCTAGGTTAAGCAGGAAGTCGTAGTGAGGACCAACCTGAGCAAAGAGCACAATTCCTCACGTTACACTGGTAGTCGTCGTAAGAGGAATTGCCAACTACGCCTGGCTGAGGCCTTCCCTGTGTTAAGGAACCAGCCACACTTAGAGGCCTTGAAAGAACAATTTATTCAGCGAAGTTCCCATTGTTTGGCGATGGTCAACCTTTGCAGCGCCAGTACTGCAGGGACTTAGGTTTGCTGCTAACAGGGCTAGGTGACCCTGCATACAGAAGCAGGCGTTTCCCTTTGGAAGCTTGGATCCCGGTTTCTCAGGGGCTGCTTGCAAGACCCTGCTATTGCCCAGCATCTCTCCTCTGCCCCTACGCCCGGGTAGGAAGCGAGTATTTTAGCCTGAGAAGCAGGGCTCTTGCAACTCTGGAGGAGAGCTAATCCTGCAGCCCACGTTCGTCCTGGGAAACCGCAAGGAGACAGTTGGCCTCAGTGTAGTGGCGAAATGGCCGCCGGACAGGTCTTGCCTGCCGCGGTTTCCGTGAGTTCTCCACCGTCTTCGGGCTTAAATGGAGAGCGAGGAGAGCTGTCGGCTCTCACAGAACTCTGGCCTCCGCACTGTTTGCCATGCAACTGCACGCAAGACCACACGTCTCCTCCCGACCTGCTGAGAAACAGGCATCCGTGTAGGCCCTTGTTAACATTTCCTGGCGTGCAGAGTCCAAGGTGACACGCTGTCCTCTGCCTTGGAAACCTACGTTGCCACAGCTTGCCAAACGCTACCGAAGGCAGTCCTAACCAGTCTCGTGTGCTGCGCAGCTTTGATTCGGTTACGAAAAGCCACCTGCATTGAGGTGAACACTCTGCTCAGCGTTCTTTCCGGGAGCTCACAATTGCCCCCTCTCTAGGTTAAGCAGGATGTCGAGGTGAGGTCCAAACTGAGCAAAGAGCACAATTGCTCACTTTGCAGTGGTAGTCGTCGTAAGAGGCATTGCCTACTAGGCCTTGCTAAGGTCTTCGTTCTGTTAGGGAAGTCGCCACACTTAGACGCCTGTAAAGGAAACTTTATTCAGCGAAGTTCCCAGTGTCTTGCGACGGTCTCCCTTCGCAGGGCCAATACAGCAGGGACTTAGGTTTGCTGCTAACTAGGCTAAGTGACCCTGCATACATAAGCAGGCATTTCCCTTTGGAAGCTTGGATCCCGGTTTCTCAGGGGCTGCTTGCAAGACCCTGCTATTGCCCAGCATCTCTCCTCTGCCCCTACGCCCGGGTAGGAAGCGAGTATTTTAGCCTGAGAAGCAGGGCTCTTGCAACTCTGGCGGAGAGCTAATCCTGCAGCCCACGTTCGTCCTGGGAAACCGCAAGGCGACCCTTGGCCTCAGTGTAGTGGCGAAATGGCCGCCAGACAGGTCTTGCCTGCCGCGGTTTCCGTGAGTTCTCCACCGTCTTCGGGCTTAAATGGAGAGCGAGGAGAGCAGTCAGCTCTCACAGAACTCTGGCCTCCGCACTGTTTGCCATGCAGCCGGAAGCAAGTCCGCACGTCTCCTCCCGGCCTGCTGAGAAACAGGCCGCCGTGCAGGCCCTTCGTAACACTTCTTGGCATGTAGACTCCAAGGCGACACGCTGTCCTCTTCCTTGGAAACCTACGTTGCCCCAGCATGCCAACGCTCACGAAGGCAGTCCGAGCCCATCTCATGTGCTGGGCCACTTGCATTCAGTGAGGAAAAGCCACCTGCATTGAGGTGAACACTCTGCTCAGCGTTCTTTCCGGGAGCTCACACTTGCCGCCTCTCTAGGTTAAGCAGGAAGTCGTAGTGAGGACCAACCTGAGCAAAGAGCACAATTCCTCACGTTACACTGGTAGTCGTCGTAAGAGGAATTGCCAACTACGCCTGGCTGAGGCCTTCCCTGTGTTAAGGAACCAGCCACACTTAGAGGCCTTGAAAGAACAATTTATTCAGCGAAGTTCCCATTGTTTGGCGATGGTCAACCTTTGCAGCGCCAGTACTGCAGGGACTTAGGTTTGCTGCTAACAGGGCTAGGTGACCCTGCATACAGAAGCAGGCGTTTCCCTTTGGAAGCTTGGATCCCGGTTTCTCAGGGGCTGCTTGCAAGACCCTGCTATTGCCCAGCATCTCTCCTCTGCCCCTACGCCCGGGTAGGAAGCGAGTATTTTAGCCTGAGAAGCAGGGCTCTTGCAACTCTGGCGGAGAGCTAATCCTGCAGCCCACGTTCGTCCTGGGAAACCGCAAGGCGACCCTTGGCCTCAGTGTAGTGGCGAAATGGCCGCCAGACAGGTCTTGCCTGCCGCGGTTTCCGTGAGTTCTCCACCGTCTTCGGGCTTAAATGGAGAGCGAGGAGAGCTGTCAGCTCTCACAGAACTCTGGCCTCCGCACTGTTTGCCATGCAGCCGGAAGTAAGACCGCACGTCTCCTCCCGGCCTGCTGAGAAACAGGCCGCCGTGCAGGCCCTTCGTAACACTTCTTGGCATGTAGACTCCAAGGCGACACGCTGTCCTCTTCCTTGGAAACCTACGTTGCCCCAGCATGCCAACGCTCACGAAGGCAGTCCGAGCCCGTCTCATGTGCTGGGCCACTTGCATTCAGTGAGGAAAAGCCACCTGCATTGAGGTGAACACTCTGCTCAGCGTTCTTTCCGGGAGCTCACACTTGCCGCCTCTCTAGGTTAAGCAGGAAGTCGTAGTGAGGACCAACCTGAGCAAAGAGCACAATTCCTCACGTTACACTGGTAGTCGTCGTAAGAGGAATTGCCAACTACGCCTGGCTGAGGCCTTCCCTGTGTTAAGGAACCAGCCACACTTAGAGGCCTTGAAAGAACAATTTATTCAGCGAAGTTCCCATTGTTTGGCGATGGTCAACCTTTGCAGCGCCAGTACTGCAGGGACTTAGGTTTGCTGCTAACAGGGCTAGGTGACCCTGCATACAGAAGCAGGCGTTTCCCTTTGGAAGCTTGGATCCCGGTTTCTCAGGGGCTGCTTGCAAGACCCTGCTATTGCCCAGCATCTCTCCTCTGCCCCTACGCCCGGGTAGGAAGCGAGTATTTTAGCCTGAGAAGCAGGGCTCTTGCAACTCTGGAGGAGAGCTAATCCTGCAGCCCACGTTCGTCCTGGGAAACCGCAAGGCGACCCTTGGCCTCAGTGTAGTGGCGAAATGGCCGCCGGACAGGTCTTGCCTGCCGCGGTTTCCGTGAGTTCTCCACCGTCTTCGGGCTTAAATGGAGAGCGAGGAGAGCTGTCGGCTCTCACAGAACTCTGGCCTCCGCACTGTTTGCCATGCAACTGCACGCAAGACCACACGTCTCCTCCCGACCTGCTGAGAAACAGGCATCCGTGTAGGCCCTTGTTAACATTTCCTGGCGTGCAGAGTCCAAGGCGACACGCTGTCCTCTGCCTTGGAAACCTACGTTGCCACAGCTTGCCAAACGCTACCGAAGGCAGTCCTAACCAGTCTCGTGTGCTGCGCAGCTTTGATTCGGTTATGAAAAGCCACCTGCATTGAGGTGAACACTCTGCTCAGCGTTCTTTCCGGGAGCTCACAATTGCCCCCTCTCTAGGTTAAGCAGAATGTCGAGGTGAGGTCCAAACTGAGCAAAGAGCACAATTGCTCACTTTGCAGTGGTAGTCGTCGTAAGAGGCATTGCCTACTAGGCCTTGCTAAGGTCTTCGTTCTGTTAGGGAAGTCGCCACACTTAGACGCCTGTAAAGGAAACTTTATTCAGCGAAGTTCCCAGTGTCTTGCGACGGTCTCCCTTCGCAGGGCCAATACAGCAGGGACTTAGGTTTGCTGCTAACTAGGCTAGGTGACCCTGCATACAGAAGCAGGCATTTCCCTTTGGAAGCTGGGATCCCGGTTTCTCAGGGGCTGCTTGCAAGACCCTGCTATTGCCCAGCATCTCTCCTCTGCCCCTACGCCCGGGTAGGAAGCGAGTATTTTAGCCTGAGAAGCAGGGCTCTTGCAACTCTGGCGGAGAGCTAATCCTGCAGCCCACGTTCGTCCTGGGAAACCGCAAGGCGACCCTTGGCCTCAGTGTAGTGGCGAAATGGCCGCCAGACAGGTCTTGGCTGCCGCGGTTTCCGTGAGTTCTCCACCGTCTTCGGGCTTAAATGGAGAGCGAGGAGAGCAGTCAGCTCTCACAGAACTCTGGCCTCCGCACTGTTTGCCATGCAGCCGGAAGCAAGACCGCACGTCTCCTCCCGGCCGGCTGAGAAACAGGCCGCCGTGCAGGCCCTTCGTAACACTTCTTGGCATGTAGACTCCAAGGCGACACGCTGTCCTCTTCCTTGGAAACCTACGTTGCCCCAGCATGCCAAAGCTCACGAAGGCAGTCCGAGCCCGTCTCATGTGCTGGGCCACTTGCATTCAGTGAGGAAAAGCCACCTGCATTGAGGTGAACACTCTGCTCAGCGTTCTTTCCGGGAGCTCACACTTGCCGCCTCTCTAGGTTAAGCAGAAAGTCGTAGTGAGGACCAACCTGAGCAAAGAGCACAATTCCTCACGTTACACTGGTAGTCGTCGTAAGAGGAATTGCCAACTACGCCTGGCTGAGGCCTTCCCTGTGTTAAGGAACCAGCCACACTTAGAGGCCTTGAAAGAACAATTTATTCAGCGAAGTTCCCATTGTTTGGCGATGGTCAACCTTTGCAGCGCCAGTACTGCAGGGACTTAGGTTTGCTGCTAACAGGGCTAGGTGACCCTGCATACAGAAGCAGGCGTTTCCCTTTGGAAGCTTGGATCCCGGTTTCTCAGGGGCTGCTTGCAAGACCCTGCTATTGCCCAGCATCTCTCCTCTGCCCCTACGCCCGGGTAGGAAGCGAGTATTTTAGCCTGAGAAGCAGGGCTCTTGCAACTCTGGAGGAGAGCTAATCCTGCAGCCCACGTTCGTCCTGGGAAACCGCAAGGCGACCCTTGGCCTCAGTGTAGTGGCGAAATGGCCGCCGGACAGGTCTTGCCTGCCGCGGTTTCCGTGAGTTCTCCACCGTCTTCGGGCTTAAATGGAGAGCGAGGAGAGCTGTCGGCTCTCACAGAACTCTGGCCTCCGCACTGTTTGCCATGCAACTGCACGCAAGACCACACGTCTCCTCCCGACCTGCTGAGAAACAGGCATCCGTGTAGGCCCTTGTTAACATTTCCTGGCGTGCAGAGTCCAAGGCGACACGCTGTCCTCTGCCTTGGAAACCTACGTTGCCACAGCTTGCCAAACGCTACCGAAGGCAGTCCTAACCAGTCTCGTGTGCTGCGCAGCTTTGATTCGGTTACGAAAAGCCACCTGCATTGAGGTGAACACTCTGCTCAGCGTTCTTTCCGGGAGCTCACAATTGCCCCCTCTCTAGGTTAAGCAGGATGTCGAGGTGAGGTCCAAACTGAGCAAAGAGCACAATTGCTCACTTTGCAGTGGTAGTCGTCGTAAGAGGCATTGCCTACTAGGCCTTGCTAAGGTCTTCGTTCTGTTAGGGAAGTCGCCACACTTAGACGCCTGTAAAGGAAACTTTATTCAGCGAAGTTCCCAGTGTCTTGCGACGGTCTCCCTTCGCAGGGCCAATACAGCAGGGACTTAGGTTTGCTGCTAACTAGGCTAGGTGACCCTGCATACAGAAGCAGGCGTTTCCCTTTGGAAGCTTGGATCCCGGTTTCTCAGGGGCTGCTTGCAAGACCCTGCTATTGCCCAGCATCTCTCCTCTGCCCCTACGCCCGGGTAGGAAGCGAGTATTTTAGCCTGAAAAGCAGGGCTCTTGCAACTCTGGCGGAGAGCTAATCCTGCAGCCCACGTTCGTCCTGGGAAACCGCAAGGCGACCCTTGGCCTCAGTGTAGTGGCGAAATGGCCGCCGGACAGGTCTTGCCTGCCGCGGTTTCCGTGAGTTCTCCACCGTCTTCGGGCTTAAATGGAGAGCGAGGAGAGCTGTCGGCTCTCACAGAACTCTGGCCTCCGCACTGTTTGCCATGCAGCCGAACGCAAGACCACACGTCTCCTCCCGGCCTGCTGAGAAACAGGCCGCCGTGCAGGCCCTTCGTAACACTTCTTGGCATGTAGACTCCAAGGCGACACGCTGTCCTCTTCCTTGGAAACCTACGTTGCCCCAGCATGCCAACGCTCACGAAGGCAGTCCGAGCCCGTCTCATGTGCTGGGCCACTTGCATTCAGTGAGGAAAAGCCACCTGCATTGAGGTGAACACTCTGCTCAGCGTTCTTTCCGGGAGCTCACACTTGCCGCCTCTCTAGGTTAAGCAGGAAGTCGTAGTGAGGACCAACCTGAGCAAAGAGCACAATTCCTCACGTTACACTGGTAGTCGTCGTAAGAGGAATTGCCAACTACGCCTGGCTGAGGCCTTCCCTGTGTTAAGGAACCAGCCACACTTAGAGGCCTTGAAAGAACAATTTATTCAGCGAAGTTCCCATTGTTTGGCGATGGTCAACCTTTGCAGCGCCAGTACTGCAGGGACTTAGGTTTGCTGCTAACAGGGCTAGGTGACCCTGCATACAGAAGCAGGCGTTTCCCTTTGGAAGCTTGGATCCCGGTTTCTCAGGGGCTGCTTGCAAGACCCTGCTATTGCCCAGCATCTCTCCTCTGCCCCTACGCCCGGGTAGGAAGCGAGTATTTTAGCCTGAGAAGCAGGGCTCTTGCAACTCTGGCGGAGAGCTAATCCTGCAGCCCACGTTCGTCCTGGGAAACCGCAAGGCGACCCTTGGCCTCAGTGTAGTGGCGAAATGGCTGCCAGACAGGTCTTGCCTGCCGCGGTTTCCGTGAGTTCTCCACCGTCTTCGGGCTTAAATGGAGAGCGAGGAGAGCTGTCAGCTCTCACAGAACTCTGGCCTCCGCACTGTTTGCCATGCAGCCGGAAGCAAGACCGCACGTCTCCTCCCGGCCGGCTGAGAAACAGGCCGCCGTGCAGGCCCTTCGTAACACTTCTTGGCATGTAGACTCCAAGGCGACACGCTGTCCTCTTCCTTGGAAACCTACGTTGCCCCAGCATGCCAACGCTCACGAAGGCAGTCCGAGCCCGTCTCATGTGCTGGGCCACTTGCATTCAGTGAGGAAAAGCCACCTGCATTGAGGTGAACACTCTGCTCAGCGTTCTTTCCGGGAGCTCACACTTGCCGCCTCTCTAGGTTAAGCAGGAAGTCGTAGTGAGGACCAACCTGAGCAAAGAGCACAATTCCTCACGTTACACTGGTAGTCGTCGTAAGAGGAATTGCCAACTACGCCTGGCTGAGGCCTTCCCTGTGTTAAGGAACCAGCCACACTTAGAGGCCTTGAAAGAACAATTTATTCAGCGAAGTTCCCATTGTTTGGCGATGGTCAACCTTTGCAGCGCCAGTACTGCAGGGACTTAGGTTTGCTGCTAACAGGGCTAGGTGACCCTGCATACAGAAGCAGGCGTTTCCCTTTGGAAGCTTGGATCCCGGTTTCTCAGGGGCTGCTTGCAAGACCCTGCTATTGCCCAGCATCTCTCCTCTGCCCCTACGCCCGGGTAGGAAGCGAGTATTTTAGCCTGAGAAGCAGGGCTCTTGCAACTCTGGCGGAGAGCTAATCCTGCAGCCCACGTTCGTCCTGGGAAACCGCAAGGCGACCCTTGGCCTCAGTGTAGTGGCGAAATGGCCGCCAGACAGGTCTTGCCTGCCGCGGTTTCCGTGAGTTCTCCACCGTCTTCGGGCTTAAATGGAGAGCGAGGAGAGCTGTCGGCTCTCACAGAACTCTGGCCTCCGCACTGTTTGCCATGCAACTGCACGCAAGACCGCACGTCTCCTCCCGGCCTGCTGAGAAACAGGCCGCCGTGCAGGCCCTTCGTAACACTTCTTGGCATGTAGACTCCAAGGCGACACGCTGTCCTCTTCCTTGGAAACCTACGTTGCCCCAGCATGCCAACGCTCACGAAGGCAGTCCGAGCCCGTCTCATGTGCTGGGCCACTTGCATTCAGTGAGGAAAAGCCACCTGCATTGAGGTGAACACTCTGCTCAGCGTTCTTTCCGGGAGCTCACACTTGCCGCCTCTCTAGGTTAAGCAGGAAGTCGTAGTGAGGACCAACCTGAGCAAAGAGCACAATTCCTCACGTTACACTGGTAGTCGTCGTAAGAGGAATTGCCAACTACGCCTGGCTGAGGCCTTCCCTGTGTTAAGGAACCAGCCACACTTAGAGGCCTTGAAAGAACAATTTATTCAGCGAAGTTCCCATTGTTTGGCGATGGTCAACCTTTGCAGCGCCAGTACTGCAGGGACTTAGGTTTGCTGCTAACAGGGCTAGGTGACCTTGCATACAGAAGCAGGCGTTTCCCTTTGGAAGCTTGGATCCCGGTTTCTCAGGGGCTGCTTGCAAGACCCTGCTATTGCCCAGCATCTCTCCTCTGCCCCTACACCCGGGTAGGAAGCATTTTAGCCTGAGAAGCAGGGCTCTTGCAACTCTGGCGGAGAGCTAATCCTGCAGCCCACGTTCGTCCTGGGAAACCACAAGGCGACCCTTGGCCTCAGTGTAGTGGCGAAATGGCTGCCGGACAGGTCTTGCCTGCCGCGGTTTCCGTGAGTTCTCCACCGTCTTCGGGCTTAAATGGAGAGCGAGGAGAGCTGTCGGCTCTCACAGAACTCTGGCCTCCGCACTGTTTGCCATGCAGCCGAACGCAAAACCGCACGTCTCCTCCCGGCCTGCTGAGAAACAGGCCGCCGTGCAGGCCCTTCGTAACACTTCTTGGCATGTAGACTCCAAGGCGACACGCTGTCCTCTTCCTTGGAAACCTACGTTGCCCCAGCATGCCAACGCTCACGAAGGCAGTCCGAGCCCGTCTCATGTGCTGGGCCACTTGCATTCAGTGAGGAAAAGCCACCTGCATTGAGGTGAACACTCTGCTCAGCGTTCTTTCCGGGAGCTCACACTTGCCGCCTCTCTAGGTTAAGCAGGAAGTCGTAGTGAGGACCAACCTGAGCAAAGAGCACAATTCCTCACGTTACACTGGTAGTCGTCGTAAGAGGAATTGCCAACTACGCCTGGCTGAGGCCTTCCCTGTGTTAAGGAACCAGCCACACTTAGAGGCCTTGAAAGAACAATTTATTCAGCGAAGTTCCCATTGTTTGGCGATGGTCAACCTTTGCAGCGCCAGTACTGCAGGGACTTAGGTTTGCTGCTAACAGGGCTAGGTGACCCTGCATACAGAAGCAGGCGTTTCCCTTTGGAAGCTTGGATCCCGGTTTCTCAGGGGCTGCTTGCAAGACCCTGCTATTGCCCAGCATCTCTCCTCTGCCCGTACGCCCGGGTAGGAAGCGAGTATTTTAGCCTGAGAAGCAGGGCTCTTGCAACTCTGGCGGAGAGCTAATCCTGCAGCCCACGTTCGTCCTGGGAAACCGCAAGGCGACCCTTGGCCTCAGTGTAGTGGCGAAATGGCCGCCAGACAGGTCTTGCCTGCCGCGGTTTCCGTGAGTTCTCCACCGTCTTCGGGCTTAAATGGAGAGCGAGGAGAGCTGTCAGCTCTCACAGAACTCTGGCCTCCGCACTGTTTGCCATGCAGCCAGAAGCAAGACCGCACGTCTCCTCCCGGCCGGCTGAGAAACAGGCCGCCGTGCAGGCCCTTCGTAACACTTCTTGGCATGTAGACTCCAAGGCGACACGCTGTCCTCTTCCTTGGAAACCTACGTTGCCCCAGCATGCCAACGCTCACGAAGGCAGTCCGAGCCCGTCTCATGTGCTGGGCCACTTGCATTCAGTGAGGAAAAGCCACCTGCATTGAGGTGAACACTCTGCTCAGCGTTCTTTCCGGGAGCTCACACTTGCCGCCTCTCTAGGTTAAGCAGGAAGTCGTAGTGAGGACCAACCTGAGCAAAGAGCACAATTCCTCACGTTACACTGGTAGTCGTCGTAAGAGGAATTGCCAACTACGCCTGGCTGAGGCCTTCCCTGTGTTAAGGAACCAGCCACACTTAGAGGCCTTGAAAGAACAATTTATTCAGCGAAGTTCCCATTGTTTGGCGATGGTCAACCTTTGCAGCGCCAGTACTGCAGGGACTTAGGTTTGCTGCTAACAGGGCTAGGTGACCCTGCATACAGAAGCAGGCGTTTCCCTTTGGAAGCTTGGATCCCGGTTTCTCAGGGGCTGCTTGCAAGACCCTGCTATTGCCCAGCATCTCTCCTCTGCCCCTACGCCCGGGTAGGAAGCGAGTATTTTAGCCTGAGAAGCAGGGCTCTTGCAACTCTGGAGGAGACCTAATCCTGCAGCCCACGTTCGTCCTGGGAAACCGCAAGGCGACCCTTGGCCTCAGTGTAGTGGCGAAATGGTCGCCGGACAGGTCTTGCCTGCCGCGGTTTCCATGAGTTCTCCACCGTCTTCGGGCTTAAATGGAGAGCAAGGAGAGCTGTCGGCTCTCACAGAACTCTGGCCTCCGCACTTTTTGCCATGCAGCCGAACGCAAGACCGCACGTCTCCTCCCGGCCTGCTGAGAAACAGGCCGCCGTGCAGGCCCTTCGTAACACTTCTTGGCATGTAGACTCCAAGGCGACACGCTGTCCTCTTCCTTGGAAACCTACGTTGCCCCAGCATGCCAACGCTCACGAAGGCAGTCCGAGCCCGTCTCATGTGCTGGGCCACTTGCATTCAGTGAGGAAAAGCCACCTGCATTGAGGTGAACACTCTGCTCAGCGTTCTTTCCGGGAGCTCACACTTGCCGCCTCTCTAGGTTAAGCAGGAAGTCGTAGTGAGGACCAACCTGAGCAAAGAGCACAATTCCTCACGTTACACTGGTAGTCGTCGTAAGAGGAATTGCCAACTACACCTGGCTGAGGCCTTCCCTGTGTTAAGGAACCAGCCACACTTAGAGGCCTTGAAAGAACAATTTATTCTGCGAAGTTCCCATTGTTTGGTGATGGTCAACCTTTGCAGCGCCAGTACTGCAGGGACTTAGGTTTGCTGCTAACAGGGCTAGGTGACCCTGCATACATACAGAAGCAGGCGTTTCCCTTTGGAAGCTTGGATCCCGGTTTCTCAGGGGCTGCTTGCAAGACCCTGCTATTGCCCAGCATCTCTCCTCTGCCCCTACGCCCGGGTAGGAAGCGAGTATTTTAGCCTGAGAAGCAGGGCTCTTGCAACTCTGGAGGAGAGCTAATCCTGCAGCCCACGTTCGTCCTGGGAAACCGCAAGGCGACCCTTGGCCTCAGTGTAGTGGCGAAATGGCCGCCGGACAGTTCTTGCCTGCCGCGGTTTCCGTGAGTTCTCCACCGTCTTCGGGCTTAAATGGAGAGCGAGGAGAGCTGTCGGCTCTCACAGAACTCTGGCCTCCGCACTGTTTGCCATGCAACTGCACGCAAGACCACACGTCTCCTCCCGACCTGCTGAGAAACAGGCATCCGTGTAGGCCCTTGTTAACATTTCCTGGCGTGCAGAGTCCAAGGCGACACGCTGTCCTCTGCCTTGGAAACCTACGTTGCCACAGCTTGCCAAACGCTACCGAAGGCAGTCCTAACCAGTCTCGTGTGCTGCGCAGCTTTGATTCGGTTACGAAAAGCCACCTGCATTGAGGTGAACACTCTGCTCAGCGTTCTTTCCGGGAGCTCACAATTGCCCCCTCTCTAGGTTAAGCAGGATGTCGAGGTGAGGTCCAAACTGAGCAAAGAGCACAATTGCTCACTTTGCAGTGGTAGTCGTCGTAAGAGGCATTGCCTACTAGGCCTTGCTAAGGTCTTCGTTCTGTTAGGGAAGTCGCCACACTTAGACGCCTGTAAAGGAAACTTTATTCAGCGAAGTTCCCAGTGTCTTGCGACGGTCTCCCTTCGCAGGGCCAATACAGCAGGGACTTAGGTTTGCTGCTAACTAGGCTAGGTGACCCTGCATACAGAAGCAGCCTTTTCCCTTTGGAAGCTTGGATCCCGGTTTCTCAGGGGCTGCTTGCAAGACCCTGCTATTGCCCAGCATCTCTCCTCTGCCCCTACGACCGGGTAGGAAGCGAGTATTTTAGCCTGAAAAGCAGGGCTCTTGCAACTCTGGCGGAGAGCTAATCCTGCAGCCCACGTTCGTCCTGGGAAACCGCAAGGCGACCCTTGGCCTCAGTGTAGTGGCGAAATGGCCGCCGGACAGGTCTTGCCTGCCGCGGTTTCCGTGAGTTCTCCACCGTCTTCGGGCTTAAATGGAGAGCGAGGAGAGCTGTCGGCTCTCACAGAACTCTGGCCTCCGCACTGTTTGCCATGCAGCCGAACGCAAGACCACACGTCTCCTCCCGGCCTGCTGAGAAACAGGCCACCGTGCAGGCCCTTCGTAACACTTCTTGGCATGTAGACTCCAAGGCGACACGCTGTCCTCTTCCTTGGAAACCTACGTTGCCCCAGCATGCCAAAGCTCACGAAGGCAGTCCGAGCCCGTCTCATGTGCTGGGCCACTTGCATTCAGTGAGGAAAAGCCACCTGCATTGAGGTGAACACTCTGCTCAGCGTTCTTTCCGGGAGCTCACACTTGCCACCTCTCTAGGTTAAGCAGGAAGTCGTAGTGAGGACCAACCTGAGCAAAGAGCACAATTCCTCACGTTACACTGGTAGTCGTCGTAAGAGGAATTGCCAACTACGCCTGGCTGAGGCCTTCCCTGTGTTAAGGAACCAGCCACACTTAGAGGCCTTGAAAGAACAATTTATTCAGCGAAGTTCCCATTGTTTGGCGATGGTCAACCTTTGCAGCGCCAGTACTGCAGGGACTTAGGTTTGCTGCTAACAGGGCTAGGTGACCCTGCATACAGAAGCAGGCGTTTCCCTTTGGAAGCTTGGATCCCGGTTTCTCAGGGGCTGCTTGCAAGACCCTGCTATTGCCCAGCATCTGTCCTCTGCCCCTACGCCCGGGTAGGAAGCGAGTATTTTAGCCTGAGAAGCAGGGCTCTTGCAACTCTGGAGGAGAGCTAATCCTGCAGCCCACGTTCGTCCTGGGAAACCGCAAGGCGACCCTTGGCCTCAGTGTAGTGGCGAAATGGCCGCCGGACAGGTCTTGCCTGCCGCGGTTTCCGTGAGTTCTCCACCGTCTTCGGGCTTAAATGGAGAGCGAGGAGAGCTGTCGGCTCTCACAGAACTCTGGCCTCCGCACTGTTTGCCATGCAACTGCACGCAAGACCACACGTCTCCTCCCGACCTGCTGAGAAACAGGCATCCGTGTAGGCCCTTGTTAACATTTCCTGGCGTGCAGAGTCCAAGGCGACACGCTGTCCTCTGCCTTGGAAACCTACATTGCCACAGCTTGCCAAACGCTACCGAAGGCAGTCCTAACCAGTATCGTGTGCTGCGCAGCTTTGATTCGGTTACGAAAAGCCACCTGCATTGAGGTGAACACTCTGCTCAGCGTTCTTTCCGGGAGCTCACAATTGCCCCCTCTCTAGGTTAAGCAGGATGTCGAGGTGAGGTCCAAACTGAGCAAAGAGCACAATTGCTCACTTTGCAGTGGTAGTCGTCGTAAGAGGCATTGCCTACTAGGCCTTGCTAAGGTCTTCGTTCTGTTAGGGAAGTCGCCACACTTAGACGCCTGTAAAGGAAACTTTATTCAGCGAAGTTCCCAGTGTCTTGCGACGGTCTCCCTTCGCAGGGCCAATACAGCAGGGACTTAGGTTTGCTGCTAACTAGGCTAGGTGACCCTGCATACAGAAGCAGGCGTTTCCCTTTGGAAGCTTGGATCCCGGTTTCTCAGGGGCTGCTTGCAAGACCCTGCTATTGCCCAGCATCTCTCCTCTGCCCCTACGCCCGGGTAGGAAGCGAGTATTTTAGCCTGAGAAGCAGGGCTCTTGCAACTCTGGAGGAGAGCTAATCCTGCAGCCCACGTTCGTCCTGGGAAACCGCAAGGCGACCCTTGGCCTCAGTGTAGTGGCGAAATGGCCGCCGGACAGGTCTTGCCTGCCGCGGTTTCCGTGAGTTCTCCACCGTCTTCGGGCTTAAATGGAGAGCGAGGAGAGCTGTCGGCTCTCACAGAACTCTGGCCTCCGCACTGTTTGCCATGCAGCCGAACGCAGGACCACACGTCTCCTCCCGACCTGCTGAGAAACAGGCCGCAGTGGAGGCCCTTCGTAACACTTCTTGGCATGTAGACTCCAAGGCGACACGCTGTCCTCTTCCTTGGAAACCTACGTTGCCCCAGCATGCCAACGCTCACGAAGGCAGTCCGAGCCCGTCTCATGTGCTGGGCCACTTGCATTCAGTGAGGAAAAGCCACCTGCATTGAGGTGAACATTCTGCTCAGCGTTCTTTCCGGGAGCTCACACTTGCCGCCTCTCTAGGTTAAGCAGGAAGTCGTAGTGAGGACCAACCTGAGCAAAGAGCACAATTCCTCATGTTACACTGGTAGTCGTCGTAAGAGGAATTGCCAACTACGCCTGGCTGAGGCCTTCCCTGTGTTAAGGAACCAGCCACACTTAGAGGCCTTGAAAGAACAATTTATTCAGCGAAGTTCCCATTGTTTGGCGATGGTCAACCTTTGCAGCGCCAGTACTGCAGGGACTTAGGTTTGCTGCTAACAGGGCTAGGTGACCCTGCATACAGAAGCAGGCGTTTCCCTTTGGAAGCTTGGATCCCGGTTTCTCAGGGACTGCTTGCAAGACCCTGCTATTGCCCAGCATCTCTCCTCTGCCCCTACGCCCGGGTAGGAAGCGAGTATTTTAGCCTGAGAAGCAGGGCTCTTGCAACTCTGGAGGAGAGCTAATCCTGCAGCCCACGTTCGTCCTGGGAAACCGCAAGGCGACCCTTGGCCTCAGTGTAGTGGCGAAATGGCCGCCGGACAGGTCTTGCCTGCCGCGGTTTCCGTGAGTTCTCCACCGTCTTCGGGCTTAAATGGAGAGCGAGGAGAGCTGTCGGCTCTCACAGAACTCTGGCCTCCGCACTGTTTGCCATGCAACTGCACGCAAGACCACACGTCTCCTCCCGACCTGCTGAGAAACAGGCATCCGTGTAGGCCCTTGTTAACATTTCCTGGCGTGCAGAGTCCAAGGCGACACGCTGTCCTCTGCCTTGGAAACCTACGTTGCCACAACTTGCCAAACGCTACCGAAGGCAGTCCTAACCAGTCTCCTGTGCTGCGCAGCTTTGATTCGGTTACGAAAAGCCACCTGCATTGAGGTGAACACTCTGCTCAGCGTTCTTTCCGGGAGCTCACAATTGCCCCCTCTCTAGGTTAAGCAGGATGTCGAGGTGAGGTCCAAACTGAGCAAAGAGCACAATTGCTCACTTTGCAGTGGTAGTCGTCGTAAGAGGCATTGCCTACTAGGCCTTGCTAAGGTCTTCGTTCTGTTAGGGAAGTCGCCACACTTAGACGCCTGTAAAGGAAACTTTATTCAGCGAAGTTCCCAGTGTCTTGCGACGGTCTCCCTTCGCAGGGCCAATACAGCAGGGACTTAGGTTTGCTGCTTACTAGGCTAGGTGACCCTGCATACAGAAACAGGCGTTTCCCATTGGAAGCTTGGATCCCGGTTTCTCAGGGGCTGCTTGCAAGACCCTGCTATTGCCCAGCATCTCTCCTCTGCCCCTACGCCCGGGTAGGAAGCGAGTATTTTAGCCTGAGAAGCAGGGCTCTTGCAACTCTGGCGGAGAGCTAATCCTGCAGCCCACGTTCGTCCTGGGAAACCACAAGGGGACCCTTGGCCTCAGTGTAGTGGCGAAATGGCCGCCGGACAGGTCTTGCCTGCCGCGGTTTCCGTGAGTTCTCCACCGTCTTCGGGCTTAAATGGAGAGCGAGGAGAGCTGTCGGCTCTCACAGAACTCTGGCCTCCGCACTGTTTGCCATGCAGCCGAACGCAAGACCACACGTCTCCTCCCGGCCTGCTGAGAAACAGGCCGCCGTGCAGGCCCTTCGTAACACTTCTTGGCATGTAGACTCCAAGGCGACACGCTGTCCTCTTCCTTGGAAACCTACGTTGCCCCAGCATGCCAAAGCTCACGAAGGCAGTCCGAGCCCGTCTCATGTGCTGGGCCACTTGCATTCAGTGAGGAAAAGCCACCTGCATTGAGGTGAACACTCTGCTCAGCGTTCTTTCCGGGAGCTCACACTTGCCACCTCTCTAGGTTAAGCAGGAAGTCGTAGTGAGGACCAACCTGAGCAAAGAGCACAATTCCTCACGTTACACTGGTAGTCGTCGTAAGAGGAATTGCCAACTACGCCTGGCTGAGGCCTTCCCTGTGTTAAGGAACCAGCCACACTTAGAGGCCTTGAAAGAACAATTTATTCAGCGAAGTTCCCATTGTTTGGCGATGGTCAACCTTTGCAGCGCCAGTACTGCAGGGACTTAGGTTTGCTGCTAACAGGGCTAGGTGACCCTGCATACAGAAGCAGGCGTTTCCCTTTGGAAGCTTGGATCCCGGTTTCTCAGGGGCTGCTTGCAAGACCCTGCTATTGCCCAGCATCTGTCCTCTGCCCCTACGCCCGGGTAGGAAGCGAGTATTTTAGCCTGAGAAGCAGGGCTCTTGCAACTCTGGAGGAGAGCTAATCCTGCAGCCCACGTTCGTCCTGGGAAACCGCAAGGCGACCCTTGGCCTCAGTGTAGTGGCGAAATGGCCGCCGGACAGGTCTTGCCTGCCGCGGTTTCCGTGAGTTCTCCACCGTCTTCGGGCTTAAATGGAGAGCGAGGAGAGCTGTCGGCTCTCACAGAACTCTGGCCTCCGCACTGTTTGCCATGCAACTGCACGCAAGACCACACGTCTCCTCCCGACCTGCTGAGAAACAGGCATCCGTGTAGGCCCTTGTTAACATTTCCTGGCGTGCAGAGTCCAAGGCGACACGCTGTCCTCTGCCTTGGAAACCTACATTGCCACAGCTTGCCAAACGCTACCGAAGGCAGTCCTAACCAGTATCGTGTGCTGCGCAGCTTTGATTCGGTTACGAAAAGCCACCTGCATTGAGGTGAACACTCTGCTCAGCGTTCTTTCCGGGAGCTCACAATTGCCCCCTCTCTAGGTTAAGCAGGATGTCGAGGTGAGGTCCAAACTGAGCAAAGAGCACAATTGCTCACTTTGCAGTGGTAGTCGTCGTAAGAGGCATTGCCTACTAGGCCTTGCTAAGGTCTTCGTTCTGTTAGGGAAGTCGCCACACTTAGACGCCTGTAAAGGAAACTTTATTCAGCGAAGTTCCCAGTGTCTTGCGACGGTCTCCCTTCGCAGGGCCAATACAGCAGGGACTTAGGTTTGCTGCTAACTAGGCTAGGTGACCCTGCATACAGAAGCAGGCGTTTCCCTTTGGAAGCTTGGATCCCGGTTTCTCAGGGGCTGCTTGCAAGACCCTGCTATTGCCCAGCATCTCTCCTCTGCCCCTACGCCCGGGTAGGAAGCGAGTATTTTAGCCTGAGAAGCAGGGCTCTTGCAACTCTGGAGGAGAGCTAATCCTGCAGCCCACGTTCGTCCTGGGAAACCGCAAGGCGACCCTTGGCCTCAGTGTAGTGGCGAAATGGCCGCCGGACAGGTCTTGCCTGCCGCGGTTTCCGTGAGTTCTCCACCGTCTTCGGGCTTAAATGGAGAGCGAGGAGAGCTGTCGGCTCTCACAGAACTCTGGCCTCCGCACTGTTTGCCATGCAGCCGAACGCAGGACCACACGTCTCCTCCCGACCTGCTGAGAAACAGGCCGCCGTGGAGGCCCTTCGTAACACTTCTTGGCATGTAGACTCCAAGGCGACACGCTGTCCTCTTCCTTGGAAACCTACGTTGCCCCAGCATGCCAACGCTCACGAAGGCAGTCCGAGCCCGTCTCATGTGCTGGGCCACTTGCATTCAGTGAGGAAAAGCCACCTGCATTGAGGTGAACATTCTGCTCAGCGTTCTTTCCGGGAGCTCACACTTGCCGCCTCTCTAGGTTAAGCAGGAAGTCGTAGTGAGGACCAACCTGAGCAAAGAGCACAATTCCTCATGTTACACTGGTAGTCGTCGTAAGAGGAATTGCCAACTACGCCTGGCTGAGGCCTTCCCTGTGTTAAGGAACCAGCCACACTTAGAGGCCTTGAAAGAACAATTTATTCAGCGAAGTTCCCATTGTTTGGCGATGGTCAACCTTTGCAGCGCCAGTACTGCAGGGACTTAGGTTTGCTGCTAACAGGGCTAGGTGACCCTGCATACAGAAGCAGGCGTTTCCCTTTGGAAGCTTGGATCCCGGTTTCTCAGGGACTGCTTGCAAGACCCTGCTATTGCCCAGCATCTCTCCTCTGCCCCTACGCCCGGGTAGGAAGCGAGTATTTTAGCCTGAGAAGCAGGGCTCTTGCAACTCTGGAGGAGAGCTAATCCTGCAGCCCACGTTCGTCCTGGGAAACCGCAAGGCGACCCTTGGCCTCAGTGTAGTGGCGAAATGGCCGCCGGACAGGTCTTGCCTGCCGCGGTTTCCGTGAGTTCTCCACCGTCTTCGGGCTTAAATGGAGAGCGAGGAGAGCTGTCGGCTCTCACAGAACTCTGGCCTCCGCACTGTTTGCCATGCAACTGCACGCAAGACCACACGTCTCCTCCCGACCTGCTGAGAAACAGGCATCCGTGTAGGCCCTTGTTAACATTTCCTGGCGTGCAGAGTCCAAGGCGACACGCTGTCCTCTGCCTTGGAAACCTACGTTGCCACAACTTGCCAAACGCTACCGAAGGCAGTCCTAACCAGTCTCCTGTGCTGCGCAGCTTTGATTCGGTTACGAAAAGCCACCTGCATTGAGGTGAACACTCTGCTCAGCGTTCTTTCCGGGAGCTCACAATTGCCCCCTCTCTAGGTTAAGCAGGATGTCGAGGTGAGGTCCAAACTGAGCAAAGAGCACAATTGCTCACTTTGCAGTGGTAGTCGTCGTAAGAGGCATTGCCTACTAGGCCTTGCTAAGGTCTTCGTTCTGTTAGGGAAGTCGCCACACTTAGACGCCTGTAAAGGAAACTTTATTCAGCGAAGTTCCCAGTGTCTTGCGACGGTCTCCCTTCGCAGGGCCAATACAGCAGGGACTTAGGTTTGCTGCTTACTAGGCTAGGTGACCCTGCATACAGAAACAGGCGTTTCCCATTGGAAGCTTGGATCCCGGTTTCTCAGGGGCTGCTTGCAAGACCCTGCTATTGCCCAGCATCTCTCCTCTGCCCCTACGCCCGGGTAGGAAGCGAGTATTTTAGCCTGAGAAGCAGGGCTCTTGCAACTCTGGCGGAGAGCTAATCCTGCAGCCCACGTTCGTCCTGGGAAACCACAAGGGGACCCTTGGCCTCAGTGTAGTGGCGAAATGGCCGCCGGACAGGTCTTGCCTGCCGCGGTTTCCGTGAGTTCTCCACCGTCTTCGGGCTTAAATGGAGAGCGAGGAGAGCTGTCGGCTCTCACAGAACTCTGGCCTCCGCACTGTTTGCCATGCAGCCGAACGCAAGACCACACGTCTCCTCCCGGCCTGCTGAGAAACAGGCCGCCGTGCAGGCCCTTCGTAACACTTCTTGGCATGTAGACTCCAAGGCGACACGCTGTCCTCTTCCTTGGAAACCTACGTTGCCCCAGCATGCCAACGCTCACGAAGGCAGTCCGAGCCCGTCTCATGTGCTGGGCCACTTGCATTCAGTGAGGAAAAGCCACCTGCATTGAGGTGAACACTCTGCTCAGCGTTCTTTCCGGGAGCTCACACTTGCCGCCTCTCTAGGTTAAGCAGGAAGTCGTAGTGAGGACCAACCTGAGCAAAGAGCACAATTCCTCACGTTACACTGGTAGTCGTCGTAAGAGGAATTGCCAACTACGCCTGGCTGAGGCCTTCCCTGTGTTAAGGAACCAGCCACACTTAGAGGCCTTGAAAGAACAATTTATTCAGTGAAGTTCCCATTGTTTGGCGATGGTCAACCTTTGCAGCGCCAGTACTGCAGGGACTTAGGTTTGCTGCTAACAGGGCTAGGTGACCCTGCATACAGAAGCAGGCGTTTCCCTTTGGAAGCTTGGATCCCGGTTTCTCAGGGGCTGCTTGCAAGACCCTGTTATTGCCCAGCATCTCTCCTCTGCCCCTACGCCCGGGTAGGAAGCGAGTATTTTAGCCTGAGAAGCAGGGCTCTTGCAACTCTGGAGGAGAGCTAATCCTGCAGCCCACGTTCGTCCTGGGAAACCGCAAGGCGACCCTTGGCCTCAGTGTAGTGGCGAAATGGCCGCCGGACAGGTCTTGCCTGCTGCGGTTTCCGTGAGTTCTCCACCGTCTTCGGGCTTAAATGGAGAGCGAGGAGAGCTGTCGGCTCTCACAGAACTCTGGACTCCACACTGTTTGCCATGCAACTGCACGCAAGACCACACGTCTCCTCCCGACCTGCTGAGAAACAGGCATCCGTGTAGGCCCTTGTTAACATTTCCTGGCGTGCAGAGTCCAAGGTGACACGCTGTCCTCTGCCTTGGAAACCTACGTTGCCACAGCTTGCCAAACGCTACCGAAGGCAGTCCTAACCAGTCTCGTGTGCTGCGCAGCTTTGATTCGGTTACGAAAAGCCACCTGCATTGAGGTGAACACTCTGCTCAGCGTTCTTTCCGGGAGCTCACAATTGCCCCCTCTCTAGGTTAAGCAGGATGTCGAGGTGAGGTCCAAACTGAGCAAAGAGCACAATTGCTCACTTTGCAGTGGTAGTCGTCGTAAGAGGCATTGCCTACTAGGCCTTGCTAAGGTCTTCGTTCTGTTAGGGAAGTCGCCACACTTAGACGCCTGTAAAGGAAACTTTATTCAGCGAAGTTCCCAGTGTCTTGCGACGGTCTCCCTTCGCAGGGCCAATACAGCAGGGACTTAGGTTTGCTGCTAACTAGGCTAAGTGACCCTGCATACAGAAGCAGGCATTTCCCTTTGGAAGCTTGGATCCCGGTTTCTCAGGGGCTGCTTGCAAGACCCTGCTATTGCCCAGCATCTCTCCTCTGCCCCTACGCCCGGGTAGGAAGCGAGTATTTTAGCCTGAGAAGCAGGGCTCTTGCAACTCTGGCGGAGAGCTAATCCTGCAGCCCACGTTCGTCCTGGGAAACCGCAAGGCGACCCTTGGCCTCAGTGTAGTGGCGAAATGGCCGCCAGACAGGTCTTGCCTGCCGCGGTTTCCGTGAGTTCTCCACCGTCTTCGGGCTTAAATGGAGAGCGAGGAGAGCAGTCAGCTCTCACAGAACTCTGGCCTCCGCACTGTTTGCCATGCAGCCGGAAGCAAGTCCGCACGTCTCCTCCCGGCCTGCTGAGAAACAGGCCGCCGTGCAGGCCCTTCGTAACACTTCTTGGCATGTAGACTCCAAGGCGACACGCTGTCCTCTTCCTTGGAAACCTACGTTGCCCCAGCATGCCAACGCTCACGAAGGCAGTCCGAGCCCATCTCATGTGCTGGGCCACTTGCATTCAGTGAGGAAAAGCCACCTGCATTGAGGTGAACACTCTGCTCAGCGTTCTTTCCGGGAGCTCACACTTGCCGCCTCTCTAGGTTAAGCAGGAAGTCGTAGTGAGGACCAACCTGAGCAAAGAGCACAATTCCTCACGTTACACTGGTAGTCGTCGTAAGAGGAATTGCCAACTACGCCTGGCTGAGGCCTTCCCTGTGTTAAGGAACCAGCCACACTTAGAGGCCTTGAAAGAACAATTTATTCAGCGAAGTTCCCATTGTTTGGCGATGGTCAACCTTTGCAGCGCCAGTACTGCAGGGACTTAGGTTTGCTGCTAACAGGGCTAGGTGACCCTGCATACAGAAGCAGGCGTTTCCCTTTGGAAGCTTGGATCCCGGTTTCTCAGGGGCTGCTTGCAAGACCCTGCTATTGCCCAGCATCTCTCCTCTGCCCCTACGCCCGGGTAGGAAGCGAGTATTTTAGCCTGAGAAGCAGGGCTCTTGCAACTCTGGCGGAGAGCTAATCCTGCAGCCCACGTTCGTCCTGGGAAACCGCAAGGCGACCCTTGGCCTCAGTGTAGTGGCGAAATGGCCGCCAGACAGGTCTTGCCTGCCGCGGTTTCCGTGAGTTCTCCACCGTCTTCGGGCTTAAATGGAGAGCGAGGAGAGCTGTCAGCTCTCACAGAACTCTGGCCTCCGCACTGTTTGCCATGCAGCCGGAAGTAAGACCGCACGTCTCCTCCTGGCCGGCTGAGAAACAGGCCGCCGTGCAGGCCCTTCGTAACACTTCTTGGCATGTAGACTCCAAGGCGACATGCTGTCCTCTTCCTTGGAAACCTACGTTGCCCCAGCATGCCAACGCTCACGAAGGCAGTCCGAGCCCGTCTCATGTGCTGGGCCACTTGCATTCAGTGAGGAAAAGCCACCTGCATTGAGGTGAACACTCTGCTCAGCGTTCTTTCCGGGAGCTCACACTTGCCGCCTCTCTAGGTTAAGCAGGAAGTCGTAGTGAGGACCAACCTGAGCAAAGAGCACAATTCCTCACGTTACACTGGTAGTCGTCGTAAGAGGAATTGCCAACTACGCCTGGCTGAGGCCTTCCCTGTGTTAAGGAACCAGCCACACTTAGAGGCCTTGAAAGAACAATTTATTCAGCGAAGTTCCCATTGTTTGGCGATGGTCAACCTTTGCAGCGCCAGTACTGCAGGGACTTAGGTTTGCTGCTAACAGGGCTAGGTGACCCTGCATACAGAAGCAGGCGTTTCCCTTTGGAAGCTTGGATCCCGGTTTCTCAGGGGCTGCTTGCAAGACCCTGCTATTGCCCAGCATCTCTCCTCTGCCCCTACGCCCGGGTAGGAAGCGAGTATTTTAGCCTGAGAAGCAGGGCTCTTGCAACTCTGGAGGAGAGCTAATCCTGCAGCCCACGTTCGTCCTGGGAAACCGCAAGGAGACAGTTGGCCTCAGTGTAGTGGCGAAATGGCCGCCGGACAGGTCTTGCCTGCCGCGGTTTCCGTGAGTTCTCCACCGTCTTCGGGCTTAAATGGAGAGCGAGGAGAGCTGTCGGCTCTCACAGAACTCTGGCCTCCGCACTGTTTGCCATGCAACTGCACGCAAGACCACACGTCTCCTCCCGACCTGCTGAGAAACAGGCATCCGTGTAGGCCCTTGTTAACATTTCCTGGCGTGCAGAGTCCAAGGTGACACGCTGTCCTCTGCCTTGGAAACCTACGTTGCCACAGCTTGCCAAACGCTACCGAAGGCAGTCCTAACCAGTCTCGTGTGCTGCGCAGCTTTGATTCGGTTACGAAAAGCCACCTGCATTGAGGTGAACACTCTGCTCAGCGTTCTTTCCGGGAGCTCACAATTGCCCCCTCTCTAGGTTAAGCAGGATGTCGAGGTGAGGTCCAAACTGAGCAAAGAGCACAATTGCTCACTTTGCAGTGGTAGTCGTCGTAAGAGGCATTGCCTACTAGGCCTTGCTAAGGTCTTCGTTCTGTTAGGGAAGTCGCCACACTTAGACGCCTGTAAAGGAAACTTTATTCAGCGAAGTTCCCAGTGTCTTGCGACGGTCTCCCTTCGCAGGGCCAATACAGCAGGGACTTTGGTTTGCTGCTAACTAGGCTAAGTGACCCTGCATACAGAAGCAGGCATTTCCCTTTGGAAGCTTGGATCCCGGTTTCTCAGGGGCTGCTTGCAAGACCCTGCTATTGCCCAGCATCTCTCCTCTGCCCCTACGCCCGGGTAGGAAGCGAGTATTTTAGCCTGAGAAGCAGGGCTCTTGCAACTCTGGCGGAGAGCTAATCCTGCAGCCCACGTTCGTCCTGGGAAACCGCAAGGCGACCCTTGGCCTCAGTGTAGTGGCGAAATGGCCGCCAGACAGGTCTTGCCTGCCGCGGTTTCCGTGAGTTCTCCACCGTCTTCGGGCTTAAATGGAGAGCGAGGAGAGCAGTCAGCTCTCACAGAACTCTGGCCTCCGCACTGTTTGCCATGCAGCCGGAAGCAAGTCCGCACGTCTCCTCCCGGCCTGCTGAGAAACAGGCCGCCGTGCAGGCCCTTCGTAACACTTCTTGGCATGTAGACTCCAAGGCGACACGCTGTCCTCTTCCTTGGAAACCTACGTTGCCCCAGCATGCCAACGCTCACGAAGGCAGTCCGAGCCCATCTCATGTGCTGGGCCACTTGCATTCAGTGAGGAAAAGCCACCTGCATTGAGGTGAACACTCTGCTCAGCGTTCTTTCCGGGAGCTCACACTTGCCGCCTCTCTAGGTTAAGCAGGAAGTCGTAGTGAGGACCAACCTGAGCAAAGAGCACAATTCCTCACGTTACACTGGTAGTCGTCGTAAGAGGAATTGCCAACTACGCCTGGCTGAGGCCTTCCCTGTGTTAAGGAACCAGCCACACTTAGAGGCCTTGAAAGAACAATTTATTCAGCGAAGTTCCCATTGTTTGGCGATGGTCAACCTTTGCAGCGCCAGTACTGCAGGGACTTAGGTTTGCTGCTAACAGGGCTAGGTGACCCTGCATACAGAAGCAGGCGTTTCCCTTTGGAAGCTTGGATCCCGGTTTCTCAGGGGCTGCTTGCAAGACCCTGCTATTGCCCAGCATCTCTCCTCTGCCCCTACGCCCGGGTAGGAAGCGAGTATTTTAGCCTGAGAAGCAGGGCTCTTGCAACTCTGGCGGAGAGCTAATCCTGCAGCCCACGTTCGTCCTGGGAAACCGCAAGGCGACCCTTGGCCTCAGTGTAGTGGCGAAATGGCCGCCAGACAGGTCTTGCCTGCCGCGGTTTCCGTGAGTTCTCCACCGTCTTCGGGCTTAAATGGAGAGCGAGGAGAGCTGTCGGCTCTCACAGAACTCTGGCCTCCGCACTGTTTGCCATGCAGCCGGAAGTAAGACCGCACGTCTCCTCCCGGCCTGCTGAGAAACAGGCCGCCGTGCAGGCCCTTCGTAACACTTCTTGGCATGTAGACTCCAAGGCGACACGCTGTCCTCTTCCTTGGAAACCTACGTTGCCCCAGCATGCCAACGCTCACGAAGGCAGTCCGAGCCCGTCTCATGTGCTGGGCCACTTGCATTCAGTGAGGAAAAGCCACCTGCATTGAGGTGAACACTCTGCTCAGCGTTCTTTCCGGGAGCTCACACTTGCCGCCTCTCTAGGTTAAGCAGGAAGTCGTAGTGAGGACCAACCTGAGCAAAGAGCACAATTCCTCACGTTACACTGGTAGTCGTCGTAAGAGGAATTGCCAACTACGCCTGGCTGAGGCCTTCCCTGTGTTAAGGAACCAGCCACACTTAGAGGCCTTGAAAGAACAATTTATTCAGCGAAGTTCCCATTGTTTGGCGATGGTCAACCTTTGCAGCGCCAGTACTGCAGGGACTTAGGTTTGCTGCTAACAGGGCTAGGTGACCCTGCATACAGAAGCAGGCGTTTCCCTTTGGAAGCTTGGATCCCGGTTTCTCAGGGGCTGCTTGCAAGACCCTGCTATTGCCCAGCATCTCTCCTCTGCCCCTACGCCTGGGTAGGAAGCGAGTATTTTAGCCTGAGAAGCAGGGCTCTTGCAACTCTGGAGGAGAGCTAATCCTGCAGCCCACGTTCGTCCTGGGAAACCGCAAGGCGACCCTTGGCCTCAGTGTAGTGGCGAAATGGCCGCCGGACAGGTCTTGCCTGCCGCGGTTTCCGTGAGTTCTCCACCGTCTTCGGGCTTAAATGGAGAGCGAGGAGAGCTGTCGGCTCTCACAGAACTCTGGCCTCCGCACTGTTTGCCATGCAACTGCACGCAAGACCACACGTCTCCTCCCGACCTGCTGAGAAACAGGCATCCGTGTAGGCCCTTGTTAACATTTCCTGGCGTGCAGAGTCCAAGGCGACACGCTGTCCTCTGCCTTGGAAACCTACGTTGCCACAGCTTGCCAAACGCTACCGAAGGCAGTCCTAACCAGTCTCGTGTGCTGCGCAGCTTTGATTCGGTTATGAAAAGCCACCTGCATTGAGGTGAACACTCTGCTCAGCGTTCTTTCCGGGAGCTCACAATTGCCCCCTCTCTAGGTTAAGCAGAATGTCGAGGTGAGGTCCAAACTGAGCAAAGAGCACAATTGCTCACTTTGCAGTGGTAGTCGTCGTAAGAGGCATTGCCTACTAGGCCTTGCTAAGGTCTTCGTTCTGTTAGGGAAGTCGCCACACTTAGACGCCTGTAAAGGAAACTTTATTCAGCGAAGTTCCCAGTGTCTTGCGACGGTCTCCCTTCGCAGGGCCAATACAGCAGGGACTTAGGTTTGCTGCTAACTAGGCTAGGTGACCCTGCATACAGAAGCAGGCATTTCCCTTTGGAAGCTGGGATCCCGGTTTCTCAGGGGCTGCTTGCAAGACCCTGCTATTGCCCAGCATCTCTCCTCTGCCCCTACGCCCGGGTAGGAAGCGAGTATTTTAGCCTGAGAAGCAGGGCTCTTGCAACTCTGGCGGAGAGCTAATCCTGCAGCCCACGTTCGTCCTGGGAAACCGCAAGGCGACCCTTGGCCTCAGTGTAGTGGCGAAATGGCCGCCAGACAGGTCTTGCCTGCCGCGGTTTCCGTGAGTTCTCCACCGTCTTCGGGCTTAAATGGAGAGCGAGGAGAGCAGTCAGCTCTCACAGAACTCTGGCCTCCGCACTGTTTGCCATGCAGCCGGAAGCAAGACCGCACGTCTCCTCCCGGCCGGCTGAGAAACAGGCCGCCGTGCAGGCCCTTCGTAACACTTCTTGGCATGTAGACTCCAAGGCGACACGCTGTCCTCTTCCTTGGAAACCTACGTTGCCCCAGCATGCCAACGCTCACGAAGGCAGTCCGAGCCCGTCTCATGTGCTGGGCCACTTGCATTCAGTGAGGAAAAGCCACCTGCATTGAGGTGAACACTCTGCTCAGCGTTCTTTCCGGGAGCTCACACTTGCCGCCTCTCTAGGTTAAGCAGGAAGTCGTAGTGAGGACCAACCTGAGCAAAGAGCACAATTCCTCACGTTACACTGGTAGTCGTCGTAAGAGGAATTGCCAACTACGCCTGGCTGAGGCCTTCCCTGTGTTAAGGAACCAGCCACACTTAGAGGCCTTGAAAGAACAATTTATTCAGCGAAGTTCCCATTGTTTGGCGATGGTCAACCTTTGCAGCGCCAGTACTGCAGGGACTTAGGTTTGCTGCTAACAGGGCTAGGTGACCCTGCATACAGAAGCAGGCGTTTCCCTTTGGAAGCTTGGATCCCGGTTTCTCAGGGGCTGCTTGCAAGACCCTGCTATTGCCCAGCATCTCTCCTCTGCCCCTACGCCCGGGTAGGAAGCGAGTATTTTAGCCTGAGAAGCAGGGCTCTTGCAACTCTGGAGGAGAGCTAATCCTGCAGCCCACGTTCGTCCTGGGAAACCGCAAGGCGACCCTTGGCCTCAGTGTAGTGGCGAAATGGCCGCCGGACAGGTCTTGCCTGCCGCGGTTTCCGTGAGTTCTCCACCGTCTTCGGGCTTAAATGGAGAGCGAGGAGAGCTGTCGGCTCTCACAGAACTCTGGCCTCCGCACTGTTTGCCATGCAACTGCACGCAAGACCACACGTCTCCTCCCGACCTGCTGAGAAACAGGCATCCGTGTAGGCCCTTGTTAACATTTCCTGGCGTGCAGAGTCCAAGGCGACACGCTGTCCTCTGCCTTGGAAACCTACGTTGCCACAGCTTGCCAAACGCTACCGAAGGCAGTCCTAACCAGTCTCGTGTGCTGCGCAGCTTTGATTCGGTTACGAAAAGCCACCTGCATTGAGGTGAACACTCTGCTCAGCGTTCTTTCCGGGAGCTCACAATTGCCCCCTCTCTAGGTTAAGCAGGATGTCGAGGTGAGGTCCAAACTGAGCAAAGAGCACAATTGCTCACTTTGCAGTGGTAGTCGTCGTAAGAGGCATTGCCTACTAGGCCTTGCTAAGGTCTTCGTTCTGTTAGGGAAGTCGCCACACTTAGACGCCTGTAAAGGAAACTTTATTCAGCGAAGTTCCCAGTGTCTTGCGACGGTCTCCCTTCGCAGGGCCAATACAGCAGGGACTTAGGTTTGCTGCTAACTAGGCTAGGTGACCCTGCATACAGAAGCAGCCGTTTCCCTTTGGAAGCTTGGATCCCGGTTTCTCAGGGGCTGCTTGCAAGACCCTGCTATTGCCCAGCATCTCTCCTCTGCCCCTACGCCCGGGTAGGAAGCGAGTATTTTAGCCTGAGAAGCAGGGCTCTTGCAACTCTGGAGGAGAGCTAATCCTGCAGCCCACGTTCGTCCTGGGAAACCGCAAGGCGACCCTTGGCCTCAGTGTAGTGGCGAAATGGCCGCCGGACAGGTCTTGCCTGCCGCGGTTTCCGTGAGTTCTCCACCGTCTTCGGGCTTAAATGGAGAGCGAGGAGAGCTGTCGGCTCTCACAGAACTCTGGCCTCCGCACTGTTTGCCATGCAGCCGAACGCAAGACCACACGTCTCCTCCCGGCCTGCTGAGAAACAGGCCGCCGTGCAGGCCCTTTGTAACACTTCTTGGCATGTAGACTCCAAGGCGACACGCTGTCCTCTTCCTTGGAAACCTACGTTGCCCCAGCATGCCAACGCTCACGAAGGCAGTCCGAGCCCGTCTCATGTGCTGGGCCACTTGCATTCAGTGAGGAAAAGCCACCTGCATTGAGGTGAACACTCTGCTCAGCGTTCTTTCCGGGAGCTCACACTTGCCGCCTCTCTAGGTTAAGCAGGAAGTCGTAGTGAGGACCAACCTGAGCAAAGAGCACAATTCCTCACGTTACACTGGTAGTCGTCGTAAGAGGAATTGCCAACTACGCCTGGCTGAGGCCTTCCCTGTGTTAAGGAACCAGCCACACTTAGAGGCCTTGAAAGAACAATTTATTCAGCGAAGTTCCCATTGTTTGGCGATGGTCAACCTTTGCAGCGCCAGTACTGCAGGGACTTAGGTTTGCTGCTAACAGGGCTAGGTGACCCTGCATACAGAAGCAGGCGTTTCCCTTTGGAAGCTTGGATCCCGGTTTCTCAGGGGCTGCTTGCAAGACCCTGCTATTGCCCAGCATCTCTCCTCTGCCCCTACGCCCGGGTAGGAAGCGAGTATTTTAGCCTGAGAAGCAGGGCTCTTGCAACTCTGGCGGAGAGCTAATCCTGCAGCCCACGTTCGTCCTGGGAAACCGCAAGGCGACCCTTGGCCTCAGTGTAGTGGCGAAATGGCTGCCAGACAGGTCTTGCCTGCCGCGGTTTCCGTGAGTTCTCCACCGTCTTCGGGCTTAAATGGAGAGCGAGGAGAGCTGTCAGCTCTCACAGAACTCTGGCCTCCGCACTGTTTGCCATGCAGCCGGAAGCAAGACCGCACGTCTCCTCCCGGCCGGCTGAGAAACAGGCCGCCGTGCAGGCCCTTCGTAACACTTCTTGGCATGTAGACTCCAAGGCGACACGCTGTCCTCTTCCTTGGAAACCTACGTTGCCCCAGCATGCCAACGCTCACGAAGGCAGTCCGAGCCCGTCTCATGTGCTGGGCCACTTGCATTCAGTGAGGAAAAGCCACCTGCATTGAGGTGAACACTCTGCTCAGCGTTCTTTCCGGGAGCTCACACTTGCCGCCTCTCTAGGTTAAGCAGGAAGTCGTAGTGAGGACCAACCTGAGCAAAGAGCACAATTCCTCACGTTACACTGGTAGTCGTCGTAAGAGGAATTGCCAACTACGCCTGGCTGAGGCCTTCCCTGTGTTAAGGAACCAGCCACACTTAGAGGCCTTGAAAGAACAATTTATTCAGCGAAGTTCCCATTGTTTGGCGATGGTCAACCTTTGCAGCGCCAGTACTGCAGGGACTTAGGTTTGCTGCTAACAGGGCTAGGTGACCCTGCATACAGAAGCAGGCGTTTCCCTTTGGAAGCTTGGATCCCGGTTTCTCAGGGGCTGCTTGCAAGACCCTGCTATTGCCCAGCATCTCTCCTCTGCCCCTACACCCGGGTAGGAAGCATTTTAGCCTGAGAAGCAGGGCTCTTGCAACTCTGGCGGAGAGCTAATCCTGCAGCCCACGTTCGTCCTGGGAAACCACAAGGCGACCCTTGGCCTCAGTGTAGTGGCGAAATGGCTGCCGGACAGGTCTTGCCTGCCGCGGTTTCCGTGAGTTCTCCACCGTCTTCGGGCTTAAATGGAGAGCGAGGAGAGCTGTCGGCTCTCACAGAACTCTGGCCTCCGCACTGTTTGCCATGCAACTGCACGCAAGACCACACGTCTCCTCCCGACCTGCTGAGAAACAGGCATCCGTGTAGGCCCTTGTTAACATTTCCTGGCGTGCAGAGTCCAAGGCAACACGCTGTCCTCTGCCTTGGAAACCTACGTTGCCACAGCTTGCCAAACGCTACCGAAGGCAGTCCTAACCAGTCTAGTGTGCTGCGCAGCTTTGATTCGGTTACGAAAAGCCACCTGCATTGAGGTGAACACTCTGCTCAGCGTTCTTTCCGGGAGCTCACAATTGCCCCCTCTCTAGGTTAAGCAGGATGTCGAGGTGAGGTCCAAACTGAGCAAAGAGCACAATTGCTCACTTTGCAGTGGTAGTCGTCGTAAGAGGCATTGCCTACTAGGCCTTGCTAAGGTCTTCGTTCTGTTAGGGAAGTCGCCACACTTAGACGCCTGTAAAGGAAACTTTATTCAGCGAAGTTCCCAGTGTCTTGCGACGGTCTCCCTTCGCAGGGCCAATACAGCAGGGACTTAGGTTTGCTGCTAACTAGGCTAGGTGACCCTGCATACAGAAGCAGGCGTTTCCCTTTGGAAGCTTGGATCCCGGTTTCTCAGGGGCTGCTTGCAAGACCCTGCTATTGCCCAGCATCTCTCCTCTGCCCCTACGCCCGGGTAGGAAGCGAGTATTTTAGCCTGAGAAGCAGGGCTCTTGCAACTCTGGCGGAGAGCTAATCCTGCAGCCCACGTTCGTCCTGGGAAACCGCAAGGCGACCCTTGGCCTCAGTGTAGTGGCGAAATGGCCGCCGGACAGGTCTTGCCTGCCGCGGTTTCCGTGAGTTCTCCACCGTCTTCGGGCTTAAATGGAGAGCGAGGAGAGCTGTCGGCTCTCACAGAACTCTGGCCTCCGCACTGTTTGCCATGCAGCCGAACGCAAAACCGCACGTCTCCTCCCGGCCTGCTGAGAAACAGGCCGCCGTGCAGGCCCTTCGTAACACTTCTTGGCATGTAGACTCCAAGGCGACACGCTGTCCTCTTCCTTGGAAACCTACGTTGCCCCAGCATGCCAACGCTCACGAAGGCAGTCCGAGCCCGTCTCATGTGCTGGGCCACTTGCATTCAGTGAGGAAAAGCCACCTGCATTGAGGTGAACACTCTGCTCAGCGTTCTTTCCGGGAGCTCACACTTGCCGCCTCTCTAGGTTAAGCAGGAAGTCGTAGTGAGGACCAACCTGAGCAAAGAGCACAATTCCTCACGTTACACTGGTAGTCGTCGTAAGAGGAATTGCCAACTACGCCTGGCTGAGGCCTTCCCTGTGTTAAGGAACCAGCCACACTTAGAGGCCTTGAAAGAACAATTTATTCAGCGAAGTTCCCATTGTTTGGCGATGGTCAACCTTTGCAGCGCCAGTACTGCAGGGACTTAGGTTTGCTGCTAACAGGGCTAGGTGACCCTGCATACAGAAGCAGGCGTTTCCCTTTGGAAGCTTGGATCCCGGTTTCTCAGGGGCTGCTTGCAAGACCCTGCTATTGCCCAGCATCTCTCCTCTGCCCCTACGCCCGGGTAGGAAGCGAGTATTTTAGCCTGAGAAGCAGGGCTCTTGCAACTCTGGCGGAGAGCTAATCCTGCAGCCCACGTTCGTCCTGGGAAACCGCAAGGCGACCCTTGGCCTCAGTGTAGTGGCGAAATGGCCGCCAGACAGGTCTTGCCTGCCGCGGTTTCCGTGAGTTCTCCACCGTCTTCGGGCTTAAATGGAGAGCGAGGAGAGCTGTCAGCTCTCACAGAACTCTGGCCTCCGCACTGTTTGCCATGCAGCCGGAAGCAAGACCGCACGTCTCCTCCCGGCCGGCTGAGAAACAGGCCGCCGTGCAGGCCCTTCGTAACACTTCTTGGCATGTAGACTCCAAGGCGACACGCTGTCCTCTTCCTTGGAAACCTACGTTGCCCCAGCATGCCAACGCTCACGAAGGCAGTCCGAGCCCGTCTCATGTGCTGGGCCACTTGCATTCAGTGAGGAAAAGCCACCTGCATTGAGGTGAACACTCTGCTCAGCGTTCTTTCCGGGAGCTCACACTTGCCGCCTCTCTAGGTTAAGCAGGAAGTCGTAGTGAGGACCAACCTGAGCAAAGAGCACAATTCCTCACGTTACACTGGTAGTCGTCGTAAGAGGAATTGCCAACTACGCCTGGCTGAGGCCTTCCCTGTGTTAAGGAACCAGCCACACTTAGAGGCCTTGAAAGAACAATTTATTCAGCGAAGTTCCCATTGTTTGGCGATGGTCAACCTTTGCAGCGCCAGTACTGCAGGGACTTAGGTTTGCTGCTAACAGGGCTAGGTGACCCTGCATACAGAAGCAGGCGTTTCCCTTTGGAAGCTTGGATCCCGGTTTCTCAGGGGCTGCTTGCAAGACCCTGCTATTGCCCAGCATCTCTCCTCTGCCCCTACGCCCGGGTAGGAAGCGAGTATTTTAGCCTGAGAAGCAGGGCTCTTGCAACTCTGGCGGAGAGCTAATCCTGCAGCCCACGTTCGTCCTGGGAAACCGCAAGGCGACCCTTGGCCTCAGTGTAGTGGCGAAATGGCCGCCAGACAGGTCTTGCCTGCCGCGGTTTCCGTGAGTTCTCCACCGTCTTCGGGCTTAAATGGAGAGCGAGGAGAGCTGTCAGCTCTCACAGAACTCTGGCCTCCGCACTGTTTGCCATGCAGCCGGAAGCAAGACCGCACGTCTCCTCCCGGCCGGCTGAGAAACAGGCCGCCGTGCAGGCCCTTCGTAACACTTCTTGGCATGTAGACTCCAAGGCGACACGCTGTCCTCTTCCTTGGAAACCTACGTTGCCCCAGCATGCCAACGCTCACGAAGGCAGTCCGAGCCCGTCTCATGTGCTGGGCCACTTGCATTCAGTGAGGAAAAGCCACCTGCATTGAGGTGAACACTCTGCTCAGCGTTCTTTCCGGGAGCTCACACTTGCCGCCTCTCTAGGTTAAGCAGGAAGTCGTAGTGAGGACCAACCTGAGCAAAGAGCACAATTCCTCACGTTACACTGGTAGTCGTCGTAAGAGGAATTGCCAACTACACCTGGCTGAGGCCTTCCCTGTGTTAAGGAACCAGCCACACTTAGAGGCCTTGAAAGAACAATTTATTCTGCGAAGTTCCCATTGTTTGGTGATGGTCAACCTTTGCAGCGCCAGTACTGCAGGGACTTAGGTTTGCTGCTAACAGGGCTAGGTGACCCTGCATACATACAGAAGCAGGCGTTTCCCTTTGGAAGCTTGGATCCCGGTTTCTCAGGGGCTGCTTGCAAGACCCTGCTATTGCCCAGCATCTCTCCTCTGCCCCTACGCCCGGGTAGGAAGCGAGTATTTTAGCCTGAGAAGCAGGGCTCTTGCAACTCTGGAGGAGAGCTAATCCTGCAGCCCACGTTCGTCCTGGGAAACCGCAAGGCGACCCTTGGCCTCAGTGTAGTGGCGAAATGGCCGCCGGACAGTTCTTGCCTGCCGCGGTTTCCGTGAGTTCTCCACCGTCTTCGGGCTTAAATGGAGAGCGAGGAGAGCTGTCGGCTCTCACAGAACTCTGGCCTCCGCACTGTTTGCCATGCAACTGCACGCAAGACCACACGTCTCCTCCCGACCTGCTGAGAAACAGGCATCCGTGTAGGCCCTTGTTAACATTTCCTGGCGTGCAGAGTCCAAGGCGACACGCTGTCCTCTGCCTTGGAAACCTACGTTGCCACAGCTTGCCAAACGCTACCGAAGGCAGTCCTAACCAGTCTCGTGTGCTGCGCAGCTTTGATTCGGTTACGAAAAGCCACCTGCATTGAGGTGAACACTCTGCTCAGCGTTCTTTCCGGGAGCTCACAATTGCCCCCTCTCTAGGTTAAGCAGGATGTCGAGGTGAGGTCCAAACTGAGCAAAGAGCACAATTGCTCACTTTGCAGTGGTAGTCGTCGTAAGAGGCATTGCCTACTAGGCCTTGCTAAGGTCTTCGTTCTGTTAGGGAAGTCGCCACACTTAGACGCCTGTAAAGGAAACTTTATTCAGCGAAGTTCCCAGTGTCTTGCGACGGTCTCCCTTCGCAGGGCCAATACAGCAGGGACTTAGGTTTGCTGCTAACTAGGCTAGGTGACCCTGCATACAGAAGCAGGCGTTTCCCTTTGGAAGCTTGGATCCCGGTTTCTCAGGGGCTGCTTGCAAGACCCTGCTATTGCCCAGCATCTCTCCTCTGCCCCTACGCCCGGGTAGGAAGCGAGTATTTTAGCCTGAGAAGCAGGGCTCTTGCAACTCTGGCGGAGAGCTAATCCTGCAGCCCACGTTCGTCCTGGGAAACCGCAAGGCGACCCTTGACCTCAGTGTAGTGGCGAAATGGCCGCCGGACAGGTCTTGCCTGCCGCGGTTTCCGTGAGTTCTCCACCGTCTTCGGGCTTAAATGGAGAGCGAGGAGAGCTGTCGGCTCTCACAGAACTCTGGCCTCCGCACTGTTTGCCATGCAGCCGAACGCAAGACCGCACGTCTCCTCCCGGCCTGCTGAGAAACAGGCCGCCGTGCAGGCCCTTCGTAACACTTCTTGGCATGTAGACTCCAAGGCGACACGCTGTCCTCTTCCTTGGAAACCTACGTTGCCCCAGCATGCCAACGCTCACGAAGGCAGTCCGAGCCCGTCTCATGTGCTGGGCCACTTGCATTCAGTGAGGAAAAGCCACCTGCATTGAGGTGAACACTCTGCTCAGCGTTCTTTCCGGGAGCTCACACTTGCCGCCTCTCTAGGTTAAGCAGGAAGTCGTAGTGAGGACCAACCTGAGCAAAGAGCACAATTCCTCACGTTACACTGGTAGTCGTCGTAAGAGGAATTGCCAACTACGCCTGGCTGAGGCCTTCCCTGTGTTAAGGAACCAGCCACACTTAGAGGCCTTGAAAGAACAATTTATTCAGCGAAGTTCCCATTGTTTGGCGATGGTCAACCTTTGCAGCGCCAGTACTGCAGGGACTTAGGTTTGCTGCTAACAGGGCTAGGTGACCCTGCATACAGAAGCAGGCGTTTCCCTTTGGAAGCTTGGATCCCGGTTTCTCAGGGGCTGCTTGCAAGACCCTGCTATTGCCCAGCATCTCTCCTCTGCCCCTACACCCGGGTAGGAAGCATTTTAGCCTGAGAAGCAGGGCTCTTGCAACTCTGGAGGAGAGCTAATCCTGCAGCCCACGTTCGTCCTGGGAAACCGCAAGGCGACCCTTGGCCTCAGTGTAGTGGCGAAATGGCCGCCGGACAGGTCTTGCCTGCCGCGGTTTCCGTGAGTTCTCCACCGTCTTCGGGCTTAAATGGAGAGCGAGGAGAGCTGTCGGCTCTCACAGAACTCTGGCCTCTGCACTGTTTGCCATGCAACTGCACGCAAGACCACACGTCTCCTCCCGACCTGCTGAGAAACAGGCATCCGTGTAGGCCCTTGTTAACATTTCCTGGCGTGCAGAGTCCAAGGCGACACGCTGTCCTCTGCCTTGGAAACCTACGTTGCCACAGCTTGCCAAACGCTACCGAAGGCAGTCCTAACCAGTCTCGTGTGCTGCGCAGCTTTGATTCGGTTACGAAAAGCCACCTGCATTGAGGTGAACACTCTGCTCAGCGTTCTTTCCGGGAGCTCACAATTGCCCCCTCTCTAGGTTAAGCAGGATGTCGAGGTGAGGTCCAAACTGAGCAAAGAGCACAATTGCTCACTTTGCAGTGGTAGTCGTCGTAAGAGGCATTGCCTACTAGGCCTTGCTAAGGTCTTCGTTCTGTTAGGGAAGTCGCCACACTTAGACGCCTGTAAAGGAAACTTTATTCAGCGAAGTTCCCAGTGTCTTGCGACGGTCTCCCTTCGCAGGGCCAATACAGCAGGGACTTAGGTTTGCTGCTAACTAGGCTAGGTGACCCTGCATACAGAAGCAGGCGTTTCCCTTTGGAAGCTTGGATCCCGGTTTCTCAGGGGCTGCTTGCAAGACCCTGCTATTGCCCAGCATCTCTCCTCTGCCCCTACGCCCGGGTAGGAAGCGAGTATTTTAGCCTGAGAAGCAGGGCTCTTGCAACTCTGGCGGAGAGCTAATCCTGCAGCCCACGTTCGTCCTGGGAAACCACAAGGGGACCCTTGGCCTCAGTGTAGTGGCGAAATGGCCGCCGGACAGGTCTTGCCTGCCGTGGTTTCCGTGAGTTCTCCACCGTCTTCGGGCTTAAATGGAGAGCGAGGAGAGCTGTCGGCTCTCACAGAACTCTGGCCTCCGCACTGTTTGCCATGCAGCCGAACGCAAGACCACACGTCTCCTCCCGGCCTGCTGAGAAACAGGCCGCCGTGCAGGCCCTTCGTAACACTTCTTGGCATGTAGACTCCAAGGCGACACGCTGTCCTCTTCCTTGGAAACCTACGTTGCCCCAGCATGCCAACGCTCATGAAGGCAGTCCGAGCCCGTCTCATGTGCTGGGCCACTTGCATTCAGTGAGGAAAAGCCACCTGCATTGAGGTGAACACTCTGCTCAGCGTTCTTTCCGGGAGCTCACACTTGCCGCCTCTCTAGGTTAAGCAGGAAGTCGTAGTGAGGACCAACCTGAGCAAAGAGCACAATTCCTCACGTTACACTGGTAGTCGTCGTAAGAGGAATTGCCAACTACGCCTGGCTGAGACCTTCCCTGTGTTAAGGAACCAGCCACACTTAGAGGCCTTGAAAGAACAATTTATTCAGCGAAGTTCCCATTGTTTGGCGATGGTCAACCTTTGCAGCGCCAGTACTGCAGGGACTTAGGTTTGCTGCTAACAGGGCTAGGTGACCCTGCATACAGAAGCAGGCGTTTCCCTTTGGAAGCTTGGATCCCGGTTTCTCAGGGGCTGCTTGCAAGACCCTGCTATTGCCCAGCATCTCTCCTCTGCCCCTACGCCCGGGTAGGAAGCGAGTATTTTAGCCTGAGAAGCAGGGCTCTTGCAACTCTGGAGGAGAGCTAATCCTGCAGCCCACGTTCGTCCTGGGAATCCGCAAGGAGACAGTTGGCCTCAGTGTAGTGGTGAAATGGCCGCCGGACAGGTCTTGCCTGCCGCGGTTTCCGTGAGTTCTCCACCGTCTTCGGGCTTAAATGGAGAGCGAGGAGAGCTGTCGGCTCTCACAGAACTCTGGCCTCCGCACTGTTTGCCATGCAACTGCACGCAAGACCACACGTCTCCTCCCGACCTGCTGAGAAACAGGCATCCGTGTAGGCCCTTGTTAACATTTCCTGGCGTGCAGAGTCCAAGGCGACACGCTGTCCTCTGCCTTGGAAACCTACGTTGCCACAGCTTGCCAAACGCTACCGAAGGCAGTCCTAACCAGTCTCGTGTGCTGCGCAGCTTTGATTCGGTTACGAAAAGCCACCTGCATTGAGGTGAACACTCTGCTCAGCGTTCTTTCCGGGAGCTCACAATTGCCCCCTCTCTAGGTTAAGCAGTATGTCGAGGTGAGGTCCAAACTGAGCAAAGAGCACAATTGCTCACTTTGCAATGGTAGTCGTCGTAAGAGGCATTGCCTACTAGGCCTTGCTAAGGTCTTCGTTCTGTTAGGGAAGTCGCCACACTTAGACGCCTGTAAAGGAAACTTTATTCAGCGAAGTTCCCAGTGTCTTGCGACGGTCTCCCTTCGCAGGGCCAATACAGCAGGGACTTAGGTTTGCTGCTAACTAGGCTAGGTGACCCTGCATACAGAAGCAGGCGTTTCCCTTTGGAAGCTTGGATCCCGGTTTCTCAGGGGCTGCTTGCAAGACCCTGCTATTGCCCAGCATCTCTCCTCTGCCCCTACGCCCGGGTAGGAAGCGAGTATTTTAGCCTGAGAAGCAGGGCTCTTGCAACTCTGGCAGAGAGCTAATCCTGCAGCCCACGTTCGTCCTGTGAAACCGCAAGGCGACCCTTGGCCTCAGTGTAGTGGCGAAATGGCCGCCAGACAGGTCTTGCCTGCCGCGGTTTCCGTGAGTTCTCCACCGTCTTCGGGCTTAAATGGAGAGCGAAGAGAGCTGTCGGCTCTCACAGAACTCTGGCCTCTGCACTGTTTGCCATGCAGCTGAACGCAAGACCGCACGTCTCCTCCCGGCCTGCTGAGAAACAGGCCACCGTGCAGGCCCTTCGTAACACTTCTTGGCATGTAGACTCCAAGGCGACACGCTGTCCTCTTCCTTGGAAACCTACGTTGCCCCAGCATGCCAACGCTCACGAAGGCAGTCCGAGCCCGTCTCATGTGCTGGGCCACTTGCATTCAGTGAGGAAAAGCCACCTGCATTGAGGTGAACACTCTGCTCAGCGTTCTTTCCGGGAGCTCACACTTGCCGCCTCTCTAGGTTAAGCAGGAAGTCGTAGTGAGGACCAACCTGAGCAAAGAGCACAATTCCTCACGTTACACTGGTAGTCGTCGTAAGAGGAATTGCCAACTACGCCTGGCTGAGGCCTTCCCTGTGTTAAGGAACCAGCCACACTTAGAGGCCTTGAAAGAACAATTTATTCAGCGAAGTTCCCATTGTTTGGCGATGGTCAACCTTTGCAGCGCCAGTACTGCAGGGACTTAGGTTTGCTGCTAACAGGGCTAGGTGACCCTGCATACAGAAGCAGGCGTTTCCCTTTGGAAGCTTGGATCCCGGTTTCTCAGGGGCTGCTTGCAAGACCCTGCTATTGCCCAGCATCTCTCCTCTGCCCCTACGCCCGGGTAGGAAGCGAGTATTTTAGCCTGAGAAGCAGGGCTCTTGCAACTCTGGAGGAGAGCTAATCCTGCAGCCCACGTTCGTCCTGGGAAACCGCAAGGAGACAGTTGGCCTCAGTGTAGTGGTGAAATGGCCGCCGGACAGGTCTTGCCTGCCGCGGTTTCCGTGAGTTCTCCACCGTCTTCGGGCTTAAATGGAGAGCGAGGAGAGCTGTCGGCTCTCACAGAACTCTGGCCTCCGCACTGTTTGCCATGCAACTGCACGCAAGACCACACGTCTCCTCCCGACCTGCTGAGAAACAGGCATCCGTGTAGGCCCTTGTTAACATTTCCTGGCGTGCAGAGTCCAAGGCGACACGCTGTCCTCTGCCTTGGAAACCTACGTTGCCACAGCTTGCCAAACGCTACCGAAGGCAGTCCTAACCAGTCTCGTGTGCTGCGCAGCTTTGATTCGGTTACGAAAAGCCACCTGCATTGAGGTGAACACTCTGCTCAGCGTTCTTTCCGGGAGCTCACAATTGCCCCCTCTCTAGGTTAAGCAGTATGTCGAGGTGAGGTCCAAACTGAGCAAAGAGCACAATTGCTCACTTTGCAGTGGTAGTCGTCGTAAGAGGCATTGCCTACTAGGCCTTGCTAAGGTCTTCGTTCTGTTAGGGAAGTCGCCACACTTAGACGCCTGTAAAGGAAACTTTATTCAGCGAAGTTCCCAGTGTCTTGCGACGGTCTCCCTTCGCAGGGCCAATACAGCAGGGACTTAGGTTTGCTGCTAACTAGGCTAGGTGACCCTGCATACAGAAGCAGGCGTTTCCCTTTGGAAGCTTGGATCCCGGTTTCTCAGGGGCTGCTTGCAAGACCCTGCTATTGCCCAGCATCTCTCCTCTGCCCCTACGCCCGGGTAGGAAGCGAGTATTTTAGCCTGAGAAGCAGGGCTCTTGCAACTCTGGCAGAGAGCTAATCCTGCAGCCCACGTTCATCCTGGGAAACCGCAAGGCGACCCTTGGCCTCAGTGTAGTGGCGAAATGGCCGCCAGACAGGTCTTGCCTGCCGCGGTTTCCGTGAGTTCTCCACCGTCTTCGGGCTTAAATGGAGAGCGAAGAGAGCTGTCGGCTCTCACAAAACTCTGGCCTCTGCACTGTTTGCCATGCAGCTGAACGCAAGACCGCACGTCTCCTCCCGGCCTGCTGAGAAACAGGCCACCGTGCAGGCCCTTCGTAACACTTCTTGGCATGTAGACTCCAAGGCGACACGCTGTCCTCTTCCTTGGAAACCTACGTTGCCCCAGCATGCCAACGCTCACGAAGGCAGTCCGAGCCCGTCTCATGTGCTGGGCCACTTGCATTCAGTGAGGAAAAGCCACCTGCATTGAGGTGAACACTCTGCTCAGCGTTCTTTCCGGGAGCTCACAATTGCCGCCTCTCTAGGTTAAGCAGGAAGTCGTAGTGAGGACCAACCTGAGCAAAGAGCACAATTCCTCACGTTACACTGGTAGTCGTCGTAAGAGGAATTGCCAACTACGCCTGGCTGAGGCCTTCCCTGTGTTAAGGAACCAGCCACACTTAGAGGCCTTGAAAGAACAATTTATTCAGCGAAGTTCCCATTGTTTGGCGATGGTCAACCTTTGCAGCGCCAGTACTGCAGGGACTTAGGTTTGCTGCTAACAGGGCTAGGTGACCCTGCATACAGAAGCAGGCGTTTCCCTTTGGAAGCTTGGATCCCGGTTTCTCAGGGGCTGCTTGCAAGACCCTGCTATTGCCCAGCATCTGTCCTCTGCCCCTACGCCCGGGTAGGAAGCGAGTATTTTAGCCTGAGAAGCAGGGCTCTTGCAACTCTGGAGGAGAGCTAATCCTGCAGCCCACGTTCGTCCTGGGAAACCGCAAGGCGACCCTTGGCCTCAGTGTAGTGGCGAAATGGCCGCCAGACAGGTCTTGCCTGCCGCGGTTTCCGTGAGTTCTCCACCGTCTTCGGGCTTAAATGGAGAGCGAGGAGAGCTGTCGGCTCTCACAGAACTCTGGCCTCCGCACTGTTTGCCATGCAACTGCACGCAAGACCACACGTCTCCTCCCGACCTGCTGAGAAACAGGCATCCGTGTAGGCCCTTGTTAACATTTCCTGGCGTGCAGAGTCCAAGGCGACACGCTGTCCTCTGCCTTGGAAACCTACGTTGCCACAGCTTGCCAAACGCTACCGAAGGCAGTCCTAACCAGTCTCGTGTGCTGCGCAGCTTTGATTCGGTTACGAAAAGCCACCTGCATTGAGGTGAACACTCTGCTCAGCGTTCTTTCCGGGAGCTCACAATTGCCCCCTCTCTAGGTTAAGCAGGATGTCGAGGTGAGGTCCAAACTGAGCAAAGAGCACAATTGCTCACTTTGCAGTGGTAGTCGTCGTAAGAGGCATTGCCTACTAGGCCTTGCTAAGGTCTTCGTTCTGTTAGGGAAGTCGCCACACTTAGACGCCTGTAAAGGAAACTTTATTCAGCGAAGTTCCCAGTGTCTTGCGACGGTCTCCCTTCGCAGGGCCAATACAGCAGGTTCTTAGGTTTGCTGCTAACTAGGCTAGGTGACCCTGCATACAGAAGCAGGCTTTTCCCTTTGGAAGCTTGGATCCCGGTTTCTCAGGGGCTGCTTGCAAGACCCTGCTATTGCCCAGCATCTCTCCTCTGCCCCTACGCCCGGGTAGGAAGCGAGTATTTTAGCCTGAGAAGCAGGGCTCTTGCAACTCTGGAGGAGAGCTAATCCTGCAGCCCACGTTCGTCCTGGGAAACCGCAAGGCGACCCTTGGCCTCAGTGTAGTGGCAAAATGGCCGCCGGGAAAGTCTTGCCTGCCGCGGTTACCGTGAGTTCTCCACCGTCTTCGGGCTTAAATGGAGAGCGAGGAGAGCTGTCGGCTCTCACAGAACTCTGGCCTCCGCACTGTTTGCCATGCAGCTGAACGCAAGACCACACGTCTCCTCCCGGCCTGCTGAGAAACAGGCCGCCGTGCAGGACCTTCGTAACACTTCTTGGCATGTAGACTCCAAGGCGACACGCTGTCCTCTTCCTTGGAAACCTACGTTGCCCCAGCATGCCAACGCTCACGAAGGCAGTCCGAGCCCGTCTCATGTGCTGGGCCACTTGCATTCAGTGAGGAAATGCCACCTGCATTGAGGTGAACACTCTGCTCAGCGTTCTTTCCGGGAGCTCACACTTGCCACCTCTCTAGGTTAAGCAGGAAGTCGTAGTGAGGACCAACCTGAGCAAAGAGCACAATTCCTCATGTTACACTGGTAGTCGTCGTAAGAGGAATTGCCAACTACGCCTGGCTGAGGCCTTCCCTGTGTTAAGGAACCAGCCACACTTAGAGGCCTTGAAAGAACAATTTATTCAGCGAAGTTCCCATTGTTTGGCGATGGTCAACCTTTGCAGCGCCAGTACTGCAGGGACTTAGGTTTGCTGCTAACAGGGCTAGGTGACCCTGCATACAGAAGCAGGCGTTTCCCTTTGGAAGCTTGGATCCCGGTTTCTCAGGGGCTGTTTGCAAGACCCTGCTATTGCCCAGCATCTCTCCTCTGCCCCTACGCCCGGGTAGGAAGCGAGTATTTTAGCCTGAGAAGCAGGACTCTTGAAACTCTGGAGGAGAGCTAATCCTGCAGCCCACGTTCGTCCTGGGAAACCGCAAGGCGACCCTTGGCCTCAGTGTAGTGGCGAAATGGCCGCCGGACAGGTCTTGCCTGCCGCGGTTACCGTGAGTTCTCCACCGTCTTCGGGCTTAAATGGAGAGCGAGGAGAGCTGTCGGCTCTCACAGAACTCTGGCCTCCGCACTGTTTGCCATGCAACTGCACGCAAGACCACACGTCTCCTCCCGACCTGCTGAGAAACAGGCATCCGTGTAGGCCCTTGTTAACATTTCCTGGCGTGCAGAGTCCAAGGCGACACGCTGTCCTCTGCCTTGGAAACCTACGTTGCCACAGCTTGCCAAACGCTACCGAAGGCAGTCCTAACCAGTCTCGTGTGCTGCGCAGCTTTGATTCGGTTACGAAAAGCCACCTGCATTGAGGTGAACACTCTGCTCAGCGTTCTTTCCGGGAGCTCACAATTGCCCCCTCTCTAGGTTAAGCAGGATGTCGAGGTGAGGTCCAAACTGAGCAAAGAGCACAATTGCTCACTTTGCAGTGGTAGTCGTCGTAAGAGGCATTGCCTACTAGGCCTTGCTAAGGTCTTCGTTCTGTTAGGGAAGTCGCCACACTTAGACGCCTGTAAAGGAAACTTTATTCAGCGAAGTTCCCAGTGTCTTGCGACGGTCTCCCTTCGCAGGGCCAATACAGCAGGGACTTAGGTTTGCTGCTAACTAGGCTAGGTGACCCTGCATACAGAAGCAGGCGTTTCCCTTTGGAAGCTTGGATCCCGGTTTCTCAGGGGCTGCTTGCAAGACCCTGCTATTGCCCAGCATCTCTCCTCTGCCCCTACGCCCGGGTAGGAAGCGAGTATTTTAGCCTGAGAAGCAGGGCTCTTGCAACTCTGGCGGAGAGCTAATCCTGCAGCCCACGTTCGTCCTGGGAAACCACAAGGGGACCCTTGGCCTCAGTGTAGTGGCGAAATGGCCGCCGGACAGGTCTTGCCTGCCGTGGTTTCCGTGAGTTCTCCACCGTCTTCGGGCTTAAATGGAGAGCGAGGAGAGCTGTCGGCTCTCACAGAAATCTGGCCTCCGCACTGTTTGCCATGCAGCCGAACGCAAGACCACACGTCTCCTCCCGGCCTGCTGAGAAACAGGCCGCCGTGCAGGCCCTTCGTAACACTTCTTGGCATGTAGACTCCAAGGCGACACGCTGTCCTCTTCCTTGGAAACCTACGTTGCCCCAGCATGCCAACGCTCATGAAGGCAGTCCGAGCCCGTCTCATGTGCTGGGCCACTTGCATTCAGTGAGGAAAAGCCACCTGCATTGAGGTGAACACTCTGCTCAGCGTTCTTTCCGGGAGCTCACACTTGCCGCCTCTCTAGGTTAAGCAGGAAGTCGTAGTGAGGACCAACCTGAGCAAAGAGCACAATTCCTCACGTTACACTGGTAGTCGTCGTAAGGGGAATTGCCAACTACGCCTGGCTGAGACCTTCCCTGTGTTAAGGAACCAGCCACACTTAGAGGCCTTGAAAGAATAATTTATTCAGCGAAGTTCCCATTGTTTGGCGATGGTCAACCTTTGCAGCGCCAGTACTGCAGGGACTTAGGTTTGCTGCTAACAGGGCTAGGTGACCCTGCATACAGAAGCAGGCGTTTCCCTTTGGAAGCTTGGATCCCGGTTTCTCAGGGGCTGCTTGCAAGACCCTGCTATTGCCCAGCATCTCTCCTCTGCCCCTACGCCCGGGTAGGAAGCGAGTATTTTAGCCTGAGAAGCAGGGCTCTTGCAACTCTGGAGGAGAGCTAATCCTGCAGCCCACGTTCGTCCTGGGAATCCGCAAGGAGACAGTTGGCCTCAGTGTAGTGGTGAAATGGCCGCCGGACAGGTCTTGCCTGCCGCGGTTTCCGTGAGTTCTCCACTGTCTTCGGGCTTAAATGGAGAGCGAGGAGAGCTGTCGGCTCTCACAGAACTCTGGCCTCCGCACTGTTTGCCATGCAACTGCACGCAAGACCACACGTCTCCTCCCGACCTGCTGAGAAACAGGCATCCGTGTAGGCCCTTGTTAACATTTCCTGGCGTGCAGAGTCCAAGGCGACACGCTGTCCTCTGCCTTGGAAACCTACGTTGCCACAGCTTGCCAAACGCTACCGAAGGCAGTCCTAACCAGTCTCGTGTGCTGCGCAGCTTTGATTCGGTTACGAAAAGCCACCTGCATTGAGGTGAACACTCTGCTCAGCGTTCTTTCCGGGAGCTCACAATTGCCCCCTCTCTAGGTTAAGCAGTATGTCGAGGTGAGGTCCAAACTGAGCAAAGAGCACAATTGCTCACTTTGCAATGGTAGTCGTCGTAAGAGGCATTGCCTACTAGGCCTTGCTAAGGTCTTCGTTCTGTTAGGGAAGTCGCCACACTTAGACGCCTGTAAAGGAAACTTTATTCAGCGAAGTTCCCAGTGTCTTGCGACGGTCTCCCTTCGCAGGGCCAATACAGCAGGGACTTAGGTTTGCTGCTAACTAGGCTAGGTGACCCTGCATACAGAAGCAGGCGTTTCCCTTTGGAAGCTTGGATCCCGGTTTCTCAGGGGCTGCTTGCAAGACCCTGCTATTGCCCAGCATCTCTCCTCTGCCCCTACGCCCGGGTAGGAAGCGAGTATTTTAGCCTGAGAAGCAGGGCTCTTGCAACTCTGGCAGAGAGCTAATCCTGCAGCCCACGTTCGTCCTGGGAAACCGCAAGGCGACCCTTGGCCTCAGTGTAGTGGCGAAATGGCCGCCAGACAGGTCTTGCCTGCCGCGGTTTCCGTGAGTTCTCCACCGTCTTCGGGCTTAAATGGAGAGCGAAGAGAGCTGTCGGCTCTCACAGAACTCTGGCCTCTGCACTGTTTGCCATGCAGCTGAACGCAAGACCGCACGTCTCCTCCCGGCCTGCTGAGAAACAGGCCACCGTGCAGGCCCTTCGTAACACTTCTTGGCATGTAGACTCCAAGGCGACACGCTGTCCTCTTCCTTGGAAACCTACGTTGCCCCAGCATGCCAACGCTCACGAAGGCAGTCCGAGCCCGTCTCATGTGCTGGGCCACTTGCATTCAGTGAGGAAAAGCCACCTGCATTGAGGTGAACACTCTGCTCAGCGTTCTTTCCGGGAGCTCACACTTGCCGCCTCTCTAGGTTAAGCAGGAAGTCGTAGTGAGGACCAACCTGAGCAAAGAGCACAATTCCTCACGTTACACTGGTAGTCGTCGTAAGAGGAATTGCCAACTACGCCTGGCTGAGGCCTTCCCTGTGTTAAGGAACCAGCCACACTTAGAGGCCTTGAAAGAACAATTTATTCAGCGAAGTTCCCATTGTTTGGCGATGGTCAACCTTTGCAGCGCCAGTACTGCAGGGACTTAGGTTTGCTGCTAACAGGGCTAGGTGACCCTGCATACAGAAGCAGGCGTTTCCCTTTGGAAGCTTGGATCCCGGTTTCTCAGGGGCTGCTTGCAAGACCCTGCTATTGCCCAGCATCTGTCCTCTGCCCCTACGCCCGGGTAGGAAGCGAGTATTTTAGCCTGAGAAGCAGGGCTCTTGCAACTCTGGAGGAGAGCTAATCCTGCAGCCCACGTTCGTCCTGGGAAACCGCAAGGAGACAGTTGGCCTCAGTGTAGTGGTGAAATGGCCGCCGGACAGGTCTTGCCTGCCGCGGTTTCCGTGAGTTCTCCACCATCTTCGGGCTTAAATGGAGAGCGAGGAGAGCTGTCGGCTCTCACAGAACTCTGGCCTCCGCACTGTTTGCCATGCAACTGCACGCAAGACCACACGTCTCCTCCCGACCTGCTGAGAAACAGGCATCCATGTAGGCCCTTGTTAACATTTCCTGGCGTGCAGAGTCCAAGGCGACACGCTGTCCTCTGCCTTGGAAACCTACGTTGCCACAGCTTGCCAAACGCTACCGAAGGCAGTCCTAACCAGTCTCGTGTGCTGCGCAGCTTTGATTCGGTTACGAAAAGCCACCTGCATTGAGGTGAACACTCTGCTCAGCGTTCTTTCCGGGAGCTCACAATTGCCCCCTCTCTAGGTTAAGCAGTATGTCGAGGTGAGGTCCAAACTGAGCAAAGAGCACAATTGCTCACTTTGCAGTGGTAGTCGTCGTAAGAGGCATTGCCTACTAGGCCTTGCTAAGGTCTTCGTTCTGTTAGGGAAGTCGCCACACTTAGACGCCTGTAAAGGAAACTTTATTCAGCGAAGTTCCCAGTGTCTTGCGACGGTCTCCCTTCGCAGGGCCAATACAGCAGGGACTTAGGTTTGCTGCTAACTAGGCTAGGTGACCCTGCATACAGAAGCAGGCGTTTCCCTTTGGAAGCTTGGATCCCGGTTTCTCAGGGGCTGCTTGCAAGACCCTGCTATTGCCCAGCATCTCTCCTCTGCCCCTACGCCCGGGTAGGAAGCGAGTATTTTAGCCTGAGAAGCAGGGCTCTTGCAACTCTGGCAGAGAGCTAATCCTGCAGCCCACGTTCATCCTGGGAAACCGCAAGGCGACCCTTGGCCTCAGTGTAGTGGCGAAATGGCCGCCAGACAGGTCTTGCCTGCCGCGGTTTCCGTGAGTTCTCCACCGTCTTCGGGCTTAAATGGAGAGCGAGGAGAGCTGTCGGCTCTCACAGAACTCTGGCCTCCGCACTGTTTGCCATGCAGCTGAACGCAAGACCACACGTCTCCTCCCGGCCTGCTGAGAAACAGGCCGCCGTGCAGGACCTTCGTAACACTTCTTGGCATGTAGACTCCAAGGCGACACGCTGTCCTCTTCCTTGGAAACCTACGTTGTCCCAGCATGCCAACGCTCACGAAGGCAGTCCGAGCCCGTCTCATGTGCTGGGCCACTTGCATTCAGTGAGGAAAAGCCACCTGCATTGAGGTGAACACTCTGCTCAACGTTCTTTCCGGGAGCTCACACTTGCCACCTCTCTAGGTTAAGCAGGAAGTCGTAGTGAGGACCAACCTGAGCAAAGAGCACAATTCCTCACGTTACACTGGTAGTCGTCGTAAGAGGAATTGCCAACTACGCCTGGCTGAGGCCTTCCCTGTGTTAAGGAACCAGCCACACTTAGAGGCCTTGAAAGAACAATTTATTCAGCGAAGTTCCCATTGTTTGGCGATGGTCAACCTTTGCAGCGCCAGTACTGCAGGGACTTAGGTTTGCTGCTAACAGGGCTAGGTGACCCTGCATACAGAAGCAGGCGTTTCCCTTTGGAAGCTTGGATCCCGGTTTCTCAGGGGCTGTTTGCAAGACCCTGCTATTTCCCAGCATCTCTCCTCTGCCCCTACGCCCGAGTAGGAAGCGAGTATTTTAGCCTGAGAAGCAGGGCTCTTGCAACTCTGGAGGAGAGCTAATCCTGCAGCCCACGTTCGTCCTGGGAAACCGCAAGGAGACCCTTGGCCTCAGTGTAGTGGCGAAATGGCCGCCGGACAGGTCTTGCCTGCCGCGGTTACCGTGAGTTCTCCACCGTCTTCGGGCTTAAATGGAGAGCGAGGAGAGCTGTCGGCTCTCACAGAACTCTGGCCTCCGCACTGTTTGCCATGCAACTGCACGCAAGACCACACGTCTCCTCCCGACCTGCTGAGAAACAGGCATCCGTGTAGGCCCTTGTTAACATTTCCTGGCGTGCAGAGTCCAAGGCGACACGCTGTCCTCTGCCTTGGAAACCTACGTTGCCACAGCTTGCCAAACGCTACCGAAGGCAGTCCTAACCAGTCTCGTGTGCTGCGCAGCTTTGATTCGGTTACGAAAAGCCACCTGCATTGAGGTGAACACTCTGCTCAGCGTTCTTTCCGGGAGCTCACAATTGCCCCCTCTCTAGGTTAAGCAGGATGTCGAGGTGAGGTCCAAACTGAGCAAAGAGCACAATTGCTCACTTTGCAGTGGTAGTCGTCGTAAGAGGCATTGCCTACTAGGCCTTGCTAAGGTCTTCGTTCTGTTAGGGAAGTCGCCACACTTAGACGCCTGTAAAGGAAACTTTATTCAGCGAAGTTCCCAGTGTCTTGCGACGGTCTCCCTTCGCAGGGCCAATACAGCAGGGACTTAGGTTTGCTGCTAACTAGGCTAGGTGACCCTGCATACAGAAGCAGGCGTTTCCCTTTGGAAGCTTGGATCCCGGTTTCTCAGGGGCTGCTTGCAAGACCCTGCTATTGCCCAGCATCTCTCCTCTGCCCCTACACCCAGGTAGGAAGCGAGTATTTTAGCCTGAGAAGCAGGGCTGTTGCAACTCTGGAGGAGAGCTAATCCTGCAGCCCACGTTCGTCCTGGGAAACTGTAAGGCGACCCTTGGCCTCAGTGTAGTGGCGAAATGGCCGCCGGACAGGTCTTGCCTGCCACGGTTTCCGTGAGTTCTCCAGCGTCTTCAGGCTTAAATGGAGAGCGAGGAGAGCTTTCGGCTCTCACAGAACTCTGGCCTCCGCACTGTTTGCCATGCAGCCGAACGCAAGACCACACGTCTCCTCCTGGCCTGCTGAGAAACAGGCCGCCGTGCAGGCCCTTCGTAACACTTCTTGGCATGTAGACTCCAAGGCGACACGCTGTCCTCTTCCTTGGAAACCTACGTTGCCCCAGCATGCCAACGCTCACGAAGGCAGTCCGAGCCCGTCTCATGTGCTGGGCCACTTGCATTCAGTGAGGAAAAGCCACCTGCATTGAGGTGAACACTCTGCTCAGCGTTCTTTCCGGGAGCTCACACTTGCCGCCTCTCTAGGTTAAGCAGGAAGTCGTAGTGAGGACCAACCTGAGCAAAGAGCACAATTCCTCACGTTACACTGGTAGTCGTCATAAGAGGAATTGCCAACTACGCCTGGCTGAGGCCTTCCCTGTGTTAAGGAACCAGCCACACTTAGAGGCCTTGAAAGAACAATTTATTCAGTGAAGTTCCCATTGTTTGGCGATGGTCAACCTTTGCAGCGCCAGTACTGCAGGGACTTAGGTTTGCTGCTAACAGGGCTAGGTGACCCTGCATACAGAAGCAGGCGTTTCCCTTTGGAAGCTTGGATCCCGGTTTCTCAGGGGCTGCTTGCAAGACCCTGCTATTGCCCAGCATCTCTCCTCTGCCCCTACGCCCGGGTAGGAAGCGAGTATTTTAGCCTGAGAAGCAGGGCTCTTGCAACTCTGGAGGAGAGCTAATCCTGCAGCCCACGTTCGTCCTGGGAAACCGCAAGGCGACCCTTGGCCTCAGTGTAGTGGCGAAATGGCCGCCGGACAGGTCTTGCCTGCCGCGGTTTCCGTGAGTTCTCCACCGTCTTCGGGCTTAAATGGAGAGCGAGGAGAGCTGTCGGCTCTCACAGAACTCTGGCCTCTGCACTGTTTGCCATGCAACTGCACGCAAGACCACACGTCTCCTCCCGACCTGCTGAGAAACAAGCATCCGTGTAGGCCCTTGTTAACATTTCCTGGCGTGCAGAGTCCAAGGCGACACGCTGTCCTCTGCCTTGGAAACCTACGTTGCCACAGCTTGCCAAACGCTACCGAAGGCAGACCTAACCAGTCTCGTGTGCTGCGCAACTTTGATTCGGTTACGAAAAGCCACCTGCATTGAGGTGAACACTCTGCTCAGCGTTCTTTCCGGGAGCTCACAATTGCCCCCTCTCTAGGTTAAGCAGGATGTCGAGGTGAGGTCCAAACTGAGCAAAGAGCACAATTGCTCACTTTGCAGTGGTAGTCGTCGTAAGAGGCATTGCCTACTAGGCCTTGCTAAGGTCTTCGTTCTGTTAGGGAAGTCGCCACACTTAGACGCCTGTAAAGGAAACTTTATTCAGCGAAGTTCCCAGTGTCTTGCGACGGTCTCCCTTCACAGGGCCAATACAGCAGGGACTTAGGTTTGCTGCTAACTAGGCTAGGTGACCCTGCATACAGAAGCAGGCGTTTCCCTTTGGAAGCTTGGATCCCGGTTTCTCAGGGGCTGCTTGCAAGACCCTGCTATTGCCCAGCATCTCTCCTCTGCCCCTACGCCCGGGTAGGAAGCGAGTATTTTAGCCTGAGAAGCAGGGCTCTTGCAACTCTGGCGGAGAGCTAATCCTGCAGCCCACGTTCGTCCTGGGAAACCGCAAGGCGACCCTTGGCCTCAGTGTAGTGGCGAAATGGCCGCCGGACAGGTCTTGCCTGCCGCGGTTTCCGTGAGTTCTCCACCGTCTTCGGGCTTAAATGGAGAGCGAGGAGAGCTGTCGGCTCTCACAGAACTCTGGCCTCCGCACTGTTTGCCATGCAACTGCACTCAAGACCACACGTCTCCTCCCGACCTGCTGAGAAACAGGCATCCGTGTAGGCCCTTGTTAACATTTCCTGGCGTGCAGAGTCCAAGGCGACACGCTGTCCTCTGCCTTGGAAACCTACGTTGCCACAGCTTGCCAAATGCTACCGAAGGCAGTCCTAACCAGTCTCGTGTGCTGCGCAGCTTTGATTCGGTTACGAAAAGCCACCTGCATTGAGGTGAACACTCTGCTCAGCGTTCTTTCCGGGAGCTCACAATTGCCCCCTCTCTAGGTTAAGCAGGATGTCGAGGTGAGGTCCAAACTGAGCAAAGAGCACAATTGCTCACTTTGCAGTGGTAGTCGTCGTAAGAGGCATTGCCTACTAGGCCTTGCTAAGGTCTTCGTTCTGTTAGGGAAGTCGCCACACTTAGACGCCTGTAAAGGAAACTTTATTCAGCGAAGTTCCCAGTGTCTTGCGACGGTCTCCCTTCGCAGGGCCAATACAGCAGGGACTTAGGTTTGCTGCTAACTAGGCTAGGTGACCCTGCATACAGAAGCAGGCGTTTCCCTTTGGAAGCTTGGATCCCGGTTTCTCAGGGGCTGCTTGCAAGACCCTGCTATTGCCCAGCATCTCTCCTCTGCCCCTACGCCCGGGTAGGAAGCGAGTATTTTAGCCTGAGAAGCAGGGCTCTTGCAACTCTGGAGGAGAGCTAATCCTGCAGCCCACGTTCGTCCTGGGAAACCGCAAGGCGACCCTTGGCCTCAGTGTAGTGGCGAAATGGCCGCCGGGAAGGTCTTCCCTGCCGCGGTTTCCGTGAGTTCTCCACCGTCTTCGGGCTTAAATGGAGAGCGAGGAGAGCTGTCAGCTCTCACAGAACTCTGGCCTCCGCACTGTTTGCCATGCAGCTGAACGCAAGACCGCACGTCTCCTCCCGGCCTGCTGAGAAACAGGCCGCCGTGCAGGCCCTTCGTAACACTTCTTGGCATGTAGACTCCAAGGTGACACGCTGTCCTCTTCCTTGGAAACCTACGTTGCCCCAGCATGCCAACGCTCACGAAGGCAGTCCGAGCCCGTCTCATGTGCTGGGCCACTTGCATTCAGTGAGGAAAAGCCACCTGCATTGAGGTGAACACTCTGCTCAGCGTTCTTTCCGGGAGCTCACACTTGCCGCCTCTCTAGGTTAAGCAGGAAGTCGTAGTGAGGACCAACCTGAGCAAAGAGCACAATTCCTCACGTTACACTGGTAGTCGTCGTAAGAGGAATTGCCAACTACGCCTGGCTGAGGCCTTCCCTGTGTTAAGGAACCAGCCACACTTAGAGGCCTTGAAAGAACAATTTATTCAGCGAAGTTCCCATTGTTTGGCGATGGTCAACCTTTGCAGCGCCAGTACTGCAGGGACTTAGGTTTGCTGCTAACAGGGCTAGGTGACCCTGCATACAGAAGCAGGTGTTTCCCTTTGGAAGCTTGGATCCCGGTTTCTCAGGGGCTGCTTGCAAGACCCTGCTATTGCCCAGCATCTCTCCTCTGCCCCTACGCCCGGGTAGGAAGCGAGTATTTTAGCCTGAGAAGCAGGGCTCTTGCAACTCTGGAGGAGAGCTAATCCTGCAGCCCACGTTCGTCCTGGGAAACCGCAAGGCGACCCTTGGCCTCAGTGTAGTGGCGAAATGGCCGCCGGACAGGTCTTGCCTGCCGCGGTTTCCGTGAGTTCTCCACCGTCTTCGGGCTTAAATGGAGAGCGAGGAGAGCTGTCGGCTCTCACAGAACTCTGGCCTCCGCACTGTTTGCCATGCAACTGCACGCAAGACCACACGTCTCCTCCCGACCTGCTGAGAAACAGGCATCCGTGTAGGCCCTTGTTAACATTTCCTGGCGTGCAGAGTCCAAGGCGACACGCTGTCCTCTGCCTTGGAAACCTACGTTGCCACAGCTTGCCAAACGCTACCGAAGGCAGTCCTAACCAGTCTCGTGTGCTGCGCAGCTTTGATTCGGTTACGAAAAGCCACCTGCATTGAGGTGAACACTCTGCTCAGCGTTCTTTCCGGGAGCTCACAATTGCCCCCTCTCTAGGTTAAGCAGGATGTCGAGGTGAGGTCCAAACTGAGCAAAGAGCACAATTGCTCACTTTGCAGTGGTAGTCGTCGTAAGAGGCATTGCCTACTAGGCCTTGCTAAGGTCTTCGTTCTGTTAGGGAAGTCGCCACACTTAGACGCCTGTAAAGGAAACTTTATTCAGCGAAGTTCCCAGTGTCTTGCGACGGTCTCCCTTCACAGGGCCAATACAGCAGGGACTTAGGTTTGCTGCTAACTAGGCTAGGTGACCCTGCATACAGAAGCAGGCGTTTCCCTTTGGAAGCTTGGATCCCGGTTTCTCAGGGGCTGCTTGCAAGACCCTGCTATTGCCCAGCATCTCTCCTCTGCCCCTACGCCTGGGTAGGAAGCGAGTATTTTAGCCTGAGAAGCAGGGCTCTTGCAACTCTGGTGGAGAGCTAATCCTGCAGCCCACGTTCGTCCTGGGAAACTGCAAGGCGACCCTTGGCCTCACTGTAGTGGCGAAATGGCCGCCGGACAGGTCTTGCCTGCCGCGGTTTCCGTGAGTTCTCCACCGTCTTCGGGCTTAAATGGAGAGCGTGGAGAGCTGTCGGCTCTCACAGAACTCTGGCCTCCGCACTGTTTGCCATGCAGCTGAACGCAAGACCGCACGTCTCCTCCCGGCCTGCTGAGAAACAGGCCGCCGTGCAGGCCCTTCGTAACACTTCTTGGCATGTAGACTCCAAGGCGACACGCTGTCCTCTTCCTTGGAAACCTACGTTGCCCCAGCATGCCAACGCTCACGAAGGCAGTCCGAGCCCGTCTCATGTGCTGGGCCACTTGCATTCAGTGAGGAAAAGCCACCTGCATTGAGGTGAACACTCTGCTCAGCGTTCTTTCCGGGAGCTCACACTTGCCGCCTCTCTAGGTTAAGCAGGAAGTCGTAGTGAGGACCAACCTGAGCAAAGAGCACAATTCCTCACGTTACACTGGTAGTCGTCGTAAGAGGAATTGCCAACTACGCCTGGCTGAGGCCTTCCCTGTGTTAAGGAACCAGCCACACTTAGAGGCCTTGAAAGAACAATTTATTCAGCGAAGTTCCCATTGTTTGGCGATGGTCAACCTTTGCAGCGCCAGTACTGCAGGGACTTAGGTTTGCTGCTAACAGGGCTAGGTGACCCTGCATACAGAAGCAGGCGTTTCCCTTTGGAAGCTTGGATCCCGGTTTCTCAGGGGCTGCTTGCAAGACCCTGCTATTGCCCAGCATCTGTCCTCTGCCCCTACGCCCGGGTAGGAAGCGAGTATTTTAGCCTGAGAAGCAGGGCTCTTGCAACTCTGGAGGAGAGCTAATCCTGCAGCCCACGTTCGTCCTGGGAAACCGCAAGGCGACCCTTGGCCTCAGTGTAGTGGCGAAATGGCCGCCGGACAGGTCTTGCCTGCCGCGGTTTCCGTGAGTTCTCCACCGTCTTCGGGCTTAAATGGAGAGCGAGGAGAGCTGTCGGCTCTCACAGAACTCTGGCCTCCGCACTGTTTGCCATGCAACTGCACGCAAGACCACACGTCTCCTCCCGACCTGCTGAGAAACAGGCATCCGTGTAGGCCCTTGTTAACATTTCCTGGCGTGCAGAGTCCAAGGCGACACGCTGTCCTCTGCCTTGGAAACCTACGTTGCCACAGCTTGCCAAACGCTACCGAAGGCAGTCCTAACCAGTCTCGTGTGCTGCGCAGCTTTGATTCGGTTACGAAAAGCCACCTGCATTGAGGTGAACACTCTGCTCAGCGTTCTTTCCGGGAGCTCACAATTGCCCCCTCTCTAGGTTAAGCAGGATGTCGAGGTGAGGTCCAAACTGAGCAAAGAGCACAATTGCTCACTTTGCAGTGGTAGTCGTCGTAAGAGGCATTGCCTACTAGGCCTTGCTAAGGTCTTCGTTCTGTTAGGGAAGTCGCCACACTTAGACGCCTGTAAAGGAAACTTTATTCAGCGAAGTTCCCAGTGTCTTGCGACGGTCTCCCTTCGCAGGGCCAATACAGCAGGTTCTTAGGTTTGCTGCTAACTAGGCTAGGTGACCCTGCATACAGAAGCAGGCTTTTCCCTTTGGAAGCTTGGATCCCGGTTTCTCAGGGGCTGCTTGCAAGACCCTGCTATTGCCCAGCATCTCTCCTCTGCCCCTACGCCCGGGTAGGAAGCGAGTATTTTAGCCTGAGAAGCAGGGCTCTTGCAACTCTGGAGGAGAGCTAATCCTGCAGCCCACGTTCGTCCTGGGAAACCGCAAGGCGACCCTTGGCCTCAGTGTAGTGGCAAAATGGCCGCCGGGAAAGTCTTGCCTGCTGCGGTTACCGTGAGTTCTCCACCGTCTTCGGGATTAAATGGAGAGCAAGGAGAGCTGTCGGCTCTCACAGAACTCTGGCCTCCGCACTGTTTGCCATGCAGCTGAACGCAAGACCACACGTCTCCTCCCGGCCTGCTGAGAAACAGGCCGCCGTGCAGGACCTTCGTAACACTTCTTGGCATGTAGACTCCAAGGCGACACGCTGTCCTCTTCCTTGGAAACCTACGTTGTCCCAGCATGCCAACGCTCACGAAGGCAGTCCGAGCCCGTCTCATGTGCTGGGCCACTTGCATTCAGTGAGGAAAAGCCACCTGCATTGAGGTGAACACTCTGCTCAACGTTCTTTCCGGGAGCTCACACTTGCCACCTCTCTAGGTTAAGCAGGAAGTCGTAGTGAGGACCAACCTGAGCAAAGAGCACAATTCCTCACGTTACACTGGTAGTCGTCGTAAGAGGAATTGCCAACTACGCCTGGCTGAGGCCTTCCCTGTGTTAAGGAACCAGCCACACTTAGAGGCCTTGAAAGAACAATTTATTCAGCGAAGTTCCCATTGTTTGGCGATGGTCAACCTTTGCAGCGCCAGTACTGCAGGGACTTAGGTTTGCTGCTAACAGGGCTAGGTGACCCTGCATACAGAAGCAGGCGTTTCCCTTTGGAAGCTTGGATCCCGGTTTCTCAGGGGCTGTTTGCAAGACCCTGCTATTTCCCAGCATCTCTCCTCTGCCCCTACGCCCGAGTAGGAAGCGAGTATTTTAGCCTGAGAAGCAGGGCTCTTGCAACTCTGGAGGAGAGCTAATCCTGCAGCCCACGTTCGTCCTGGGAAACCGCAAGGAGACCCTTGGCCTCAGTGTAGTGGCGAAATGGCCGCCGGACAGGTCTTGCCTGCCGCGGTTACCGTGAGTTCTCCACCGTCTTCGGGCTTAAATGGAGAGCGAGGAGAGCTGTCGGCTCTCACAGAACTCTGGCCTCCGCACTGTTTGCCATGCAACTGCACGCAAGACCACACGTCTCCTCCCGACCTGCTGAGAAACAGGCATCCGTGTAGGCCCTTGTTAACATTTCCTGGCGTGCAGAGTCCAAGGCGACACGCTGTCCTCTGCCTTGGAAACCTACGTTGCCACAGCTTGCCAAACGCTACCGAAGGCAGTCCTAACCAGTCTCGTGTGCTGCGCAGCTTTGATTCGGTTACGAAAAGCCACCTGCATTGAGGTGAACACTCTGCTCAGCGTTCTTTCCGGGAGCTCACAATTGCCCCCTCTCTAGGTTAAGCAGGATGTCGAGGTGAGGTCCAAACTGAGCAAAGAGCACAATTGCTCACTTTGCAGTGGTAGTCGTCGTAAGAGGCATTGCCTACTAGGCCTTGCTAAGGTCTTCGTTCTGTTAGGGAAGTCGCCACACTTAGACGCCTGTAAAGGAAACTTTATTCAGCGAAGTTCCCAGTGTCTTGCGACGGTCTCCCTTCGCAGGGCCAATACAGCAGGGACTTAGGTTTGCTGCTAACTAGGCTAGGTGACCCTGCATACAGAAGCAGGCGTTTCCCTTTGGAAGCTTGGATCCCGGTTTCTCAGGGGCTGCTTGCAAGACCCTGCTATTGCCCAGCATCTCTCCTCTGCCCCTACACCCAGGTAGGAAGCGAGTATTTTAGCCTGAGAAGCAGGGCTGTTGCAACTCTGGAGGAGAGCTAATCCTGCAGCCCACGTTCGTCCTGGGAAACTGTAAGGCGACCCTTGGCCTCAGTGTAGTGGCGAAATGGCCGCCGGACAGGTCTTGCCTGCCACGGTTTCCGTGAGTTCTCCAGCGTCTTCAGGCTTAAATGGAGAGCGAGGAGAGCTTTCGGCTCTCACAGAACTCTGGCCTCCGCACTGTTTGCCATGCAGCCGAACGCAAGACCACACGTCTCCTCCTGGCCTGCTGAGAAACAGGCCGCCGTGCAGGCCCTTCGTAACACTTCTTGGCATGTAGACTCCAAGGCGACACGCTGTCCTCTTCCTTGGAAACCTACGTTGCCCCAGCATGCCAACGCTCACGAAGGCAGTCCGAGCCCGTCTCATGTGCTGGGCCACTTGCATTCAGTGAGGAAAAGCCACCTGCATTGAGGTGAACACTCTGCTCAGCGTTCTTTCCGGGAGCTCACACTTGCCGCCTCTCTAGGTTAAGCAGGAAGTCGTAGTGAGGACCAACCTGAGCAAAGAGCACAATTCCTCACGTTACACTGGTAGTCGTCATAAGAGGAATTGCCAACTACGCCTGGCTGAGGCCTTCCCTGTGTTAAGGAACCAGCCACACTTAGAGGCCTTGAAAGAACAATTTATTCAGTGAAGTTCCCATTGTTTGGCGATGGTCAACCTTTGCAGCGCCAGTACTGCAGGGACTTAGGTTTGCTGCTAACAGGGCTAGGTGACCCTGCATACAGAAGCAGGCGTTTCCCTTTGGAAGCTTGGATCCCGGTTTCTCAGGGGCTGCTTGCAAGACCCTGCTATTGCCCAGCATCTCTCCTCTGCCCCTACGCCCGGGTAGGAAGCGAGTATTTTAGCCTGAGAAGCAGGGCTCTTGCAACTCTGGAGGAGAGCTAATCCTGCAGCCCACGTTCGTCCTGGGAAACCGCAAGGCGACCCTTGGCCTCAGTGTAGTGGCGAAATGGCCGCCGGACAGGTCTTGCCTGCCGCGGTTTCCGTGAGTTCTCCACCGTCTTCGGGCTTAAATGGAGAGCGAGGAGAGCTGTCGGCTCTCACAGAACTCTGGCCTCTGCACTGTTTGCCATGCAACTGCACGCAAGACCACACGTCTCCTCCCGACCTGCTGAGAAACAAGCATCCGTGTAGGCCCTTGTTAACATTTCCTGGCGTGCAGAGTCCAAGGCGACACGCTGTCCTCTGCCTTGGAAACCTACGTTGCCACAGCTTGCCAAACGCTACCGAAGGCAGACCTAACCAGTCTCGTGTGCTGCGCAACTTTGATTCGGTTACGAAAAGCCACCTGCATTGAGGTGAACACTCTGCTCAGCGTTCTTTCCGGGAGCTCACAATTGCCCCCTCTCTAGGTTAAGCAGGATGTCGAGGTGAGGTCCAAACTGAGCAAAGAGCACAATTGCTCACTTTGCAGTGGTAGTCGTCGTAAGAGGCATTGCCTACTAGGCCTTGCTAAGGTCTTCGTTCTGTTAGGGAAGTCGCCACACTTAGACGCCTGTAAAGGAAACTTTATTCAGCGAAGTTCCCAGTGTCTTGCGACGGTCTCCCTTCACAGGGCCAATACAGCAGGGACTTAGGTTTGCTGCTAACTAGGCTAGGTGACCCTGCATACAGAAGCAGGCGTTTCCCTTTGGAAGCTTGGATCCCGGTTTCTCAGGGGCTGCTTGCAAGACCCTGCTATTGCCCAGCATCTCTCCTCTGCCCCTACGCCCGGGTAGGAAGCGAGTATTTTAGCCTGAGAAGCAGGGCTCTTGCAACTCTGGCGGAGAGCTAATCCTGCAGCCCACGTTCGTCCTGGGAAACCGCAAGGCGACCCTTGGCCTCAGTGTAGTGGCGAAATGGCCGCCGGACAGGTCTTGCCTGCCGCGGTTTCCGTGAGTTCTCCACCGTCTTCGGGCTTAAATGGAGAGCGAGGAGAGCTGTCGGCTCTCACAGAACTCTGGCCTCCGCACTGTTTGCCATGCAACTGCACTCAAGACCACACGTCTCCTCCCGACCTGCTGAGAAACAGGCATCCGTGTAGGCCCTTGTTAACATTTCCTGGCGTGCAGAGTCCAAGGCGACACGCTGTCCTCTGCCTTGGAAACCTACGTTGCCACAGCTTGCCAAATGCTACCGAAGGCAGTCCTAACCAGTCTCGTGTGCTGCGCAGCTTTGATTCGGTTACGAAAAGCCACCTGCATTGAGGTGAACACTCTGCTCAGCGTTCTTTCCGGGAGCTCACAATTGCCCCCTCTCTAGGTTAAGCAGGATGTCGAGGTGAGGTCCAAACTGAGCAAAGAGCACAATTGCTCACTTTGCAGTGGTAGTCGTCGTAAGAGGCATTGCCTACTAGGCCTTGCTAAGGTCTTCGTTCTGTTAGGGAAGTCGCCACACTTAGACGCCTGTAAAGGAAACTTTATTCAGCGAAGTTCCCAGTGTCTTGCGACGGTCTCCCTTCGCAGGGCCAATACAGCAGGGACTTAGGTTTGCTGCTAACTAGGCTAGGTGACCCTGCATACAGAAGCAGGCGTTTCCCTTTGGAAGCTTGGATCCCGGTTTCTCAGGGGCTGCTTGCAAGACCCTGCTATTGCCCAGCATCTCTCCTCTGCCCCTACGCCCGGGTAGGAAGCGAGTATTTTAGCCTGAGAAGCAGGGCTCTTGCAACTCTGGAGGAGAGCTAATCCTGCAGCCCACGTTCGTCCTGGGAAACCGCAAGGCGACCCTTGGCCTCAGTGTAGTGGCGAAATGGCCGCCGGGAAGGTCTTCCCTGCCGCGGTTTCCGTGAGTTCTCCACCGTCTTCGGGCTTAAATGGAGAGCGAGGAGAGCTGTCAGCTCTCACAGAACTCTGGCCTCCGCACTGTTTGCCATGCAGCTGAACGCAAGACCGCACGTCTCCTCCCGGCCTGCTGAGAAACAGGCCGCCGTGCAGGCCCTTCGTAACACTTCTTGGCATGTAGACTCCAAGGTGACACGCTGTCCTCTTCCTTGGAAACCTACGTTGCCCCAGCATGCCAACGCTCACGAAGGCAGTCCGAGCCCGTCTCATGTGCTGGGCCACTTGCATTCAGTGAGGAAAAGCCACCTGCATTGAGGTGAACACTCTGCTCAGCGTTCTTTCCGGGAGCTCACACTTGCCGCCTCTCTAGGTTAAGCAGGAAGTCGTAGTGAGGACCAACCTGAGCAAAGAGCACAATTCCTCACGTTACACTGGTAGTCGTCGTAAGAGGAATTGCCAACTACGCCTGGCTGAGGCCTTCCCTGTGTTAAGGAACCAGCCACACTTAGAGGCCTTGAAAGAACAATTTATTCAGCGAAGTTCCCATTGTTTGGCGATGGTCAACCTTTGCAGCGCCAGTACTGCAGGGACTTAGGTTTGCTGCTAACAGGGCTAGGTGACCCTGCATACAGAAGCAGGTGTTTCCCTTTGGAAGCTTGGATCCCGGTTTCTCAGGGGCTGCTTGCAAGACCCTGCTATTGCCCAGCATCTCTCCTCTGCCCCTACGCCCGGGTAGGAAGCGAGTATTTTAGCCTGAGAAGCAGGGCTCTTGCAACTCTGGAGGAGAGCTAATCCTGCAGCCCACGTTCGTCCTGGGAAACCGCAAGGCGACCCTTGGCCTCAGTGTAGTGGCGAAATGGCCGCCGGACAGGTCTTGCCTGCCGCGGTTTCCGTGAGTTCTCCACCGTCTTCGGGCTTAAATGGAGAGCGAGGAGAGCTGTCGGCTCTCACAGAACTCTGGCCTCCGCACTGTTTGCCATGCAACTGCACGCAAGACCACACGTCTCCTCCCGACCTGCTGAGAAACAGGCATCCGTGTAGGCCCTTGTTAACATTTCCTGGCGTGCAGAGTCCAAGGCGACACGCTGTCCTCTGCCTTGGAAACCTACGTTGCCACAGCTTGCCAAACGCTACCGAAGGCAGTCCTAACCAGTCTCGTGTGCTGCGCAGCTTTGATTCGGTTACGAAAAGCCACCTGCATTGAGGTGAACACTCTGCTCAGCGTTCTTTCCGGGAGCTCACAATTGCCCCCTCTCTAGGTTAAGCAGGATGTCGAGGTGAGGTCCAAACTGAGCAAAGAGCACAATTGCTCACTTTGCAGTGGTAGTCGTCGTAAGAGGCATTGCCTACTAGGCCTTGCTAAGGTCTTCGTTCTGTTAGGGAAGTCGCCACACTTAGACGCCTGTAAAGGAAACTTTATTCAGCGAAGTTCCCAGTGTCTTGCGACGGTCTCCCTTCACAGGGCCAATACAGCAGGGACTTAGGTTTGCTGCTAACTAGGCTAGGTGACCCTGCATACAGAAGCAGGCGTTTCCCTTTGGAAGCTTGGATCCCGGTTTCTCAGGGGCTGCTTGCAAGACCCTGCTATTGCCCAGCATCTCTCCTCTGCCCCTACGCCTGGGTAGGAAGCGAGTATTTTAGCCTGAGAAGCAGGGCTCTTGCAACTCTGGTGGAGAGCTAATCCTGCAGCCCACGTTCGTCCTGGGAAACTGCAAGGCGACCCTTGGCCTCACTGTAGTGGCGAAATGGCCGCCGGACAGGTCTTGCCTGCCGCGGTTTCCGTGAGTTCTCCACCGTCTTCGGGCTTAAATGGAGAGCGTGGAGAGCTGTCGGCTCTCACAGAACTCTGGCCTCCGCACTGTTTGCCATGCAGCTGAACGCAAGACCGCACGTCTCCTCCCGGCCTGCTGAGAAACAGGCCGCCGTGCAGGCCCTTCGTAACACTTCTTGGCATGTAGACTCCAAGGCGACACGCTGTCCTCTTCCTTGGAAACCTACGTTGCCCCAGCATGCCAACGCTCACGAAGGCAGTCCGAGCCCGTCTCATGTGCTGGGCCACTTGCATTCAGTGAGGAAAAGCCACCTGCATTGAGGTGAACACTCTGCTCAGCGTTCTTTCCGGGAGCTCACACTTGCCGCCTCTCTAGGTTAAGCAGGAAGTCGTAGTGAGGACCAACCTGAGCAAAGAGCACAATTCCTCACGTTACACTGGTAGTCGTCGTAAGAGGAATTGCCAACTACGCCTGGCTGAGGCCTTCCCTGTGTTAAGGAACCAGCCACACTTAGAGGCCTTGAAAGAACAATTTATTCAGCGAAGTTCCCATTGTTTGGCGATGGTCAACCTTTGCAGCGCCAGTACTGCAGGGACTTAGGTTTGCTGCTAACAGGGCTAGGTGACCCTGCATACAGAAGCAGGTGTTTCCCTTTGGAAGCTTGGATCCCGGTTTCTCAGGGGCTGCTTGCAAGACCCTGCTATTGCCCAGCATCTCTCCTCTGCCCCTACGCCCGGGTAGGAAGCGAGTATTTTAGCGTGAGAAGCAGGGCTCTTGCAACTCTGGCGGAGAGCTAATCCTGCAGCCCACGTTCGTCCTGGGAAACCGCAAGGCGACCCTTGGCCTCAGTGTAGTGGCGAAATGGCCGCCGGACAGGTCTTGCCTGCCGCGGTTTCCGTGAGTTCTCCACCGTCTTCGGGCTTAAATGGAGAGCGAGGAGAGCTGTCGGCTCTCACAGAACTCTGGCCTCCGCACTGTTTGCCATGCAACTGCACGCAAGACCACACGTCTCCTCCCGACCTGCTGAGAAACAGGCATCCGTGTAGGCCCTTGTTAACATTTCCTGGCGTGCAGAGTCCAAGGCGACACGCTGTCCTCTGCCTTGGAAACCTACGTTGCCACAGCTTGCCAAACGCTACCGAAGGCACTCCTAACCAGTCTCGTGTGCTGCGCAGCTTTGATTCGGTTACGAAAAGCCACCTGCATTGAGGTGAACACTCTGCTCAGCGTTCTTTCCGGGAGCTCACAATTGCCCCCTCTCTAGGTTAAGCAGGATGTCGAGGTGAGGTCCAAACTGAGCAAAGAGCACAATTGCTCACTTTGCAGTGGTAGTCGTCGTAAGAGGCATTGCCTACTAGGCCTTGCTAAGGTCTTCGTTCTGTTAGGGAAGTCGCCACACTTAGACGCCTGTAAAGGAAACTTTATTCAGCGAAGTTCCCAGTGTCTTGCGACGGTCTCCCTTCGCAGGGCCAATACAGCAGGGACTTAGGTTTGCTGCTAACTAGGCTAGGTGACCCTGCATACAGAAGCAGGCGTTTCCCTTTGGAAGCTTGGATCCCGGTTTCTCAGGGGCTGCTTGCAAGACCCTGCTATTGCCCAGCATCTCTCCTCTGCCCCTACGCCCGGGTAGGAAGCGAGTATTTTAGCCTGAGAAGCAGGGCTCTTGCAACTCTGGCGGAGAGCTAATCCTGCAGCCCACGTTCATCCTGGGAAACTGCAAGGCGACCCTTGGCCTCAGTGTAGTGGCGAAATGGCCGCCGGACAGGTCTTGCCTGCCGCGGTTTCCGTGAGTTCTCCAGCGTCTTCGGGCTTAAATGGAGAGCGAGGAGAGCTGTCGGCTCTCACAGAACTCTGGCCTCCGCACTGTTTGCCATGCAGCTGAACGCAAGACCGCACGTCTCCTCCCGGCCTGCTGAGAAACAGGCCGCCGTGCAGGCCCTTCGTAACACTTCTTGGCATGTAGACTCCAAGGCGACACGCTGTCCTCTTCCTTGGAAACCTACGTTGCCCCAGCATGCCAACGCTCACGAAGGCAGTCCGAGCCCGTCTCATGTGCTGGGCCACTTGCATTCAGTGAGGAAAAGCCACCTGCATTGAGGTGAACACTCTGCTCAGCGTTCTTTCCGGGAGCTCACACTTGCCGCCTCTCTAGGTTAAGCAGGAAGTCGTAGTGAGGACCAACCTGAGCAAAGAGCACAATTCCTCACGTTACACTGGTAGTCGTCGTAAGAGGAATTGCCAACTACACCTGGCTGAGGCCTTCCCTGTGTTAAGGAACCAGCCACACTTAGAGGCCTTGAAAGAACAATTTATTCAGCGAAGTTCCCATTGTTTGGCGATGGTCAACCTTTGCAGCGCCAGTACTGCAGGGACTTAGGTTTGCTGCTAACAGGGCTAGGTGACCCTGCATACATACTGAAGCAGGCGTTTCCCTTTGGAAGCTTGGATCCCGGTTTCTCAGGGGCTGCTTGCAAGACCCTGCTATTGCCCAGCATCTCTCCTCTGCCCCTACGCCCAGGTAGGAAGCGAGTATTTTAGCCTGAGAAGCAGGGCTCTTGCAACTCTGGAGGAGAGCTAATCCTGCAGCCCACGTTCGTCCTGGGAAACCGCAAGGCGACCCTTGGCCTCAGTGTAGTGGCGAAATGGCCGCCGGACAGGTCTTGCCTGCCGCGGTTTCCGTGAGTTCTCCACCGTCTTCGGGCTTAAATGGAGAGCGAGGAGAGCTGTCGGCTCTCACAGAACTCTGGCCTCCGCACTGTTTGCCATGCAACTGCACGCAAGACCACACGTCTCCTCCCGACCTGCTGAGAAACAGGCATCCGTGTAGGCCCTTGTTAACATTTCCTGGCGTGCAGAGTCCAAGGCGACACGCTGTCCTCTGCCTTGGAAACCTACGTTGCCACAGCTTGCCAAACGCTACCGAAGGCAGTCCTAACCAGTCTCGTGTGCTGCACAGCTTTGATTCGGTTACGAAAAGCCACCTGCATTGAGGTGAACACTCTGCTCAGCGTTCTTTCCGGGAGCTCACAATTGCCCCCTCTCTAGGTTAAGCAGGATGTCGAGGTGAGGTCCAAACTGAGCAAAGAGCACAATTGCTCACTTTGCAGTGGTAGTCGTCGTAAGAGGCATTGCCTACTAGGCCTTGCTAAGGTCTTCGTTCTGTTAGGGAAGTCGCCACACTTAGACGCCTGTAAAGGAAACTTTATTCAGCGAAGTTCCCAGTGTCTTGCGACGGTCTCCCTTCGCAGGGCCAATACAGCAGGGACTTACGTTTGCTGCTAACTAGGCTAGGTGACCCTGCATACAGAAGCAGGCTTTTCCCTTTGGAAGCTTGGATCCCGGTTTCTCAGGGGCTGCTTGCAAGACCCTGCTATTGCCCAGCATCTCTCCTCTGCCCCTACGCCCGGGTAGGAAGCGAGTATTTTAGCCTGAGAAGCAGGGCTCTTGCAACTCTGGAGGAGAGCTAATCCTGCAGCCCACGTTCGTCCTGGGAAACCGCAAGGCGACCCTTGGCCTCAGTGTAGTGGCGAAATGGCCGCCGGACAGGTCTTGCCTGCCGCGGTTTCCGTGAGTTCTCCACCGTCTTCGGGCTTAAATGGAGAGCGAGGAGAGCTGTCGGCTCTCACAGAACTCTGGCCTCCGCACTGTTTGCCATGCAGCTGAACGCAAGACCACACGTCTCCTCCCGGCCTGCTGAGAAACAGGCCGCCGTGCAGGCCCTTTGTAACACTTCTTGGCATGTAGACTCCAAGGCGACACGCTGTCCTCTTCCTTGGAAACCTACGTTGCCCCAGCATGCCAACGCTCACGAAGGCAGTCCGAGCCCGTCTCATGTGCTGGGCCACTTGCATTCAGTGAGGAAAAGCCACCTGCATTGAGGTGAACACTCTGCTCAGTGTTCTTTCCGGGAGCTCACACTTGCCGCCTCTCTAGGTTAAGCAGGAAGTCGTAGTGAGGACCAACCTGAGCAAAGAGCACAATTCCTCACGTTACACTGGTAGTCGTCGTAAGAGGAATTGCCAACTACGCCTGGCTGAGGCCTTCCCTGTGTTAAGGAACCAGCCACACTTAGAGGCCTTGAAAGAACAATTTATTCAGCGAAGTTCCCATTGTTTGGCGATGGTCAACCTTTGCAGCGCCAGTACTGCAGGGACTTAGGTTTGCTGCTAACAGGGCTAGGTGACCCTGCATACAGAAGCAGGCGTTTCCCTTTGGAAGCTTGGATCCCGGTTTCTCAGGGGCTGCTTGCAAGACCCTGCTATTGCCCAGCATCTCTCCTCTGCCCCTACGCCCGGGTAGGAAGTGAGTATTTTAGCCTGAGAAGCAGGGCTCTTGCAACTCTGGTGGAGAGCTAATCCTGCAGCCCACGTTCGTCCTGGGAAACCGCAAGGAGACCCTTGGCCTCAGTGTAGTGGCGAAATGGCCGCCGGACAGGTCTAGCCTGCCGCGGTTTCCGTGAGTTCTCCACCGTCTTCGGGCTTAAATGGAGAGCGAGGAGAGCTGTCGGCTCTCACAGAACTCTGGCCTCCGCACTGTTTGCCATGCAACTGCACGCAAGACCACACGTCTCCTCCCGACCTGCTGAGAAACAGGCATCCGTGTAGGCCCTTGTTAACATTTCCTTGCGTGCAGAGTCCAAGGCGACACGCTGTCCTCTGCCTTGGAAACCTACGTTGCCACAGCTTGCCAAACGCTACCGAAGGCAGTCCTAACCAGTCTCGTGTGCTGCGCAGCTTTGATTCGGTTACGAAAAGCCACCTGCATTGAGGTGAACACTCTGCTCAGCGTTCTTTCCGGGAACTCACAATTGCCCCCTCTCTAGGTTAAGCAGGATGTCGAGGTGAGGTCCAAACTGAGCAAAGAGCACAATTGCTCACTTTGAAGTGGTAGTCGTCGTAAGAGGCATTGCCTACTAGGCCTTGCTAAGGTCTTCGTTCTGTTAGGGAAGTCGCCACACTTAGACGCCTGTAAAGGAAACTTTATTCAGCGAAGTTCCCAGTGTCTTGCGACGGTCTCCCTTCGCAGGGCCAATACAGCAGGGACTTAGGTTTGCTGCTAACAGGGCTAGGTGACCCTGCATACAGAAGCAGGCCTTTCCCTTTGGAAGCTTGGATCCCGGTTTCTCAGGGGCTGCTTGCAAGACCCTGCTATTGCCCAGCATCTCTCCTCTGCCCCTACGCCCGGGTAGGAAGCGAGTATTTTAGCCTGAGAAGCAGGGCTCTTGCAACTCTGGCGGAGAGCTAATCCTGCAGCCCACGTTCGTCCTGGGAAACCGCAAGGCGACCCTTGGCCTCAGTGTAGTGTCGAAATGGCCGCCGGACAGGTCTTGCCTGCCGCGGTTTCCGTGAGTTCTCCACCGTCTTCGGGCTTAAATGGAGAGCGAGGAGAGCTGTCGGCTCTCACAGAACTCTGGCCTCCGCACTGTTTGCCATGCAGCCGAACGCAAGACCGCACGTCTCCTCCCGGCCTGCTGAGAAACAGGCCGCCGTGCAGGCCCTTCGTAACACTTCTTGGCATGTAGACTCCAAGGCGACACGCTGTCCTCTTCCTTGGAAACCTACGTTGCCCCAGCATGCCAACGCTCACGAAGGCAGTCCGAGCCCGTCTCATGTGCTGGGCCACTTGCATTCAGTGAGGAAAAGCCACCTGCATTGAGGTGAACACTCTGCTCAGCGTTCTTTCCGGGAGCTCACACTTGCCGCCTCTCTAGGTTAAGCAGGAAGTCGTAGTGAGGACCAACCTGAGCAAAGAGCACAATTCCTCACGTTACACTGGTAGTCGTCGTAAGAGGAATTGCCAACTACGCCTGGCTGAGGCCTTCCCTGTGTTAAGGAACCAGCCACACTTAGAGGCCTTGAAAGAACAATTTATTCAGCGAAGTTCCCATTGTTTGGCGATGGTCAACCTTTGCAGCGCCAGTACTGCAGGGACTTAGGTTTGCTGCTAACAGGGCTAGGTGACCCTGCATACAGAAGCAGGCGTTTCCCTTTGGAAGCTTGGATCCCGGTTTCTCAGGGGCTGCTTGCAAGACCCTGCTATTGCCCAGCATCTCTCCTCTGCCCCTACGCCCGGGTAGGAAGCGAGTATTTTAGCCTGAGAAGCAGGGCTCTTGCAACTCTGGCGGAGAGCTAATCCTGCAGCCCACGTTCGTCCTGGGAAACCGCAAGGCAACCCTTGGCCTCAGTGTAGTGGCGAAATGGCCGCCGGACAGGTCTTGCCTGCCGCGGTTTCCGTGAGTTCTCCACCGTCTTCGGGCTTAAATGGAGAGCGAGGAGAGCTGTCGGCTCTCACAGAACTCTGGCCTCCGCACTGTTTGCCATGCAACTGCACGCAAGACCACACGTCTCCTCCCGACCTGCTGAGAAACAGGCATCCGTGTAGGCCCTTGTTAACATTTCCTGGCGTGCAGAGTCCAAGGCGACACGCTGTCCTCTGCCTTGGAAACCTACGTTGCCACAGCTTGCCAAACGCTACCGAAGGCAGTCCTAACCAGTCTCGTGTGCTGCGCAGCTTTGATTCGGTTACGAAAAGCCACCTGCTTTGAGGTGAACACTCTGCTCAGCGTTCTTTCCGGGAGCTCACAATTGCCCCCTCTCTAGGTTAAGCAGGATGTCGAGGTGAGGTCCAAACTGAGCAAAGAGCACAATTGCTCACTTTGCAGTGGTAGTCGTCGTAAGAGGCATTGCCTACTAGGCCTTGCTAAGGTCTTCGTTCTGTTAGGGAAGTCGCCACACTTAGAGGCCTGTAAAGGAAACTTTATTCAGCGAAGTTCCCAGTGTCTTGCGACGGTCTCCCTTCGCAGGGCCAATACAGCAGGGACTTAGGTTTGCTGCTAACTAGGCTAGGTGACCCTGCATACAGAAGCAGGCGTTTCCCTTTGGAAGCTTGGATCCCGGTTTCTCAGGGGCTGCTTGCAAGACCCTGCTATTGCCCAGCATCTCTCCTCTGCCCCTACGCCCGGGTAGGAAGCGAGTATTTTAGCCTGAGAAGCAGGGCTCTTGCAACTCTGGCGGAGAGCTAATCCTGCAGCCCACGTTCGTCCTGGGAAACCGCAAGGCGACCCTTGGCCTCAGTGTAGTGGCGAAATGGCCGCCGGACAGGTCTTGCCTGCCGCGGTTTCCGTGAGTTCTCCACCGTCTTCGGGCTTAAATGGAGAGCGAGGAGAGCTGTCGGCTCTCACAGAACTCTGGCCTCCGCACTGTTTGCCATGCAGCCGAACGCAAGACCACACGTCTCCTCCCGGCCTGCTGAGAAACAGGCCGCCGTGCAGGCCCTTCGTAACACTTCTTGGCATGTAGACTCCAAGGCGACACGCTGTCCTCTTCCTTGGAAACCTACGTTGCCCCAGCATGCCAACGCTCACGAAGGCAGTCCGAGCCCGTCTCATGTGCTGGGCCACTTGCATTCAGTGAGGAAAAGCCACCTGCATTGAGGTGAACGCTCTGCTCAGCGTTCTTTCCGGGAGCTCACACTTGCCGCCTCTCTAGGTTAAGCAGGAAGTCGTAGTGAGGACCAACCTGAGCAAAGAGCACAATTCCTCACGTTACACTGGTAGTCGTCGTAAGAGGAATTGCCAACTACGCCTGGCTGAGGCCTTCCCTGTGTTAAGGAACCAGCCACACTTAGAGGCCTTGAAAGAACAATTTATTCAGCGAAGTTCCCATTGTTTGGCGATGGTCAACCTTTGCAGCGCCAGTACTGCAGGGACTTAGGTTTGCTGCTAACAGGGCTAGGTGACCCTGCATACATACAGAAGCAGGCGTTTCCCTTTGGAAGCTTGGATCCCGGTTTCTCAGGGGCTGCTTGCAAGACCCTGCTATTGCCCAGCATCTCTCCTCTGCCCCTACGCCCGGGTAGGAAGCGAGTATTTTAGCCTGAGAAGCAGGGCTCTTGCAACTCTGGAGGAGAGCTAATCCTGCAGCCCACGTTCGTCCTGGGAAACCGCAAGGCGACCCTTGGCCTCAGTGTAGTGGCGAAATGGCCGCCGGACAGGTCTTGCCTGCCGCGGTTTCCGTGAGTTCTCCACCGTCTTCGGGCTTAAATGGAGAGCGAGGAGAGCTGTCGGCTCTCACAGAACTCTGGCCTCCGCACTGTTTGCCATGCAACTGCACGCAAGACCACACGTCTCCTCCCGACCTGCTGAGAAACAGGCATCCGTGTAGGCCCTTGTTAACATTTCCTGGCGTGCAGAGTCCAAGGCGACACGCTGTCCTCTGCCTTGGAAACCTACGTTGCCACAGCTTGCCAAACGCTACCGAAGGCAGTCCTAACCAGTCTCGTGTGCTGCGCAGCTTTGATTCGGTTACGAAAAGCCACCTGCATTGAGGTGAACACTCTGCTCAGCGTTCTTTCCGGGAGCTCACAATTGCCCCCTCTCTAGGTTAAGCAGGATGTCGAGGTGAGGTCCAAACTGAGCAAAGAGCACAATTGCTCACTTTGCAGTGGTAGTCGTCGTAAGAGGCATTGCCTACTAGGCCTTGCTAAGGTCTTCGTTCTGTTAGGGAAGTCGCCACACTTAGACGCCTGTAAAGGAAACTTTATTCAGCGAAGTTCTCAGTGTCTTGCGACGGTCTCCCTTCGCAGGGCCAATACAGCAGGGACTTAGGTTTGCTGCTAACAGGGCTAGGTGACCCTGCATACAGAAGCAGGCTTTTCCCTTTGGAAGCTTGGATCCCGGTTTCTCAGGGGCTGCTTGCAAGACCCTGCTATTGCCCAGCATCTCTCCTCTGCCCCTACGACCGGGTAGGAAGCGAGTATTTTAGCCTGAAAAGCAGGGCTCTTGCAACTCTGGCGGAGAGCTAATCCTGCAGCCCACGTTCGTCCTGGGAAACCGCAAGGCGACCCTTGGCCTCAGTGTAGTGGCGAAATGGCCGCCGGACAGGTCTTGCCTGCCGCGGTTTCCGTGAGTTCTCCACCGTCTTCGGGCTTAAATGGAGAGCGAGGAGAGCTGTCGGCTCTCACAGAACTCTGGCCTCCGCACTGTTTGCCATGCAGCCGAACGCAAGACCACACGTCTCCTCCCGGCCTGCTGAGAAACAGGCCGCCGTGCAGGCCCTTCGTAACACTTCTTGGCATGTAGACTCCAAGGCGACACGCTGTCCTCTTCCTTGGAAACCTACGTTGCCCCAGCATGCCAAAGCTCACGAAGGCAGTCCGAGCCCGTCTCATGTGCTGGGCCACTTGCATTCAGTGAGGAAAAGCCACCTGCATTGAGGTGAACACTCTGCTCAGCGTTCTTTCCGGGAGCTCACACTTGCCGCCTCTCTAGGTTAAGCAGGAAGTCGTAGTGAGGACCAACCTGAGCAAAGAGCACAATTCCTCACGTTACACTGGTAGTCGTCGTAAGAGGAATTGCCAACTACGCCTGGCTGAGGCCTTCCCTGTGTTAAGGAACCAGCCACACTTAGAGGCCTTGAAAGAACAATTTATTCAGCGAAGTTCCCATTGTTTGGCGATGGTCAACCTTTGCAGCGCCAGTACTGCAGGGACTTAGGTTTGCTGCTAACAGGGCTAGGTGACCCTGCATACAGAAGCAGGCGTTTCCCTTTGGAAGCTTGGATCCCGGTTTCTCAGGGGCTGCTTGCAAGACCCTGCTATTGCCCAGCATCTCTCCTCTGCCCCTACGCCCGGGTAGGAAGCGAGTATTTTAGCCTGAGAAGCAGGGCTCTTGCAACTCTGGAGGAGAGCTAATCCTGCAGCCCACGTTCGTCCTGGGAAACCGCAAGGCGACCCTTGGCCTCAGTGTAGTGGCGAAATGGCCGCCGGACAGGTCTTGCCTGCCGCGGTTTCCGTGAGTTCTCCACCGTCTTCGGGCTTAAATGGAGAGCGAGGAGAGCTGTCGGCTCTCACAGAACTCTGGCCTCCGCACTGTTTGCCATGCAACTGCACGCAAGACCACACGTCTCCTCCCGACCTGCTGAGAAACAGGCATCCGTGTAGGCCCTTGTTAACATTTCCTGGCGTGCAGAGTCCAAGGCGACACGCTGTCCTCTGCCTTGGAAACCTACGTTGCCACAGCTTGCCAAACGCTACCGAAGGCAGTCCTAACCAGTCTCGTGTGCTGCGCAGCTTTGATTCGGTTACGAAAAGCCACCTGCATTGAGGTGAACACTCTGCTCAGCGTTCTTTCCGGGAGCTCACAATTGCCCCCTCTCTAGGTTAAGCAGGATGTCGAGGTGAGGTCCAAACTGAGCAAAGAGCACAATTGCTCACTTTGCAGTGGTAGTCGTCGTAAGAGGCATTGCCTACTAGGCCTTGCTAAGGTCTTCGTTCTGTTAGGGAAGTCGCCACACTTAGACGCCTGTAAAGGAACCTTTATTCAGCGAAGTTCTCAGTGTCTTGCGACGGTCTCCCTTCGCAGGGCCAATACAGCAGGGACTTAGGTTTGCTGCTAACAGGGCTAGGTGACCCTGCATACAGAAGCAGCCTTTTCCCTTTGGAAGCTTGGATCCCGGTTTCTCAGGGGCTGCTTGCAAGACCCTGCTATTGCCCAGCATTTCTCCTCTGCCCCTACGCCCGGGTAGGAAGCGAGTATTTTAGCCTGAAAAGCAGGGCTCTTGCAACTCTGGCGGAGAGCTAATCCTGCAGCCCACGTTCGTCCTGGGAAACTGCAAGGCGACCCTTGGCCTCAGTGTAGTGGCGAAATGGCCGCCGGACAGGTCTTGCCTGCCGCGGTTTCCGTGAGTTCTCCACCGTCTTCGGGCTTAAATGGAGAGCGAGGAGAGCTGTCGGCTCTCACAGAACTCTGGCCTCCGCACTGTTTGCCATGCAGCCGAACGCAAGACCACACGTCTCCTCCCGGCCTGCTGAGAAACAGGCCGCCGTGCAGGCCCTTCGTAACACTTCTTGGCATGTAGACTCCAAGGCGACACGCTGTCCTCTTCCTTGGAAACCTACGTTGCCCCAGCATGCCAAAGCTCACGAAGGCAGTCCGAGCCCGTCTCATGTGCTGGGCCACTTGCATTCAGTGAGGAAAAGCCACCTGCATTGAGGTGAACACTCTGCTCAGCGTTCTTTCCGGGAGCTCACACTTGCCGCCTCTCTAGGTTAAGCAGGAAGTCGTAGTGAGGACCAACCTGAGCAAAGAGCACAATTCCTCACGTTACACTGGTAGTCGTCGTAAGAGGAATTGCCAACTACGCCTGGCTGAGGCCTTCCCTGTGTTAAGGAACCAGCCACACTTAGAGGCCTTGAAAGAACAATTTATTCAGCGAAGTTCCCATTGTTTGGCGATGGTCAACCTTTGCAGCGCCAGTACTGCAGGGACTTAGGTTTGCTGCTAACAGGGCTAGGTGACCCTGCATACAGAAGCAGGCGTTTCCCTTTGGAAGCTTGGATCCCGGTTTCTCAGGGGCTGCTTGCAAGACCCTGCTATTGCCCAGCATCTCTCCTCTGCCCCTACGCCCGGGTAGGAAGCGAGTATTTTAGCCTGAGAAGCAGGGCTCTTGCAACTCTGGAGGAGAGCTAATCCTGCAGCCCACGTTCGTCCTGGGAAACCGCAAGGCGACCCTTGGCCTCAGTGTAGTGGCGAAATGGCCGCCGGACAGGTCTTGCCTGCCGCGGTTTCCGTGAGTTCTCCACCGTCTTCGGGCTTAAATGGAGAGCGAGGAGAGCTGTCGGCTCTCACAGAACTCTGGCCTCCGCACTGTTTGCCATGCAACTGCACGCAAGACCACACGTCTCCTCCCGACCTGCTGAGAAACAGGCATCCGTGTAGGCCCTTGTTAACATTTCCTGGCGTGCAGAGTCCAAGGCGACACGCTGTCCTCTGCCTTGGAAACCTACGTTGCCACAGCTTGCCAAACGCTACCGAAGGCAGTCCTAACCAGTCTCGTGTGCTGCGCAGCTTTGATTCGGTTACGAAAAGCCACCTGCATTGAGGTGAACACTCTGCTCAGCGTTCTTTCCGGGAGCTCACAATTGCCCCCTCTCTAGGTTAAGCAGGATGTCGAGGTGAGGTCCAAACTGAGCAAAGAGCACAATTGCTCACTTTGCAGTGGTAGTCGTCGTAAGAGGCATTGCCTACTAGGCCTTGCTAAGGTCTTCGTTCTGTTAGGGAAGTCGCCACACTTAGACGCCTGTAAAGGAAACTTTATTCAGCGAAGTTCCCAGTGTCTTGCGACGGTCTCCCTTCGCAGGGCCAATACAGCAGGGACTTAGGTTTGCTGCTAACTAGGCTAGGTGACCCTGCATACAGAAGCAGGCGTTTCCCTTTGGAAGCTTGGATCCCGGTTTCTCAGGGGCTGCTTGCAAGACCCTGCTATTGCCCAGCATCTCTCCTCTGCCCCTACGCCCGGGTAGGAAGCGAGTATTTTAGCCTGAGAAGCAGGGCTCTTGCAACTCTGGAGGAGAGCTAATCCTGCAGCCCACGTTCGTCCTGGGAAACCGCAAGGCGACCCTTGGCCTCAGTGTAGTGGCGAAATGGCCGCCGGACAGGTCTTGCCTGCCGCGGTTTCCGTGAGTTCTCCACCGTCTTCGGGCTTAAATGGAGAGCGAGGAGAGCTGTCGGCTCTCACAGAACTCTGGCCTCCGCACTGTTTGCCATGCAGCCGAACGCAGGACCACACGTCTCCTCCCGACCTGCTGAGAAACAGGCCGCCGTGGAGGCCCTTCGTAACACTTCTTGGCATGTAGACTCCAAGGCGACACGCTGTCCTCTTCCTTGGAAACCTACGTTGCCCCAGCATGCCAACGCTCACGAAGGCAGTCCGAGCCCGTCTCATGTGCTGGGCCACTTGCATTCAGTGAGGAAAAGCCACCTGCATTGAGGTGAACATTCTGCTCAGCGTTCTTTCCGGGAGCTCACACTTGCCGCCTCTCTAGGTTAAGCAGGAAGTCGTAGTGAGGACCAACCTGAGCAAAGAGCACAATTCCTCACGTTACACTGGTAGTCGTCGTAAGAGGAATTGCCAACTACGCCTGGCTGAGGCCTTCCCTGTGTTAAGGAACCAGCCACACTTAGAGGCCTTGAAAGAACAATTTATTCAGCGAAGTTCCCATTGTTTGGCGATGGTCAACCTTTGCAGCGCCAGTACTGCAGGGACTTAGGTTTGCTGCTAACAGGGCTAGGTGACCCTGCATACAGAAGCAGGCGTTTCCCTTTGGAAGCTTGGATCCCGGTTTCTCAGGGGCTGCTTGCAAGACCCTGCTATTGCCCAGCATCTCTCCTCTGCCCCTACGCCCGGGTAGGAAGCGAGTATTTTAGCCTGAGAAGCAGGGCTCTTGCAACTCTGGAGGAGAGCTAATCCTGCAGCCCACGTTCGTCCTGGGAAACCGCAAGGCGACCCTTGGCCTCAGTGTAGTGGCGAAATGGCCGCCGGACAGGTCTTGCCTGCCGCGGTTTCCGTGAGTTCTCCACCGTCTTCGGGCTTAAATGGAGAGCGAGGAGAGCTGTCGGCTCTCACAGAACTCTGGCCTCCGCACTGTTTGCCATGCAACTGCACGCAAGACCACACGTCTCCTCCCGACCTGCTGAGAAACAGGCATCCGTGTAGGCCCTTGTTAACATTTCCTGGCGTGCAGAGTCCAAGGCGACATGCTGTCCTCTGCCTTGGAAACCTACGTTGCCACAGCTTGCCAAACGCTACCGAAGGCAGTCCTAACCAGTCTCGTGTGCTGCGCAGCTTTGATTCGGTTACGAAAAGCCACCTGCATTGAGGTGAACACTCTGCTCAGCGTTCTTTCCGGGAGCTCACAATTGCCCCCTCTCTAGGTTAAGCAGGATGTCGAGGTGAGGTCCAAACTGAGCAAAGAGCACAATTGCTCACTTTGCAGTGGTAGTCGTCGTAAGAGGCATTGCCTACTAGGCCTTGCTAAGGTCTTCGTTCTGTTAGGGAAGTCGCCACACTTAGACGCCTGTAAAGGAAACTTTATTCAGCGAAGTTCCCAGTGTCTTGCGACGGTCTCCCTTCGCAGGGCCAATACAGCAGGGACTTAGGTTTGCTGCTTACTAGGCTAGGTGACCCTGCATACAGAAACAGGCGTTTCCCATTGGAAGCTTGGATCCCGGTTTCTCAGGGGCTGCTTGCAAGACCCTGCTATTGCCCAGCATCTCACCTCTGCCTCTACGCCCGGGTAGGAAGCGAGTATTTTAGCCTGAGAAGCAGGGCTCTTGCAACTCTGGCGGAGAGCTAATCCTGCAGCCCACGTTCGTCCTGGGAAACCACAAGGGGACCCTTGGCCTCAGTGTAGTGGCGAAATGGCCGCCGGACAGGTCTTGCCTGCCGCGGTTTCCGTGAGTTCTCCAGCGTCTTCGGGCTTAAATGGAGAGCGAGGAGAGCTGTCGGCTCTCACAGAACTCTGGCCTCCGCACTGTTTGCCATACAGCCGAACGCAAGACCACACGTCTCCTCCCGGCCTGCTGAGAAACAGGCCGCCGTGCAGGCCCTTCGTAACACTTCTTGGCATGTAGACTCCAAGGCGACACGCTGTCCTCTTCCTTGGAAACCTACGTTGCCCCAGCATGCCAACGCTCACGAAGGCAGTCCGAGCCCGTCTCATGTGCTGGGCCACTTGCATTCAGTGAGGAAAAGCCACCTGCATTGAGGTGAACACTCTGCTCAGCGTTCTTTCCGGGAGCTCACACTTGCCGCCTCTCTAGGTTAAGCAGGAAGTCGTAGTGAGGACCAACCTGAGCAAAGAGCACAATTCCTCACGTTACACTGGTAGTCGTCGTAAGAGGAATTGCCAACTACGCCTGGCTGAGGCCTTCCCTGTGTTAAGGAACCAGCCACACTTAGAGGCCTTGAAAGAACAATTTATTCAGTGAAGTTCCCATTGTTTGGCGATGGTCAACCTTTGCAGCGCCAGTACTGCAGGGACTTAGGTTTGCTGCTAACAGGGCTAGGTGACCCTGCATACAGAAGCAGGCGTTTCCCTTTGGAAGCTTGGATCCCGGTTTCTCAGGGGCTGCTTGCAAGACCCTGTTATTGCCCAGCATCTCTCCTCTGCCCCTACGCCCGGGTAGGAAGCGAGTATTTTAGCCTGAGAAGCAGGGCTCTTGCAACTCTGGAGGAGAGCTAATCCTGCAGCCCACGTTCGTCCTGGGAAACCGCAAGGCGACCCTTGGCCTCAGTGTAGTGGCGAAATGGCCGCCGGACAGGTCTTGCCTGCCGCGGTTTCCGTGAGTTCTCCACCGTCTTCGGGCTTAAATGGAGAGCGAGGAGAGCTGTCGGCTCTCACAGAACTCTGGACTCCACACTGTTTGCCATGCAACTGCACGCAAGACCACACGTCTCCTCCTGACCTGCTGAGAAACAGGCATCCGTGTAGGCCCTTGTTAACATTTCCTGGCGTGCAGAGTCCAAGGCGACACGCTGTCCTCTGCCTTGGAAACCTATGTTGCCACAGCTTGCCAAACGCTACCGAAGGCAGTCCTAACCAGTCTCGTGTGCTGCGCAGCTTTGATTCGGTTACGAAAAGCCACCTGCATTGAGGTGAACACTCTGCTCAGCGTTCTTTCCGGGAGCTCACAATTGCCCCCTCTCTAGGTTAAGCAGGATGTCGAGGTGAGGTCCAAACTGAGCAAAGAGCACAATTGCTCACTTTGCAGTGGTAGTCGTCGTAAGAGGCATTGCCTACTAGGCCTTGCTAAGGTCTTCGTTCTGTTAGGGAAGTCGCCACACTTAGACGCCTGTAAAGGAAACTTTATTCAGCGAAGTTCCCAGTGTCTTGCGACGGTCTCCCTTCGCAGGGCCAATACAGCAGGGACTTAGGTTTGCTGCTAACTAGGCTAGGTGACCCTGCATACAGAAGCAGGCGTTTCCCTTTGGAAGCTTGGATCCCGGTTTCTCAGGGGCTGCTTGCAAGACCCTGCTATTGCCCAGCATCTCTCCTCTGCCCCTACGCCCGGGTAGGAAGCGAGTATTTTAGCCTGAGAAGCAGGGCTCTTGCAACTCTGGCGGAGAGCTAATCCTGCAGCCCACGTTCGTCCTGGGAAACCGCAAGGCGACCCTTGGCCTCAGTGTAGTGGCGAAATGGCCGCCGGACAGGTCTTGCCTGCCGCGGTTTCCGTGAGTTCTCCACCGTCTTCGGGCTTAAATGGAGAGCGAGGAGAGCTGTCGGCTCTCACAGAACTCTGGCCTCCGCACTGTTTGCCATGCAACTGCACGCAAGACCACACGTCTCCTCCCGACCTGCTGAGAAACAGGCATCCGTGTAGGCCCTTGTTAACATTTCCTGGCGTGCAGAGTCCAAGGTGACACGCTGTCCTCTGCCTTGGAAACCTACGTTGCCACAGCTTGCCAAACGCTACCGAAGGCAGTCCTAACCAGTCTCGTGTGCTGCGCAGCTTTGATTCGGTTACGAAAAGCCACCTGCATTGAGGTGAACACTCTGCTCAGCGTTCTTTCCGGGAGCTCACAATTGCCCCCTCTCTAGGTTAAGCAGGATGTCGAGGTGAGGTCCAAACTGAGCAAAGAGCACAATTGCTCACTTTGCAGTGGTAGTCGTCGTAAGAGGCATTGCCTACTAGGCCTTGCTAAGGTCTTCGTTCTGTTAGGGAAGTCGCCACACTTAGACGCCTGTAAAGGAAACTTTATTCAGCGAAGTTCCCAGTGTCTTGCGACGGTCTCCCTTTGCAGGGCCAATACAGCAGGGACTTAGGTTTGCTGCTAACTAGGCTAAGTGACCCTGCATACAGAAGCAGGCATTTCCCTTTGGAAGCTTGGATCCCGGTTTCTCAGGGGCTGCTTGCAAGACCCTGCTATTGCCCAGCATCTCTCCTCTGCCCCTACGCCCGGGTAGGAAGCGAGTATTTTAGCCTGAGAAGCAGGGCTCTTGCAACTCTGGCGGAGAGCTAATCCTGCAGCCCACGTTCGTCCTGGGAAACCGCAAGGCGACCCTTGGCCTCAGTGTAGTGGCGAAATGGCCGCCAGACAGGTCTTGCCTGCCGCGGTTTCCGTGAGTTCTCCACCGTCTTCGGGCTTAAATGGAGAGCGAGGAGAGCAGTTAGCTCTCACAGAACTCTGGCCTCCGCACTGTTTGCCATGCAGCCGGAAGCAAGTCCGCTCGTCTCCTCCCGGCCTGCTGAGAAACAGGCCGCCGTGCAGGCCCTTCGTAACACTTCTTGGCATGTAGACTCCAAGGCGACACGCTGTCCTCTTCCTTGGAAACCTACGTTGCCCCAGCATGCCAACGCTCACGTAGGCAGTCCGAGCCCATCTCATGTGCTGGGCCACTTGCATTCAGTGAGGAAAAGCCACCTGCATTGAGGTGAACACTCTGCTCAGCGTTCTTTCCGGGAGCTCACACTTGCCGCCTCTCTAGGTTAAGCAGGAAGTCGTAGTGAGGACCAACCTGAGCAAAGAGCACAATTCCTCACGTTACACTGGTAGTCGTCGTAAGAGGAATTGCCAACTACGCCTGGCTGAGGCCTTCCCTGTGTTAAGGAACCAGCCACACTTAGAGGCCTTGAAAGAACAATTTATTCAGCGAAGTTCCCATTGTTTGGCGATGGTCAACCTTTGCAGCGCCAGTACTGCAGGGACTTAGGTTTGCTGCTAACAGGGCTAGGTGACCCTGCATACAGAAGCAGGCGTTTCCCTTTGGAAGCTTGGATCCCGGTTTCTCAGGGGCTGCTTGCAAGACCCTGCTATTGCCCAGCATCTGTCCTCTGCCCCTACACCCGGGTAGGAAGCGAGTATTTTAGCCTGAGAAGCAGGGCTCTTGCAACTCTGGCGGAGAGCTAATCCTGCAGCCCACGTTCGTCCTGGGAAACCGCAAGGTGACCCTTGGCCTCAGTGTAGTGGCGAAATGGCCGCCAGACAGGTCTTGCCTGCCGCGGTTTCCGTGAGTTCTCCACCGTCTTCGGGCTTAAATGGAGAGCGAGGAGAGCTGTCAGCTCTCACAGAACTCTGGCCTCCGCACTGTTTGCCATGCAGCCGGAAGCAAGACCGCACGTCTCCTCCCGGCCGGCTGAGATACAGGCCGCCGTGCAGGCCCTTCGTAACACTTCTTGGCATGTAGACTCCAAGGCGACACGCTGTCCTCTTCCTTGGAAACCTACGTTGCCCCAGCATGCCAACGCTCACGAAGGCAGTCCGAGCCCGTCTCATGTGCTGGGCCACTTGCATTCAGTGAGGAAAAGCCACCTGCATTGAGGTGAACACTCTGCTCAGCGTTCTTTCCGGGAGCTCACACTTGCCGCCTCTCTAGTTTAAGCAGGAAGTCGTAGTGAGGACCAACCTGAGCAAAGAGCACAATTCCTCACGTTACACTGGTAGTCGTCGTAAGAGGAATTGCCAACTACGCCTGGCTGAGGCCTTCCCTGTGTTAAGGAACCAGCCACACTTAGAGGCCTTGAAAGAACAATTTATTCAGCGAAGTTCCCATTGTTTGGCGATGGTCAACCTTTGCAGCGCCAGTACTGCAGGGACTTAGGTTTGCTGCTAACAGGGCTAGGTGACCCTGCATACAGAAGCAGGCGTTTCCCTTTGGAAGCTTGGATCCCGGTTTCTCAGGGGCTGCTTGCAAGACCCTGCTATTGCCCAGCATCTCTCCTCTGCCCCTACGCCCGGGTAGGAAGCGAGTATTTTAGCCTGAGAAGCAGGGCTCTTGCAACTCTGGAGGAGAGCTAATCCTGCAGCCCACGTTCGTCCTGGGAAACCGCAAGGCGACCCTTGGCCTCAGTGTAGTGGCGAAATGGCCGCCGGACAGGTCTTGCCTGCCGCGGTTTCCGTGAGTTCTCCACCGTCTTCGGGCTTAAATGGAGAGCGAGGAGAGCTGTCGGCTCTCACAGAACTCTGGCCTCTGCACTGTTTGCCATGCAACTGCACGCAAGACCACACGTCTCCTCCCGACCTGCTGAGAAACAAGCATCCGTGTAGGCCCTTGTTAACATTTCCTGGCGTGCAGAGTCCAAGGCGACACGCTGTCCTCTGCCTTGGAAACCTACGTTGCCACAGCTTGCCAAACGCTACCGAAGGCAGACCTAACCAGTCTCGTGTGCTGCGCAACTTTGATTCGGTTACGAAAAGCCACCTGCATTGAGGTGAACACTCTGCTCAGCGTTCTTTCCGGGAGCTCACAATTGCCCCCTCTCTAGGTTAAGCAGGATGTCGAGGTGAGGTCCAAACTGAGCAAAGAGCACAATTGCTCACTTTGCAGTGGTAGTCGTCGTAAGAGGCATTGCCTACTAGGCCTTGCTAAGGTCTTCGTTCTGTTAGGGAAGTCGCCACACTTAGACGCCTGTAAAGGAAACTTTATTCAGCGAAGTTCCCAGTGTCTTGCGACGGTCTCCCTTCACAGGGCCAATACAGCAGGGACTTAGGTTTGCTGCTAACTAGGCTAGGTGACCCTGCATACAGAAGCAGGCGTTTCCCTTTGGAAGCTTGGATCCCGGTTTCTCAGGGGCTGCTTGCAAGACCCTGCTATTGCCCAGCATCTCTCCTCTGCCCCTACGCCCGGGTAGGAAGCGAGTATTTTAGCCTGAGAAGCAGGGCTCTTGCAACTCTGGCGGAGAGCTAATCCTGCAGCCCACGTTCGTCCTGGGAAACCGCAAGGCGACCCTTGGCCTCAGTGTAGTGGCGAAATGGCCGCCGGACAGGTCTTGCCTGCCGCGGTTTCCGTGAGTTCTCCACCGTCTTCGGGCTTAAATGGAGAGCGAGGAGAGCTGTCGGCTCTCACAGAACTCTGGCCTCCGCACTGTTTGCCATGCAACTGCACTCAAGACCACACGTCTCCTCCCGACCTGCTGAGAAACAGGCATCCGTGTAGGCCCTTGTTAACATTTCCTGGCGTGCAGAGTCCAAGGCGACACGCTGTCCTCTGCCTTGGAAACCTACGTTGCCACAGCTTGCCAAATGCTACCGAAGGCAGTCCTAACCAGTCTCGTGTGCTGCGCAGCTTTGATTCGGTTACGAAAAGCCACCTGCATTGAGGTGAACACTCTGCTCAGCGTTCTTTCCGGGAGCTCACAATTGCCCCCTCTCTAGGTTAAGCAGGATGTCGAGGTGAGGTCCAAACTGAGCAAAGAGCACAATTGCTCACTTTGCAGTGGTAGTCGTCGTAAGAGGCATTGCCTACTAGGCCTTGCTAAGGTCTTCGTTCTGTTAGGGAAGTCGCCACACTTAGACGCCTGTAAAGGAAACTTTATTCAGCGAAGTTCCCAGTGTCTTGCGACGGTCTCCCTTCGCAGGGCCAATACAGCAGGGACTTAGGTTTGCTGCTAACTAGGCTAGGTGACCCTGCATACAGAAGCAGGCGTTTCCCTTTGGAAGCTTGGATCCCGGTTTCTCAGGGGCTGCTTGCAAGACCCTGCTATTGCCCAGCATCTCTCCTCTGCCCCTACGCCCGGGTAGGAAGCGAGTATTTTAGCCTGAGAAGCAGGGCTCTTGCAACTCTGGAGGAGAGCTAATCCTGCAGCCCACGTTCGTCCTGGGAAACCGCAAGGCGACCCTTGGCCTCAGTGTAGTGGCGAAATGGCCGCCGGGAAGGTCTTCCCTGCCGCGGTTTCCGTGAGTTCTCCACCGTCTTCGGGCTTAAATGGAGAGCGAGGAGAGCTGTCAGCTCTCACAGAACTCTGGCCTCCGCACTGTTTGCCATGCAGCTGAACGCAAGACCGCACGTCTCCTCCCGGCCTGCTGAGAAACAGGCCGCCGTGCAGGCCCTTCGTAACACTTCTTGGCATGTAGACTCCAAGGTGACACGCTGTCCTCTTCCTTGGAAACCTACGTTGCCCCAGCATGCCAACGCTCACGAAGGCAGTCCGAGCCCGTCTCATGTGCTGGGCCACTTGCATTCAGTGAGGAAAAGCCACCTGCATTGAGGTGAACACTCTGCTCAGCGTTCTTTCCGGGAGCTCACACTTGCCGCCTCTCTAGGTTAAGCAGGAAGTCGTAGTGAGGACCAACCTGAGCAAAGAGCACAATTCCTCACGTTACACTGGTAGTCGTCGTAAGAGGAATTGCCAACTACGCCTGGCTGAGGCCTTCCCTGTGTTAAGGAACCAGCCACACTTAGAGGCCTTGAAAGAACAATTTATTCAGCGAAGTTCCCATTGTTTGGCGATGGTCAACCTTTGCAGCGCCAGTACTGCAGGGACTTAGGTTTGCTGCTAACAGGGCTAGGTGACCCTGCATACAGAAGCAGGTGTTTCCCTTTGGAAGCTTGGATCCCGGTTTCTCAGGGGCTGCTTGCAAGACCCTGCTATTGCCCAGCATCTCTCCTCTGCCCCTACGCCCGGGTAGGAAGCGAGTATTTTAGCCTGAGAAGCAGGGCTCTTGCAACTCTGGAGGAGAGCTAATCCTGCAGCCCACGTTCGTCCTGGGAAACCGCAAGGCGACCCTTGGCCTCAGTGTAGTGGCGAAATGGCCGCCGGACAGGTCTTGCCTGCCGCGGTTTCCGTGAGTTCTCCACCGTCTTCGGGCTTAAATGGAGAGCGAGGAGAGCTGTCGGCTCTCACAGAACTCTGGCCTCCGCACTGTTTGCCATGCAACTGCACGCAAGACCACACGTCTCCTCCCGACCTGCTGAGAAACAGGCATCCGTGTAGGCCCTTGTTAACATTTCCTGGCGTGCAGAGTCCAAGGCGACACGCTGTCCTCTGCCTTGGAAACCTACGTTGCCACAGCTTGCCAAACGCTACCGAAGGCAGTCCTAACCAGTCTCGTGTGCTGCGCAGCTTTGATTCGGTTACGAAAAGCCACCTGCATTGAGGTGAACACTCTGCTCAGCGTTCTTTCCGGGAGCTCACAATTGCCCCCTCTCTAGGTTAAGCAGGATGTCGAGGTGAGGTCCAAACTGAGCAAAGAGCACAATTGCTCACTTTGCAGTGGTAGTCGTCGTAAGAGGCATTGCCTACTAGGCCTTGCTAAGGTCTTCGTTCTGTTAGGGAAGTCGCCACACTTAGACGCCTGTAAAGGAAACTTTATTCAGCGAAGTTCCCAGTGTCTTGCGACGGTCTCCCTTCACAGGGCCAATACAGCAGGGACTTAGGTTTGCTGCTAACTAGGCTAGGTGACCCTGCATACAGAAGCAGGCGTTTCCCTTTGGAAGCTTGGATCCCGGTTTCTCAGGGGCTGCTTGCAAGACCCTGCTATTGCCCAGCATCTCTCCTCTGCCCCTACGCCTGGGTAGGAAGCGAGTATTTTAGCCTGAGAAGCAGGGCTCTTGCAACTCTGGTGGAGAGCTAATCCTGCAGCCCACGTTCGTCCTGGGAAACTGCAAGGCGACCCTTGGCCTCACTGTAGTGGCGAAATGGCCGCCGGACAGGTCTTGCCTGCCGCGGTTTCCGTGAGTTCTCCACCGTCTTCGGGCTTAAATGGAGAGCGTGGAGAGCTGTCGGCTCTCACAGAACTCTGGCCTCCGCACTGTTTGCCATGCAGCTGAACGCAAGACCGCACGTCTCCTCCCGGCCTGCTGAGAAACAGGCCGCCGTGCAGGCCCTTCGTAACACTTCTTGGCATGTAGACTCCAAGGCGACACGCTGTCCTCTTCCTTGGAAACCTACGTTGCCCCAGCATGCCAACGCTCACGAAGGCAGTCCGAGCCCGTCTCATGTGCTGGGCCACTTGCATTCAGTGAGGAAAAGCCACCTGCATTGAGGTGAACACTCTGCTCAGCGTTCTTTCCGGGAGCTCACACTTGCCGCCTCTCTAGGTTAAGCAGGAAGTCGTAGTGAGGACCAACCTGAGCAAAGAGCACAATTCCTCACGTTACACTGGTAGTCGTCGTAAGAGGAATTGCCAACTACGCCTGGCTGAGGCCTTCCCTGTGTTAAGGAACCAGCCACACTTAGAGGCCTTGAAAGAACAATTTATTCAGCGAAGTTCCCATTGTTTGGCGATGGTCAACCTTTGCAGCGCCAGTACTGCAGGGACTTAGGTTTGCTGCTAACAGGGCTAGGTGACCCTGCATACAGAAGCAGGTGTTTCCCTTTGGAAGCTTGGATCCCGGTTTCTCAGGGGCTGCTTGCAAGACCCTGCTATTGCCCAGCATCTCTCCTCTGCCCCTACGCCCGGGTAGGAAGCGAGTATTTTAGCGTGAGAAGCAGGGCTCTTGCAACTCTGGCGGAGAGCTAATCCTGCAGCCCACGTTCGTCCTGGGAAACCGCAAGGCGACCCTTGGCCTCAGTGTAGTGGCGAAATGGCCGCCGGACAGGTCTTGCCTGCCGCGGTTTCCGTGAGTTCTCCACCGTCTTCGGGCTTAAATGGAGAGCGAGGAGAGCTGTCGGCTCTCACAGAACTCTGGCCTCCGCACTGTTTGCCATGCAACTGCACGCAAGACCACACGTCTCCTCCCGACCTGCTGAGAAACAGGCATCCGTGTAGGCCCTTGTTAACATTTCCTGGCGTGCAGAGTCCAAGGCGACACGCTGTCCTCTGCCTTGGAAACCTACGTTGCCACAGCTTGCCAAACGCTACCGAAGGCACTCCTAACCAGTCTCGTGTGCTGCGCAGCTTTGATTCGGTTACGAAAAGCCACCTGCATTGAGGTGAACACTCTGCTCAGCGTTCTTTCCGGGAGCTCACAATTGCCCCCTCTCTAGGTTAAGCAGGATGTCGAGGTGAGGTCCAAACTGAGCAAAGAGCACAATTGCTCACTTTGCAGTGGTAGTCGTCGTAAGAGGCATTGCCTACTAGGCCTTGCTAAGGTCTTCGTTCTGTTAGGGAAGTCGCCACACTTAGACGCCTGTAAAGGAAACTTTATTCAGCGAAGTTCCCAGTGTCTTGCGACGGTCTCCCTTCGCAGGGCCAATACAGCAGGGACTTAGGTTTGCTGCTAACTAGGCTAGGTGACCCTGCATACAGAAGCAGGCGTTTCCCTTTGGAAGCTTGGATCCCGGTTTCTCAGGGGCTGCTTGCAAGACCCTGCTATTGCCCAGCATCTCTCCTCTGCCCCTACGCCCGGGTAGGAAGCGAGTATTTTAGCCTGAGAAGCAGGGCTCTTGCAACTCTGGCGGAGAGCTAATCCTGCAGCCCACGTTCATCCTGGGAAACTGCAAGGCGACCCTTGGCCTCAGTGTAGTGGCGAAATGGCCGCCGGACAGGTCTTGCCTGCCGCGGTTTCCGTGAGTTCTCCAGCGTCTTCGGGCTTAAATGGAGAGCGAGGAGAGCTGTCGGCTCTCACAGAACTCTGGCCTCCGCACTGTTTGCCATGCAGCTGAACGCAAGACCGCACGTCTCCTCCCGGCCTGCTGAGAAACAGGCCGCCGTGCAGGCCCTTCGTAACACTTCTTGGCATGTAGACTCCAAGGCGACACGCTCTCCTCTTCCTTGGAAACCTACGTTGCCCCAGCATGCCAACGCTCACGAAGGCAGTCCGAGCCCGTCTCATGTGCTGGGCCACTTGCATTCAGTGAGGAAAAGCCACCTGCATTGAGGTGAACACTCTGCTCAGCGTTCTTTCCGGGAGCTCACACTTGCCGCCTCTCTAGGTTAAGCAGGAAGTCGTAGTGAGGACCAACCTGAGCAAAGAGCACAATTCCTCACGTTACACTGGTAGTCGTCGTAAGAGGAATTGCCAACTACACCTGGCTGAGGCCTTCCCTGTGTTAAGGAACCAGCCACACTTAGAGGCCTTGAAAGAACAATTTATTCAGCGAAGTTCCCATTGTTTGGCGATGGTCAACCTTTGCAGCGCCAGTACTGCAGGGACTTAGGTTTGCTGCTAACAGGGCTAGGTGACCCTGCATACATACTGAAGCAGGCGTTTCCCTTTGGAAGCTTGGATCCCGGTTTCTCAGGGGCTGCTTGCAAGACCCTGCTATTGCCCAGCATCTCTCCTCTGCCCCTACGCCCAGGTAGGAAGCGAGTATTTTAGCCTGAGAAGCAGGGCTCTTGCAACTCTGGAGGAGAGCTAATCCTGCAGCCCACGTTCGTCCTGGGAAACCGCAAGGCGACCCTTGGCCTCAGTGTAGTGGCGAAATGGCCGCCGGACAGGTCTTGCCTGCCGCGGTTTCCGTGAGTTCTCCACCGTCTTCGGGCTTAAATGGAGAGCGAGGAGAGCTGTCGGCTCTCACAGAACTCTGGCCTCCGCACTGTTTGCCATGCAACTGCACGCAAGACCACACGTCTCCTCCCGACCTGCTGAGAAACAGGCATCCGTGTAGGCCCTTGTTAACATTTCCTGGCGTGCAGAGTCCAAGGCGACACGCTGTCCTCTGCCTTGGAAACCTACGTTGCCACAGCTTGCCAAACGCTACCGAAGGCAGTCCTAACCAGTCTCGTGTGCTGCACAGCTTTGATTCGGTTACGAAAAGCCACCTGCATTGAGGTGAACACTCTGCTCAGCGTTCTTTCCGGGAGCTCACAATTGCCCCCTCTCTAGGTTAAGCAGGATGTCGAGGTGAGGTCCAAACTGAGCAAAGAGCACAATTGCTCACTTTGCAGTGGTAGTCGTCGTAAGAGGCATTGCCTACTAGGCCTTGCTAAGGTCTTCGTTCTGTTAGGGAAGTCGCCACACTTAGACGCCTGTAAAGGAAACTTTATTCAGCGAAGTTCCCAGTGTCTTGCGACGGTCTCCCTTCGCAGGGCCAATACAGCAGGGACTTACGTTTGCTGCTAACTAGGCTAGGTGACCCTGCATACAGAAGCAGGCTTTTCCCTTTGGAAGCTTGGATCCCGGTTTCTCAGGGGCTGCTTGCAAGACCCTGCTATTGCCCAGCATCTCTCCTCTGCCCCTACGCCCGGGTAGGAAGCGAGTATTTTAGCCTGAGAAGCAGGGCTCTTGCAACTCTGGAGGAGAGCTAATCCTGCAGCCCACGTTCGTCCTGGGAAACCGCAAGGCGACCCTTGGCCTCAGTGTAGTGGCGAAATGGCCGCCGGACAGGTCTTGCCTGCCGCGGTTTCCGTGAGTTCTCCACCGTCTTCGGGCTTAAATGGAGAGCGAGGAGAGCTGTCGGCTCTCACAGAACTCTGGCCTCCGCACTGTTTGCCATGCAGCTGAACGCAAGACCACACGTCTCCTCCCGGCCTGCTGAGAAACAGGCCGCCGTGCAGGCCCTTCGTAACACTTCTTGGCATGTAGACTCCAAGGCGACACGCTGTCCTCTTCCTTGGAAACCTACGTTGCCCCAGCATGCCAACGCTCACGAAGGCAGTCCGAGCCCGTCTCATGTGCTGGGCCACTTGCATTCAGTGAGGAAAAGCCACCTGCATTGAGGTGAACGCTCTGCTCAGCGTTCTTTCCGGGAGCTCACACTTGCCGCCTCTCTAGGTTAAGCAGGAAGTCGTAGTGAGGACCAACCTGAGCAAAGAGCACAATTCCTCACGTTACACTGGTAGTCGTCGTAAGAGGAATTGCCAACTACGCCTGGCTGAGGCCTTCCCTGTGTTAAGGAACCAGCCACACTTAGAGGCCTTGAAAGAACAATTTATTCAGCGAAGTTCCCATTGTTTGGCGATGGTCAACCTTTGCAGCGCCAGTACTGCAGGGACTTAGGTTTGCTGCTAACAGGGCTAGGTGACCCTGCATACATACAGAAGCAGGCGTTTCCCTTTGGAAGCTTGGATCCCGGTTTCTCAGGGGCTGCTTGCAAGACCCTGCTATTGCCCAGCATCTCTCCTCTGCCCCTACGCCCGGGTAGGAAGCGAGTATTTTAGCCTGAGAAGCAGGGCTCTTGCAACTCTGGAGGAGAGCTAATCCTGCAGCCCACGTTCGTCCTGGGAAACCGCAAGGCGACCCTTGGCCTCAGTGTAGTGGCGAAATGGCCGCCGGACAGGTCTTGCCTGCCGCGGTTTCCGTGAGTTCTCCACCGTCTTCGGGCTTAAATGGAGAGCGAGGAGAGCTGTCGGCTCTCACAGAACTCTGGCCTCCGCACTGTTTGCCATGCAACTGCACGCAAGACCACACGTCTCCTCCCGACCTGCTGAGAAACAGGCATCCGTGTAGGCCCTTGTTAACATTTCCTGGCGTGCAGAGTCCAAGGCGACACGCTGTCCTCTGCCTTGGAAACCTACGTTGCCACAGCTTGCCAAACGCTACCGAAGGCAGTCCTAACCAGTCTCGTGTGCTGCGCAGCTTTGATTCGGTTACGAAAAGCCACCTGCATTGAGGTGAACACTCTGCTCAGCGTTCTTTCCGGGAGCTCACAATTGCCCCCTCTCTAGGTTAAGCAGGATGTCGAGGTGAGGTCCAAACTGAGCAAAGAGCACAATTGCTCACTTTGCAGTGGTAGTCGTCGTAAGAGGCATTGCCTACTAGGCCTTGCTAAGGTCTTCGTTCTGTTAGGGAAGTCGCCACACTTAGACGCCTGTAAAGGAAACTTTATTCAGCGAAGTTCTCAGTGTCTTGCGACGGTCTCCCTTCGCAGGGCCAATACAGCAGGGACTTAGGTTTGCTGCTAACAGGGCTAGGTGACCCTGCATACAGAAGCAGGCTTTTCCCTTTGGAAGCTTGGATCCCGGTTTCTCAGGGGCTGCTTGCAAGACCCTGCTATTGCCCAGCATCTCTCCTCTGCCCCTACGACCGGGTAGGAAGCGAGTATTTTAGCCTGAAAAGCAGGGCTCTTGCAACTCTGGCGGAGAGCTAATCCTGCAGCCCACGTTCGTCCTGGGAAACCGCAAGGCGACCCTTGGCCTCAGTGTAGTGGCGAAATGGCCGCCGGACAGGTCTTGCCTGCCGCGGTTTCCGTGAGTTCTCCACCGTCTTCGGGCTTAAATGGAGAGCGAGGAGAGCTGTCGGCTCTCACAGAACTCTGGCCTCCGCACTGTTTGCCATGCAGCCGAACGCAAGACCACACGTCTCCTCCCGGCCTGCTGAGAAACAGGCCGCCGTGCAGGCCCTTCGTAACACTTCTTGGCATGTAGACTCCAAGGCGACACGCTGTCCTCTTCCTTGGAAACCTACGTTGCCCCAGCATGCCAAAGCTCACGAAGGCAGTCCGAGCCCGTCTCATGTGCTGGGCCACTTGCATTCAGTGAGGAAAAGCCACCTGCATTGAGGTGAACACTCTGCTCAGCGTTCTTTCCGGGAGCTCACACTTGCCGCCTCTCTAGGTTAAGCAGGAAGTCGTAGTGAGGACCAACCTGAGCAAAGAGCACAATTCCTCACGTTACACTGGTAGTCGTCGTAAGAGGAATTGCCAACTACGCCTGGCTGAGGCCTTCCCTGTGTTAAGGAACCAGCCACACTTAGAGGCCTTGAAAGAACAATTTATTCAGCGAAGTTCCCATTGTTTGGCGATGGTCAACCTTTGCAGCGCCAGTACTGCAGGGACTTAGGTTTGCTGCTAACAGGGCTAGGTGACCCTGCATACAGAAGCAGGCGTTTCCCTTTGGAAGCTTGGATCCCGGTTTCTCAGGGGCTGCTTGCAAGACCCTGCTATTGCCCAGCATCTCTCCTCTGCCCCTACGCCCGGGTAGGAAGCGAGTATTTTAGCCTGAGAAGCAGGGCTCTTGCAACTCTGGAGGAGAGCTAATCCTGCAGCCCACGTTCGTCCTGGGAAACCGCAAGGCGACCCTTGGCCTCAGTGTAGTGGCGAAATGGCCGCCGGACAGGTCTTGCCTGCCGCGGTTTCCGTGAGTTCTCCACCGTCTTCGGGCTTAAATGGAGAGCGAGGAGAGCTGTCGGCTCTCACAGAACTCTGGCCTCCGCACTGTTTGCCATGCAACTGCACGCAAGACCACACGTCTCCTCCCGACCTGCTGAGAAACAGGCATCCGTGTAGGCCCTTGTTAACATTTCCTGGCGTGCAGAGTCCAAGGCGACACGCTGTCCTCTGCCTTGGAAACCTACGTTGCCACAGCTTGCCAAACGCTACCGAAGGCAGTCCTAACCAGTCTCGTGTGCTGCGCAGCTTTGATTCGGTTACGAAAAGCCACCTGCATTGAGGTGAACACTCTGCTCAGCGTTCTTTCCGGGAGCTCACAATTGCCCCCTCTCTAGGTTAAGCAGGATGTCGAGGTGAGGTCCAAACTGAGCAAAGAGCACAATTGCTCACTTTGCAGTGGTAGTCGTCGTAAGAGGCATTGCCTACTAGGCCTTGCTAAGGTCTTCGTTCTGTTAGGGAAGTCGCCACACTTAGACGCCTGTAAAGGAACCTTTATTCAGCGAAGTTCTCAGTGTCTTGCGACGGTCTCCCTTCGCAGGGCCAATACAGCAGGGACTTAGGTTTGCTGCTAACAGGGCTAGGTGACCCTGCATACAGAAGCAGCCTTTTCCCTTTGGAAGCTTGGATCCCGGTTTCTCAGGGGCTGCTTGCAAGACCCTGCTATTGCCCAGCATTTCTCCTCTGCCCCTACGCCCGGGTAGGAAGCGAGTATTTTAGCCTGAAAAGCAGGGCTCTTGCAACTCTGGCGGAGAGCTAATCCTGCAGCCCACGTTCGTCCTGGGAAACTGCAAGGCGACCCTTGGCCTCAGTGTAGTGGCGAAATGGCCGCCGGACAGGTCTTGCCTGCCGCGGTTTCCGTGAGTTCTCCACCGTCTTCGGGCTTAAATGGAGAGCGAGGAGAGCTGTCGGCTCTCACAGAACTCTGGCCTCCGCACTGTTTGCCATGCAGCCGAACGCAAGACCACACGTCTCCTCCCGGCCTGCTGAGAAACAGGCCGCCGTGCAGGCCCTTCGTAACACTTCTTGGCATGTAGACTCCAAGGCGACACGCTGTCCTCTTCCTTGGAAACCTACGTTGCCCCAGCATGCCAAAGCTCACGAAGGCAGTCCGAGCCCGTCTCATGTGCTGGGCCACTTGCATTCAGTGAGGAAAAGCCACCTGCATTGAGGTGAACACTCTGCTCAGCGTTCTTTCCGGGAGCTCACACTTGCCGCCTCTCTAGGTTAAGCAGGAAGTCGTAGTGAGGACCAACCTGAGCAAAGAGCACAATTCCTCACGTTACACTGGTAGTCGTCGTAAGAGGAATTGCCAACTACGCCTGGCTGAGGCCTTCCCTGTGTTAAGGAACCAGCCACACTTAGAGGCCTTGAAAGAACAATTTATTCAGCGAAGTTCCCATTGTTTGGCGATGGTCAACCTTTGCAGCGCCAGTACTGCAGGGACTTAGGTTTGCTGCTAACAGGGCTAGGTGACCCTGCATACAGAAGCAGGCGTTTCCCTTTGGAAGCTTGGATCCCGGTTTCTCAGGGGCTGCTTGCAAGACCCTGCTATTGCCCAGCATCTCTCCTCTGCCCCTACGCCCGGGTAGGAAGCGAGTATTTTAGCCTGAGAAGCAGGGCTCTTGCAACTCTGGAGGAGAGCTAATCCTGCAGCCCACGTTCGTCCTGGGAAACCGCAAGGCGACCCTTGGCCTCAGTGTAGTGGCGAAATGGCCGCCGGACAGGTCTTGCCTGCCGCGGTTTCCGTGAGTTCTCCACCGTCTTCGGGCTTAAATGGAGAGCGAGGAGAGCTGTCGGCTCTCACAGAACTCTGGCCTCCGCACTGTTTGCCATGCAACTGCACGCAAGACCACACGTCTCCTCCCGACCTGCTGAGAAACAGGCATCCGTGTAGGCCCTTGTTAACATTTCCTGGCGTGCAGAGTCCAAGGCGACACGCTGTCCTCTGCCTTGGAAACCTACGTTGCCACAGCTTGCCAAACGCTACCGAAGGCAGTCCTAACCAGTCTCGTGTGCTGCGCAGCTTTGATTCGGTTACGAAAAGCCACCTGCATTGAGGTGAACACTCTGCTCAGCGTTCTTTCCGGGAGCTCACAATTGCCCCCTCTCTAGGTTAAGCAGGATGTCGAGGTGAGGTCCAAACTGAGCAAAGAGCACAATTGCTCACTTTGCAGTGGTAGTCGTCGTAAGAGGCATTGCCTACTAGGCCTTGCTAAGGTCTTCGTTCTGTTAGGGAAGTCGCCACACTTAGACGCCTGTAAAGGAAACTTTATTCAGCGAAGTTCCCAGTGTCTTGCGACGGTCTCCCTTCGCAGGGCCAATACAGCAGGGACTTAGGTTTGCTGCTAACTAGGCTAGGTGACCCTGCATACAGAAGCAGGCGTTTCCCTTTGGAAGCTTGGATCCCGGTTTCTCAGGGGCTGCTTGCAAGACCCTGCTATTGCCCAGCATCTCTCCTCTGCCCCTACGCCCGGGTAGGAAGCGAGTATTTTAGCCTGAGAAGCAGGGCTCTTGCAACTCTGGAGGAGAGCTAATCCTGCAGCCCACGTTCGTCCTGGGAAACCGCAAGGCGACCCTTGGCCTCAGTGTAGTGGCGAAATGGCCGCCGGACAGGTCTTGCCTGCCGCGGTTTCCGTGAGTTCTCCACCGTCTTCGGGCTTAAATGGAGAGCGAGGAGAGCTGTCGGCTCTCACAGAACTCTGGCCTCCGCACTGTTTGCCATGCAGCCGAACGCAGGACCACACGTCTCCTCCCGACCTGCTGAGAAACAGGCCGCCGTGGAGGCCCTTCGTAACACTTCTTGGCATGTAGACTCCAAGGCGACACGCTGTCCTCTTCCTTGGAAACCTACGTTGCCCCAGCATGCCAACGCTCACGAAGGCAGTCCGAGCCCGTCTCATGTGCTGGGCCACTTGCATTCAGTGAGGAAAAGCCACCTGCATTGAGGTGAACATTCTGCTCAGCGTTCTTTCCGGGAGCTCACACTTGCCGCCTCTCTAGGTTAAGCAGGAAGTCGTAGTGAGGACCAACCTGAGCAAAGAGCACAATTCCTCACGTTACACTGGTAGTCGTCGTAAGAGGAATTGCCAACTACGCCTGGCTGAGGCCTTCCCTGTGTTAAGGAACCAGCCACACTTAGAGGCCTTGAAAGAACAATTTATTCAGCGAAGTTCCCATTGTTTGGCGATGGTCAACCTTTGCAGCGCCAGTACTGCAGGGACTTAGGTTTGCTGCTAACAGGGCTAGGTGACCCTGCATACAGAAGCAGGCGTTTCCCTTTGGAAGCTTGGATCCCGGTTTCTCAGGGGCTGCTTGCAAGACCCTGCTATTGCCCAGCATCTCTCCTCTGCCCCTACGCCCGGGTAGGAAGCGAGTATTTTAGCCTGAGAAGCAGGGCTCTTGCAACTCTGGAGGAGAGCTAATCCTGCAGCCCACGTTCGTCCTGGGAAACCGCAAGGCGACCCTTGGCCTCAGTGTAGTGGCGAAATGGCCGCCGGACAGGTCTTGCCTGCCGCGGTTTCCGTGAGTTCTCCACCGTCTTCGGGCTTAAATGGAGAGCGAGGAGAGCTGTCGGCTCTCACAGAACTCTGGCCTCCGCACTGTTTGCCATGCAACTGCACGCAAGACCACACGTCTCCTCCCGACCTGCTGAGAAACAGGCATCCGTGTAGGCCCTTGTTAACATTTCCTGGCGTGCAGAGTCCAAGGCGACATGCTGTCCTCTGCCTTGGAAACCTACGTTGCCACAGCTTGCCAAACGCTACCGAAGGCAGTCCTAACCAGTCTCGTGTGCTGCGCAGCTTTGATTCGGTTACGAAAAGCCACCTGCATTGAGGTGAACACTCTGCTCAGCGTTCTTTCCGGGAGCTCACAATTGCCCCCTCTCTAGGTTAAGCAGGATGTCGAGGTGAGGTCCAAACTGAGCAAAGAGCACAATTGCTCACTTTGCAGTGGTAGTCGTCGTAAGAGGCATTGCCTACTAGGCCTTGCTAAGGTCTTCGTTCTGTTAGGGAAGTCGCCACACTTAGACGCCTGTAAAGGAAACTTTATTCAGCGAAGTTCCCAGTGTCTTGCGACGGTCTCCCTTCGCAGGGCCAATACAGCAGGGACTTAGGTTTGCTGCTTACTAGGCTAGGTGACCCTGCATACAGAAACAGGCGTTTCCCATTGGAAGCTTGGATCCCGGTTTCTCAGGGGCTGCTTGCAAGACCCTGCTATTGCCCAGCATCTCACCTCTGCCTCTACGCCCGGGTAGGAAGCGAGTATTTTAGCCTGAGAAGCAGGGCTCTTGCAACTCTGGCGGAGAGCTAATCCTGCAGCCCACGTTCGTCCTGGGAAACCACAAGGGGACCCTTGGCCTCAGTGTAGTGGCGAAATGGCCGCCGGACAGGTCTTGCCTGCCGCGGTTTCCGTGAGTTCTCCAGCGTCTTCGGGCTTAAATGGAGAGCGAGGAGAGCTGTCGGCTCTCACAGAACTCTGGCCTCCGCACTGTTTGCCATACAGCCGAACGCAAGACCACACGTCTCCTCCCGGCCTGCTGAGAAACAGGCCGCCGTGCAGGCCCTTCGTAACACTTCTTGGCATGTAGACTCCAAGGCGACACGCTGTCCTCTTCCTTGGAAACCTACGTTGCCCCAGCATGCCAACGCTCACGAAGGCAGTCCGAGCCCGTCTCATGTGCTGGGCCACTTGCATTCAGTGAGGAAAAGCCACCTGCATTGAGGTGAACACTCTGCTCAGCGTTCTTTCCGGGAGCTCACACTTGCCGCCTCTCTAGGTTAAGCAGGAAGTCGTAGTGAGGACCAACCTGAGCAAAGAGCACAATTCCTCACGTTACACTGGTAGTCGTCGTAAGAGGAATTGCCAACTACGCCTGGCTGAGGCCTTCCCTGTGTTAAGGAACCAGCCACACTTAGAGGCCTTGAAAGAACAATTTATTCAGTGAAGTTCCCATTGTTTGGCGATGGTCAACCTTTGCAGCGCCAGTACTGCAGGGACTTAGGTTTGCTGCTAACAGGGCTAGGTGACCCTGCATACAGAAGCAGGCGTTTCCCTTTGGAAGCTTGGATCCCGGTTTCTCAGGGGCTGCTTGCAAGACCCTGTTATTGCCCAGCATCTCTCCTCTGCCCCTACGCCCGGGTAGGAAGCGAGTATTTTAGCCTGAGAAGCAGGGCTCTTGCAACTCTGGAGGAGAGCTAATCCTGCAGCCCACGTTCGTCCTGGGAAACCGCAAGGCGACCCTTGGCCTCAGTGTAGTGGCGAAATGGCCGCCGGACAGGTCTTGCCTGCCGCGGTTTCCGTGAGTTCTCCACCGTCTTCGGGCTTAAATGGAGAGCGAGGAGAGCTGTCGGCTCTCACAGAACTCTGGACTCCACACTGTTTGCCATGCAACTGCACGCAAGACCACACGTCTCCTCCTGACCTGCTGAGAAACAGGCATCCGTGTAGGCCCTTGTTAACATTTCCTGGCGTGCAGAGTCCAAGGCGACACGCTGTCCTCTGCCTTGGAAACCTATGTTGCCACAGCTTGCCAAACGCTACCGAAGGCAGTCCTAACCAGTCTCGTGTGCTGCGCAGCTTTGATTCGGTTACGAAAAGCCACCTGCATTGAGGTGAACACTCTGCTCAGCGTTCTTTCCGGGAGCTCACAATTGCCCCCTCTCTAGGTTAAGCAGGATGTCGAGGTGAGGTCCAAACTGAGCAAAGAGCACAATTGCTCACTTTGCAGTGGTAGTCGTCGTAAGAGGCATTGCCTACTAGGCCTTGCTAAGGTCTTCGTTCTGTTAGGGAAGTCGCCACACTTAGACGCCTGTAAAGGAAACTTTATTCAGCGAAGTTCCCAGTGTCTTGCGACGGTCTCCCTTCGCAGGGCCAATACAGCAGGGACTTAGGTTTGCTGCTAACTAGGCTAGGTGACCCTGCATACAGAAGCAGGCGTTTCCCTTTGGAAGCTTGGATCCCGGTTTCTCAGGGGCTGCTTGCAAGACCCTGCTATTGCCCAGCATCTCTCCTCTGCCCCTACGCCCGGGTAGGAAGCGAGTATTTTAGCCTGAGAAGCAGGGCTCTTGCAACTCTGGCGGAGAGCTAATCCTGCAGCCCACGTTCGTCCTGGGAAACCGCAAGGCGACCCTTGGCCTCAGTGTAGTGGCGAAATGGCCGCCGGACAGGTCTTGCCTGCCGCGGTTTCCGTGAGTTCTCCACCGTCTTCGGGCTTAAATGGAGAGCGAGGAGAGCTGTCGGCTCTCACAGAACTCTGGCCTCCGCACTGTTTGCCATGCAACTGCACGCAAGACCACACGTCTCCTCCCGACCTGCTGAGAAACAGGCATCCGTGTAGGCCCTTGTTAACATTTCCTGGCGTGCAGAGTCCAAGGTGACACGCTGTCCTCTGCCTTGGAAACCTACGTTGCCACAGCTTGCCAAACGCTACCGAAGGCAGTCCTAACCAGTCTCGTGTGCTGCGCAGCTTTGATTCGGTTACGAAAAGCCACCTGCATTGAGGTGAACACTCTGCTCAGCGTTCTTTCCGGGAGCTCACAATTGCCCCCTCTCTAGGTTAAGCAGGATGTCGAGGTGAGGTCCAAACTGAGCAAAGAGCACAATTGCTCACTTTGCAGTGGTAGTCGTCGTAAGAGGCATTGCCTACTAGGCCTTGCTAAGGTCTTCGTTCTGTTAGGGAAGTCGCCACACTTAGACGCCTGTAAAGGAAACTTTATTCAGCGAAGTTCCCAGTGTCTTGCGACGGTCTCCCTTTGCAGGGCCAATACAGCAGGGACTTAGGTTTGCTGCTAACTAGGCTAAGTGACCCTGCATACAGAAGCAGGCATTTCCCTTTGGAAGCTTGGATCCCGGTTTCTCAGGGGCTGCTTGCAAGACCCTGCTATTGCCCAGCATCTCTCCTCTGCCCCTACGCCCGGGTAGGAAGCGAGTATTTTAGCCTGAGAAGCAGGGCTCTTGCAACTCTGGCGGAGAGCTAATCCTGCAGCCCACGTTCGTCCTGGGAAACCGCAAGGCGACCCTTGGCCTCAGTGTAGTGGCGAAATGGCCGCCAGACAGGTCTTGCCTGCCGCGGTTTCCGTGAGTTCTCCACCGTCTTCGGGCTTAAATGGAGAGCGAGGAGAGCAGTTAGCTCTCACAGAACTCTGGCCTCCGCACTGTTTGCCATGCAGCCGGAAGCAAGTCCGCTCGTCTCCTCCCGGCCTGCTGAGAAACAGGCCGCCGTGCAGGCCCTTCGTAACACTTCTTGGCATGTAGACTCCAAGGCGACACGCTGTCCTCTTCCTTGGAAACCTACGTTGCCCCAGCATGCCAACGCTCACGTAGGCAGTCCGAGCCCATCTCATGTGCTGGGCCACTTGCATTCAGTGAGGAAAAGCCACCTGCATTGAGGTGAACACTCTGCTCAGCGTTCTTTCCGGGAGCTCACACTTGCCGCCTCTCTAGGTTAAGCAGGAAGTCGTAGTGAGGACCAACCTGAGCAAAGAGCACAATTCCTCACGTTACACTGGTAGTCGTCGTAAGAGGAATTGCCAACTACGCCTGGCTGAGGCCTTCCCTGTGTTAAGGAACCAGCCACACTTAGAGGCCTTGAAAGAACAATTTATTCAGCGAAGTTCCCATTGTTTGGCGATGGTCAACCTTTGCAGCGCCAGTACTGCAGGGACTTAGGTTTGCTGCTAACAGGGCTAGGTGACCCTGCATACAGAAGCAGGCGTTTCCCTTTGGAAGCTTGGATCCCGGTTTCTCAGGGGCTGCTTGCAAGACCCTGCTATTGCCCAGCATCTGTCCTCTGCCCCTACACCCGGGTAGGAAGCGAGTATTTTAGCCTGAGAAGCAGGGCTCTTGCAACTCTGGCGGAGAGCTAATCCTGCAGCCCACGTTCGTCCTGGGAAACCGCAAGGTGACCCTTGGCCTCAGTGTAGTGGCGAAATGGCCGCCAGACAGGTCTTGCCTGCCGCGGTTTCCGTGAGTTCTCCACCGTCTTCGGGCTTAAATGGAGAGCGAGGAGAGCTGTCAGCTCTCACAGAACTCTGGCCTCCGCACTGTTTGCCATGCAGCCGGAAGCAAGACCGCACGTCTCCTCCCGGCCGGCTGAGATACAGGCCGCCGTGCAGGCCCTTCGTAACACTTCTTGGCATGTAGACTCCAAGGCGACACGCTGTCCTCTTCCTTGGAAACCTACGTTGCCCCAGCATGCCAACGCTCACGAAGGCAGTCCGAGCCCGTCTCATGTGCTGGGCCACTTGCATTCAGTGAGGAAAAGCCACCTGCATTGAGGTGAACACTCTGCTCAGCGTTCTTTCCGGGAGCTCACACTTGCCGCCTCTCTAGTTTAAGCAGGAAGTCGTAGTGAGGACCAACCTGAGCAAAGAGCACAATTCCTCACGTTACACTGGTAGTCGTCGTAAGAGGAATTGCCAACTACGCCTGGCTGAGGCCTTCCCTGTGTTAAGGAACCAGCCACACTTAGAGGCCTTGAAAGAACAATTTATTCAGCGAAGTTCCCATTGTTTGGCGATGGTCAACCTTTGCAGCGCCAGTACTGCAGGGACTTAGGTTTGCTGCTAACAGGGCTAGGTGACCCTGCATACAGAAGCAGGCGTTTCCCTTTGGAAGCTTGGATCCCGGTTTCTCAGGGGCTGCTTGCAAGACCCTGCTATTGCCCAGCATCTCTCCTCTGCCCCTACGCCCGGGTAGGAAGCGAGTATTTTAGCCTGAGAAGCAGGGCTCTTGCAACTCTGGAGGAGAGCTAATCCTGCAGCCCACGTTCGTCCTGGGAAACCGCAAGGCGACCCTTGGCCTCAGTGTAGTGGCGAAATGGCCGCCGGACAGGTCTTGCCTGCCGCGGTTTCCATGAGTTCTCCACCGTCTTCGGGCTTAAATGGAGAGCGAGGAGAGCTGTCGGCTCTCACAGAACTCTGGCCTCCGCACTGTTTGCCATGCAACTGCACGCAAGACCACACGTCTCCTCCCGACCTGCTGAGAAACAGGCATCCGTGTAGGCCCTTGTTAACATTTCCTGGCGTGCAGAGTCCAAGGCGACACGCTGTCCTCTGCCTTGGAAACCTACGTTGCCACAGCTTGCCAAACGCTACCGAAGGCAGTCCTAACCAGTCTCGTGTGCTGCGCAGCTTTGATTCGGTTACGAAAAGCCACCTGCATTGAGGTGAACACTCTGCTCAGCGTTCTTTCCGGGAGCTCACAATTGCCCCCTCTCTAGGTTAAGCAGGATGTCGAGGTGAGGTCCAAACTGAGCAAAGAGCACAATTGCTCACTTTGCAGTGGTAGTCGTCGTAAGAGGCATTGCCTACTAGGCCTTGCTAAGGTCTTCGTTCTGTTAGGGAAGTCGCCACACTTAGACGCCTGTAAAGGAAACTTTATTCAGCGAAGTTCCCAGTATCTTGCGACGGTCTCCCTTCGCAGGGCCAATACAGCAGGGACTTAGGTTTGCTGCTAACTAGGCTAGGTGACCCTGCATACAGAAGCAGGCATTTCCCTTTGGAAGCTTGGATCCCGGTTTCTCAGGGGCTGCTTGCAAGACCCTGCTATTGCCCAGCATCTCTCCTCTGCCCCTACGCCCGGGTAGGAAGCGAGTATTTTAGCCTGAGAAGCAGGGCTCTTGCAACTCTGGCGGAGAGCTAATCCTGCAGCCCACGTTCGTCCTGGGAAACCGCAAGGCGACCCTTGGCCTCAGTGTAGTGGCGAAATGGCCGCCAGACAGGTCTTGCCTGCCGCGGTTTCCGTGAGTTCTCCACCGTCTTCGGGCTTAAATGGAGAGCGAGGAGAGCAGTCAGCTCTCACAGAACTCTGGCCTCCGCACTGTTTGCCATGCAGCCGGAAGCAAGACCGCACGTCTCCTCCCGGCCTGCTGAGAAACAGGCCGCCGTGCAGGCCCTTCGTAACACTTCTTGGCATGTAGACTCCAAGGCGACACGCTGTCCTCTTCCTTGGAAACCTACGTTGCCCCAGCATGCCAACGCTCACGAAGGCAGTCCGAGCCCGTCTCATGTGCTGGGCCACTTGCATTCAGTGAGGAAAAGCCACCTGCATTGAGGTGAACACTCTGCTCAGCGTTCTTTCCGGGAGCTCACACTTGCCGCCTCTCTAGGTTAAGCAGGAAGTCGTAGTGAGGACCAACCTGAGCAAAGAGCACAATTCCTCACGTTACACTGGTAGTCGTCGTAAGAGGAATTGCCAACTACGCCTGGCTGAGGCCTTCCCTGTGTTAAGGAACCAGCCACACTTAGAGGCCTTGAAAGAACAATTTATTCAGCGAAGTTCCCATTGTTTGGCGATGGTCAACCTTTGCAGCACCAGTACTGCAGGGACTTAGGTTTGCTGCTAACAGGGCTAGGTGACCCTGCATACAGAAGCAGGCGTTTCCCTTTGGAAGCTTGGATCCCGGTTTCTCAGGGGCTGCTTGCAAGACCCTGCTATTGCCCAGCATCTCTCCTCTGCCCCTACGCCCGGGTAGGAAGCGAGTATTTTAGCCTGAGAAGCAGGGCTCTTGCAACTCTGGCGGAGAGCTAATCCTGCAGCCCACGTTCGTCCTGGGAAACCGCAAGGCGACCCTTGGCCTCAGTGTAGTGGCGAAATGGCCGCCAGACAGGTCTTGCCTGCCGCGGTTTCCGTGAGTTCTCCACCGTCTTCGGGCTTAAATGGAGAGCGAGGAGAGCAGTCAGCTCTCACAGAACTCTGGCCTCCGCACTGTTTGCCATGCAGCCGGAAGCAAGACCGCACGTCTCCTCCCGGCCGGCTGAGAAACAGGCCGCCGTGCAGGCCCTTCGTAACACTTCTTGGCATGTAGACTCCAAGGCGACACGCTGTCCTCTTCCTTGGAAACCTACGTTGCCCCAGCATGCCAACGCTCACGAAGGCAGTCCGAGCCCGTCTCATGTGCTGGGCCACTTGCATTCAGTGAGGAAAAGCCACCTGCATTGAGGTGAACACTCTGCTCAGCGTTCTTTCCGGGAGCTCACACTTGCCGCCTCTCTAGGTTAAGCAGGAAGTCGTAGTGAGGACCAACCTGAGCAAAGAGCACAATTCCTCACGTTACACTGGTAGTCGTCGTAAGAGGAATTGCCAACTACGCCTGGCTGAGGCCTTCCCTGTGTTAAGGAACCAGCCACACTTAGAGGCCTTGAAAGAACAATTTATTCAGCGAAGTTCCCATTGTTTGGCGATGGTCAACCTTTGCAGCGCCAGTACTGCAGGGACTTAGGTTTGCTGCTAACAGGGCTAGGTGACCCTGCATACAGAAGCAGGCGTTTCCCTTTGGAAGCTTGGATCCCGGTTTCTCAGGGGCTGCTTGCAAGACCCTGCTATTGCCCAGCATCTCTCCTCTGCCCCTACGCCCGGGTAGGAAGCGAGTATTTTAGTCTGAGAAGCAGGGCTCTTGCAACTCTGGCGGAGAGCTAATCCTGCAGCCCACGTTCGTCCTGGGAAACCGCAAGGCGACCCTTGGCCTCAGTGTAGTGGCGAAATGGCCGCCAGACAGGTCTTGCCTGCCGCGGTTTCCGTGAGTTCTCCACCGTCTTCGGGCTTAAATGGAGAGCGAGGAGAGCTGTCAGCTCTCACAGAACTCTGGCCTCCGCACTGTTTGCCATGCAGCCGGAAGCAAGACCGCACGTCTCCTCCCGGCCGGCTGAGAAACAGGCCGCCGTGCAGGCCCTTTGTAACACTTCTTGGCATGTAGACTCCAAGGCGACACGCTGTCCTCTTCCTTGGAAACCTACGTTGCCCCAGCATGCCAACGCTCACGAAGGCAGTCCGAGCCCGTCTCATGTGCTGGGCCACTTGCATTCAGTGAGGAAAAGCCACCTGCATTGAGGTGAACACTCTGCTCAGCGTTCTTTCCGGGAGCTCACACTTGCCGCCTCTCTAGGTTAAGCAGGAAGTCGTAGTGAGGACCAACCTGAGCAAAGAGCACAATTCCTCACGTTACACTGGTAGTCGTCGTAAGAGGAATTGCCAACTACGCCTGGCTGAGGCCTTCCCTGTGTTAAGGAACCAGCCACACTTAGAGGCCTTGAAAGAACAATTTATTCAGCGAAGTTCCCATTGTTTGGCGATGGTCAACCTTTGCAGCGCCAGTACTGCAGGGACTTAGGTTTGCTGCTAACAGGGCTATGTGACCCTGCATACAGAAGCAGGCGTTTCCCTTTGGAAGCTTGGATCCCGGTTTCTCAGGGGCTGCTTGCAAGACCCTGCTATTGCCCAGCATCTCTCCTCTGCCCCTACGCCCGGGTAGGAAGCGAGTATTTTAGCCTGAGAAGCAGGGCTCTTGCAACTCTGGCGGAGAGCTAATCCTGAAGCCCACGTTCGTCCTGGGAAACCGCAAGGCGACCCTTGGCCTCAGTGTAGTGGCGAAATGGCCGCCAGACAGGTCTTGCCTGCCGCGGTTTCCGTGAGTTCTCCACCGTCTTCGGGCTTAAATGGAGAGCGAGGAGAGCTGTCAGCTCTCACAGAACTCTGGCCTCCGCACTGTTTGCCATGCAGCCGGAAGCAAGACCGCACGTCTCCTCCCGAACGGCTGAGAAACAGGCCGCCGTGCAGGCCCTTCGTAACACTTCTTGGCATGTAGACTCCAAGGCGACACGCTGTCCTCTTCCTTGGAAACCTACGTTGCCCCAGCATGCCAACGCTCACGAAGGCAGTCCGAGCCCGTCTCATGTGCTGGGCCACTTGCATTCAGTGAGGAAAAGCCACCTGCATTGAGGTGAACACTCTGCTCAGCGTTCTTTCCGGGAGCTCACACTTGCCGCCTCTCTAGGTTAAGCAGGAAGTCGTAGTGAGGACCAACCTGAGCAAAGAGCACAATTCCTCACGTTACACTGGTAGTCGTCGTAAGAGGAATTGCCAACTACGCCTGGCTGAGGCCTTCCCTGTGTTAAGGAACCAGCCACACTTAGAGGCCTTGAAAGAACAATTTATTCAGCGAAGTTCCCATTGTTTGGCGATGGTCAACCTTTGCAGCGCCAGTACTGCAGGGACTTAGGTTTGCTGCTAACAGGGCTAGGTGACCCTGCATACAGAAGCAGGCGTTTCCCTTTGGAAGCTTGGATCCCGGTTTCTCAGGGGCTGCTTGCAAGACCCTGCTATTGCCCAGCATCTCTCCTCTGCCCCTACGCCCGGGTAGGAAGCGAGTATTTTAGCCTGAGAAGCAGGGCTCTTGCAACTCTGGAGGAGAGCTAATCCTGCAGCCCACGTTCGTCCTGGGAAACCGCAAGGCGACCCTTGGCCTCAGTGTAGTGGCGAAATGGCCGCCGGACAGGTCTTGCCTGCCGCGGTTTCCGTGAGTTCTCCACCGTCTTCGGGCTTAAATGGAGAGCGAGGAGAGCTGTCGGCTCTCACAGAACTCTGGCCTCCGCACTGTTTGCCATGCAACTGCACGCAAGACCACACGTCTCCTCCCGACCTGCTGAGAAACAGGCATCCGTGTAGGCCCTTGTTAACATTTCCTGGCGTGCAGAGTCCAAGGCGACACGCTGTCCTCTGCCTTGGAAACCTACGTTGCCACAGCTTGCCAAACGCTACCGAAGGCAGTCCTAACCAGTCTCGTGTGCTGCGCAGCTTTGATTCGGTTACGAAAAGCCACCTGCATTGAGGTGAACACTCTGCTCAGCGTTCTTTCCGGGAGCTCACAATTGCCCCCTCTCTAGGTTAAGCAGGATGTCGAGGTGAGGTCCAAACTGAGCAAAGAGCACAATTGCTCACTTTGCAGTGGTAGTCGTCGTAAGAGGCATTGCCTACTAGGCCTTGCTAAGGTCTTCGTTCTGTTAGGGAAGTCGCCACACTTAGACGCCTGTAAAGGAAACTTTATTCAGCGAAGTTCCCAGTGTCTTGCGACGGTCTCCCTTCGCAGGGCCAATACAGCAGGGACTTAGGTTTGCTGCTAACTAGGCTAGGTGACCCTGCATACAGAAGCAGGCTTTTCCCTTTGGAAGCTTGGATCCCGGTTTCTCAGGGGCTGCTTGCAAGACCCTGCTATTGCCCAGCATCTCTCCTCTGCCCCTACGCCCGGGTAGGAAGCGAGTATTTTAGCCTGAGAAGCAGGGCTCTTGCAACTCTGGCGGAGAGCTAATCCTGCAGCCCACGTTCGTCCTGGGAAACCGCAAGGCGACCCTTGGCCTCAGTGTAGTGGCGAAATGGCCGCCGGACAGGTCTTGCCTGCCGCGGTTTCCGTGAGTTCTCCACCATCTTCGGGCTTAAATGGAGAGCGAGGAGAGCTGTCGGCTCTCACAGAACTCTGGCCTCCGCACTGTTTGCCATGCAGCCGAACGCAAGACCACACGTCTCCTCCCGGCCTGCTGAGAAACAGGCCGCCGTGCAGGCCCTTTGTAACACTTCTTGGCATGTAGACTCCAAGGCGACACGCTCTCCTCTTCCTTGTAAACCTACGTTGCCCCAGCATGCCAACGCTCACGAAGGCAGTCCGAGCCCGTCTCATGTGCTGGGCCACTTGCATTCAGTGAGGAAAAGCCACCTGCATTGAGGTGAACACTCTGCTCAGCGTTCTTTCCGGGAGCTCACACTTGCCACCTCTCTAGGTTAAGCAGGAAGTCGTAGTGAGGACCAACCTGAGCAAAGAGCACAATTCCTCACGTTACACTGGTAGTCGTTGTAAGAGGAATTGCCAACTACGCCTGGCTGAGGCCTTCCCTGTGTTAAGGAACCAGCCACACTTAGAGGCCTTGAAAGAACAATTTATTCAGCGAAGTTCCCATTGTTTGGCGATGGTCAACCTTTGCAGCGCCAGTACTGCAGGGACTTAGGTTTGCTGCTAACAGGGCTAGGTGACACTGCATACATACAGAAGCAGGCGTTTCCCTTTGGAAGCTTGGATCCCGGTTTCTCAGGGGCTGCTTGCAAGACCCTGCTATTGCCCAGCATCTCTCCTCTGCCCCTACGCCCGTGTAGGAAGCGAGTATTTTAGCCTGAGAAGCAGGGCTCTTGCAACTCTGGCGGAGAGCTAATCCTGCAGCCCACGTTCGTCCTGGGAAACCGCAAGGCGACCCTTGGCCTCAGTGTAGTGGCGAAATGGCCGCCGGACAGGTCTTGCCTGCCGCGGTTTCCGTGAGTTCTCCACCGTCTTCGGGCTTAAATGGAGAGCGAGGAGAGCTGTCGGCTCTCACAGAACTCTGGCCTCCGCACTGTTTGCCATGCAACTGCACGCAAGACCGCACGTCTCCTCCCGGCCTGCTGAGAAACAGGCCGCCATGCAGGCCCTTCGTAACACTTCTTGGCATGTAGACTCCAAGGCGACACGCTGTCCTCTTCCTTGGAAACCTACGTTGCCCCAGCATGCCAACGCTCACGAAGGCATTCCGAGCCCGTCTCATGTGCTGGGCCACTTGCATTCAGTGAGGAAAAGCCACCTGCATTGAGGTGAACATTCTGCTCAGCGTTCTTTCCGGGAGCTCACACTTGCCACCTCTCTAGGTTAAGCAGGAAGTCGTAGTGAGGACCAACCTGAGCAAAGAGCACAATTCCTCACGTTACACTGGTAGTCGTCGTAAGAGGAATTGCCAACTACGCCTGGCTGAGGCCTTCCCTGTGTTAAGGAACCAGCCACACTTAGAGGCCTTGAAAGAACAATTTATTCAGCGAAGTTCCCATTGTTTGGCGATGGTCAACCTTTGCAGCGCCAGTACTGCAGGGACTTAGGTTTGCTGCTAACAGGGCTAGGTGACCCTGCATACAGAAGCAGGCGTTTCCCTTTGGAAGCTTGGATCCCGGTTTCTCAGGGGCTGCTTGCAAGACCCTGCTATTGCCCAGCATCTCTCCTCTGCCCCTACGCCCGGGTAGGAAGCGAGTATTTTAGCCTGAGAAGCAGGGCTCTTGCAACTCTGGAGGAGAGCTAATCCTGCAGCCCACGTTCGTCCTGGGAAACCGCAAGGCGACCCTTGGCCTCAGTGTAGTGGCGAAATGGCCGCCGGACAGGTCTTGCCTGCCGCGGTTTCCGTGAGTTCTCCACCGTCTTCGGGCTTAAATGGAGAGCGAGGAGAGCTGTCGGCTCTCACAGAACTCTGGCCTCCGCACTGTTTGCCATGCAACTGCACGCAAGACCACACGTCTCCTCCCGACCTGCTGAGAAACAGGCATCCGTGTAGGCCCTTGTTAACATTTCCTGGCGTGCAGAGTCCAAGGCAACACGCTGTCCTCTGCCTTGGAAACCTACGTTGCCACAGCTTGCCAAACGCTACCGAAGGCAGTCCTAACCAGTCTCGTGTGCTGCGCAACTTTGATTCGGTTACGAAAAGCCACCTGCATTGAGGTGAACACTCTGCTCAGTGTTCTTTCCGGGAGCTCACAATTGCCCCCTCTCTAGGTTAAGCAGGATGTCGAGGTGAGGTCCAAACTGAGCAAAGAGCACAATTGCTCACTTTGCAGTGGTAGTCGTCGTAAGAGGCATTGCCTACTAGGCCTTGCTAAGGTCTTCGTTCTGTTAGGGAAGTCGCCACACTTAGACGCCTGTAAAGGAAACTTTATTCAGTAAAGTTCCCAGTGTCTTGCGACGGTCTCCCTTCGCAGGGCCAATACAGCAGGGACTTAGGTTTGCTGCTAACTAGGCTAGGTGACCCTGCATACAGAAGCAGGCTTTTCCCTTTGGAAGCTTGGATCCCGGTTTCTCAGGGGCTGCTTGCAAGACCCTGTTATTGCCCAGCATCTCTCCTCTGCCCCTACGCCCGGGTAGGAAGCGAGTATTTTAGCCTGAGAAGCAGGGCTCTTGCAACTCTGGAGGAGAGCTAATCCTGCAGCCCACGTTCGTCCTGGGAAACCGCAAGGCAACCCTTGGCCTCAGTGTAGTGGCGAAATGGCCGCCGGAGAGGTCTTGCCTGCCACGGTTTCCGTGAGTTCTCCACCGACTTCGGGCTTAAATGGAGAGCGAGGAGAGCTGTCGGCTCTCACAGAACTCTGGCCTCCGCACTGTTTGCCATGCAGCCGAACGCAAGACCACACGTCTCCTCCCAGCCTGCTGAGAAACAGGCCGCCGTGCAGGCCCTTCGTAACACTTCTTGGCATGTAGACTCCAAGGCGACACGCTGTCCTCTTCCTTGGAAACCTACGTTGCCCCAGCATGCCAACGCTCACGAAGGCAGTCCGAGCCCGTCTCATGTGCTGGGCCACTTGCATTCAGTGAGGAAAAGCCACCTGCATTGAGGTGAACACTCTGCTCAGCGTTCTTTCCGGGAGCTCACACTTGCCGCCTCTCTAGGTTAAGCAGGAAGTCGTAGTGAGGACCAACCTGAGCAAAGAGCACAATTCCTCACGTTACACTGGTAGTCGTCGTAAGAGGAATTGCCAACTACGCCTGGCTGAGGCCTTCCCTGTGTTAAGGAACCAGCCACACTTAGAGGCCTTGAAAGAACAATTTATTCAGCGAAGTTCCCATTGTTTGGCGATGGTCAACCTTTGCAGTGCCAGTACTGCAGGGACTTAGGTTTGCTGCTAACAGGGCTAGGTGACCCTGCATACAGAAGCAGGCGTTTCCCTTTGGAAGCTTGGATCCCGGTTTCTCAGGGGCTGCTTGCAAGACGCTGCTATTGCCCAGCATCTCTCCTCTGCCCCTACGCCCGGGTAGGAAGCGAGTATTTTAGCCTGAGAAGCAGGGCTCTTGCAACTCTGGCGGAGAGCTAATCCTGCAGCCCACGTTCGTCCTGGGAAACCGCAAGGCGACCCTTGGCCTCAGTGTAGTGGCGAAATGGCCGCCAGACAGGTCTTGCCTGCCGCGGTTTCCGTGAGTTCTCCACCGTCTTCGGGCTTAAATGGAGAGCGAGGAGAGCTGTCAGCTCTCACAGAACTCTGGCCTCCGCACTGTTTGCCATGCAGCCGGAAGCAAGACCGCACGTCTCCTCCCGGCCGGCTGAGAAACAGGCCGCCGTGCAGGCCCTTCGTAACACTTCTTGGCATGTAGACTCCAAGGCGACACGCTGTCCTCTTCCTTGGAAACCTACGTTGCCCCAGCATGCCAACGCTCACGAAGGCAGTCCGAGCCCGTCTCATGTGCTGGGCCACTTGCATTCAGTGAGGAAAAGCCACCTGCATTGAGGTGAACACTCTGCTCAGCGTTCTTTCCGGGAGCTCACACTTGCCGCCTCTCTAGGTTAAGCAGGAAGTCGTAGTGAGGACCAACCTGAGCAAAGAGCACAATTCCTCACGTTACACTGGTAGTCGTCGTAAGAGGAATTGCCAACTACGCCTGGCTGAGGCCTTCCCTGTGTTAAGGAACCAGCCACACTTAGAGGCCTTGAAAGAACAATTTATTCAGCGAAGTTCCCATTGTTTGGCGATGGTCAACCTTTGCAGCGCCAGTACTGCAGGGACTTAGGTTTGCTGCTAACAGGGCTAGGTGACCCTGCATACAGAAGCAGGCGTTTCCCTTTGGAATCTTGGATCCCGGTTTCTCAGGGGCTGCTTGCAAGACCCTGCTATTGCCCAGCATCTCTCCTCTGCCCCTACGCCCGGGTAGGAAGCGAGTATTTTAGCCTGAGAAGCAGGGCTCTTGCAACTCTGGAGGAGAGCTAATCCTGCAGCCCACGTTCGTCCTGGGAAACCGCAAGGCGACCCTTGGCCTCAGTGTAGTGGCGAAATGGCCGCCGGACAGGTCTTGCCTGCCGCGGTTTCCGTGAGTTCTCCACCGTCTTCGGGCTTAAATGGAGAGCGAGGAGAGCTGTCGGCTCTCACAGAACTCTGGCCTCCGCACTGTTTGCCATGCAACTGCACGCAAGACCACACGTCTCCTCCCGACCTGCTGAGAAACAGGCATCCGTGTAGGCCCTTGTTAACATTTCCTGGCGTGCAGAGTCCAAGGCGACACGCTGTCCTCTGCCTTGGAAACCTACGTTGCCACAGCTTGCCAAACGCTACCGAAGGCAGTCCTAACCAGTCTCGTGTGCTGCGCAGCTTTGATTCGGTTACGAAAAGCCACCTGCATTGAGGTGAACACTCTGCTCAGCGTTCTTTCCGGGAGCTCACAATTGCCCCCTCTCTAGGTTAAGCAGGATGTCGAGGTGAGGTCCAAACTGAGCAAAGAGCACAATTGCTCACTTTGCAGTGGTAGTCGTCGTAAGAGGCATTGCCTACTAGGCCTTGCTAAGGTCTTCGTTCTGTTAGGGAAGTCGCCACACTTAGACGCCTGTAAAGGAAACTTTATTCAGCGAAGTTCCCAGTGTCTTGCGACGGTCTCCCTTCGCAGGGCCAATACAGCAGGGACTTAGGTTTGCTGCTAACTAGGCTAGGTGACCCTGCATACAGAAGCAGGCGTTTCCCTTTGGAAGCTTGGATCCCGGTTTCTCAGGGGCTGCTTGCAAGACCCTGCTATTGCCCAGCATCTCTCCTCTGCCCCTACGCCCGGGTAGGAAGCGAGTATTTTAGCCTGAAAAGCAGGGCTCTTGCAACTCTGGCGGAGAGCTAATCCTGCAGCCCACGTTCGTCCTGGGAAACCGCAAGGCGACCCTTGGCCTCAGTGTAGTGGCGAAATGGCCGCCGGACAGGTCTTGCCTGCCGCGGTTTCTGTGAGTTCTCCACCGTCTTCGGGCTTAAATGGAGAGCGAGGAGAGCTGTCGGCTCTCACAGAACTCTGGCCTCCGCACTGTTTGCCATGCAGCCGAACGCAAGACCACACGTCTCCTCCCGGCCTGCTGAGAAACAGGCCGCCGTGCAGGCCCTTTGTAACACTTCTTGGCATGTAGACTCCAAGGCGACACGCTGTCCTCTTCCTTGGAAACCTACGTTGCCCCAGCATGCCAACGCTCACGAAGGCAGTCCGAGCCCGTCTCATGTGCTGGGCCACTTGCATTCAGTGAGGAAAAGCCACCTGCATTGAGGTGAACACTCTGCTCAGCGTTCTTTCCGGGAGCTCACACTTGCCACCTCTCTAGGTTAAGCAGGAAGTCGTAGTGAGGACCAACCTGAGCAAAGAGCACAATTCCTCACGTTACACTGGTAGTCGTTGTAAGAGGAATTGCCAACTACGCCTGGCTGAGGCCTTCCCTGTGTTAAGGAACCAGCCACACTTAGAGGCCTTGAAAGAACAATTTATTCAGCGAAGTTCCCATTGTTTGGCGATGGTCAACCTTTGCAGCGCCAGTACTGCAGGGACTTAGGTTTGCTGCTAACAGGGCTAGGTGACACTGCATACACACAGAAGCAGGCGTTTCCCTTTGGAAGCTTGGATCCCGGTTTCTCAGGGGCTGCTTGCAAGACCCTGCTATTGCCCAGCATCTCTCCTCTGCCCCTACGCCCGTGTAGGAAGCGAGTATTTTAGCCTGAGAAGCAGGGCTCTTGCAACTCTGGCGGAGAGCTAATCCTGCAGCCCACGTTCTTCCTGGGAAACCGCAAGGCGACCCTTGGCCTCAGTGTAGTGGCGAAATGGCCGCCGGACAGGTCTTGCCTGCCGCGGTTTCCGTGAGTTCTCCACCGTCTTCGGGCTTAAATGGAGAGCGAGGAGAGCTGTCGGCTCTCACAGAACTCTGGCCTCCGCACTGTTTGCCATGCAACTGCACGCAAGACCACACGTCTCCTCCCGACCTGCTGAGAAACAGGCATCCGTGTAGGCCCTTGTTAACATTTCCTGGCGTGCAGAGTCCAAGGCGACACGCTGTCCTCTGCGTTGGAAACCTACGTTGCCACAGCTTGCCAAACGCTACCGAAGGCAGTCCTAACCAGTCTCGTGTGCTGCGCAACTTTGATTCGGTTACGAAAAGCCACCTGCATTGAGGTGAACACTCTGCTCAGTGTTCTTTCCGGGAGCTCACAATTGCCCCCTCTCTAGGTTAAGCAGGATGTCGAGGTGAGGTCCAAACTGAGCAAAGAGCACAATTGCTCACTTTGCAGTGGTAGTCGTCGTAAGAGGCATTGCCTACTAGGCCTTGCTAAGGTCTTCGTTCTGTTAGGGAAGTCGCCACACTTAGACGCCTGTAAAGGAAACTTTATTCAGTAAAGTTCCCAGTGTCTTGCGACGGTCTCCCTTCGCAGGGCCAATACAGCAGGGACTTAGGTTTGCTGCTAACTAGGCTAGGTGACCCTGCATACAGAAGCAGGCTTTTCCCTTTGGAAGCTTGGATCCCGGTTTCTCAGGGGCTGCTTGCAAGACCCTGTTATTGCCCAGCATCTCTCCTCTGCCCCTACGCCCGGGTAGGAAGCGAGTATTTTAGCCTGAGAAGCAGGGCTCTTGCAACTCTGGAGGAGAGCTAATCCTGCAGCCCACGTTCGTCATGGGAAACCGCAAGGCGACCCTTGGCCTCAGTGTAGTGGCGAAATGGCCGCCGGAGAGGTCTTGCCTGCCACGGTTTCCGTGAGTTCTCCACCGACTTCTGGCTTAAATGGAGAGCGAGGAGAGCTGTCGGCTCTCACAGAACTCTGGCCTCCGCACTGTTTGCCATGCAGCCGAACGCAAGACCACACGTCTCCTCCCGGCCTGCTGAGAAACAGGCCGCCGTGCAGGCCCTTCGTAACACTTCTTGGCATGTAGACTCCAAGGCGACACGCTGTCCTCTTCCTTGGAAACCTACGTTGCCCCAGCATGCCAACGCTCACGAAGGCAGTCCGAGCCCGTCTCATGTGCTGGGCCACTTGCATTCAGTGAGGAAAAGCCACCTGCATTGAGGTGAACACTCTGCTCAGCGTTCTTTCCGGGAGCTCACACTTGCCGCCTCTCTAGGTTAAGCAGGAAGTCGTAGTGAGGACCAACCTGAGCAAAGAGCACAATTCCTCACGTTACACTGGTAGTCGTCGTAAGAGGAATTGCCAACTACGCCTGGCTGAGGCCTTCCCTGTGTTAAGGAACCAGCCACACTTAGAGGCCTTGAAAGAACAATTTATTCAGCGAAGTTCCCATTGTTTGGCGATGGTCAACCTTTGCAGCGCCAGTACTGCAGGGACTTAGGTTTGCTGCTAACAGGGCTAGGTGACCTTGCATACAGAAGCAGGCGTTTCCCTTTGGAAGCTTGGATCCCGGTTTCTCAGGGGCTGCTTGCAAGACCCTGCTATTGCCCAGCATCTCTCCTCTGCCCCTACAACCGGGTAGGAAGCATTTTAGCCTGAGAAGCAGGGCTCTTGCAACTCTGGCGGAGAGCTAATCCTGCAGCCCACGTTCGTCCTGGGAAACCACAAGGCGACCCTTGGCCTCAGTGTAGTGGCGAAATGGCTGCCGGACAGGTCTTGCCTGCCGCGGTTTCCGTGAGTTCTCCACCGTCTTCGGGCTTAAATGGAGAGCGAGGAGAGCTGTCGGCTCTCACAGAACTCTGGCCTCCGCACTGTTTGCCATGCAACTGCACGCAAGACCACACGTCTCCTCCCGACCTGCTGAGAAACAGGCATCCGTGTAGGCCCTTGTTAACATTTCCTGGCGTGCAGTGTCCAAGGCAACACGCTGTCCTCTGCCTTGGAAACCTACGTTGCCACAGCTTGGCAAACGCTACCGAAGGCAGTCCTAACCAGTCTAGTGTGCTGCGCAGCTTTGATTCGGTTACGAAAAGCCACCTGCATTGAGGTGAACACTCTGCTCAGCGTTCTTTCCGGGAGCTCACAATTGCCCCCTCTCTAGGTTAAGCAGGATGTCGAGGTGAGGTCCAAACTGAGCAAAGAGCACAATTGCTCACTTTGCAGTGGTAGTCGTCGTAAGAGGCATTGCCTACTAGGCCTTGCTAAGGTCTTCGTTCTGTTAGGGAAGTCGCCACACTTAGACGCCTGTAAAGGAAACTTTATTCAGCGAAGTTCCCAGTGTCTTGCGACGGTCTCCCTTCGCAGGGCCAATACAGCAGGGACTTAGGTTTGCTGCTAACTAGGCTAGGTGACCCTGCATACAGAAGCAGGCGTTTCCCTTTGGAAGCTTGGATCCCGGTTTCTCAGGGGCTGCTTGCAAGACCCTGCTATTGCCCAGCATCTCTCCTCTGCCCCTACGCCCGGGTAGGAAGCGAGTATTTTAGCCTGAGAAGCAGGGCTCTTGCAACTCTGGCGGAGAGCTAATCCTGCAGCCCACGTTCGTCCTGGGAAACCGCAAGGCGACCCTTGGCCTCAGTGTAGTGGCGAAATGGCCGCCGGACAGGTCTTGCCTGCCGCGGTTTCCGTGAGTTCTCCACCGTCTTCGGGCTTAAATGGAGAGCGAGGAGAGCTGTCGGCTCTCACAGAACTCTGGCCTCCGCACTGTTTGCCATGCAGCCGAACGCAAGACCGCACGTCTCCTCCCGGCCTGCTGAGAAACAGGCCGCCGTGCAGGCCCTTCGTAACACTTCTTGGCATGTAGACTACAAGGCGACACGCTGTCCTCTTCCTTGGAAACCTACATTGCCCCAGCATGCCAACGCTCATGAAGGCAGTCCGAGCCCGTCTCATGTGCTGGGCCACTTGCATTCAGTGAGGAAAAGCCACCTGCATTGAGGTGAACACTCTGCTCAGCGTTCTTTCCGGGAGCTCACACTTGCCGCCTCTCTAGGTTAAGCAGGAAGTCGTAGTGAGGACCAACCTGAGCAAAGAGCACAATTCCTCACGTTACACTGGTAGTCGTCATAAGAGGAATTGCCAACTACGCCTGGCTGAGGCCTTCCCTGTGTTAAGGAACCAGCCACACTTAGAGGCCTTGAAAGAACAATTTATTCAGCGAAGTTCCCATTGTTTGGCGATGGTCAACCTTTGCAGTGCCAGTACTGCAGGGACTTAGGTTTGCTGCTAACAGGGCTAGGTGACCCTGCATACAGAAGCAGGCGTTTCCCTTTGGAAGCTTGGATCCCGGTTTCTCAGGGGCTGCTTGCAAGACCCTGTTATTGCCCAGCATCTCTCCTCTGCCCCTACGCCCGGGTAGGAAGCGAGTATTTTAGCCTGAGAAGCAGGGCTCTTGCAACTCTGGAGGAGAGCTAATCCTGCAGCCCACGTTCGTCCTGGGAAACCGCAAGGCGACCCTTGGCCTCAGTGTAGTGGCGAAATGGCCGCCGGACAGGTCTTGCCTGCCGCGGTTTCCGTGAGTTCTCCACCGTCTTCGGGCTTAAATGGAGAGCGAGGAGAGCTGTCGGCTCTCACAGAACTCTGGCCTCCGCACTGTTTGCCATGCAACTGCACGCAAGACCACACGTCTCCTCCCGACCTGCTGAGAAACAGGCATCCGTGTAGGCCCTTGTTAACATTTCCTGGCGTGCAGAGTCCAAGGCGACACGCTGTCCTCTGCCTTGGAAACCTACGTTGCCACAGCTTGCCAAACGCTACCGAAGGCAGTCCTAACCAGTCTCGTGTGCTGCGCAACTTTGATTCGGTTACGAAAAGCCACCTGCATTGAGGTGAACACTCTGCTCAGTGTTCTTTCCGGGAGCTCACAATTGCCCCCTCTCTAGGTTAAGCAGGATGTCGAGGTGAGGTCCAAACTGAGCAAAGAGCACAATTGCTCACTTTGCAGTGGTAGTCGTCGTAAGAGGCATTGCCTACTAGGCCTTGCTAAGGTCTTCGTTCTGTTAGGGAAGTCGCCACACTTAGACGCCTGTAAAGGAAACTTTATTCAGTAAAGTTCCCAGTGTCTTGCGACGGTCTCCCTTCGCAGGGCCAATACAGCAGGGACTTAGGTTTGCTGCTAACTAGGCTAGGTGACCCTGCATACAGAAGCAGGCTTTTCCCTTTGGAAGCTTGGATCCCGGTTTCTCAGGGGCTGCTTGCAAGACCCTGTTATTGCCCAGCATCTCTCCTCTGCCCCTACGCCCGGGTAGGAAGCGAGTATTTTAGCCTGAGAAGCAGGGCTCTTGCAACTCTGGAGGAGAGCTAATCCTGCAACCCACGTTCGTCCTGGGAAACCGCAAGGCGACCCTTGGCCTCAGTGTAGTGGCGAAATGGCCGCCGGAGAGGTCTTGCCTGCCACGGTTTCCGTGAGTTCTCCACCGACTTCTGGCTTAAATGGAGAGCGAGGAGAGCTGTCGGCTCTCACAGAACTCTGGCCTCCGCACTGTTTGCCATGCAGCCGAACGCAAGACCACACGTCTCCTCCCGGCCTGCTGAGAAACAGGCCGCCGTGCAGGCCCTTCGTAACACTTCTTGGCATGTAGACTCCAAGGCGACACGCTGTCCTCTTCCTTGGAAACCTACGTTGCCCCAGCATGCCAACGCTCACGAAGGCAGTCCGAGCCCGTCTCATGTGCTGGGCCACTTGCATTCAGTGAGGAAAAGCCACCTGCATTGAGGTGAACACTCTGCTCAGCGTTCTTTCCGGGAGCTCACACTTGCCGCCTCTCTAGGTTAAGCAGGAAGTCGTAGTGAGGACCAACCTGAGCAAAGAGCACAATTCCTCACGTTACACTGGTAGTCGTCGTAAGAGGAATTGCCAACTACGCCTGGCTGAGGCCTTCCCTGTGTTAAGGAACCAGCCACACTTAGAGGCCTTGAAAGAACAATTTATTCAGCGAAGTTCCCATTGTTTGGCGATGGTCAACCTTTGCAGCGCCAGTACTGCAGGGACTTAGGTTTGCTGCTAACAGGGCTAGGTGACCTTGCATACAGAAGCAGGCGTTTCCCTTTGGAAGCTTGGATCCCGGTTTCTCAGGGGCTGCTTGCAAGACCCTGCTATTGCCCAGCATCTCTCCTCTGCCCCTACAACCGGGTAGGAAGCATTTTAGCCTGAGAAGCAGGGCTCTTGCAACTCTGGCGGAGAGCTAATCCTGCAGCCCACGTTCGTCCTGGGAAACCACAAGGCGACCCTTGGCCTCAGTGTAGTGGCGAAATGGCTGCCGGACAGGTCTTGCCTGCCGCGGTTTCCGTGAGTTCTCCACCGTCTTCGGGCTTAAATGGAGAACGAGGAGAGCTGTCGGCTCTCACAGAACTCTGGCCTCCGCACTGTTTGCCATGCAACTGCACGCAAGACCACACGTCTCCTCCCGACCTGCTGAGAAACAGGCATCCGTGTAGGCCCTTGTTAACATTTCCTGGCGTGCAGAGTCCAAGGCAACACGCTGTCCTCTGCCTTGGAAACCTACGTTGCCACAGCTTGCCAAACGCTACCGAAGGCAGTCCTAACCAGTCTAGTGTGCTGCGCAGCTTTGATTCGGTTACGAAAAGCCACCTGCATTGAGGTGAACACTCTGCTCAGCGTTCTTTCCGGGAGCTCACAATTGCCCCCTCTGTAGGTTAAGCAGGATGTCGAGGTGAGGTCCAAACTGAGCAAAGAGCACAATTGCTCACTTTGCAGTGGTAGTCGTCGTAAGAGGCATTGCCTACTAGGCCTTGCTAAGGTCTTCGTTCTGTTAGGGAAGTCGCCACACTTAGACGCCTGTAAAGGAAACTTTATTCAGCGAAGTTCCCAGTGTCTTGCGACGGTCTCCCTTCGCAGGGCCAATACAGCAGGGACTTAGGTTTGCTGCTAACTAGGCTAGGTGACCCTGCATACAGAAGCAGGCGTTTCCCTTTGGAAGCTTGGATCCCGGTTTCTCAGGGGCTGCTTGCAAGACCCTGCTATTGCCCAGCATCTCTCCTCTGCCCCTACGCCCGGGTAGGAAGCGAGTATTTTAGCCTGAGAAGCAGGGCTCTTGCAACTCTGGCGGAGAGCTAATCCTGCAGCCCACGTTCGTCCTGGGAAACCGCAAGGCGACCCTTGGCCTCAGTGTAGTGGCGAAATGGCCGCCGGACAGGTCTTGCCTGCCGCGGTTTCCGTGAGTTCTCCACCGTCTTCGGGCTTAAATGGAGAGCGAGGAGAGCTGTCGGCTCTCACAGAACTCTGGCCTCCGCACTGTTTGCCATGCAGCCGAACGCAAGACCGCACGTCTCCTCCCGGCCTGCTGAGAAACAGGCCGCCGTGCAGGCCCTTCGTAACACTTCTTGGCATGTAGACTACAAGGCGACACGCTGTCCTCTTCCTTGGAAACCTACATTGCCCCAGCATGCCAACGCTCATGAAGGCAGTCCGAGCCCGTCTCATGTGCTGGGCCACTTGCATTCAGTGAGGAAAAGCCACCTGCATTGAGGTGAACACTCTGCTCAGCGTTCTTTCCGGGAGCTCACACTTGCCGCCTCTCTAGGTTAAGCAGGAAGTCGTAGTGAGGACCAACCTGAGCAAAGAGCACAATTCCTCACGTTACACTGGTAGTCGTCATAAGAGGAATTGCCAACTACGCCTGGCTGAGGCCTTCCCTGTGTTAAGGAACCAGCCACACTTAGAGGCCTTGAAAGAACAATTTATTCAGCGAAGTTCCCATTGTTTGGCGATGGTCAACCTTTGCAGTGCCAGTACTGCAGGGACTTAGGTTTGCTGCTAACAGGGCTAGGTGACCCTGCATACAGAAGCAGGCGTTTCCCTTTGGAAGCTTGGATCCCGGTTTCTCAGGAGCTGCTTGCAAGACCCTGCTATTGCCCAGCATCTCTCCTCTGCCCCTACGCCCGGGTAGGAAGCGAGTATTTTAGCCTGAGAAGCAGGGCTCTTGCAACTCTGGTGGAGAGCTAATCCTGCAGCCCACGTTCGTCCTGGGAAACCGCAAGGAGACAGTTGGCCTCAGTGTAGTGGTGAAATGGCCGCCGGACAGGTCTTGCCTGCCGCGGTTTCCGTGAGTTCTCCACCGTCTTCGGGCTTAAATGGAGAGCGAGGAGAGCTGTCGGCTCTCACAGAACTCTGGCCTCTGCACTGTTTGCCATGCAACTGCACGCAAGACCACACGTCTCCTCCCGACCTGCTGAGAAACAGGCATCCGTGTAGGCCCTTGTTAACATTTCCTGGCGTGCAGAGTCCAAGGCGACACGCTGTCCTCTGCCTTGGAAACCTACGTTGCCACAGCTTGCCAAACGCTACCGAAGGCAGTCCTAACCAGTCTCGTGTGCTGCGCAGCTTTGATTCGGTTACGAAAAGCCACCTGCATTGAGGTGAACACTCTGCTCAGCGTTCTTTCCGGGAGCTCACAATTGCCCCCTCTCTAGGTTAAGCAGGATGTCGAGGTGAGGTCCAAACTGAGCAAAGAGCACAATTGCTCACTTTGCAGTGGTAGTCGTCGTAAGAGGCATTGCCTACTAGGCCTTGCTAAGGTCTTCGTTCTGTTAGGGAAGTCGCCACACTTAGACGCCTGTAAAGGAAACTTTATTCAGCGAAGTTCCCAGTGTCTTGCGACGGTCTCCCTTCGCAGGGCCAATACAGCAGGGACTTAGGTTTGCTGCTAACTAGGCTAGGTGACCCTGCATACAGAAGCAGGCATTTCCCTTTGGAAGCTTGGATCCCGGTTTCTCAGGGGCTGCTTGCAAGACCCTGCTATTGCCCAGCATCTCTCCTCTGCCCCTACGCCCGGGTAGGAAGCGAGTATTTTAGCCTGAGAAGCAGGGCTCTTGCAACTCTGGCGGAGAGCTAATCCTGCAGCCCACGTTCGTCCTGGGAAACCGCAAGGCGACCCTTGGCCTCAGTGTAGTGGCGAAATGGCCGCCAGACAGGTCTTGCCTGCCGCGGTTTCCGTGAGTTCTCCACCGTCTTCGGGCTTAAATGGAGAGCGAGGAGAGCAGTCAGCTCTCACAGAACTCTGGCCTCCGCACTGTTTGCCATGCAGCCGGATGCAAGACCGCACGTCTCCTCCCGGCCTGCTGAGAAACAGGCCACCGTGCAGGCCCTTCGTAACACTTCTTGGCATGTAGACTCCAAGGCGACACGCTGTCCTCTTCCTTGGAAACCTACGTTGCCCCAGCATGCCAACGCTCACGAAGGCAGTCCGAGCCCGTCTCATGTGCTGGGCCACTTGCATTCAGTGAGGAAAAGCCACCTGCATTGAGGTGAACACTCTGCTCAGCGTTCTTTCCGGGAGCTCACACTTGCCGCCTCTCTAGGTTAAGCAGGAAGTCGTAGTGAGGACCAACCTGAGCAAAGAGCACAATTCCTCACGTTACACTGGTAGTCGTCGTAAGAGGAATTGCCAACTACGCCTGGCTGAGGCCTTCCCTGTGTTAAGGAACCAGCCACACTTAGAGGCCTTGAAAGAACAATTTATTCAGCGAAGTTCCCATTGTTTGGCGATGGTCAACCTTTGCAGCGCCAGTACTGCAGGGACTTAGGTTTGCTGCTAACAGGGCTAGGTGACCCTGCATACAGAAGCAGGCGTTTCCCTTTGGAAGCTTGGATCCCGGTTTCTCAGGGGCTGCTTGCAAGACCCTGCTATTGCCCAGCATCTCTCCTCTGCCCCTACGCCCGGGTAGGAAGCGAGTATTTTAGCCTGAGAAGCAGGGCTCTTGCAACTCTGGCGGAGAGCTAATCCTGCAGCCCACGTTCGTCCTGGGAAACCGCAAGGCGACCCTTGGCCTCAGTGTAGTGGCGAAATGGCCGCCAGACAGGTCTTGCCTGCCGCGGTTTCCGTGAGTTCTCCACCGTCTTCGGGCTTAAATGGAGAGCGAGGAGAGCTGTCAGCTCTCACAGAACTCTGGCCTCCGCACTGTTTGCCATGCAGCCGGAAGCAAGACCGCACGTCTCCTCCCGGCCGGCTGAGAAACAGGCCGCCGTGCAGGCCCTTCGTAACACTTCTTGGCATGTAGACTCCAAGGCGACACGCTGTCCTCTTCCTTGGAAACCTACGTTGCCCCAGCATGCCAACGCTCACGAAGGCAGTCCGAGCCCGTCTCATGTGCTGGGCCACTTGCATTCAGTGAGGAAAAGCCACCTGCATTGAGGTGAACACTCTGCTCAGCGTTCTTTCCGGGAGCTCACACTTGCCGCCTCTCTAGGTTAAGCAGGAAGTCGTAGTGAGGACCAACCTGAGCAAAGAGCACAATTCCTCACGTTACACTGGTAGTCGTCGTAAGAGGAATTGCCAACTACGCCTGGCTGAGGCCTTCCCTGTGTTAAGGAACCAGCCACACTTAGAGGCCTTGAAAGAACAATTTATTCAGCGAAGTTCCCATTGTTTGGCGATGGTCAACCTTTGCAGCGCCAGTACTGCAGGGACTTAGGTTTGCTGCTAACAGGGCTAGGTGACCCTGCATACAGAAGCAGGCGTTTCCCTTTGGAAGCTTGGATCCCGGTTTCTCAGGGCTGCTTGCAAGACCCTGCTATTGCCCAGCATCTCTCCTCTGCCCCTACGCCCGGGTAGGAAGCGAGTATTTTAGCCTGAGAAGCAGGGCTCTTGCAACTCTGGAGGAGAGCTAATCCTGCAGCCCACGTTCGTCCTGGGAAACCGCAAGGCGACCCTTGGCCTCAGTGTAGTGGCGAAATGGCCGCCGGACAGGTCTTGCCTGCCGCGGTTTCCATGAGTTCTCCACCGTCTTCGGGCTTAAATGGAGAGCAAGGAGAGCTGTCGGCTCTCACAGAACTCTGGCCTCCGCACTTTTTGCCATGCAGCCGAACGCAAGACCACACGTCTCCTCCCGGCCTGCTGAGAAACAGGCCGCCGTGCAGGCCCTTCGTAACACTTCTTGGCATGTAGACTCCAAGGCGACACGCTGTCCTCTTCCTTGGAAACCTACGTTGCCCCAGCATGCCAACGCTCACGAAGGCAGTCCGAGCCCGTCTCATGTGCTGGGCCACTTGCATTCAGTGAGGAAAAGCCACCTGCATTGAGGTGAACACTCTGCTCAGCGTTCTTTCCGGGAGCTCACACTTGCCACCTCTCTAGGTTAAGCAGGAAGTCGTAGTGAGGACCAACCTGAGCAAAGAGCACAATTCCTCACGTTACACTGGTAGTCGTCGTAAGAGGAATTGCCAACTACGCCTGGCTGAGGCCTTCCCTGTGTTAAGGAACCAGCCACACTTAGAGGCCTTGAAAGAACAATTTATTCAGCGAAGTTCCCATTGTTTGGTGATGGTCAACCTTTGCAGCGCCAGTACTGCAGGGACTTAGGTTTGCTGCTAACAGGGCTAGGTGACCCTGCATACATACAGAAGCAGGCGTTTCCCTTTGGAAGCTTGGATCCCGGTTTCTCAGGGGCTGCTTGCAAGACCCTGCTATTGCCCAGCATCTCTCCTCTGCCCCTACGCCCGGGTAGGAAGCGAGTATTTTAGCCTGAGAAGCAGGGCTCTTGCAACTCTGGAGGAGAGCTAATCCTGCAGCCCACGTTCGTCCTGGGAAACCGCAAGGCGACCCTTGGCCTCAGTGTAGTGGCGAAATGGCCGCCGGACAGGTCTTGCCTGCCGCGGTTTCCGTGAGTTCTCCACCGTCTTCGGGCTTAAATGGAGAGCGAGGAGAGCTGTCGGCTCTCACAGAACTCTGGCCTCCGCACTGTTTGCCATGCAACTGCACGCAAGACCACACGTCTCCTCCCGACCTGCTGAGAAACAGGCATCCGTGTAGGCCCTTGTTAACATTTCCTGGCGTGCAGAGTCCAAGGCGACACGCTGTCCTCTGCCTTGGAAACCTACGTTGCCACAGCTTGCCAAACGCTACCGAAGGCAGTCCTAACCAGTCTCGTGTGCTGCGCAGCTTTGATTCGGTTACGAAAAGCCACCTGCATTGAGGTGAACACTCTGCTCAGCGTTCTTTCCGGGAGCTCACAATTGCCCCCTCTCTAGGTTAAGCAGGATGTCGAGGTGAGGTCCAAACTGAGCAAAGAGCACAATTGCTCACTTTGCAGTGGTAGTCGTCGTAAGAGGCATTGCCTACTAGGCCTTGCTAAGGTCTTCGTTCTGTTAGGGAAGTCGCCACACTTAGACGCCTGTAAAGGAAACTTTATTCAGCGAAGTTCCCAGTGTCTTGCGACGGTCTCCCTTCGCAGGGCCAATACAGCAGGGACTTAGGTTTGCTGCTAACTAGGCTAGGTGACCCTGCATACAGAAGCAGCCTTTTCCCTTTGGAAGCTTGGATCCCGGTTTCTCAGGGGCTGCTTGCAAGACCCTGCTATTGCCCAGCATCTCTCCTCTGCCCCTACGACCGGGTAGGAAGCGAGTATTTTAGCCTGAAAAGCAGGGCTCTTGCAACTCTGGCGGAGAGCTAATCCTGCAGCCCACGTTCGTCCTGGGAAACCGCAAGGCGACCCTTGGCCTCAGTGTAGTGGCGAAATGGCCGCCGGACAGGTCTTGCCTGCCGCGGTTTCCGTGAGTTCTCCACCGTCTTCGGGCTTAAATGGAGAGCGAGGAGAGCTGTCGGCTCTCACAGAACTCTGGCCTCCGCACTGTTTGCCATGCAGCCGAACGCAAGACCACACGTCTCCTCCCGGCCTGCTGAGAAACAGGTCACCGTGCAGGCCCTTCGTAACACTTCTTGGCATGTAGACTCCAAGGCGACACGCTGTCCTCTTCCTTGGAAACCTACGTTGCCCCAGCATGCCAAAGCTCACGAAGGCAGTCCGAGCCCGTCTCATGTGCTGGGCCACTTGCATTCAGTGAGGAAAAGCCACCTGCATTGAGGTGAACACTCTGCTCAGCGTTCTTTCCGGGAGCTCACACTTGCCGCCTCTCTAGGTTAAGCAGGAAGTCGTAGTGAGGACCAACCTGAGCAAAGAGCACAATTCCTCACGTTACACTGGTAGTCGTCGTAAGAGGAATTGCCAACTACGCCTGGCTGAGGCCTTCCCTGTGTTAAGGAACCAGCCACACTTAGAGGCCTTGAAAGAACAATTTATTCAGCGAAGTTCCCATTGTTTGGCGATGGTCAACCTTTGCAGCGCCAGTACTGCAGGGACTTAGGTTTGCTGCTAACAGGGCTAGGTGACCCTGCATACAGAAGCAGGCGTTTCCCTTTGGAAGCTTGGATCCCGGTTTCTCAGGGGCTGCTTGCAAGACCCTGCTATTGCCCAGCATCTCTCCTCTGCCCCTACGCCCGGGTAGGAAGTGAGTATTTTAGCCTGAGAAGCAGGGCTCTTGCAACTCTGGAGGAGAGCTAATCCTGCAGCCCACGTTCGTCCTGGGAAACCGCAAGGCGACCCTTGGCCTCAGTGTAGTGGCGAAATGGCCGCCGGACAGGTCTTGCCTGCCGCGGTTTCCGTGAGTTCTCCACCGTCTTCGGGCTTAAATGGAGAGCGAGGAGAGCTGTCGGCTCTCACAGAACTCTGGCCTCCGCACTGTTTGCCATGCAACTGCACGCAAGACCACACGTCTCCTCCCGACCTGCTGAGAAACAGGCATCCGTGTAGGCCCTTGTTAACATTTCCTGGCGTGCAGAGTCCAAGGCGACACGCTGTCCTCTGCCTTGGAAACCTACGTTGCCACAGCTTGCCAAACGCTACCGAAGGCAGTCCTAACCAGTCTCGTGTGCTGCGCAGCTTTGATTCGGTTACGAAAAGCCAGCTGCATTGAGGTGAACACTCTGCTCAGCGTTCTTTCCGGGAGCTCACAATTGCCCCCTCTCTAGGTTAAGCAGGATGTCGAGGTGAGGTCCAAACTGAGCAAAGAGCACAATTGCTCACTTTGCAGTGGTAGACGTCGTAAGAGGCATTGCCTACTAGGCCTTGCTAAGGTCTTCGTTCTGTTAGGGAAGTCGCCACACTTAGACGCCTGTAAAGGAAACTTTATTCAGCGAAGTTCCCAGTGTCTTGCGACGGTCTCCCTTCGCAGGGCCAATACAGCAGGGACTTAGGTTTGCTGCTAACTAGGCTAGGTGACCCTGCATACAGAAGCAGGCGTTTCCCTTTGGAAGCTTGGATCCCGGTTTCTCAGGGGCTGCTTGCAAGACCCTGCTATTGCCCAGCATCTCTCCTCTGCCCCTACGCCCGGGTAGGAAGCGAGTATTTTAGCCTGAGAAGCAGGGCTCTTGCAACTCTGGCGGAGAGCTAATCCTGCAGCCCACGTTCGTCCTGGGAAACCGCAAGGCGACCCTTGGCCTCAGTGTAGTGGCGAAATGGCCGCCAGACAGGTCTTGCCTGCCGCGGTTTCCGTGAGTTCTCCACCGTCTTCGGGCTTAAATGGAGAGCGAGGAGAGCTGTCGGCTCTCACAGAACTCTGGCCTCCGCACTGTTTGCCATGCAGCCGAACGCAAGACCGCACGTCTCCTCCCGGCCTGCTGAGAAACAGGCCGCCGTGCAGGCCCTTCGTAACACTTCTTGGCATGTAGACTCCAAGGCGACACGCTGTCCTCTTCCTTGGAAACCTACGTTGCCCCAGCATGCCAACGCTCACGAAGGCAGTCCGAGCCCGTCTCATGTGCTGGGCCACTTGCATTCAGTGAGGAAAAGCCACCTGCATTGAGGTGAACACTCTGCTCAGCGTTCTTTCCGGGAGCTCACACTTGCCGCCTCCCTAGGTTAAGCAGGAAGTCGTAGTGAGGACCAACCTGAGCAAAGAGCAGAATTCCTCACGTTACACTGGTAGTCGTCGTAAGAGGAATTGCCAACTACGCCTGGCTGAGGCCTTCCCTGTGTTAAGGAACCAGCCACACTTAGAGGCCTTGAAAGAACAATTTATTCAGCGAAGTTCCCATTGTTTGGCGATGGTCAACCTTTGCAGCGCCAGTACTGCAGGGACTTAGGTTTGCTGCTAACAGGGCTAGGTGACCCTGCATACAGAAGCAGGCGTTTCCCTTTGGAAGCTTGGATCCCGGTTTCTCAGGGGCTGCTTGCAAGACCCTGCTATTGCCCAGCATCTCTCCTCTGCCCCTACACCCGGGTAGGAAGCATTTTAGCCTGAGAAGCAGGGCTCTTGCAACTCTGGCGGAGAGCTAATCCTGCAGCCCACGTTCGTCCTGGGAAACCGCAAGGTGACCCTTGGCCTCAGTGTAGTGGCGAAATGGCCGCCGGACAGGTCTTGCCTGCCGCGGTTTCCGTGAGTTCTCCACCGTCTTCGGGCTTAAATGGAGAGCGAGGAGAGCTGTCGGCTCTCACAGAACTCTGGCCTCCGCACTGTTTGCCATGCAACTGCACGCAAGACCACACGTCTCCTCCCGACCTGCTGAGAAACAGGCATCCGTGTAGGCCCTTGTTAACATTTCCTGGCGTGCAGAGTCCAAGGCGACACGCTGTCCTCTGCCTTGGAAACCTACGTTGCCACAGCTTGCCAAACGCTACCGAAGGCAGTCCTAACCAGTCTCGTGTGCTGCGCAGCTTTGATTCGGTTACGAAAAGCCACCTGCATTGAGGTGAACACTCTGCTCAGCGTTCTTTCCGGGAGCTCACAATTGCCCCCTCTCTAGGTTAAGCAGGATGTCGAGGTGAGGTCCAAACTGAGCAAAGAGCAAATTGCTCACTTTGCAGTGGTAGTCGTTGTAAGAGGCATTGCCTACTAGGCCTTGCTAAGGTCTTCGTTCTGTTAGGGAAGTCGCCACACTTAGACGCCTGTAAAGGAAACTTTATTCAGCGAAGTTCCCAGTGTCTTGCGACGGTCTCCCTTCGCAGGGCCAATACAGCAGGGACTTAGGTTTGCTGCTAACTAGGCTAGGTGACCCTGCATACAGAAGCAGGCGTTTCCCTTTGGAAGCTTGGATCCCGGTTTCTCAGGGGCTGCTTGCAAGACCCTGCTATTGCCCAGCATCTCTCCTCTGCCCCTACGCCCGGGTAGGAAGCGAGTATTTTAGCCTGAGAAGCAGGGCTCTTGCAACTCTGGCGGAGAGCTAATCCTGCAGCCCACGTTCGTCCTGGGAAACCACAAGGGGACCCTTGGCCTCAGTGTAGTGGCGAAATGGCCGCCGGAGAGGTCTTGCCTGCCGTGGTTTACGTGAGTTCTCCACCATCTTCGGGCTTAAATGGAGAGCGAGGAGAGCTGTCGGCTCTCACAGAACTCTGGCCTCCGCACTGTTTGCCATGCAGCCGAACGCAAGACCACACGTCTCCTCCCGGCCTGCTGAGAAACAGGCCGCCGTGCAGGCCCTTCGTAACACTTCTTGGCATGTAGACTCCAAGGCGACACGCTGTCCTCTTCCTTGGAAACCTACGTTGCCCCAGCATGCCAACGCTCACGAAGGCAGTCCGAGCCCGTCTCATGTGCTGGGCCACTTGCATTCAGTGAGGAAAAGCCACCTGCATTGAGGTGAACACTCTGCTCAGCGTTCTTTCCGGGAGCTCACACTTGCCACCTCTCTAGGTTAAGCAGGAAGTCGTAGTGAGGACCAACCTGAGCAAAGAGCACAATTCCTCACGTTACACTGGTAGTCGTCGTAAGAGGAATTGCCAACTACGCCTGGCTGAGGCCTTCCCTGTGTTAAGGAACCAGCCACACTTAGAGGCCTTGAAAGAACAATTTATTCAGTGAAGTTCCCATTGTTTGGCGATGGTCAACCTTTGCAGCGCCAGTACTGCAGGGACTTAGGTTTGCTGCTAACAGGGCTAGGTGACCCTGCATACAGAAGCAGGCGTTTCCCTTTGGAAGCTTGGATCCCGGTTTCTCAGGGGCTGCTTGCAAGACCCTGTTATTGCCCAGCATCTCTCCTCTGCCCCTACACCCGGGTAGGAAGCGAGTATTTTAGCCTGAGAAGCAGGGCTCTTGCAACTCTGGAGGAGAGCTAATCCTGCAGCCCACGTTTGTCCTGGGAAACCGCAAGGCGACCCTTGGCCTCAGTGTAGTGGCGAAATGGCCGCCGGACAGGTCTTGCCTGCCGCGGTTTCCGTGAGTTCTCCACCGTCTTCGGGCTTAAATGGAGAGCGAGGAGAGCTGTCGGCTCTCACAGAACTCTGGACTCCGCACTGTTTGCCATGCAACTGCACGCAAGACCACACGTCTCCTCCCGACCTGCTGAGAAACAGGCATCCGTGTAGGCCCTTGTTAACATTTCCTGGTGTGCAGAGTCCAAGGCGACACGCTGTCCTCTGCCTTGGAAACCTATGTTGCCACAGCTTGCCAAACGCTACCGAAGGCAGTCCTAACCAGTCTCGTGTGCTGCGCAGCTTTGATTCGGTTACGAAAAGCCACCTGCATTGAGGTGAACACTCTGCTCAGCGTTCTTTCCGGGAGCTCACAATTGCCCCCTCTCTAGGTTAAGCAGGATGTCGAGGTGAGGTCCAAACTGAGCAAAGAGCACAATTGCTCACTTTGCAGTGGTAGTCGTCGTAAGAGGCATTGCCTACTAGGCCTTGCTAAGGTCTTCGTTCTGTTAGGGAAGTCGCCACACTTAGACGCCTGTAAAGGAAACTTTATTCAGCGAAGTTCCCAGTGTCTTGCGACGGTCTCCCTTCGCAGGGCCAATACAGCAGGGACTTAGGTTTGCTGCTAACTAGGCTAGGTGACCCTGCATACAGAAGCAGGCGTTTCCCTTTGGAAGCTTGGATCCCGGTTTCTCAGGGGCTGCTTGCAAGACCCTGCTATTGCCCAGCATCTCTCCTCTGCCCCTACGCCCGGGTAGGAAGCGAGTATTTTAGCCTGAGAAGCAGGGCTCTTGCAACTCTGGCGGAGAGCTAATCCTGCAGCCCACGTTCGTCCTGGGAAACCGCAAGGCGACCCTTGGCCTCAGTGTAGTGGCGAAATGGCCGCCAGACAGGTCTTGCCTGCCGCGGTTTCCGTGAGTTCTCCACCGTCTTCGGGCTTAAATGGAGAGCGAGGAGAGCTGTCGGCTCTCACAGAACTCTGGCCTCCGCACTGTTTGCCATGCAGCCGAACGCAAGACCGCACGTCTCCTCCCGGCCTGCTGAGAAACAGGCCGCCGTGCAGGCCCTTCGTAACACTTCTTGGCATGTAGACTCCAAGGCGACACGCTGTCCTCTTCCTTGGAAACCTACGTTGCCCCAGCATGCCAACGCTCACGAAGGCAGTCCGAGCCCGTCTCATGTGCTGGGCCACTTGCATTCAGTGAGGAAAAGCCACCTGCATTGAGGTGAACACTCTGCTCAGCGTTCTTTCCGGGAGCTCACACTTGCCGCCTCTCTAGGTTAAGCAGGAAGTCGTAGTGAGGACCAACCTGAGCAAAGAGCACAATTCCTCACGTTACACTGGTAGTCGTCGTAAGAGGAATTGCCAACTACGCCTGGCTGAGGCCTTCCCTGTGTTAAGGAACCAGCCACACTTAGAGGCCTTGAAAGAACAATTTATTCAGCGAAGTTCCCATTGTTTGGCGATGGTCAACCTTTGCAGCGCCAGTACTGCAGGGACTTAGGTTTGCTGCTAACAGGGCTAGGTGACCCTGCATACAGAAGCAGGCGTTTCCCTTTGGAAGCTTGGATCCCGGTTTCTCAGGGGCTGCTTGCAAGACCCTGCTATTGCCCAGCATCTCTCCTCTGCCCCTACACCCGGGTAGGAAGCATTTTAGCCTGAGAAGCAGGGCTCTTGCAACTCTGGCGGAGAGCTAATCCTGCAGCCCACGTTCGTCCTGGGAAACCGCAAGGTGACCCTTGGCCTCAGTGTAGTGGCGAAATGGCCGCCGGACAGGTCTTGCCTGCCGCGGTTTCCGTGAGTTCTCCACCATCTTCGGGCTTAAATGGAGAGCGAGGAGAGCTGTCGGCTCTCACAGAACTCTGGCCTCCGCACTGTTTGCCATGCAGCCGAACGCAAGACCACACGTCTCCTCCCGGCCTGCTGAGAAACAGGCCGCCGTGCAGGCCCTTCGTAACACTTCTTGGCATGTAGACTCCAAGGCGACACGCTGTCCTCTTCCTTGGAAACCTACGTTGCCCCAGCATGCCAACGCTCACGAAGGCAGTCCGAGCCCGTCTCATGTGCTGGGCCACTTGCATTCAGTGAGGAAAAGCCACCTGCATTGAGGTGAACACTCTGCTCAGCGTTCTTTCCGGGAGCTCACACTTGCCGCCTCTCTAGGTTAAGCAGGAAGTCGTAGTGAGGACCAACCTGAGCAAAGAGCACAATTCCTCACGTTACACTGGTAGTCGTCGTAAGAGGAATTGCCAACTACGCCTGGCTGAGGCCTTCCCTGTGTTAAGGAACCAGCCACACTTAGAGGCCTTGAAAGAACAATTTATTCAGCGAAGTTCCCATTGTTTGGCGATGGTCAACCTTTGCAGCGCCAGTACTGCAGGGACTTAGGTTTGCTGCTAACAGGGCTAGGTGACCCTGCATACAGAAGCAGGCGTTTCCCTTTGGAAGCTTGGATCCCGGTTTCTCAGGGGCTGCTTGCAAGACCCTGTTATTGCCCAGCATCTCTCCTCTGCCCCTACACCCGGGTAGGAAGCGAGTATTTTAGCCTGAGAAGCAGGGCTCTTGCAACTCTGGAGGAGAGCTAATCCTGCAGCCCACGTTCGTCCTGGGAAACCGCAAGGCGACCCTTGGCCTCAGTGTAGTGGCGAAATGGCCGCCGGACAGGTCTTGCCTGCCACGGTTTCCGTGAGTTCTCCACCGTCTTCGGGCTTAAATGGAGAGCGAGGAGAGCTGTCGGCTCTCACAGAACTCTGGCCTCCGCACTGTTTGCCATGCAACTGCACGCAAGACCACACGTCTCCTCCCGACCTGCTGAGAAACAGGCATCCGTGTAGGCCCTTGTTAACATTTCCTGGTGTGCAGAGTCCAAGGCGACACGCTGTCCTCTGCCTTGGAAACCTATGTTGCCACAGCTTGCCAAACGCTACCGAAGGCAGTCCTAACCAGTCTCGTGTGCTGCGCAGCTTTGATTCGGTTACGAAAAGCCACCTGCATTGAGGTGAACACTCTGCTCAGCGTTCTTTCCGGGAGCTCACAATTGCCCCCTCTCTAGGTTAAGCAGGATGTCGAGGTGAGGTCCAAACTGAGCAAAGAGCACAATTGCTCACTTTGCAGTGGTAGTCGTCGTAAGAGGCATTGCCTACTAGGCCTTGCTAAGGTCTTCGTTCTGTTAGGGAAGTCGCCACACTTAGACGCCTGTAAAGGAAACTTTATTCAGCGAAGTTCCCAGTGTCTTGCGACGGTCTCCCTTCGCAGGGCCAATACAGCAGGGACTTAGGTTTGCTGCTAACTAGGCTAGGTGACCCTGCATACAGAAGCAGGCGTTTCCCTTTGGAAGCTTGGATCCCGGTTTCTCAGGGGCTGCTTGCAAGACCCTGCTATTGCCCAGCATCTCTCCTCTGCCCCTACGCCCGGGTAGGAAGCGAGTATTTTAGCCTGAGAAGCAGGGCTCTTGCAACTCTGGCGGAGAGCTAATCCTGCAGCCCACGTTCATCCTGGGAAACCGCAAGGCGACCCTTGGCCTCAGTGTAGTGGCGAAATGGCCGCCGGACAGGTCTTGCCTGCCGCAGTTTCCGTGAGTTCTCCACCGTCTTCGGGCTTAAATGGAGAGCGAGGAGAGCTGTCGGCTCTCACAGAACTCTGGCCTCCGCACTGTTTGCCATGCAGCCGAACGCAAGACCACACGTCTCCTCCCGGCCTGCTGAGAAACAGGCCGCCGTGCAGGCCCTTCGTAACACTTCTTGGCATGTAGACTCCAAGGCGACACGCTGTCCTCTTCCTTGGAAACCTACGTTGCCCCAGCATGCCAACGCTCATGAAGGCAGTCCGAGCCCGTCTCATGTGCTGGGCCACTTGCATTCAGTGAGGAAAAGCCACCTGCATTGAGGTGAACACTCTGCTCAGCGTTCTTTCCGGGAGCTCACACTTGCCGCCTCTCTAGGTTAAGCAGGAAGTCGTAGTGAGGACCAACCTGAGCAAAGAGCACAATTCCTCACGTTACACTGGTAGTCGTCGTAAGAGGAATTGCCAACTACGCCTGGCTGAGACCTTCCCTGTGTTAAGGAACCAGCCACACTTAGAGGCCTTGAAAGAACAATTTATTCAGCGAAGTTCCCATTGTTTGGCGATGGTCAACCTTTGCAGCGCCAGTACTGCAGGGACTTAGGTTTGCTGCTAACAGGGCTAGGTGACCCTGCATACAGAAGCAGGCGTTTCCCTTTGGAAGCTTGGATCCCGGTTTCTCAGGGGCTGCTTGCAAGACCCTGCTATTGCCCAGCATCTGTCCTCTGCCCCTACGCCCGGGTAGGAAGCGAGTATTTTAGCCTGAGAAGCAGGGCTCTTGCAACTCTGGAGGAGAGCTAATCCTGCAGCCCACGTTCGTCCTGGGAAACCGCAAGGAGACAGTTGGCCTCAGTGTAGTGGTGAAATGGCCGCCGGACAGGTCTTGCCTGCCGCGGTTTCCGTGAGTTCTCCACCGTCTTCGGGCTTAAATGGAGAGCGAGGAGAGCTGTCGGCTCTCACAGAACTCTGGCCTCTGCACTGTTTGCCATGCAACTGCACGCAAGACCACACGTCTCCTCCCGACCTGCTGAGAAACAGGCATCCGTGTAGGCCCTTGTTAACATTTCCTGGCGTGCAGAGTCCAAGGCGACACGCTGTCCTCTGCCTTGGAAACCTACGTTGCCACAGCTTGCCAAACGCTACCGAAGGCAGTCCTAACCAGTCTCGTGTGCTGCGCAGCTTTGATTCGGTTACGAAAAGCCACCTGCATTGAGGTGAACACTCTGCTCAGCGTTCTTTCCGGGAGCTCACAATTGCCCCCTCTCTAGGTTAAGCAGGATGTCGAGGTGAGGTCCAAACTGAGCAAAGAGCACAATTGCTCACTTTGCAGTGGTAGTCGTCGTAAGAGGCATTGCCTACTAGGCCTTGCTAAGGTCTTCGTTCTGTTAGGGAAGTCGCCACACTTAGACGCCTGTAAAGGAAACTTTATTCAGCGAAGTTCCCAGTGTCTTGCGACGGTCTCCCTTCGCAGGGCCAATACAGCAGGGACTTAGGTTTGCTGCTAACTAGGCTAGGTGACCCTGCATACAGAAGCAGGCGTTTCCCTTTGGAAGCTTGGATCCCGGTTTCTCAGGGGCTGCTTGCAAGACCCTGCTATTGCCCAGCATCTCTCCTCTGCCCCTACGCCCGGGTAGGAAGCGAGTATTTTAGCCTGAGAAGCAGGGCTCTTGCAACTCTGGCGGAGAGCTAATCCTGCAGCCCACGTTCGTCCTGGGAAACCGCAAGGCGACCCTTGGCCTCAGTGTAGTGGCGAAATGGCCGCCAGACAGGTCTTGCCTGCCGCGGTTTCCGTGAGTTCTCCACCGTGTTCGGGCTTAAATGGAGAGCGAAGAGAGCTGTCGGCTCTCACAGAACTCTGGCCTCTGCACTGTTTGCCATGCAGCTGAACGCAAGACCGCACGTCTCCTCCCGGCCTGCTGAGAAACAGGCCACCGTGCAGGCCCTTCGTAACACTTCTTGGCATGTAGACTCCAAGGCGACACGCTGTCCTCTTCCTTGGAAACCTACGTTGCCCCAGCATGCCAACGCTCACGAAGGCAGTCCGAGCCCGTCTCATGTGCTGGGCCACTTGCATTCAGTGAGGAAAAGCCACCTGCATTGAGGTGAACACTCTGCTCAGCGTTCTTTCTGGGAGCTCACACTTGCCGCCTCTCTAGGTTAAGCAGGAAGTCGTAGTGAGGACCAACCTGAGCAAAGAGCACAATTCCTCAAGTTACACTGGTAGTCGTCGTAAGAGGAATTGCCAACTACGCCTGGCTGAGGCCTTCCCTGTGTTAAGGAACCAGCCACACTTAGAGGCCTTGAAAGAACAATTTATTCAGCGAAGTTCCCATTGTTTGGCGATGGTCAACCTTTGCAGCGCCAGTACTGCAGGGACTTAGGTTTGCTGCTAACAGGGCTAGGTGACCCTGCATACAGAAGCAGGCCTTTCCCTTTGGAAGCTTGGATCCCGGTTTCTCAGGGGCTGCTTGCAAGACCCTGCTATTGCCCAGCATCTCTCCTCTGCCCCTACGCCCGGGTAGGAAGCGAGTATTTTAGCCTGAGAAGCAGGGCTCTTGCAACTCTGGCGGAGAGCTAATCCTGCAGCCCACGTTCGTCCTGGGAAACCGCAAGGCGACCCTTGGCCTCAGTGTAGTGGCGAAATGGCCGCCAGACAGGTCTTGCCTGCCGCGGTTTCCGTGAGTTCTCCACCGTCTTCGGGCTTAAATGGAGAGCGAGGAGAGCTGTCAGCTCTCACAGAACTCTGGCCTCCGCATTGTTTGCCATGCAGCCGGAAGCAAGACCACACGTCTCCTCCCGGCCGGCTGAGAAACAGGCCGCCGTGCAGGCCCTTCGTAACACTTCTTGGCATGTAGACTCCAAGGCGACACGCTGTCCTCTTCCTTGGAAACCTACGTTGCCCCAGCATGCCAACGCTCACGAAGGCAGTCCGAGCCCGTCTCATGTGCTGGGCCACTTGCATTCAGTGAGGAAAAGCCACCTGCATTGAGGTGAACACTCTGCTCAGCGTTCTTTCCGGGAGCTCACACTTGCCGCCTCTCTAGGTTAAGCAGGAAGTCGTAGTGAGGACCAACCTGAGCAAAGAGCACAATTCCTCACGTTACACTGGTAGTCGTCGTAAGAGGAATTGCCAACTACGCCTGGCTGAGGCCTTCCCTGTGTTAAGGAACCAGCCACACTTAGAGGCCTTGAAAGAACAATTTATTCAGCGAAGTTCCCATTGTTTGGCGATGGTCAACCTTTGCAGCGCCAGTACTGCAGGGACTTAGGTTTGCTGCTAACAGGGCTAGGTGACCCTGCATACAGAAGCAGGCGTTTCCCTTTGGAAGCTTGGATCCCGGTTTCTCAGGGGCTGCTTGCAAGACCCTGCTATTGCCCAGCATCTCTCCTCTGCCCCTACGCCCGGGTAGGAAGCGAGTATTTTAGCCTGAGAAGCAGGGCTCTTGCAACTCTGGAGGAGAGCTAATCCTGCAGCCCACGTTCGTCCTGGGAAACCGCAAGGCGACCCTTGGCCTCAGTGTAGTGGCGAAATGGCCGCCGGACAGGTCTTGCCTGCCGCGGTTTCCGTGAGTTCTCCACCGTCTTCGGGCTTAAATGGAGAGCGAGGAGAGCTGTCGGCTCTCACAGAACTCTGGCCTCCGCACTGTTTGCCATGCAACTGCACGCAAGACCACACGTCTCCTCCCGACCTGCTGAGAAACAGGCATCCGTGTAGGCCCTTGTTAACATTTCCTGGCGTGCAGAGTCCAAGGCGACACGCTGTCCTCTGCCTTGGAAACCTACGTTGCCACAGCTTGCCAAACGCTACCGAAGGCAGTCCTAACCAGTCTCGTGTGCTGCGCAGCTTTGATTCGGTTACGAAAAGCCACCTGCATTGAGGTGAACACTCTGCTCAGCGTTCTTTCCGGGAGCTCACAATTGCCCCCTCTCTAGGTTAAGCAGGATGTCGAGGTGAGGTCCAAACTGAGCAAAGAGCACAATTGCTCACTTTGCAGTGGTAGTCGTCGTAAGAGGCATTGCCTACTAGGCCTTGCTAAGGTCTTCGTTCTGTTAGGGAAGTCGCCACACTTAGACGCCTGTAAAGGAAACTTTATTCAGCGAAGTTCCCAGTGTCTTGCGACGGTCTCCCTTCGCAGGGCCAATACAGCAGGTTCTTAGGTTTGCTGCTAACTAGGCTAGGTGACCCTGCATACAGAAGCAGGCTTTTCCCTTTGGAAGCTTGGATCCCGGTTTCTCAGGGGCTGCTTGCAAGACCCTGCTATTGCCCAGCATCTCTCCTCTGCCCCTACGCCCGGGTAGGAAGCGAGTATTTTAGCCTGAGAAGCAGGGCTCTTGCAACTCTGGAGGAGAGCTAATCCTGCAGCCCACGTTCGTCCTGGGAAACCGCAAGGCGACCCTTGGCCTCAGTGTAGTGGCAAAATGGCCGCCGGGAAAGTCTTGCCTGCCGCGGTTACCGTGAGTTCTCCACCGTCTTCGGGCTTAAATGGAGAGCGAGGAGAGCTGTCGGCTCTCACAGAACTCTGGCCTCCGCACTGTTTGCCATGCAGCTAAACGCAAGACCACACGTCTCCTCCCGGCCTGCTGAGAAACAGGCCGCCGTGCAGGACCTTCGTAACACTTCTTGGCATGTAGACTCCAAGGCGACACGCTGTCCTCTTCCTTGGAAACCTACGTTGCCCCAGCATGCCAACGCTCACGAAGGCAGTCCGAGCCCGTCTCATGTGCTGGGCCACTTGCATTCAGTGAGGAAAAGCCACCTGCATTGAGGTGAACACTCTGCTCAACGTTCTTTCCGGGAGCTCACACTTGCCGCCTCTCTAGGTTAAGCAGGAAGTCGTAGTGAGGACCAACCTGAGCAAAGAGCACAATTCCTCACGTTACACTGGTAGTCGTCGTAAGAGGAATTGCCAACTACGCCTGGCTGAGGCCTTCCCTGTGTTAAGGAACCAGCCACACTTAGAGGCCTTGAAAGAACAATTTATTCAGCGAAGTTCCCATTGTTTGGCGATGGTCAACCTTTGCAGCGCCAGTACTGCAGGGACTTAGGTTTGCTGCTAACAGGGCTAGGTGACCCTGCATACAGAAGCAGGCGTTTCCCTTTGGAAGCTTGGATCCCGGTTTCTCAGGGGCTGCTTGCAAGACCCTGCTATTGCCCAGCATCTCTCCTCTGCCCCTACGCCCGGGTAGGAAGCGAGTATTTTAGCCTGAGAAGCAGGGCTCTTGCAACTCTGGAGGAGAGCTAATCCTGCAGCCCACGTTCGTCCTGGGAAACCGCAAGGCGACCCTTGGCCTCAGTGTAGTGGCGAAATGGCCGCCGGACAGGTCTTGCCTGCCGCGGTTTCCGTGAGTTCTCCACCGTCTTCGGGCTTAAATGGAGAGCGAGGAGAGCTGTCGGCTCTCACAGAACTCTGGCCTCCGCACTGTTTGCCATGCAACTGCACGCAAGACCACACGTCTCCTCCCGACCTGCTGAGAAACAGGCATCCGTGTAGGCCCTTGTTAACATTTCCTGGCGTGCAGAGTCCAAGGCGACACGCTGTCCTCTGCCTTGGAAACCTACGTTGCCACAGCTTGCCAAACGCTACCGAAGGCAGTCCTAACCAGTCTCGTGTGCTGCGCAGCTTTGATTCGGTTACGAAAAGCCACCTGCATTGAGGTGAACACTCTGCTCAGCGTTCTTTCCGGGAGCTCACAATTGCCCCCTCTCTAGGTTAAGCAGGATGTCGAGGTGAGGTCCAAACTGAGCAAAGAGCACAATTGCTCACTTTGCAGTGGTAGTCGTCGTAAGAGGCATTGCCTACTAGGCCTTGCTAAGGTCTTCGTTCTGTTAGGGAAGTCGCCACACTTAGACGCCTGTAAAGGAAACTTTATTCAGCGAAGTTCCCAGTGTCTTGCGACGGTCTCCCTTCGCAGGGCCAATACAGCAGGTTCTTAGGTTTGCTGCTAACTAGGCTAGGTGACCCTGCATACAGAAGCAGGCTTTTCCCTTTGGAAGCTTGGATCCCGGTTTCTCAGGGGCTGCTTGCAAGACCCTGCTATTGCCCAGCATCTCTCCTCTGCCCCTACGCCCGGGTAGGAAGCGAGTATTTTAGCCTGAGAAGCAGGGCTCTTGCAACTCTGGAGGAGAGCTAATCCTGCAGCCCACGTTCGTCCTGGGAAACCGCAAGGCGACCCTTGGCCTCAGTGTAGTGGCAAAATGGCCGCCGGGAAAGTCTTGCCTGCCGCGGTTACCGTGAGTTCTCCACCGTCTTCGGGCTTAAATGGAGAGCGAGGAGAGCTGTCGGCTCTCACAGAACTCTGGCCTCCGCACTGTTTGCCATGCAGCTAAACGCAAGACCACACGTCTCCTCCCGGCCTGCTGAGAAACAGGCCGCCGTGCAGGCCCTTCGTAACACTTCTTGGCATGTAGACTCCAAGGCGACACGCTGTCCTCTTCCTTGGAAACCTACGTTGCCCCAGCATGCCAACGCTCACGAAGGCAGTCCGAGCCCGTCTCATGTGCTGGGCCACTTGCATTCAGTGAGGAAAAGCCACCTGCATTGAGGTGAACACTCTGCTCAACGTTCTTTCCGGGACCTCACACTTGCCGCCTCTCTAGGTTAAGCAGGAAGTCGTAGTGAGGACCAACCTGAGCAAAGAGCACAATTCCTCACGTTACACTGGTAGTCGTCGTAAGAGGAATTGCCAACTACGCCTGGCTGAGGCCTTCCCTGTGTTAAGGAACCAGCCACACTTAGAGGCCTTGAAAGAACAATTTATTCAGCGAAGTTCCCATTGTTTGGCGATGGTCAACCTTTGCAGCGCCAGTACTGCAGGGACTTAGGTTTGCTGCTAACAGGGCTAGGTGACCCTGCATACAGAAGCAGGCGTTTCCCTTTGGAAGCTTGGATCCCGGTTTCTCAGGGGCTGTTTGCAAGACCCTGCTATTTCCCAGCATCTCTCCTCTGCCCCTACGCCCGGGTAGGAAGCGAGTATTTTAGCCTGAGAAGCAGGGCTCTTGCAACTCTGGAGGAGAGCTAATCCTGCAGCCCACGTTCGTCCTGGGAAACCGCAAGGAGACCCTTGGCCTCAGTGTAGTGGCGAAATGGCCGCCGGACAGGTCTTGCCTGCCGCGGTTTCCGTGAGTTCTCCACCGTCTTCGGGCTTAAATGGAGAGCGAGGAGAGCTGTCGGCTCTCACAGAACTCTGGCCTCCGCACTGTTTGCCATGCAACTGCACGCAAGACCACACGTCTCCTCCCGACCTGCTGAGAAACAGGCATCCGTGTAGGCCCTTGTTAACATTTCCTGGCGTGCAGAGTCCAAGGCGACACGCTGTCCTCTGCCTTGGAAACCTACGTTGCCACAGCTTGCCAAACGCTACCGAAGGCAGTCCTAACCAGTCTCGTGTGCTGCGCAGCTTTGATTCGGTTACGAAAAGCCACCTGCATTGAGGTGAACACTCTGCTCAGCGTTCTTTCCGGGAGCTCACAATTGCCCCCTCTCTAGGTTAAGCAGGATGTCGAGGTGAGGTCCAAACTGAGCAAAGAGCACAATTGCTCACTTTGCAGTGGTAGTCGTCGTAAGAGGCATTGCCTACTAGGCCTTGCTAAGGTCTTCGTTCTGTTAGGGAAGTCGCCACACTTAGACGCCTGTAAAGGAAACTTTATTCAGCGAAGTTCCCAGTGTCTTGCGACGGTCTCCCTTCGCAGGGCCAATACAGCAGGGACTTAGGTTTGCTGCTAACTAGGCTAGGTGACCCTGCATACAGAAGCAGGCGTTTCCCTTTGGAAGCTTGGATCCCGGTTTCTCAGGGGCTGCTTGCAAGACCCTGCTATTGCCCAGCATCTCTCCTCTGCCCCTACACCCAGGTAGGAAGCGAGTATTTTAGCCTGAGAAGCAGGGCTGTTGCAACTCTGGAGGAGAGCTAATCCTGCAGCCCACGTTCGTCCTGGGAAACTGCAAGGCGACCCTTGGCCTCAGTGTAGTGGCGAAATGGCCGCCGGACAGGTCTTGCCTGCCACGGTTTCCGTGAGTTCTCCAGCGTCTTCAGGCTTAAATGGAGAGCGAGGAGAGCTTTCGGCTCTCACAGAACTCTGGCCTCCGCACTGTTTGCCATGCAGCCGAACGCAAGACCACACGTCTCCTCCCGGCCTGCTGAGAAACAGGCCGCCGTGCAGGCCCTTCGTAACACTTCTTGGCATGTAGACTCCAAGGCGACACGCTGTCCTCTTCCTTGGAAACCTACGTTGCCCCAGCATGCCAACGCTCACGAAGGCAGTCCGAGCCCGTCTCATGTGCTGGGCCACTTGCATTCAGTGAGGAAAAGCCACCTGCATTGAGGTGAACACTCTGCTCAGCGTTCTTTCCGGGAGCTCACACTTGCCGCCTCTCTAGGTTAAGCAGGAAGTCGTAGTGAGGACCAACCTGAGCAAAGAGCACAATTCCTCACGTTACACTGGTAGTCGTCATAAGAGGAATTGCCAACTACGCCTGGCTGAGGCCTTCCCTGTGTTAAGGAACCAGCCACACTTAGAGGCCTTGAAAGAACAATTTATTCAGTGAAGTTCCCATTGTTTGGCGATGGTCAACCTTTGCAGCGCCAGTACTGCAGGGACTTAGGTTTGCTGCTAACAGGGCTAGGTGACCCTGCATACAGAAGCAGGCGTTTCCCTTTGGAAGCTTGGATCCCGGTTTCTCAGGGGCTGCTTGCAAGACCCTGCTATTGCCCAGCATCTCTCCTCTGCCCCTACGCCCGGGTAGGAAGCGAGTATTTTAGCCTGAGAAGCAGGGCTCTTGCAACTCTGGAGGAGAGCTAATCCTGCAGCCCACGTTCGTCCTGGGAAACCGCAAGGCGACCCTTGGCCTCAGTGTAGTGGCGAAATGGCCGCCGGACAGGTCTTGCCTGCCGCGGTTTCCGTGAGTTCTCCACCGTCTTCGGGCTTAAATGGAGAGCGAGGAGAGCTGTCGGCTCTCACAGAACTCTGGCCTCCGCACTGTTTGCCATGCAACTGCACGCAAGACCACACGTCTCCTCCCGACCTGCTGAGAAACAGGCATCCGTGTAGGCCCTTGTTAACATTTCCTGGCGTGCAGAGTCCAAGGCGACACGCTGTCCTCTGCCTTGGAAACCTACGTTGCCACAGCTTGCCAAACGCTACCGAAGGCAGTCCTAACCAGTCTCGTGTGCTGCGCAACTTTGATTCGGTTACGAAAAGCCACCTGCATTGAGGTGAACACTCTGCTCAGCGTGCTTTCCGGGAGCTCACAATTGCCCCCTCTCTAGGTTAAGCAGGATGTCGAGGTGAGGTCCAAACTGAGCAAAGAGCACAATTGCTCACTTTGCAGTGGTAGTCGTCGTAAGAGGCATTGCCTACTAGGCCTTGCTAAGGTCTTCGTTCTGTTAGGGAAGTCGCCACACTTAGACGCCTGTAAAGGAAACTTTATTCAGCGAAGTTCCCAGTGTCTTGCGACGGTCTCCCTTCACAGGGCCAATACAGCAGGGACTTAGGTTTGCTGCTAACTAGGCTAGGTGACCCTGCATACAGAAGCAGGCGTTTCCCTTTGGAAGCTTGGATCCCGGTTTCTCAGGGGCTGCTTGCAAGACCCTGCTATTGCCCAGCATCTCTCCTCTGCCCCTACGCCCGGGTAGGAAGCGAGTATTTTAGCCTGAGAAGCAGGGCTCTTGCAACTCTGGCGGAGAGCTAATCCTGCAGCCCACGTTCGTCCTGGGAAACCGCAAGGCGACCCTTGGCCTCAGTGTAGTGGCGAAATGGCCGCCGGACAGGTCTTGCCTGCCGCGGTTTCCGTGAGTTCTCCACCGTCTTCGGGCTTAAATGGAGAGCGAGGAGAGCTGTCGGCTCTCACAGAACTCTGGCCTCCGCACTGTTTGCCATGCAACTGCACACAAGACCACACGTCTCCTCCCGACCTGCTGAGAAACAGGCACCCGTGTAGGCCCTTGTTAACATTTCCTGGCGTGCAGAGTCCAAGGCGACACGCTGTCCTCTGCCTTGGAAACCTACGTTGCCACAGCTTGCCAAATGCTACCGAAGGCAGTCCTAACCAGTCTCGTGTGCTGCGCAGCTTTGATTCGGTTACGAAAAGCCACCTGCATTGAGGTGAACACTCTGCTCAGCGTTCTTTCCGGGAGCTCACAATTGCCCCCTCTCTAGGTTAAGCAGGATGTCGAGGTGAGGTCCAAACTGAGCAAAGAGCACAATTGCTCACTTTGCAGTGGTAGTCGTCGTAAGAGGCATTGCCTACTAGGCCTTGCTAAGGTCTTCGTTCTGTTAGGGAAGTCGCCACACTTAGACGCCTGTAAAGGAAACTTTATTCAGCGAAGTTCCCAGTGTCTTGCGACGGTCTCCCTTCGCAGGGCCAATACAGCAGGGACTTAGGTTTGCTGCTAACTAGGCTAGGTGACCCTGCATACAGAAGCAGGCGTTTCCCTTTGGAAGCTTGGATCCCGGTTTCTCAGGGGCTGCTTGCAAGACCCTGCTATTGCCCAGCATCTCTCCTCTGCCCCTACGCCCGGGTAGGAAGCGAGTATTTTAGCCTGAGAAGCAGGGCTCTTGCAACTCTGGAGGAGAGCTAATCCTGCAGCCCACGTTCGTCCTGGGAAACCGCAAGGCGACCCTTGGCCTCAGTGTAGTGGCGAAATGGCCGCCGGGAAGGTCTTGCCTGCCACGGTTTCCGTGAGTTCTCCACCGTCTTCGGGCTTAAATGGAGAGCGAGGAGAGCTGTCAGCTCTCACAGAACTCTGGCCTCCGCACTGTTTGCCATGCAGCTGAACGCAAGACCGCACGTCTCCTCCCGGCCTGCTGAGAAACAGGCCGCCGTGCAGGCCCTTCGTAACACTTCTTGGCATGTAGACTCCAAGGCGACACGCTGTCCTCTTCCTTGGAAACCTACGTTGCCCCAGCATGCCAACGCTCACGAAGGCAGTCCGAGCCCGTCTCATGTGCTGGGCCACTTGCATTCAGTGAGGAAAAGCCACCTGCATTGAGGTGAACACTCTGCTCAGCGTTCTTTCCGGGAGCTCACACTTGCCGCCTCTCTTGGTTAAGCAGGAAGTCGTAGTGAGGACCAACCTGAGCAAAGAGCACAATTCCTCACGTTACACTGGTAGTCGTCGTAAGAGGAATTGCCAACTACGCCTGGCTGAGGCCTTCCCTGTGTTAAGGAACCAGCCACACTTAGAGGCCTTGAAAGAACAATTTATTCAGCGAAGTTCCCATTGTTTGGCGATGGTCAACCTTTGCAGCGCCAGTACTGCAGGGACTTAGGTTTGCTGCTAACAGGGCTAGGTGACCCTGCATACAGAAGCAGGCGTTTCCCTTTGGAAGCTTGGATCCCGGTTTCTCAGGGGCTGCTTGCAAGACCCTGCTATTGCCCAGCATCTGTCTTCTGCCCCTACGCCCGGGTAGGAAGCGAGTATTTTAGCCTGAGAAGCAGGGCTCTTGCAACTCTGGAGGAGAGCTAATCCTGCAGCCCACGTTCGTCCTGGGCAACCGCAAGGCGACCCTTGGCCTCAGTGTAGTGGCGAAATGTCCGCCGGACAGTTCTTGCCTGCCGCGGTTTCCGTGAGTTCTCCACCATCTTCGGGCTTAAATGGAGAGCGAGGAGAGCTGTCGGCTCTCACAGAACTCTGGCCTCCGCACTGTTTGCCATGCAACTGCACGCAAGACCACACGTCTCCTCCCGACCTGCTGAGAAACAGGCATCCGTGTAGGCCCTTGTTAACATTTCCTGGCGTGCAGAGTCCAAGGCGACACGCTGTCCTCTGCCTTGGAAACCTACGTTGCCACAGCTTGCCAATCGCTACCGAAGGCAGTCCTAACCAGTCTCGTGTGCTGCGCAGCTTTGATTCGGTTACGAAAAGCCACCTGCATTGAGGTGAACACTCTGCTCAGCGTTCTTTCCGGGAGCTCACAATTGCCCCCTCTCTAGGTTAAGCAGGATGTCGAGGTGAGGTCCAAACTGAGCAAAGAGCACAATTGCTCACTTTGCAGTGGTAGTCGTCGTAAGAGGCATTGCCTACTAGGCCTTGCTAAGGTCTTCGTTCTGTTAGGGAAGTCGCCACACTTAGACGCCTGTAAAGGAAACTTTATTCAGCGAAGTTCCCAGTGTCTTGCGACGGTCTCCCTTCGCAGGGCCAATACAGCAGGGACTTAGGTTTGCTGCTAACTAGGCTAGGTGACCCTGCATACAGAAGCAGGCGTTTCCCTTTGGAAGCTTGGATCCCGGTTTCTCAGGGGCTGCTTGCAAGACCCTGCTATTGCCCAGCATCTCTCCTCTGCCCCTACACCCAGGTAGGAAGCGAGTATTTTAGCCTGAGAAGCAGGGCTGTTGCAACTCTGGAGGAGAGCTAATCCTGCAGCCCACGTTCGTCCTGGGAAACTGCAAGGCGACCCTTGGCCTCAGTGTAGTGGCGAAATGGCCGCCGGACAGGTCTTGCCTGCCACGGTTTCCGTGAGTTCTCCAGCGTCTTCAGGCTTAAATGGAGAGCGAGGAGAGCTTTCGGCTCTCACAGAACTCTGGCCTCCGCACTGTTTGCCATGCAGCCGAACGCAAGACCACACGTCTCCTCCCGGCCTGCTGAGAAACAGGCCGCCGTGCAGGCCCTTCGTAACACTTCTTGGCATGTAGACTCCAAGGCGACACGCTGTCCTCTTCCTTGGAAACCTACGTTGCCCCAGCATGCCAACGCTCACGAAGGCAGTCCGAGCCCGTCTCATGTGCTGGGCCACTTGCATTCAGTGAGGAAAAGCCACCTGCATTGAGGTGAACACTCTGCTCAGCGTTCTTTCCGGGAGCTCACACTTGCCGCCTCTCTAGGTTAAGCAGGAAGTCGTAGTGAGGACCAACCTGAGCAAAGAGCACAATTCCTCACGTTACACTGGTAGTCGTCATAAGAGGAATTGCCAACTACGCCTGGCTGAGGCCTTCCCTGTGTTAAGGAACCAGCCACACTTAGAGGCCTTGAAAGAACAATTTATTCAGTGAAGTTCCCATTGTTTGGCGATGGTCAACCTTTGCAGCGCCAGTACTGCAGGGACTTAGGTTTGCTGCTAACAGGGCTAGGTGACCCTGCATACAGAAGCAGGCGTTTCCCTTTGGAAGCTTGGATCCCGGTTTCTCAGGGGCTGCTTGCAAGACCCTGCTATTGCCCAGCATCTCTCCTCTGCCCCTACGCCCGGGTAGGAAGCGAGTATTTTAGCCTGAGAAGCAGGGCTCTTGCAACTCTGGAGGAGAGCTAATCCTGCAGCCCACGTTCGTCCTGGGAAACCGCAAGGCGACCCTTGGCCTCAGTGTAGTGGCGAAATGGCCGCCGGACAGGTCTTGCCTGCCGCGGTTTCCGTGAGTTCTCCACCGTCTTCGGGCTTAAATGGAGAGCGAGGAGAGCTGTCGGCTCTCACAGAACTCTGGCCTCCGCACTGTTTGCCATGCAACTGCACGCAAGACCACACGTCTCCTCCCGACCTGCTGAGAAACAGGCATCCGTGTAGGCCCTTGTTAACATTTCCTGGCGTGCAGAGTCCAAGGCGACACGCTGTCCTCTGCCTTGGAAACCTACGTTGCCACAGCTTGCCAAACGCTACCGAAGGCAGTCCTAACCAGTCTCGTGTGCTGCGCAACTTTGATTCGGTTACGAAAAGCCACCTGCATTGAGGTGAACACTCTGCTCAGCGTGCTTTCCGGGAGCTCACAATTGCCCCCTCTCTAGGTTAAGCAGGATGTCGAGGTGAGGTCCAAACTGAGCAAAGAGCACAATTGCTCACTTTGCAGTGGTAGTCGTCGTAAGAGGCATTGCCTACTAGGCCTTGCTAAGGTCTTCGTTCTGTTAGGGAAGTCGCCACACTTAGACGCCTGTAAAGGAAACTTTATTCAGCGAAGTTCCCAGTGTCTTGCGACGGTCTCCCTTCACAGGGCCAATACAGCAGGGACTTAGGTTTGCTGCTAACTAGGCTAGGTGACCCTGCATACAGAAGCAGGCGTTTCCCTTTGGAAGCTTGGATCCCGGTTTCTCAGGGGCTGCTTGCAAGACCCTGCTATTGCCCAGCATCTCTCCTCTGCCCCTACGCCCGGGTAGGAAGCGAGTATTTTAGCCTGAGAAGCAGGGCTCTTGCAACTCTGGCGGAGAGCTAATCCTGCAGCCCACGTTCGTCCTGGGAAACCGCAAGGCGACCCTTGGCCTCAGTGTAGTGGCGAAATGGCCGCCGGACAGGTCTTGCCTGCCGCGGTTTCCGTGAGTTCTCCACCGTCTTCGGGCTTAAATGGAGAGCGAGGAGAGCTGTCGGCTCTCACAGAACTCTGGCCTCCGCACTGTTTGCCATGCAACTGCACACAAGACCACACGTCTCCTCCCGACCTGCTGAGAAACAGGCACCCGTGTAGGCCCTTGTTAACATTTCCTGGCGTGCAGAGTCCAAGGCGACACGCTGTCCTCTGCCTTGGAAACCTACGTTGCCACAGCTTGCCAAATGCTACCGAAGGCAGTCCTAACCAGTCTCGTGTGCTGCGCAGCTTTGATTCGGTTACGAAAAGCCACCTGCATTGAGGTGAACACTCTGCTCAGCGTTCTTTCCGGGAGCTCACAATTGCCCCCTCTCTAGGTTAAGCAGGATGTCGAGGTGAGGTCCAAACTGAGCAAAGAGCACAATTGCTCACTTTGCAGTGGTAGTCGTCGTAAGAGGCATTGCCTACTAGGCCTTGCTAAGGTCTTCGTTCTGTTAGGGAAGTCGCCACACTTAGACGCCTGTAAAGGAAACTTTATTCAGCGAAGTTCCCAGTGTCTTGCGACGGTCTCCCTTCGCAGGGCCAATACAGCAGGGACTTAGGTTTGCTGCTAACTAGGCTAGGTGACCCTGCATACAGAAGCAGGCGTTTCCCTTTGGAAGCTTGGATCCCGGTTTCTCAGGGGCTGCTTGCAAGACCCTGCTATTGCCCAGCATCTCTCCTCTGCCCCTACGCCCGGGTAGGAAGCGAGTATTTTAGCCTGAGAAGCAGGGCTCTTGCAACTCTGGAGGAGAGCTAATCCTGCAGCCCACGTTCGTCCTGGGAAACCGCAAGGCGACCCTTGGCCTCAGTGTAGTGGCGAAATGGCCGCCGGGAAGGTCTTGCCTGCCACGGTTTCCGTGAGTTCTCCACCGTCTTCGGGCTTAAATGGAGAGCGAGGAGAGCTGTCAGCTCTCACAGAACTCTGGCCTCCGCACTGTTTGCCATGCAGCTGAACGCAAGACCGCACGTCTCCTCCCGGCCTGCTGAGAAACAGGCCGCCGTGCAGGCCCTTCGTAACACTTCTTGGCATGTAGACTCCAAGGCGACACGCTGTCCTCTTCCTTGGAAACCTACGTTGCCCCAGCATGCCAACGCTCACGAAGGCAGTCCGAGCCCGTCTCATGTGCTGGGCCACTTGCATTCAGTGAGGAAAAGCCACCTGCATTGAGGTGAACACTCTGCTCAGCGTTCTTTCCGGGAGCTCACACTTGCCGCCTCTCTTGGTTAAGCAGGAAGTCGTAGTGAGGACCAACCTGAGCAAAGAGCACAATTCCTCACGTTACACTGGTAGTCGTCGTAAGAGGAATTGCCAACTACGCCTGGCTGAGGCCTTCCCTGTGTTAAGGAACCAGCCACACTTAGAGGCCTTGAAAGAACAATTTATTCAGCGAAGTTCCCATTGTTTGGCGATGGTCAACCTTTGCAGCGCCAGTACTGCAGGGACTTAGGTTTGCTGCTAACAGGGCTAGGTGACCCTGCATACAGAAGCAGGCGTTTCCCTTTGGAAGCTTGGATCCCGGTTTCTCAGGGGCTGCTTGCAAGACCCTGCTATTGCCCAGCATCTGTCTTCTGCCCCTACGCCCGGGTAGGAAGCGAGTATTTTAGCCTGAGAAGCAGGGCTCTTGCAACTCTGGAGGAGAGCTAATCCTGCAGCCCACGTTCGTCCTGGGCAACCGCAAGGCGACCCTTGGCCTCAGTGTAGTGGCGAAATGTCCGCCGGACAGTTCTTGCCTGCCGCGGTTTCCGTGAGTTCTCCACCATCTTCGGGCTTAAATGGAGAGCGAGGAGAGCTGTCGGCTCTCACAGAACTCTGGCCTCCGCACTGTTTGCCATGCAACTGCACGCAAGACCACACGTCTCCTCCCGACCTGCTGAGAAACAGGCATCCGTGTAGGCCCTTGTTAACATTTCCTGGCGTGCAGAGTCCAAGGCGACACGCTGTCCTCTGCCTTGGAAACCTACGTTGCCACAGCTTGCCAATCGCTACCGAAGGCAGTCCTAACCAGTCTCGTGTGCTGCGCAGCTTTGATTCGGTTACGAAAAGCCACCTGCATTGAGGTGAACACTCTGCTCAGCGTTCTTTCCGGGAGCTCACAATTGCCCCCTCTCTAGGTTAAGCAGGATGTCGAGGTGAGGTCCAAACTGAGCAAAGAGCACAATTGCTCACTTTGCAGTGGTAGTCGTCGTAAGAGGCATTGCCTACTAGGCCTTGCTAAGGTCTTCGTTCTGTTAGGGAAGTCGCCACACTTAGACGCCTGTAAAGGAAACTTTATTCAGCGAAGTTCCCAGTGTCTTGCGACGGTCTCCCTTCGCAGGGCCAATACAGCAGGGACTTAGGTTTGCTGCTAACTAGGCTAGGTGACCCTGCATACAGAAGCAGGCGTTTCCCTTTGGAAGCTTGGATCCCGGTTTCTAAGGGGCTGCTTGCAAGACCCTGCTATTGCCCAGCATCTCTCCTCTGCCCCTACACCTGGGTAGGAAGTGAGTATTTTAGCCTGAGAAGCAGGGCTCTTGCAACTCTGGTGGAGAGCTAATCCTGCAGCCCACGTTCGTCCTGGGAAACTGCAAGGCGACCCTTGGCCTCACTATAGTGGCGAAATGGCCGCCGGACAGGTCTTGCCTGCCGCGGTTTCCGTGAGTTCTCCACCGTCTTCGGGCTTAAATGGAGAGCGTGGAGAGCTGTCGGCTCTCACAGAACTCTGGCCTCCGCACTGTTTGCCATGCAGCTGAACGCAAGACCGCACGTCTCCTCCCGGCCTGCTGAGAAACAGGCCGCCGTGCAGGCCCTTCGTAACACTTCTTGGCATGTAGACTCCAAGGCGACACGCTGTCCTCTTCCTTGGAAACCTACGTTGCCCCAGCATGCCAACGCTCACGAAGGCAGTCCGAGCCCGTCTCATGTGCTGGGCCACTTGCATTCAGTGAGGAAAAGCCACCTGCATTGAGGTGAACACTCTGCTCAGCGTTCTTTCCGGGAGCTCACACTTGCCGCCTCTCTAGGTTAAGCAGGAAGTCGTAGTGAGGACCAACCTGAGCAAAGAGCACAATTCCTCACGTTACACTGGTAGTCGTCGTAAGAGGAATTGCCAACTACGCCTGGCTGAGGCCTTCCCTGTGTTAAGGAACCAGCCACACTTAGAGGCCTTGAAAGAACAATTTATTCAGCGAAGTTCCCATTGTTTGGCGATGGTCAACCTTTGCAGCGCCAGTACTGCAGGGACTTAGGTTTGCTGCTAACAGGGCTAGGTGACCCTGCATACAGAAGCAGGTGTTTCCCTTTGGAAGCTTGGATCCCGGTTTCTCAGGGGCTGCTTGCAAGACCCTGCTATTGCCCAGCATCTCTCCTCTGCCCCTACGCCCGGGTAGGAAGCGAGTATTTTAGCCTGAGAAGCAGGGCTCTTGCAACTCTGGCGGAGAGCTAATCCTGCAGCCCACGTTCGTCCTGGGAAACCGCAAGGCGACCCTTGGCCTCAGTGTAGTGGCGAAATGGCCGCCGGACAGGTCTTGCCTGCCGCGGTTTCCGTGAGTTCTCCACCGTCTTCGGGCTTAAATGGAGAGTGAGGAGAGCTGTCGGCTCTCACAGAACTCTGGCCTCCGCACTGTTTGCCATGCAACTGCACGCAAGACCACACGTCTCCTCCCGACCTGCTGAGAAACAGGCATCCGTGTAGGCCCTTGTTAACATTTCCTGGCGTGCAGAGTCCAAGGCGACACGCTGTCCTCTGCCTTGGAAACCTACGTTGCCACAGCTTGCCAAACGCTACCGAAGGCAGTCCTAACCAGTCTCGTGTGCTGCGCAGCTTTGATTCGGTTACGAAAAGCCACCTGCATTGAGGTGAACACTCTGCTCAGCGTTCTTTCCGGGAGCTCACAATTGCCCCCTCTCTAGGTTAAGCAGGATGTCGAGGTGAGGTCCAAACTGAGCAAAGAGCACAATTGCTCACTTTGCAGTGGTAGTCGTCGTAAGAGGCATTGCCTACTAGGCCTTGCTAAGGTCTTCGTTCTGTTAGGGAAGTCGCCACACTTAGACGCCTGTAAAGGAAACTTTATTCAGCGAAGTTCCCAGTGTCTTGCGACGGTCTCCCTTCGCAGGGCCAATACAGCAGGGACTTAGGTTTGCTGCTAACTAGGCTAGGTGACCCTGCATACAGAAGCAGGCGTTTCCCTTTGGAAGCTTGGATCCCGGTTTCTCAGGGGCTGCTTGCAAGACCCTGCTATTGCCCAGCATCTCTCCTCTGCCCCTACGCCCGGGTAGGAAGCGAGTATTTTAGCCTGAGAAGCAGGGCTCTTGCAACTCTGGCGGAGAGCTAATCCTGCAGCCCACGTTCGTCCTGGGAAACCGCAAGGCGACCCTTGGCCTCAGTGTAGTGGCGAAATGGCCGCCGGGAAGGTCTTGCCTGCCACGGTTTCCGTGAGTTCTCCAGCGTCTTCGGGCTTAAATGGAGAGCGAGGAGAGCTGTCGGCTCTCATAGAACTCTGGCCTCCGCACTGTTTGCCATGCAGCTGAACGCAAGACCACACGTCTCCTCCCGGCCTGCTGAGAAACAGGCCGCCGTGCAGGCCCTTCGTAACACTTCTTGGCATGTAGACTCCAAGGCGACACGCTGTCCTCTTCCTTGGAAACCTACGTTGCCCCAGCATGCCAACGCTCACGAAGGCAGTCCGAGCCCGTCTCATGTGCTGGGCCACTTGCATTCAGTGAGGAAAAGCCACCTGCATTGAGGTGAACACTCTGCTCAGCGTTCTTTCCGGGAGCTCACACTTGCCGCCTCTCTAGGTTAAGCAGGAAGTCGTAGTGAGGACCAACCTGAGCAAAGAGCACAATTCCTCACGTTACACTGGTAGTCGTCGTAAGAGGAATTGCCAACTAGGCCTGGCTGAGGCCTTCCCTGTGTTAAGGAACCAGCCACACTTAGAGGCCTTGAAAGAACAATTTATTCAGCGAAGTTCCCATTGTTTGGCGATGGTCAACCTTTGCAGCGCCAGTACTGCAGGGACTTAGGTTTGCTGCTAACAGGGCTAGGTGACCCTGCATACAGAAGCAGGTGTTTCCCTTTGGAAGCTTGGATCCCGGTTTCTCAGGGGCTGCTTGCAAGACCCTGCTATTGCCCAGCATCTCTCCTCTGCCCCTACGCCCGGGTAGGAAGCGAGTATTTTAGCCTGAGAAGCAGGGCTCTTGCAACTCTGGCGGAGAGCTAATCCTGCAGCCCACGTTCGTCCTGGGAAACCGCAAGGCGACCCTTGGCCTCAGTGTAGTGGCGAAATGGCTGCCGGACAGGTCTTGCCTGCCGCGGTTTCCGTGAGTTCTCCACCGTCTTCGGGCTTAAATGGAGAGCGAGGAGAGCTGTCGGCTCTCACAGAACTCTGGCCTCCGCACTGTTTGCCATGCAACTGCACGCAAGACCACACGTCTCCTCCCGACCTGCTGAGAAACAGGCATCCGTGTAGGCCCTTGTTAACATTTCCTGGCGTGCAGAGTCCAAGGCGACACGCTGTCCTCTGCCTTGGAAACCTACGTTGCCACAGCTTGCCAAACGCTACCGAAGGCAGTCCTAACCAGTCTCGTGTGCTGCGCAGCTTTGATTCGGTTACGAAAAGCCACCTGCATTGAGGTGAACACTCTGCTCAGCGTTCTTTCCGGGAGCTCACAATTGCCCCCTCTCTAGGTTAAGCAGGATGTCGAGGTGAGGTCCAAACTGAGCAAAGAGCACAATTGCTCACTTTGCAGTGGTAGTCGTCGTAAGAGGCATTGCCTACTAGGCCTTGCTAAGGTCTTCGTTCTGTTAGGGAAGTCGCCACACTTAGACGCCTGTAAAGGAAACTTTATTCAGCGAAGTTCCCAGTGTCTTGCGACGGTCTCCCTTCGCAGGGCCAATACAGCAGGGACTTAGGTTTGCTGCTAACTAGGCTAGGTGACCCTGCATACAGAAGCAGGCGTTTCCCTTTGGAAGCTTGGATCCCGGTTTCTCAGGGGCTGCTTGCAAGACCCTGCTATTGCCCAGCATCTCTCCTCTGCCCCTACGCCCGGGTAGGAAGCGAGTATTTTAGCCTGAGAAGCAGGGCTCTTGCAACTCTGGCGGAGAGCTAATCCTGCAGCCCACGTTCATCCTGGGAAACCGCAAGGCGACCCTTGGCCTCAGTGTAGTGGCGAAATGGCCGCCGGACAGGTCTTGCCTGCCGCGGTTTCCGTGAGTTCTCCAGCGTCTTCGGGCTTAAATGGAGAGCGAGGAGAGCTGTCGGCTCTCACAGAACTCTGGCCTCCGCACTGTTTGCCATGCAGCTGAACGCAAGACCGCACGTCTCCTCCCGGCCTGCTGAGAAACAGGCCGCCGTGCAGGCCCTTCGTAACACTTCTTGGCATGTAGACTCCAAGGCGACACGCTGTCCTCTTCCTTGGAAACCTACGTTGCCCCAGCATGCCAACGCTCACGAAGGCAGTCCGAGCCCGTCTCATGTGCTGGGCCACTTGCATTCAGTGAGGAAAAGCCACCTGCATTGAGGTGAACACTCTGCTCAGCGTTCTTTCCGGGAGCTCACACTTGCCGCCTCTCTAGGTTAAGCAGGAAGTCGTAGTGAGGACCAACCTGAGCAAAGAGCACAATTCCTCACGTTACACTGGTAGTCGTCGTAAGAGGAATTGCCAACTACACCTGGCTGAGGCCTTCCCTGTGTTAAGGAACCAGCCACACTTAGAGGCCTTGAAAGAACAATTTATTCAGCGAAGTTCCCATTGTTTGGCGATGGTCAACCTTTGCAGCGCCAGTACTGCAGGGACTTAGGTTTGCTGCTAACAGGGCTAGGTGACCCTGCATACATACAGAAGCAGGCGTTTCCCTTTGGAAGCTTGGATCCCGGTTTCTCAGGGGCTGCTTGCAAGACCCTGCTATTGCCCAGCATCTCTCCTCTGCCCCTACGCCCAGGTAGGAAGCGAGTATTTTAGCCTGAGAAGCAGGGCTCTTGCAACTCTGGAGGAGAGCTAATCCTGCAGCCCACGTTCGTCCTGGGAAACCGCAAGGCGACCCTTGGCCTCAGTGTAGTGGCGAAATGGCCGCCGGACAGGTCTTGCCTGCCGCGGTTTCCGTGAGTTCTCCACCGTCTTCGGGCTTAAATGGAGAGCGAGGAGAGCTGTAAGCTCTCACAGAACTCTGGCCTCCGCACTGTTTGCCATGCAACTGCACGCAAGACCACACGTCTCCTCCCGACCTGCTGAGAAACAGGCATCCGTGTAGGCCCTTGTTAACATTTCCTGGCGTGCAGAGTCCAAGGCGACACTCTGTCCTCTGCCTTGGAAACCTACGTTGCCACAGCTTGCCAAACGCTACCGAAGGCAGTCCTAAGCAGTCTCGTGTGCTGCACAGCTTTGATTCGGTTACGAAAAGCCACCTGCATTGAGGTGAACACTCTGCTCAGCGTTCTTTCCGGGAGCTCACAATTGCCCCCTCTCTAGGTTAAGCAGGATGTCGAGGTGAGGTCCAAACTGAGCAAAGAGCACAATTGCTCACTTTGCAGTGGTAGTCGTCGTAAGAGACATTGCCTACTAGGCCTTGCTAAGGTCTTCATTCTGTTAGGGAAGTCGCCACACTTAGACGCCTGTAAAGGAAACTTTATTCAGCGAAGTTCCCAGTGTCTTGCGACGGTCTCCCTTCGCAGGGCCAATACAGCAGGGACTTAGGTTTGCTGCTAACTAGGCTAGGTGACCCTGCATACAGAAGCAGGCTTTTCCCTTTGGAAGCTTGGATCCCGGTTTCTCAGGGGCTGCTTGCAAGACCCTGCTATTGCCCAGCATCTCTCCTCTGCCCCTACGCCCGGGTAGGAAGCGAGTATTTTAGCCTGAGAAGCAGGGCTCTTGCAACTCTGGCGGAGAGCTAATCCTGCAGCCCACGTTCGTCCTGGGAAACCGCAAGGCGACCCTTGGCCTCAGTGTAGTGGCGAAATGGCCGCCGGACAGGTCTTGCCTGCCGCGGTTTCCGTGAGTTCTCCACCGTCTTCGGGCTTAAATGGAGAGCGAGGAGAGCTGTCGGCTCTCACAGAACTCTGGCCTCCGCACTGTTTGCCATGCAGCCGAACGCAAGACCACACGTCTCCTCCCGGCCTGCTGAGAAACAGGCCGCCGTGCAGGCCCTTCGTAACACTTCTTGGCATGTAGACTCCAAGGCGACACGCTGTCCTCTTCCTTGGAAACCTACGTTGCCCCAGCATGCCAACGCTCACGAAGGCAGTCCGAGCCCGTCTCATGTGCTGGGCCACTTGCATTCAGTGAGGAAAAGCCACCTGCATTGAGGTGAACACTCTGCTCAGCGTTCTTTCCGGGAGCTCACACTTGCCGCCTCTCTAGGTTAAGCAGGAAGTCGTAGTGAGTACCAACCTGAGCAAAGAGCACAATTCCTCACGTTACACTGGTAGTCGTCGTAAGAGGAATTGCCAACTACGCCTGGCTGAGGCCTTCCCTGTGTTAAGGAACCAGCCACACTTAGAGGCCTTGAAAGAACAATTTATTCAGCGAAGTTCCCATTGTTTGGCGATGGTCAACCTTTGCAGCGCCAGTACTGCAGGGACTTAGGTTTGCTGCTAACAGGGCTAGGTGACCCTGCATACATACAGAAGCAGGCGTTTCCCTTTGGAAGCTTGGATCCCGGTTTCTCAGGGGCTGCTTGCAAGACCCTGCTATTGCCCAGCATCTGTCCTCTGCCCCTACGCCCAGGTAGGAAGCGAGTATTTTAGCCTGAGAAGCAGGGCTCTTGCAACTCTGGAGGAGAGCTAATCCTGCAGCCCACGTTCGTCCTGGGAAACCGCAAGGCGACCCTTGGCCTCAGTGTAGTGGCGAAATGGCCGCCGGACAGGTCTTGCCTGCCGCGGTTTCCGTGAGTTCTCCACCGTCTTCGGGCTTAAATGGAGAGCGAGGAGAGCTGTCGGCTCTCACAGAACTCTGGCCTCCGCACTGTTTGCCATGCAACTGCACGCAAGACCACACGTCTCCTCCCGACCTGCTGAGAAACAGGCATCCGTGTAGGCCCTTGTTAACATTTCCTGGCGTGCAGAGTCCAAGGCGACACGCTGTCCTCTGCCTTGGAAACCTACGTTGCCACAGCTTGCCAAACGCTACCGAAGGCAGTCCTAACCAGTCTCGTGTGCTGCGCAGCTTTGATTCGGTTACGAAAAGCCACCTGCATTGAGGTGAACACTCTGCTCAGCGTTCTTTCCGGGAGCTCACAATTGCCCCCTCTCTAGGTTAAGCAGGATGTCGAGGTGAGGTCCAAACTGAGCAAAGAGCACAATTGCTCACTTTGCAGTGGTAGTCGTCGTAAGAGGCATTGCCTACTAGGCCTTGCTAAGGTCTTCGTTCTGTTAGGGAAGTCGCCACACTTAGACGCCTGTAAAGGAAACTTTATTCAGCAAAGTTCCCAGTGTCTTGCGACGGTCTCCCTTCGCAGGGCCAATACAGCAGGGACTTAGGTTTGCTGCTAACTAGGCTAGGTGACCCTGCATACAGAAGCAGGCTTTTCCCTTTGGAAGCTTGGATCCCGGTTTCTCAGGGGCTGCTTGCAAGACCCTGCTATTGCCCAGCATCTCTCCTCTGCCCCAACGCCCGGGTAGGAAGCGAGTATTTTAGCCTGAGAAGCAGGGCTCTTGCACCTCTGGAGGAGAGCTAATCCTGCAGCCCACGTTCGTCCTGGGAAACCGCAAGGCGACCCTTGGCCTCAGTGTAGTGGCGAAATGGCCGCCGGACAGGTCTTGCCTGCCGCGGTTTCCGTGAGTTCTCCACCGTCTTCGGGCTTAAATGGAGAGCGAGGAGAGCTGTCGGCTCTCACAGAACTCTGGCCTCCGCACTGTTTGCCATGCAGCTGAACGCAAGACCACACGTCTCCTCCCGGCCTGCTGAGAAACAGGCCGCCGTGCAGGCCCTTTGTAACACTTCTTGGCATGTAGACTCCAACGCAACATGCTGTCCTCTTCCTTGGAAACCTACGTTGCCCCAGCATGTCAACGCTCACGAAGGCAGTCCGAGCCCGTCTCATGTGCTGGGCCACTTGCATTCAGTGAGGAAAAGCCACCTGCATTGAGGTGAACACTCTGCTCAGCGTTCTTTCCGGGAGCTCACACTTGCCGCCTCTCTAAGTTAAGCAGGAAGTCGTAGTGAGGACCAACCTGAGCAAAGAGCACAATTCCTCACGTTACACTGGTAGTCGTCGTAAGAGGAATTGCCAACTACGCCTGGCTGAGGCCTTCCCTGTGTTAAGGAACCAGCCACACTTAGAGGCCTTGAAAGAACAATTTATTCAGCGAAGTTCCCATTGTTTGGCGATGGTCAACCTTTGCAGCGCCAGTACTGCAGGGACTTAGGTTTGCTGCTAACAGGGCTAGGTGACCCTGCATACAGAAGCAGGCGTTTCCCTTTGGAAGCTTGGATCCCTGTTTCTCAGGAGCTGCTTGCAAGACCCTGCTATTGCCCAGCATCTGTCCTCTGCCCCTACGCCCGGGTAGGAAGCGAGTATTTTAGCCTGAGAAGCAGGGCTCTTGCAACTCTGGCGGAGAGCTAATCCTGCAGCCCACGTTCGTCCTGGGAAACCACAAGGAGACCCTTGGCCTCAGTGTAGTGGCGAAATGGCCGCCGGACAGGTCTTGCCTGCCGCGGTTTCCGTGAGTTCTCCACCGTCTTCGGGCTTAAATGGAGAGCGAGGAGAGCTGTCGGCTCTCACAGAACTGTGGCCTCCGCACTGTTTGCCATGCAACTGCATGCAAGACCACACGTCTCCTCCCGACCTGCTGAGAAACAGGCATCCGTGTAGGCCCTTGTTAACATTTCCTGGCGTGCAGAGTCCAAGGCGACACGCTGTCCTCTGCCTTGGAAACCTACGTTGCCACAGCTTGCCAAACGCTACCGAAGGCAGTCCTAACCAGTCTCGTGTGCTGCGCAGCTTTGATTCGGTTACGAAAAGCCACCTGCATTGAGGTGAACACTCTGCTCAGCGTTCTTTCCGGGAGCTCACAATTGCCCCCTCTCTAGGTTAAGGAGGATGTCGAGGTGAGGTCCAAACTGAGCAAAGAGCACAATTGCTCACTTTGCAGTGGTAGTCGTCATAAGAGGCATTGCCTACTAGGCCTTGCTAAGGTCTTCGTTCTGTTAGGGAAGTCGCCACACTTAGACGCCTGTAAAGGAAACTTTATTCAGCGAAGTTCCCAGTGTCTTGCGACGGTCTCCCTTCGCAGGGCCAATACAGCAGGGACTTAGGTTTGCTGCTAACTAGGCTAGGTGACCCTGCATACAGAAGCAGGCTTTTCCCTTTGGAAGCTTGGATCCCGGTTTCTCAGGGGCTGCTTGCAAGACCCTGCTATTGCCCAGCATCTCTCCTCTGCCCCTACGCCCGGGTAGGAAGTGAGTATTTTAGCCTGAGAAGCAGGGCTCTTGCAACTCTGGCGGAGAGCTAATCCTGCAGCCCACGTTCGTCCTGGGAAACCGCAAGGCGACCCTTGGCCTCAGTGTAGTGGCGAAATGGCTGCCGGACAGGTCTTGCCTGCCGCGGTTTCCGTGAGTTCTCCACCGTCTTCGGGCTTAAATGGAGAGCGAGGAGAGCTGTCGGCTCTCACAGAACTCTGGCCTCCGCACTGTTTGCCATGCAGCCGAACGCAAGACCACACGTCTCCTCCCGGCCTGCTGAGAAACAGGCCGCCGTGCAGGCCCTTCGTAACACTTCTTGGCATGTAGACTCCAAGGCGACACGCTGTCCTCTTCCTTTGAAACCTACGTTGCCCCAGCATGCCAACGCTCATGAAGGCAGTCCGAGCCCGTCTCATGTGCTGGGCCACTTGCATTCAGTGAGGAAAAGCCACCTGCATTGAGGTGAACCCTCTGCTCAGCGTTCTTTCCGGGAGCTCACACTTGCCGCCTCTCTAGGTTAAGCAGGAAGTCGTAGTGAGGACCAACCTGAGCAAAGAGCACAATTCCTCACGTTACACTGGTAGTCGTCGTAAGAGGAATTGCCAACTACGCCTGGCTGAGGCCTTCCCTGTGTTAAGGAACCAGCCACACTTAGAGGCCTTGAAAGAACAATTTATTCAGCGAAGTTCCCATTGTTTGGCGATGGTCAACCTTTGCAGCGCCAGTACTGCAGGGACTTAGGTTTGCTGCTAACAGGGCTAGGTGACCCTGCATACAGAAGCAGGCGTTTCCCTTTGGAAGCTTGGATCCCGGTTTCTCAGGGGCTGCTTGCAAGACCCTGCTATTGCCCAGCATCTGTCCTCTGCCCCTACGCCCGGGTAGGAAGCGAGTATTTTAGCCTGAGAAGCAGGGCTCTTGCAACTCTGGAGGAGAGCTAATCCTGCAGCCCACGTTCGTCCTGGGAAACCGCAAGGAGACCCTTGGCCTCAGTGTAGTGGCGAAATGGCCGCCGGACAGGTCTTGCCTGCCGCGGTTTCCGTGAGTTCTCCACCGTCTTCGGGCTTAAATGGAGAGCGAGGAGAGCTGTCGGCTCTCACAGAACTCTGGCCTCCGCACTGTTTGCCATGCAACTGCACGCAAGACCACACGTCTCCTCCCGACCTGCTGAGAAACAGGCATCCGTGTAGGCCCTTGTTAACATTTCCTGGCGTGCAGAGTCCAAGGCGACACGCTGTCCTCTGCCTTGGAAACCTACGTTGCCACAGCTTGCCAAACGCTACCGAAGGCAGTCCTAACCAGTCTCGTGTGCTGCGCAGCTTTGATTCGGTTACGAAAAGCCACCTGCATTGAGGTGAACACTCTGCTCAGCGTTCTTTCCGGGAGCTCACAATTGCCCCCTCTCTAGGTTAAGCAGGATGTCGAGGTGAGGTCCAAACTGAGCAAAGAGCACAATTGCTCACTTTGCAGTGGTAGTCGTCGTAAGAGGCATTGCCTACTAGGCCTTGCTAAGGTCTTCGTTCTGTTAGGGAAGTCGCCACACTTAGACGCCTGTAAAGGAAACTTTATTCAGCGAAGTTCCCAGTGTCTTGCGACGGTCTCCCTTCGCAGGGCCAATACAGCAGGGACTTAGGTTTGCTGCTAACTAGGCTAGGTGACCCTGCATACAGAAGCAGGCGTTTCCCTTTGGAAGCTTGGATCCCGGTTTCTCAGGGGCTGCTTGCAAGACCCTGCTATTGCCCAGCATCTCTCCTCTGCCCCTACGCCCGGGTAGGAAGCGAGTATTTTAGCCTGAGAAGCAGGGCTCTTGCAACTCTGGAGGAGAGCTAATCCTGCAGCCCACGTTCGTCCTGGGAAACCGCAAGGCGACCCTTGGCCTCAGTGTAGTGGCGAAATGGCCGCAGGAAAGGTCTTGCCTGCCGCGGTTTCCGTGAGCTCTCCAGCGTCTTCGGGCTTAAATGGAGAGCGAGGAGAGCTGTCAGTTCTCACAGAACTCTGGCCTCCGCACTGTTTGCCATGCAGCCGAACGCAAGACCACACGTCTCCTCCCGGCCTGCTGAGAAACAGGCCGCCGTGCAGGCCCTTCGTAACACTTCTTGGCATGTAGACTCCAAGGCGACACGCTGTCCTCTTCCTTGGAAACCTACGTTGCCCCAGCATGCCAACGCTCACGAAGGCAGTCCGAGCCCGTCTCATGTGCTGGGCCACTTGCATTCAGTGAGGAAAAGCCACCTGCATTGAGGTGAACACTCTGCTCAGCGTTCTTTCCGGGAGCTCACACTTGCCGCCTCTCTAGGTTAAGCAGGAAGTCGTAGTGAGGACCAACCTGAGCAAAGAGCACAATTCCTCACGTTACACTGGTAGTCGTCGTAAGAGGAATTGCCAACTACGCCTGGCTGAGGCCTTCCCTGTGTTAAGGAACCAGCCACACTTAGAGGCCTTGAAAGAACAATTTATTCAGCGAAGTTCCCATTGTTTGGCGATGGTCAACCTTTGCAGCGCCAGTACTGCAGGGACTTAGCTTTGCTGCTAACAGGGCTAGGTGACCCTGCATACAGAAGCAGGCGTTTCCCTTTGGAAGCTTGGATCCCGGTTTCTCAGGGGCTGCTTGCAAGACCCTGCTATTGCCCAGCATCTCTCCTCTGCCCCTACGCCCGGGTAGGAAGCGAGTATTTTAGCCTGAGAAGCAGGGCTCTTGCAACTCTGGAGGAGAGCTAATCCTGCAGCCCACGTTCGTCCTGGGAAACCGCAAGGCGACCCTTGGCCTCAGTGTAGTGGCGAAATGGCCGCCGGACAGGTCTTGCCTGCCGCGGTTTCCGTGAGTTCTCCACCGTCTTCGGGCTTAAATGGAGAGCGAGGAGAGCTGTCGGCTCTCACAGAACTCTGGCCTCCGCACTGTTTGCCATGCAGCTGAACGCAAGACCGCACGTCTCCTCCCGGCCTGCTGAGAAACAGGCCGCCGTGCAGGCCCTTCGTAACACTTCTTGGCATGTAGACTCCAAGGCGACACGCTGTCCTCTTCCTTGGAAACCTACGTTGCCCCAGCATGCCAACGCTCACGAAGGCAGTCCGAGCCCGTCTCATGTGCTGGGCCACTTGCATTCAGTGAGGAAAAGCCACCTGCATTGAGGTGAACACTCTGCTCAGCGTTCTTTCCGGGAGCTCACACTTGCCACCTCTCTAGGTTAAGCAGGAAGTCGTAGTGAGGACCAACCTGAGCAAAGAGCACAATTCCTCACGTTACACTGGTAGTCGTCGTAAGAGGAATTGCCAACTACGCCTGGCTGAGGCCTTCCCTGTGTTAAGGAACCAGCCACACTTAGAGGCCTTGAAAGAACAATTTATTCAGCGAAGTTCCCATTGATTGGTGATGGTCAACCTTTGCAGCGCCAGTACTGCAGGGACTTAGGTTTGCTGCTAACAGAGCTAGGTGACCCTGCATACAGAAGCAGGCGTTTCCCTTTGGAAGCTTGGATCCCGGTTTCTCAGGGGCTGCTTGCAAGACCCTGCTATTGCCCAGCATCTCTCCTCTGCCCCTACGCCCGGGTAGGAAGCGAATATTTTAGCCTGAGAAGCAGGGCTCTTGCAACTCTGGAGGAGAGCTAATCCTGCAGCCCACGTTCGTCCTGGGAAACCGCAAGGCGACCCTTGGCCTCAGTGTAGTGGCGAAATGGCTGCCGGACAGGTCTTGCCTGCCGCGGTTTCCGTGAGTTCTCCACCGTCTTCGGGCTTAAATGGAGAGCGAGGAGAGCTGTCGGCTCTCACAGAACTCTGGCCTCCGCACTGTTTGCCATGCAACTGCACGCAAGACCACACGTCTCCTCCCGACCTGCTGAGAAACAGGCATCCGTGTAGGCCCTTGTTAACATTTCCTGGCGTGCAGAGTCCAAGGCGACACGCTGTCCTCTGCCTTGGAAACCTACGTTGCCACAGCTTGCCAAATGCTACCGAAGGCAGTCCTAACCAGTCTCGTGTGCTGCGCAGCTTTGATTCGGTTACGAAAAGCCACCTGCATTGAGGTGAACACTCTGCTCAGCGTTCTTTCCGGGAGCTCACAATTGCCCCCTCTCTAGGTTAAGCAGGATGTCGAGGTGAGGTCCAAACTGAGCAAAGAGCACAATTGCTCACTTTGCAGTGGTAGTCGTCATAAGAGACATTGCCTACTAGGCCTTGCTAAGGTCTTCGTTCTGTTAGGGAAGTCGCCACACTTAGACGCCTGTAAAGGAAACTTTATTCAGCGAAGTTCCCAGTGTCTTGCGACGGTCTCCCTTCGCAGGGCCAATACAGCAGGGACTTAGGTTTGCTGCTAACTAGGCTAGGTGACCCTGCATACAGAAGCAGGCTTTTCCCTTTGGAAGCTTGGATCCCGGTTTCTCAGGGGCTGCTTGCAAGACCCTGCTATTGCCCAGCATCTCTCCTCTGCCCCTACGCCCGGGTAGGAAGCGAGTATTTTAGCCTGAGAAGCAGGGCTCTTGCAACTCTGGAGGAGAGCTAATCCTGCAGCCCACGTTCGTCCTGGGAAACCGCAAGGCGACCCTTGGCCTCAGTGTAGTGGCGAAATGGCCGCCGGAAAGGTCTTGCCTGCCGCGGTTTCCGTGAGCTCTCCAGCGTCTTCGGGCTTAAATGGAGAGCGAGGAGAGCTGTCAGTTCTCACAGAACTCTGGCCTCCGCACTGTTTGCCATGCAGCCGAACGCAAGACCACACGTCTCCTCCCGGCCTGCTGAGAAACAGGCCGCCGTGCAGGCCCTTCGTAACACTTCTTGGCATGTAGACTCCAAGGCGACACGCTGTCCTCTTCCTTGGAAACCTACGTTGCCCCAGCATGCCAACGCTCACGAAGGCAGTCCGAGCCCGTCTCATGTGCTGGGCCACTTGCATTCAGTGAGGAAAAGCCACCTGCATTGAGGTGAACACTCTGCTCAGCGTTCTTTCCGGGAGCTCACACTTGCCGCCTCTCTAGGTTAAGCAGGAAGTCGTAGTGAGGACCAACCTGAGCAAAGAGCACAATTCCTCACGTTACACTGGTAGTCGTCGTAAGAGGAATTGCCAACTACGCCTGGCTGAGGCCTTCCCTGTGTTAAGGAACCAGCCACACTTAGAGGCCTTGAAAGAACAATTTATTCAGCGAAGTTCCCATTGTTTGGCGATGGTCAACCTTTGCAGCGCCAGTACTGCAGGGACTTAGGTTTGCTGCTAACAGGGCTAGGTGACCCTGCATACAGAAGCAGGCGTTTCCCTTTGGAAGCTTGGATCCCGGTTTCTCAGGGGCTGCTTGCAAGACCCTGCTATTGCCCAGCATCTCTCCTCTGCCCCTACGCCCGGGTAGGAAGCGAGTATTTTAGCCTGAGAAGCAGGGCTCTTGCAACTCTGGAGGAGAGCTAATCCTGCAGCCCACGTTCGTCCTGGGAAACCGCAAGGCGACCCTTGGCCTCAGTGTAGTGGCGAAATGGCCGCCGGACAGGTCTTGCCTGCCGCGGTTTCCGTGAGTTCTCCACCGTCTTCGGGCTTAAATGGAGAGTGAGGAGAGCTGTCGGCTCTCACAGAACTCTGGCCTCCGCACTGTTTGCCATGCAACTGCACGCAAGACCACACGTCTCCTCCTGACCTGCTGAGAAACAGGCATCCGTGTAGGCCCTTGTTAACATTTCCTGGCGTGCAGAGTCCAAGGCGACACGCTGTCCTCTGCCTTGGAAACCTACGTTGCCACAGCTTGCCAAACGCTACCGAAGGCAGTCCTAACCAGTCTCGTGTGCTGCGCAGCTTTGATTCGGTTACGAAAAGCCACCTGCATTGAGGTGAACACTCTGCTCAGCGTTCTTTCCGGGAGCTCACAATTGCCCCCTCTCTAGGTTAAGCAGGATGTCGAGGTGAGGTCCAAACTGAGCAAAGAGCACAATTGCTCACTTTGCAGTGGTAGTCGTCGTAAGAGGCATTGCCTACTAGGCCTTGCTAAGGTCTTCGTTCTGTTAGGGAAGTCGCCACACTTAGACGCCTGTAAAGGAAACTTTATTCAGCGAAGTTCCCAGTGTCTTGCGACGGTCTCCCTTCGCAGGGCCAATACAGCAGGGACTTAGGTTTGCTGCTAACTAGGCTAGGTGACCCTGCATACAGAAGCAGGCTTTTCCCTTTGGAAGCTTGGATCCCGGTTTCTCAGGGGCTGCTTGCAAGACCCTGCTATTGCCCAGCATCTCTCCTCTGCCCCTACGACCGGGTAGGAAGCGAGTATTTTAGCCTGAAAAGCAGGGCTCTTGCAACTCTGGCGGAGAGCTAATCCTGCAGCCCACGTTCGTCCTGGGAAACCGCAAGGCGACCCTTGGCCTCAGTGTAGTGGCGAAATGGCCGCCGGACAGGTCTTGCCTGCCGCGGTTTCCGTGAGTTCTCCACCGTCTTCGGGCTTAAATGGAGAGCGAGGAGAGCTGTCGGCTCTCACAGAACTCTGGCCTCCGCACTGTTTGCTATGCAGCCGAACGCAAGACCACACGTCTCCTCCCGGCCTGCTGAGAAACAGGCCGCCGTGCAGGCCCTTCGTAACACTTCTTGGCATGTAGACTCCAAGGCGACACGCTGTCCTCTTCCTTGGAAACCTACGTTGCCCCAGCATGCCAAAGCTCACGAAGGCAGTCCGAGCCCGTCTCATGTGCTGGGCCACTTGCATTCAGTGAGGAAAAGCCACCTGCATTGAGGTGAACACTCTGCTCAGCGTTCTTTCCGGGAGCTCACACTTGCCGCCTCTCTAGGTTAAGCAGGAAGTCGTAGTGAGGACCAACCTGAGCAAAGAGCACAATTCCTCACGTTACACTGGTAGTCGTCGTAAGAGGAATTGCCAACTACGCCTGGCTGAGGCCTTCCCTGTGTTAAGGAACCACCCACACTTAGAGGCCTTGAAAGAACAATTTATTCAGCGAAGTTCCCATTGTTTGGCGATGGTCAACCTTTGCAGCGCCAGTACTGCAGGGACTTAGGTTTGCTGCTAACAGGGCTAGGTGACCCTGCATACAGAAGCAGGCGTTTCCCTTTGGAAGCTTGGATCCCGGTTTCTCAGGGGCTGCTTGCAAGACCCTGCTATTGCCCAGCATCTCTCCTCTGCCCCTACGCCCGGGTAGGAAGCGAGTATTTTAGCCTGAGAAGCAGGGCTCTTGCAACTCTGGAGGAGAGCTAATCCTGCAGCCCACGTTCGTCCTGGGAAACCGCAAGGCGACCCTTGGCCTCAGTGTAGTGGCGAAATGGCCGCCGGACAGGTCTTGCCTGCCGCGGTTTCCGTGAGTTCTCCACCGTCTTCGGGCTTAAATGGAGAGCGAGGAGAGCTGTCGGCTCTCACAGAACTCTGGCCTCCGCACTGTTTGCCATGCAACTGCACGCAAGACCACACGTCTCCTCCCGACCTGCTGAGAAACAGGCATCCGTGTAGGCCCTTGTTAACATTTCCTGGCGTGCAGAGTCCAAGGCGACACGCTGTCTTCTGCCTTGGAAACCTACGTTGCCACAGCTTGCCAAACGCTACCGAAGGCAGTCCTAACCAGTCTCGTGTGCTGCGCAGCTTTGATTCGGTTACGAAAAGCCACCTGCATTGAGGTGAACACTCTGCTCAGCGTTCTTTCCGGGAGCTCACAATTGCCCCCTCTCTAGGTTAAGCAGGATGTCGAGGTGAGGTCCAAACAGAGCAAAGAGCACAATTGCTCACTTTGCAGTGGTAGTCGTCGTAAGAGGCATTGCCTACTAGGCCTTGCTAAGGTCTTCGTTCTGTTAGGGAAGTCGCCACACTTAGACGCCTGTAAAGGAAACTTTATTCAGCGAAGTTCCCAGTGTCTTGCGACGGTCTCCCTTCGCAGGGCCAATACAGCAGGGACTTAGGTTTGCTGCTAACTAGGCTAGGTGACCCTGCATACAGAAGCAGGCGTTTCCCTTTGGAAGCTTGGATCCCGGTTTCTCAGGGGCTGCTTGCAAGACCCTGCTATTGCCCAGCATCTCTCCTCTGCCCCTACGCCCGGGTAGGAAGCGAGTATTTTAGCCTGAGAAGCAGGGCTCTTGCAACTCTGGCGGAGAGCTAATCCTGCAGCCCACGTTCGTCCTGGGAATCCGCAAGGCGATCCTTGGCCTCAGTGTAGTGGCGAAATGGCCGCCAGACAGGTCTTGCCTGCCGCGGTTTCCGTGAGTTCTCCACCGTCTTCGGGCTTAAATGGAGAGCGAGGAGAGCTGTCGGCTCTCACAGAACTCTGGCCTCCGCACTGTTTGCCATGCAGCTGAACGCAAGACCGCACGACTCCTCCCGGCCTGCTGAGAAACAGGCCGCCGTGCAGGCCCTTCGTAACACTTCTTGGCATGTAGACTCCAAGGCGACACACTGTCCTCTTCCTTGGAAACCTACATTGCCCCAGCATGCCAACGCTCACGAAGGCAGTCCGAGCCCGTCTCATGTGCTGGGCCACTTGCATTCAGTGAGGAAAAGCCACCTGCATTGAGGTGAACACTCTGCTCAGCGTTCTTTCCGGGAGCTCACACTTGCCGCCTCTCTAGGTTAAGCAGGAAGTCGTAGTGAGGACCAACCTGAGCAAAGAGCACAATTCCTCACGTTACACTGGTAGTCGTCGTAAGAGGAATTGCCAACTACCCTGGCTGAGGCCTTCCCTGTGTTAAGGAACCAGCCACACTTAGAGGCCTTGAAAGAACAATTTATTCAGCGAAGTTCCCATTGTTTGGCGATGGTCAACCTTTGCAGCGCCAGTACTGCAAGTGACTTAGGTTTGCTGCTAACAGGGCTAGGTGACCCTGCATACATACAGAAGCAGGCGTTTCCCTTTGGAAGCTTGGATCCCGGTTTCTCAGGGGCTGCTTGCAAGACCCTGCTATTGCCCAGCATCTCTCCTCTGCCCCTACGACCGGGTAGGAAGCGAGTATTTTAGCCTGAAAAGCAGGGCTCTTGCAACTCTGGCGGAGAGCTAATCCTGCAGCCCACGTTCTTCCTGGGAAACCGCAAGGCGACCCTTGGCCTCAGTGTAGTGGCGAAATGGCCGCCGGACAGGTCTTGCCTGCCGCGGTTTCCGTGAGTTCTCCACCGTCTTCGGGCTTAAATGGAGAGCGAGGAGAGCTGTCGGCTCTCACAGAACTCTGGCCTCCGCACTGTTTGCTATGCAGCCGAACGCAAGACCGCACGTCTCCTCCCGGCCTGCTGAGAAACAGGCCGCCGTGCAGGCCCTTCGTAACACTTCTTGGCATGTAGACTCCAAGGCGACACGCTGTCCTCTTCCTTGGAAACCTACGTTGCCCCAGCATGCCAAAGCTCACGAAGGCAGTCCGAGCCCGTCTCATGTGCTGGGCCACTTGCATTCAGTGAGGAAAAGCCACCTGCATTGAGGTGAACACTCTGCTCAGCGTTCTTTCCGGGAGCTCACACTTGCCGCCTCTCTAGGTTAAGCAGGAAGTCGTAGTGAGGACCAACCTGAGCAAAGAGCACAATTCCTCACGTTACACTGGTAGTCGTCGTAAGAGGAATTGCCAACTACGCCTGGCTGAGGCCTTACCTGTGTTAAGGAACCAGCCACACTTAGAGGCCTTGAAAGAACAATTTATTCAGCGAAGTTCCCATTGTTTGGCGATGGTCAACCTTTGCAGCGCCAGTACTGCAGGGACTTAGGTTTGCTGCTAACAGGGCTAAGTGACCCTGCATACAGAAGCAGGCGTTTCCCTTTGGAAGCTTGGATCCCGGTTTCTCAGGGGCTGCTTGCAAGACCCTGCTATTGCCCAGCATCTCTCCTCTGCCCCTACGCCCGGGTAGGAAGCGAGTATTTTAGCCTGAGAAGCAGGGCTCTTGCAACTCTGGAGGAGAGCTAATCCTGCAGCCCACGTTCGTCCTGGGAAACCGCAAGGCGACCCTTGGCCTCAGTGTAGTGGCGAAATGGCCGCCGGACAGGTCTTGCCTGCCGCGGTTTCCGTGAGTTCTCCACCGTCTTCGGGCTTAAATGGAGAGCGAGGAGAGCTGTCGGCTCTCACAGAACTCTGGCCTCCGCACTGTTTGCCATGCAACTGCACGCAAGACCACACGTCTCCTCCCGACCTGCTGAGAAACAGGCATCCGTGTAGGCCCTTGTTAACATTTCCTGGCGTGCAGAGTCCAAGGCGACACGCTGTCCTCTGCCTTGGAAACCTACGTTGCCACAGCTTGCCAAACGCTACCGAAGGCAGTCCTAACCAGTCTCGTGTGCTGCGCAGCTTTGATTCGGTTACGAAAAGCCACCTGCATTGAGGTGAACACTCTGCTCAGCGTTCTTTCCGGGAGCTCACAATTGCCCCCTCTCTAGGTTAAGCAGGATGTCGAGGTGAGGTCCAAACTGAGCAAAGAGCACAATTGCTCACTTTGCAGTGGTAGTCGTCGTAAGAGGCATTGCCTACTAGGCCTTGCTAAGGTCTTCGTTCTGTTAGGGAAGTCGCCACACTTAGACGCCTGTAAAGGAAACTTTATTCAGCGAAGTTCCCAGTGTCTTGCGACGGTCTCCCTTCGCAGGGCCAATACAGCAGGGACTTAGGTTTGCTGCTAACTAGGCTAGGTGACCCTGCATACAGAAGCAGGCGTTTCCCTTTGGAAGCTTGGATCCCGGTTTCTCAGGGGCTGCTTGCAAGACCCTACTATTGCCCAGCATCTCTCCTCTTCCCCTACGCCCGGGTAGGAAGCGAGTATTTTAGCCTGAGAAGCAGGGCTCTTGCAACTCTGGCGGAGAGCTAATCCTGCAGCCCACGTTCGTCCTGGGAAACCGCAAGGCGACCCTTGGCCTCAGTGTAGTGGCGAAATGGCCGCCAGACAGGTCTTGCCTGCCGCGGTTTCCGTGAGTTCTCCACCGTCTTCGGGCTTAAATGGAGAGCGAGGAGAGCTGTCGGCTCTCACAGAACTCTGGCCTCCGCACTGTTTGCCATGCAGCCGAACGCAAGACCGCACGTCTCCTCCCGGCCTGCTGAGAAACAGGCCACCGTGCAGGCCCTTCGTAACACTTCTTGGCATGTAGACTCCAAGGCGACACGCTGTCCTCTTCCTTGGAAACCTACGTTGCCCCAGCATGCCAACGCTCACGAAGGCAGTCCGAGCCCGTCTCATGTGCTGGGCCACTTGCATTCAGTGAGGAAAAGCCACCTGCATTGAGGTGAACACTCTGCTCAGCGTTCTTTCCGGGAGCTCACACTTGCCGCCTCTCTAGGTTAAGCAGGAAGTCGTAGTGAGGACCAACCTGAGCAAAGAGCACAATTCCTCACGTTACACTGGTAGTCGTCGTAAGAGGAATTGCCAACTACGCCTGGCTGAGGCCTTCCCTGTGTTAAGGAACCAGCCACACTTAGAGGCCTTGAAAGAACAATTTATTCAGCGAAGTTCCCATTGTTTGGCGATGGTCAACCTTTGCAGCGCCAGTACTGCAGGGACTTAGGTTTGCTGCTAACAGGGCTAGGTGACCCTGCATACAGAAGCAGGCGTTTCCCTTTGGAAGCTTGGATCCCGGTTTCTCAGGGGCTGCTTGCAAGACCCTGCTATTGCCCAGCATCTCTCCTCTGCCCCTACGCCCGGGTAGGAAGCGAGTATTTTAGCCTGAGAAGCAGGGCTCTTGCAACTCTGGCGGAGAGCTAATCCTGCAGCCCACATTCGTCCTGGGAAACCGCAAGGCGACCCTTGGCCTCAGTGTAGTGGCGAAATGGCCGCCGGACAGGTCTTGCCTGCCGCAGTTTCCGTGAGTCCTCCACCGTCTTCGGGCTTAAATGGAGAGCGAGGAGAGCTGTCGGCTCTCACAGAACTCTGGCCTCCGCACTGTTTGCCATGCAACTGCACGCAAGACCACACGTCTCCTCCCGACCTGCTGAGAAACAGGCATCCGTGTAGGCCCTTGTTAACATTTCCTGGCGTGCAGAGTCCAAGGCGACACGCTGTCCTCTGCCTTGGAAACCTACGTTGCCACAGCTTGCCAAACGCTACCGAAGGCAGTCCTAACCAGTCTCGTGTGCTGCGCAGCTTTGATTCGGTTACGAAAAGCCACCTGCATTGAGGTGAACACTCTGCTCAGCGTTCTTTCCGGGAGCTCACAATTGCCCCCTCTCTAGGTTAAGCAGGATGTCGAGGTGAGGTCCAAACTGAGCAAAGAGCACAATTGCTCACTTTGCAGTGGTAGTCGTCGTAAGAGGCATTGCCTACTAGGCCTTGCTAAGGTCTTCGTTCTGTTAGGGAAGTCGCCACACTTAGACGCCTGTAAAGGAAACTTTATTCAGCGAAGTTCCCAGTGTCTTGCGACGGTCTCCCTTCGCAGGGCCAATACAGCAGGGACTTAGGTTTGCTGCTAACTAGGCTAGGTGACCCTGCATACAGAAGCAGGCGTTTCCCTTTGGAAGCTTGGATCCCGGTTTCTCAGGGGCTGCTTGCAAGACCCTGCTATTGCCCAGCATCTCTCCTCTGCCCCTACGCCCGGGTAGGAAGCGAGTATTTTAGCCTGAGAAGCAGGGCTCTTGCAACTCTGGCAGAGAGCTAATCCTGCAGCCCACGTTCGTCCTGGGAAACCGCAAGGCGACCCTTGGCCTCAGTGTAGTGGCGAAATGGCCGCCAGACAGGTCTTGCCTGCCGCGGTTTCCGTGAGTTCTCCACCGTCTTCGGGCTTAAATGGAGAGCGAGGAGAGCTGTCGGCTCTCACAGAACTCTGGCCTCCGCACTGTTTGCCATGCAACTGCACGCAAGACCGCACGTCTCCTCCCGGCCTGCTGAGAAACAGGCCGCCGTGCAGGCCCTTCGTAACACTTCTTGGCATGTAGACTCCAAGGCGACACGCTGTCCTCTTCCTTGGAAACCTACGTTGCCCCAGCATGCCAACGCTCACGAAGGCAGTCCGAGCCTGTCTCATGTGCTGGGCCACTTGCATTCAGTGAGGAAAAGCCACCTGCATTGAGGTGAACACTCTGCTCAGCGTTCTTTCCGGGAGCTCACACTTGCCGCCTCTCTAGGTTAAGCAGGAAGTCGTAGTGAGGACCAACCTGAGCAAAGAGCACAATTCCTCACGTTACACTGGTAGTCGTCGTAAGAGGAATTGCCAACTACGCCTGGCTGAGGCCTTCCCTGTGTTAAGGAACCAGCCACACTTAGAGGCCTTGAAAGAACAATTTATTCAGTGAAGTTCCCATTGTTTGGCGATGGTCAACCTTTGCAGCGCCAGTACTGCAGGGACTTAGGTTTGCTGCTAACAGGGCTAGGTGACCCTGCATACAGAAGCAGGCGTTTCCCTTTGGAAGCTTGAATCCCGGTTTCTCAGGGGCTGCTTGCAAGACCCTGTTATTGCCCAGCATCTCTCCTCTGCCCCTACGCCCGGGTAGGAAGCGAGTATTTTAGCCTGAGAAGCAGGGCTCTTGCAACTCTGGAGGAGAGCTAATCCTGCAGCCCACGTTCGTCCTGGGAAACCGCAAGGCGACCCTTGGCCTCAGTGTAGTGGCGAAATGGCCGCCGGACAGGTCTTGCCTGCCGCGGTTTCCGTGAGTTCTCCACCGTCTTCGGGCTTAAATGGAGAGCGAGGAGAGCTGTCGGCTCTCACAGAACTCTGGACTCCGCACTGTTTGCCATGCAACTGCACGCAAAACCACACGTCTCCTCCCGACCTGCTGAGAAACAGGCATCCGTGTAGGCCCTTGTTAACATTTCCTGGCGTGCAGAGTCCAAGGCGACACGCTGTCCTCTGCCTTGGAAACCTACGTTGCCACAGCTTGCCAAACGCTACCGAAGGCAGTCCTAACCAGTCTCGTGTGCTGCGCAGCTTTGATTCGGTTACGAAAAGCCACCTGCATTGAGGTGAACACTCTGCTCAGCGTTCTTTCCGGGAGCTCACAATTGCCCCCTCTCTAGGTTAAGCAGGATGTCAAGGTGAGGTCCAAACTGAGCAAAGAGCACAATTGCTCACTTTGCAGTGGTAGTCGTCGTAAGAGGCATTGCCTACTAGGCCTTGCTAAGGTCTTCGTTCTGTTAGGGAAGTCGCCACACTTAGACGCCTGTAAAGGAAACTTTATTCAGCGAAGTTCCCAGTGTCTTGCGACGGTCTCCCTTCGCAGGGCCAATACAGCAGGGACTTAGGTTTGCTGCTAACTAGGCTAGGTGACCCTGCATACAGAAGCAGGCGTTTCCCTTTGGAAGCTTGGATCCCGGTTTCTCAGGGGCTGCTTGCAAGACCCTGCTATTGCCCAGCATCTCTCCTCTGCCCCTACGCCCGGGTAGGAAGCGAGTATTTTAGCCTGAGAAGCAGGGCTCTTGCAACTCTGGCGGAGAGCTAATCCTGCAGCCCACGTTCGTCCTGGGAAACCGCAAGGCAACCCTTGGCCTCAGTGTAGTGGCGAAATGGCCACCGGACAGGTCTTGCCTGCCGCGGTTTCCGTGAGTTCTCCACCGTCTTCGGGCTTAAATGGAGAGCGAGGAGAGCTGTCGGCTCTCACAGAACTCTGGCCTCCGCACTGTTTGCCATGCAGCCGAACGCAAGACCGCACGTCTCCTCCCGGCCTGCTGAGAAACAGGCCGCCGTGCAGGCCCTTCGTAACACTTCTTGGCATGTAGACTCCAAGGCGACACGCTGTCCTCTTCCTTGGAAACCTACGTTGCCCCAGCATGCCAACGCTCACGAAGGCAGTCCGAGCCCGTCTCATGTGCTGGGCCACTTGCATTCAGTGAGGAAAAGCCACCTGCATTGAGGTGAACACTCTGCTCAGCGTTCTTTCCGGGAGCTCACACTTGCCGCCTCTCTAGGTTAAGCAGGAAGTCGTAGTGAGGACCAACCTGAGCAAAGAGCACAATTCCTCACGTTACACTGGTAGTCGTCGTAAGAGGAATTGCCAACTACGCCTGGCTGAGGCCTTCCCTGTGCTAAGGAACCAGCCACACTTAGAGGCCTTGAAAGAGCAATTTATTCAACGAAGTTCCCATTGTTTGGCGATGGTCAACCTTTGCAGCGCCAGTACTGCAGGGACTTAGGTTTGCTGCTAACAGGGCTAGGTGACCCTGCATACAGAAGCAGGCGTTTCCCTTTGGAAGCTTGGATCCCGGTTTCTCAGGGGCTGCTTGCAAGACCCTGCTATTGCCCAGCATCTCTCCTCTGCCCCTACGCCCGGGTAGGAAGCGAGTATTTTAGCCTGAGAAGCAGGGCTCTTGCAACTCTGGAGGAGAGCTAATCCTGCAGCCCACGTTCGTCTTGGGAAACCGCAAGGCGACCCTTGGCCTCAGTGTAGTGGCGAAATGGCCGCCGGACAGGTCTTGCCTGCCGCGGTTTCCGTGAGTTCTCCACCATCTTCGGGCTTAAATGGAGAGTGAGGAGAGCTGTCGGCTCTCACAGAACTCTGGCCTCCGCACTGTTTGCCATGCAACTGCACGCAAGACCACACGTCTCCTCCCGACCTGCTGAGAAACAGGCATCCGTGTAGGCCCTTGTTAACATTTCCTGGCGTGCAGAGTCCAAGGCGACACGCTGTCCTCTGCCTTGGAAACCTACGTTGCCACAGCTTGCCAAACGCTACCGAAGGCAGTCCTAACCAGTCTCGTGTGCTGCGCAGCTTTGATTCGGTTACGAAAAGCCACCTGCATTGAGGTGAACTCTCTGCTCAGCGTTCTTTCCGGGAGCTCACAATTGCCCCCTCTCTAGGTTAAGCAGGATGTCGAGGTGAGGTCCAAACTGAGCAAAGAGCACAATTGCTCACTTTGCAGTGGTAGTCGTCGTAAGAGGCATTGCCTACTAGGCCTTGCTAAGGTCTTCGTTCTGTTAGGGAAGTCGCCACACTTAGACGCCTGTAAAGGAAACTTTATTCAGCGAAGTTCCCAGTGTCTTGCGACGGTCTCCCTTCGCAGGGCCAATACAGCAGGGACTTAGGTTTGCTGCTAACTAGGCTAGGTGACCCTGCATACAGAAGCAGGCGTTTCCCTTTGGAAGCTTGGATCCCGGTTTCTCAGGGGCTGCTTGCAAGACCCTGCTATTGCCCAGCATCTCTCCTCTGCCCCTACGCCCGGGTAGGAAGCGAGTATTTTAGCCTGAGAAGCAGGGCTCTTGCAACTCTGGAGGAGAGCTAATCCTGCAGCCCACGTTCGTCCTGGGAAACTGCAAGGCGACCCTTGGCCTCAGTGTAGTGGCGAAATGGCCGCCGGACAGGTCTTGCCTGCCACGGTTTCCGTGAGTTCTCCAGCGTCTTCGGGCTTAAATGGAGAGCGAGGAGAGCTTTCGGCTCTCACAGAACTCTGGCCTCCGCACTGTTTGCCATGCAGCCGAACGCAAGACCACACGTCTCCTCCCGGCCTGCTGAGAAACAGGCCGCCGTGCAGGCCCTTCGTAACACTTCTTGGCATGTAGAGTCCAAGGCGACACGCTGTCCTCTTCCTTGGAAACCTACGTTGCCCCAGCATGCCAACGCTCACGAAGGCAGTCCGAGCCCGTCTCATGTGCTGGGCCACTTGCATTCAGTGAGGAAAAGCCACCTGCATTGAGGTGAACACTCTGCTCAGCGTTCTTTCCGGGAGCTCACACTTGCCGCCTCTCTAGGTTAAGCAGGAAGTCGTAGTGAGGACCAACCTGAGCAAAGAGCACAATTCCTCACGTTACACTGGTAGTCGTCGTAAGAGGAATTGCCAACTACGCCTGGCTGAGGCCTTCCCTGTGTTAAGGAACCAGCCACACTTAGAGGCCTTGAAAGAACAATTTATTCAGCGAAGTTCCCATTGTTTGGCGATGGTCAACCTTTGCAGCGCCAGTACTGCAGGGACTTAGGTTTGCTGCTAACAGGGCTAGGTGACCCTGCATACAGAAGCAGGCGTTTCCCTTTGGAAGCTTGGATCCCGGTTTCTCAAGGGCTGCTTGCAAGACCCTGCTATTGCCCAGCATCTCTCCTCTGCCCCTACGCCCGGGTAGGAAGCGAGTATTTTAGCCTGAGAAGCAGGGCTCTTGCAACTCTGGCGGAGAGCTAATCCTGCAGCCCACGTTCGTCCTGGGCAACCGCAAGGCGACCCTTGGCCTCAGTGTAGTGGCGAAATGGCCGCCGGACAGGTCTTGCCTGCCGCGGTTTCCGTGAGTTCTCCACCGTCTTCGGGCTTAAATGGAGAGTGAGGAGAGCTGTCGGCTCTCACAGAACTCTGGCCTCCGCACTGTTTGCCATGCAACTGCACGCAAGACCACACGTCTCCTCCCGACCTGCTGAGAAACAGGCATCCGTGTAGGCCCTTGTTAACATTTCCTGGCGTGCAGAGTCCAAGGCGACACGCTGTCCTCTGCCTTGGAAACCTACGTTGCCACAGCTTGCCAAACGCTACCGAAGGCAGTCCTAACCAGTCTCGTGTGCTGCGCAGCTTTGATTCGGTTACGAAAAGCCACCTGCATTGAGGTGAACACTCTGCTCAGCGTTCTTTCCGGGAGCTCACAATTGCCCCCTCTCTAGGTTAAGCAGGATGTCGAGGTGAGGTCCAAACTGAGCAAAGAGCACAATTGCTCACTTTGCAGTGGTAGTCGTCGTAAGAGGCATTGCCTACTAGGCCTTGCTAAGGTCTTCGTTCTGTTAGGGAAGTCGCCACACTTAGACGCCTGTAAAGGAAACTTTATTCAGCGAAGTTCCCAGTGTCTTGCGACGGTCTCCCTTCACAGGGCCAATACAGCAGGGACTTAGGTTTGCTGCTAACTAGGCTAGGTGACCCTGCATACAGAAGCAGGCGTTTCCCTTTGGAAGCTTGGATCCCGGTTTCTCAGGGGCTGCTTGCAAGACCCTGCTATTGCCCAGCATCTCTCCTCTGCCCCTACGCCCGGGTAGGAAGCGAGTATTTTAGCCTGAGAAGCAGGGCTCTTGCAACTCTGGTGGAGAGCTAATCCTGCAGCCCACGTTCGTCCTGGGAAACTGCAAGGCGACCCTTGGCCTCACTGTAGTGTCGAAATGGCCGCCGGACAGGTCTTGCCTGCCGCGGTTTCCGTGAGTTCTCCACCGTCTTCGGGCTTAAATGGAGAGCGTGGAGAGCTGTCGGCTCTCACAGAACTCTGGCCTCCGCAGTGTTTGCCATGCAGCTGAACGCAAGACCGCACGTCTCCTCCCGGCCTGCTGAGAAACAGGCCACCGTGCAGGCCCTTCGTAACACTTCTTGGCATGTAGACTCCAAGGCGACACGCTGTCCTCTTCCTTGGAAACCTACGTTGCCCCAGCATGCCAACGCTCACGAAGGCAGTCCGAGCCCGTCTCATGTGCTGGGCCACTTGCATTCAGTGAGGAAAAGCCACCTGCATTGAGGTGAACACTCTGCTCAGCGTTCTTTCCGGGAGCTCACACTTGCCGCCTCTCTAGGTTAAGCAGGAAGTCGTAGTGAGGACCAACCTGAGCAAAGAGCACAATTCCTCACGTTACACTGGTAGTCGTCGTAAGAGGAATTGCCAACTACGCCTGGCTGAGGCCTTCCCTGTGTTAAGGAACCAGCCACACTTAGAGGCCTTGAAAGAACAATTTATTCAGCGAAGTTCCCATTGTTTGACGATGGTCAACCTTTGCAGCGCCAGTACTGCAGGGACTTAGGTTTGCTGCTAACAGGGCTAGGTGACCCTGCATACAGAAGCAGGCGTTTCCCTTTGGAAGCTTGGATCCCGGTTTCTCAGGGGCTGCTTGCAAGACCCTGCTATTGCCCAGCATCTGTCCTCTGCCCCTACGCCCGGGTAGGAAGCGAGTATTTTAGCCTGAGAAGCAGGGCTCTTGCAACTCTGGCGGAGAGCTAATCCTGCAGCCCACGTTCGTCCTGGGAAACCGCAAGGTGACCCTTGGCCTCAGTGTAGTGGCGAAATGGCCGCCGGACAGGTCTTGCCTGCCGCGGTTTCCGTGAGTTCTCCACCGTCTTCGGGCTTAAATGGAGAGCGAGGAGAGCTGTCGGCTCTCACAGAACTCTGGCCTCCGCACTGTTTGCCATGCAACTGCACGCAAGACCACACGTCTCCTCCCGACCTGCTGAGAAACAGGCACCCGTGTAGGCCCTTGTTAACATTTCCTGGCGTGCAGAGTCCAAGGCGACACGCTGTCCTCTGCCTTGGAAACCTACGTTGCCACAGCTTGCCAAACGCTACCGAAGGCAGTCCTAACCAGTCTCGTGTGCTGCGCAACTTTGATTCGGTTACGAAAAGCCACCTGCATTGAGGTGAACACTCTGCTCAGCGTTCTTTCCGGGAGCTCACAATTGCCCCCTCTCTAGGTTAAGCAGGATGTCGAGGTGAGGTCCAAACTGAGCAAAGAACACAATTTCTCACTTTGCAGTGGTAGTCGTCATAAGAGGCATTGCCTACTAGGCCTTGCTAAGGTCTTCGTTCTGTTAGGGAAGTCGCCACACTTAGACGCCTGTAAAGGAAACTTTATTCAGCGAAGTTCCCAGTGTCTTGCGACGGTCTCCCTTCGCAGGGCCAATACAGCAGGGACTTAGGTTTGCTGCTAACTAGGCTAGGTGACCCTGCATACAGAAGCAGGCGTTTCCCTTTGGAAGCTTGGATCCCGGTTTCTCAGGGGCTGCTTGCAAGACCCTGCTATTGCCCAGCATCTCTCCTCTGCCCCTACGCCCGGGTAGGAAGCGAGTATTTTAGCCTGAGAAGCAGGGCTCTTGCAACTCTGGAGGAGAGCTAATCCTGCAGCCCACGTTCGTCCTGGGAAACCGCAAGGCGACCCTTGGCCTCAGTGTAGTGGCGAAATGGCCGCCGGGAAGGTCTTGCCTGCCACGGTTTCCGTGAGTTCTCCACCGTCTTCGGGCTTAAATGGAGAGCGAGGAGAGCTGTCAGCTCTCACAGAACTCTGGCCTCCGCACTGTTTGCCATGCAGCTGAACGCAAGACCGCACGTCTCCTCCCGGCCTGCTGAGAAACAGGCCGCCGTGCAGGCCCTTCGTAACACTTCTTGGCATGTAGACTCCAAGGCGACACGCTGTCCTCTTCCTTGGAAACCTACGTTGCCCCAGCATGCCAACACTCACGAAGGCAGTCCGAGCCCGTCTCATGTGCTGGGCCACTTGCATTCAGTGAGGAAAAGCCACCTGCATTGAGGTGAACACTCTGCTCAGCGTTCTTTCCGGGAGCTCACACTTGCCGCCTCTCTAGGTTAAGCAGGAAGTCGTAGTGAGGACCAACCTGAGCAAAGAGCACAATTCCTCACGTTACACTGGTAGTCGTCGTAAGAGGAATTGCCAACTACGCCTGGCTGAGGCCTTCCCTGTGTTAAGGAACCAGCCACACTTAGAGGCCTTGAAAGAACAATTTATTCAGCGAAGTTCCCATTGTTTGGCGATGGTCAACCTTTGCAGCGCCAGTACTGCAGGGACTTAGGTTTGCTGCTAACAGGGCTAGGTGACCCTGCATACAGAAGCAGGCGTTTCCCTTTGGAAGCTTGGATCCCGGTTTCTCAGGGGCTGCTTGCAAGACCCTGCTATTGCCCAGCATCTGTCCTCTGCCCCTACGCCCGGGTAGGAAGCGAGTATTTTAGCCTGAGAAGCAGGGCTCTTGCAACTCTGGAGGAGAGCTAATCCTGCAGCCCACGTTCGTCCTGGGAAACCGCAAGGTGACCCTTGGCCTCAGTGTAGTGGCGAAATGGCCGCCGGACAGGTCTTGCCTGCCGCGGTTTCCGTGAGTTCTCCACCGTCTTCGGGCTTAAATGGAGAGCGAGGAGAGCTGTTGGCTCTCACAGAACTCTGGCCTCCGCACTGTTTGCCATGCAACTGCACGCAAGACCACACGTCTCCTCCCGACCTGCTGAGAAACAGGCATCCGTGTAGGCCCTTGTTAACATTTCCTGGCGTGCAGAGTCCAAGGCGACACGCTGTCCTCTGCCTTGGAAACCTACGTTGCCACAGCTTGCCAAACGCTACCGAAGGCAGTCCTAACCAGTCTCGTGTGCTGCGCAGCTTTGATTCGGTTACAAAAAGCCACCTGCATTGAGGTGAACACTCTGCTCAGCGTTCTTTCCGGGAGCTCACAATTGCCCCCTCTCTAGGTTAAGCAGGATGTCGAGGTGAGGTCCAAACTGAGCAAAGAGCACAATTGCTCACTTTGCAGTGGTAGTCGTCGTAAGAGGCATTGCCTACTAGGCCTTGCTAAGGTCTTCGTTCTGTTAGGGAAGTCGCCACACTTAGACGCCTGTAAAGGAAACTTTATTCAGCGAAGTTCCCAGTGTCTTGCGACGGTCTCCCTTCGCAGGGCCAATACAGCAGGGACTTAGGTTTGCTGCTAACTAGGCTAGGTGACCCTGCATACAGAAGCAGGCGTTTCCCTTTGGAAGCTTGGATCCCGGTTTCTCAGGGGCTGCTTGCAAGACCCTGCTATTGCCCAGCATCTCTCCTCTGCCCCTACGCCTGGGTAGGAAGCGAGTATTTTAGCCTGAGAAGCAGGGCTCTTGCAACTCTGGTGGAGAGCTAATCCTGCAGCCCACGTTCGTCCTGGGAAACTGCAAGGCGACCCTTGGCCTCAGTGTAGTGGCGAAATGGCCGCCGGACAGGTCTTGCCTGCTGCGGTTTCCGTGAGTTCTCCACCGTCTTCGGGCTTAAATGGAGAGCGTGGAGAGCTGTCGGCTCTCACAGAACTCTGGCCTCCGCACTGTTTGCCATGCAGCTGAACGCAAGACCGCACTTCTCCTCCCGGCCTGCTGAGAAACAGGCCGCCGTGCAGGCCCTTCGTAACACTTCTTGGCATGTAGACTCCAAGGCGACACGCTGTCCTCTTCCTTGGAAACCTACGTTGCCCCAGCATGCCAACGCTCACGAAGGCAGTCCGAGCCCGTCTCATGTGCTGGGCCACTTGCATTCAGTGAGGAAAAGCCACCTGCATTGAGGTCAACACTCTGCTCAGCGTTCTTTCCGGGAGCTCACACTTGCCGCCTCTCTAGGTTAAGCAGGAAGTCGTAGTGAGGACCAACCTGAGCAAAGAGCACAATTCCTCACGTTACACTGGTAGTCGTCGTAAGAGGAATTGCCAACTACGCCTGGCTGAGGCCTTCCCTGTGTTAAGGAACCAGCCACACTTAGAGGCCTTGAAAGAACAATTTATTCAGCGAAGTTCCCATTGTTTGGCGATGGTCAACCTTTGCAGCGCCAGTACTGCAGGGACTTAGGTTTGCTGCTAACAGGGCTAGGTGACCCTGCATACAGAAGCAGGCGTTTCCCTTTGGAAGCTTGGATCCCGGTTTCTCAGGGGCTGCTTGCAAGACCCTGCTATTGCCCAGCATCTGTCCTCTGCCCCTACGCCCGGGTAGGAAGCGAGTATTTTAGCCTGAGAAGCAGGGCTCTTGCAACTCTGGCGGAGAGCTAATCCTGCAGCCCACGTTCGTCCTGGGAAACCGCAAGGCGACCCTTGGCCTCAGTGTAGTGGCGAAATGGCCGCCGGACAGGTCTTGCCTGCCGCGGTTTCCGTGAGTTCTCCACCGTCTTCGGGCTTAAATGGAGAGCGAGGAGAGCTGTCGGCTCTCACAGAACTCTGGCCTCCGCACTGTTTGCCATGCAACTGCACGCAAGACCACACGTCTCCTCCCGACCTGCTGAGAAACAGGCATCCGTGTAGGCCCTTGTTAACATTTCCTGGCGTGCAGAGTCCAAGGCGACACGCTGTCCTCTGCCTTGGAAACCTACGTTGCCACAGCTTGCCAAACGCTACCGAAGGCAGTCCTAACCAGTCTCGTGTGCTGCGCAGCTTTGATTCGGTTACGAAAAGCCACCTGCATTGAGGTGAACACTCTGCTCAGCATTCTTTCCGGGAGCTCACAATTGCCCCCTCTCTAGGTTAAGCAGGATGTCGAGGTGAGGTCCAAACTGAGCAAAGAGCACAATTGCTCACTTTGCAGTGGTAGTCGTCGTAAGAGGCATTGCCTACTAGGCCTTGCTAAGGTCTTCGTTCTGTTAGGGAAGTCGCCACACTTAGACGCCTGTAAAGGAAACTTTATTCAGCGAAGTTCCCAGTGTCTGGTGACGGTCTCCCTTCGCAGGGCCAATACAGCAGGTTCTTAGGTTTGCTGCTAACTAGGCTAGGTTACCCTGCATACAGAAGCAGGCGTTTCCCTTTGGAAGCTTGGATCCCGGTTTCTCAGGGGCTGCTTGCAAGACCCTGCTATTGCCCAGCATCTCTCCTCTGCCCCTACGCCCGGGTAGGAAGCGAGTATTTTAGCCTGAGAAGCAGGGCTCTTGCAACTCTGGCGGAGAGCTAATCCTGCAGCCCACGTTCGTCCTGGGAAACCGCAAGGCGACCCTTGGCCTCAGTGTAGTGGCGAAATGGCCGCCGGGAAGGTCTTGCCTGCCGCGGTTTCCGTGAGTTCTCCACCGTCTTCGGGCTTAAATGGAGAGCGAGGAGAGCTGTCGGCTCTCACAGAACTCTGGCCTCCGCACTGTTTGCCATGCAGCTGAACGCAAGACCACACGTCTCCTCCCGGCCTGCTGAGAAACAGGCCGCCGTGCAGGCCCTTCGTAACACTTCTTGGCATGTAGACTCCAAGGCGACACGCTGTCCTCTTCCTTGGAAACCTACGTTGCCCCAGCATGCCAACGCTCACGAAGGCAGTCCGAGCCCGTCTCATGTGCTGGGCCACTTGCATTCAGTGAGGAAAAGCCACCTGCATTGAGGTGAACACTCTGCTCAGCGTTCTTTCCGGGAGCTCACACTTGCCGCCTCTCTAGGTTAAGCAGGAAGTCGTAGTGAGGACCAACCTGAGCAAAGAACACAATTCCTCACGTTACACTGGTAGTCGTCGTAAGAGAAATTGCCAACTACACCTGGCTGAGGCCTTCCCTGTGTTAAGGAACCAGCCACACTTAGAGGCCTTGAAAGAACAATTTATTCAGCGAAGTTCCCATTGTTTGGCGATGGTCAACCTTTGCAGCGCCAGTACTGCAGGGACTTAGGTTTGCTGCTAACAGGGCTAGGTGACCCTGCATACAGAAGCAGGCATTTCCCTTTGGAAGCTTGGATCCCGGTTTCTCAGGGGCTGCTTGCAAGACCCTGCTATTGCCCAGCATCTGTCCTCTGCCCCTACGCCCGCGTAGGAAGCGAGTATTTTAGCCTGAGAAGCAGGGCTCTTGCAACTCTGGCGGAGAGCTAATCCTGCAGCCCACGTTCGTCCTGGGAAACCGCAAGGCGACCCTTGGCCTCAGTGTAGTTGCGAAATGGCCGCCGGACAGGTCTTGCCTGCCGCGGTTTCCGTGAGTTCTCCACCATCTTCGGGCTTAAATGGAGAGCGAGGAGAGCTGTCGGCTCTCACAGAACTCTGGCCTCCGCACTGTTTGCCATGCAACTGCACGCAAGACCACACGTCTCCTCCCGACCTGCTGAGAAACAGGCATCCGTGTAGGCCCTTGTTAACATTTCCTGGCGTGCAGAGTCCAAGGCGACACGCTGTCCTCTGCCTTGGAAACCTACGTTGCCACAGCTTGCCAAACGCTACCGAAGGCAGTCCTAACCAGTCTCGTGTGCTGCGCAACTTTGATTCGGTTACGAAAAGCCACCTGCATTGAGGTGAACACTCTGCTCAGCGTTCTTTCCGGGAGCTCACAATTGCCCCCTCTCTAGGTTAAGCAGGATGTCGAGGTGAGGTCCAAACTGAGCAAAGAGCACAATTGCTCACTTTGCAGTGGTAGTCGTCGTAAGAGGCATTGCCTACTAGGCCTTGCTAAGGTCTTCGTTCTGTTAGGGAAGTCGCCACACTTAGACGCCTGATAAGGAAACTTTATTCAGCGAAGTTCCCAGTGTCTTGCGACGGTCTCCCTTCGCAGGGCCAATACAGCAGGGAATTAGGTTTGCTGCTAACTAGGCTAGGTGACCCTGCATACAGAAGCAGGCGTTTCCCTTTGGAAGCTTGGATCCCGGTTTCTCAGGGGCTGCTTGCAAGACCCTGCTATTGCCCAGCATCTCTCCTCTGCCCCTACGCCCGGGTAGGAAGCGAGTATTTTAGCCTGAGAAGCAGGGCTCTTGCAACTCTGGTGGAGAGCTAATCCTGCAGCCCACGTTCGTCCTGGGAAACCGCAAGGCGACCCTTGGCCTCAGTGTAGTGGCGAAATGGCCGCCGGACAGGTCTTGCCTGCCGCGGTTTCCGTGAGTTCTCCACCATCTTCGGGCTTAAATGGAGAGCGAGGAGAGCTGTCGGCTCTCACAGAACTCTGGCCTCCGCACTGTTTGCCATGCAGCTGAACGCAAGACCGCACGTCTCCTCCCGGCCTGCTGAGAAACAGGCTGCCGTGCAGGCCCTTCGTAACACTTCTTGGCATGTAGACTCCAAGGCAACACGCTGTCCTCTTCCTTGGAAACCTACGTTGCCCCAGCATGCCAACGCTCACGAAGGCAGTCCGAGCCCGTCTCATGTGCTGGGCCACTTGCATTCAGTGAGGAAAAGCCACCTGCATTGAGGTGAACACTCTGCTCAGCATTCTTTCCGGGAGCTCACACTTGCCGCCTCTCTAGGTTAAGCAGGAAGTCGTAGTGAGGACCAACCTGAGCAAAGAGCACAATTCCTCACGTTACACTGGTAGTCGTTGTAAGAGGAATTGCCAACTACGCCTGGCTGAGGCCTTCCCTGTGTTAAGGAACCAGCCACACTTAGAGGCCTTGAAAGAACAATTTATTCAGCGAAGTTCCCATTGTTTGGCGATGGTCAACCTTTGCAGCGCCAGTACTGCAGGGACTTAGGTTTGCTGCTAACAGGGCTAGGTGACCCTGCATACAGAAGCAGGCGTTTCCCTTTGGAAGCTTGGATCCCGGTTTCTCAGGGGCTGCTTGCAAGACCCTGCTATTGCCCAGCATCTCTCCTCTGCCCCTACGCCCGGGTAGGAAGCGAGTATTTTAGCCTGAGAAGCAGGGCTCTTGCAACTCTGGCGGAGAGCTAATCCTGCAGCCCACGTTCGTCCTGGAAAACCGCAAGGTGACCCTTGGCCTCAGTGTAGTGGCGAAATGGCCGCCGGACAGGTCTTGCCTGCCGCGGTTTCCGTGAGTTCTCCAGCGTCTTCGGGCTTAAATGGAGAGCGAGGAGAGCTGTCGGCTCTCACAGAACTCTGGCCTCCGCACTGTTTGCCATGCAGCTGAACGCAAGACCGCACGTCTCCTCCCGGCCTGCTGAGAAATAGGCCGCCGTACAGGCCCTTCGTAACACTTCTTGGCATGTAGACTCCAAGGCGACACGCTGTCCTCTTCCTTGGAAACCTACGTTGCCCCAGCATGCCAACGCTCACGAAGGCAGTCCGAGCCCGTCTCATGTGCTGGGCCACTTGCATTCAGTGAGGAAAAGCCACCTGCATTGAGGTGAACACTCTGCTCAGCGTTCTTTCCGGGAGCTCACACTTGCCGCCTCTCTAGGTTAAGCAGGAAGTCGTAGTGAGGACCAACCTGAGCAAAGAGCACAATTCCTCACGTTACACTGGTAGTCGTCGTAAGAGGAATTGCCAACTACGCCTGGCTGAGGCCTTCCCTGTGTTAAGGAACCAGCCACACTTAGAGGCCTTGAAAGAACAATTTATTCAGCGAAGTTCCCATTGTTTGGCGATGGTCAACCTTTGCAGCGCCAGTACTGCAGGGACTTAGGTTTGCTGCTAACAGGGCTAGGTGACCCTGCATACATACAGAAGCAGGCGTTTCCCTTTGGAAGCTTGGATCCCGGTTTCTCAGGGGCTGCTTGCAAGACCCTGCTATTGCCCAGCATCTCTCCTCTGCCCCTACGCCCGGGTAGGAAGCGAGTATTTTAGCCTGAGAAGCAGGGCTCTTGCAACTCTGGAGGAGAGCTAATCCTGCAGCCCACGTTCGTCCTGGGAAACCGCAAGGCGACCCTTGGCCTCAGTGTAGTGGCGAAATGGCCGCCGGACAGGTCTTGCCTGCCGCGGTTTCCGTGAGTTCTCCACCGTCTTCGGGCTTAAATGGAGAGTGAGGAGAGCTGTCGGCTCTCACAGAACTCTGGCCTCCGCACTGTTTGCCATGCAATTGCACGCAAGACCACACGTCTCCTCCCGACCTGCTGAGAAACAGGCATCCGTGTAGGCCCTTGTTAACATTTCCTGGCGTGCAGAGTCCAAGGCGACACGCTGTCCTCTGCCTTGGAAACCTACCTTGCCACAGCTTGCCAAACGCTACCGAAGGCAGTCCTAACCAGTCTCGTGTGCTGCGCAGCTTTGATTCGGTTACGAAAAGCCACCTGCATTGAGGTGAACACTCTGCTCAGCGTTCTTTCCGGGAGCTCACAATTGCCCCCTCTCTAGGTTAAGCAGGATGTCGAGGTGAGGTCCAAACTGAGCAAAGAGCACAATTGCTCACTTTGCAGTGGTAGTCGTCGTAAGAGGCATTGCCTAATAGGCCTTGCTAAGGTCTTCGTTCTGTTAGGGAAGTCGCCACACTTAGACGCCTGTAAAGGAAACTTTATTCAGCGAAGTTCCCAGTGTCTTGCGACGGTCTCCCTTCGCAGGGCCAATACAGCAGGGACTTAGGTTTGCTGCTAACTAGGCTAGGTGACCCTGCATACAGAAGCAGGCTTTTCCCTTTGGAAGCTTGGATCCCGGTTTCTCAGGGGCTGCTTGCAAGACCCTGCTATTGCCCAGCATCTCTCCTCTGCCCCTACGCCCGGGTAGGAAGTGAGTATTTTAGCCTGAGAAGCAGGGCTCTTGCACCTCTGGAGGAGAGCTAATCCTGCAGCCCACGTTCGTCCTGGGAAACCGCAAGGCGACCCTTGGCCTCAGTGTAGTGGTGAAATGGCCGCCGGGAAGGTCTTGCCTGCCGCGGTTTCCGTGAGTTCTCCACCGTCTTCGGGCTTAAATGGAGAGCGAGGAGAGCTGTCGGCTCTCACAGAACTCTGGCCTCCACACTGTTTGCCATGCAGCTGAACGCAAGACCACACGTCTCCTCCCGGCCTGCTGAGAAACAGGCCGCCGTGCAGGCCCTTTGTAACACTTCTTGGCATGTAGACTCCAAGGCGACACGCTGTCCTCTTCCTTGGAAACCTACGTTGCCCCAGCATGCCAACGCTCACGAAGGCAGTCCGAGCCCGTCTCATGTGCTGGGCCACTTGCATTCAGTGAGGAAAAGCCACCTGCATTGAGGTGAACACTCTGCTCAACGTTCTTTCCGGGAGCTCACACTTGCCGCCTCTCTAGGTTAAGCAGGAAGTCGTAGTGAGGACCAACCTGAGCAAAGAGCACAATTCCTCACGTTACACTGGTAGTCGTCGTAAGAGGAATTGCCAACTACGCCTGGCTGAGGCCTTCCCTGTGTTAAGGAACCAGCCACACTTAGAGGCCTTGAAAGAACAATTTATTCAGCGAAGTTCCCATTGTTTGGCGATGGTCAACCTTTGCAGCGCCAGTACTGCAGGGACTTAGGTTTGCTGCTAACAGGGCTAGGTGACCCTGCATACAGAAGCAGGCGTTTCCCTTTGGAAGCTTGGATCCCGGTTTCTCAGGGGCCGCTTGCAAGACCCTGCTATTGCCCAGCAACTGTCCTCTGCCCCTACGCCCGGGTAGGAAGCGAGTATTTTAGCCTGAGAAGCAGGGCTCTTGCAACTCTGGTGGAGAGCTAATCCTGCAGCCCACGTTCGTCCTGGGAAACCACAAGGAGACCCTTGGCCTCAGTGTAGTGGCAAAATGGCCGCCGGACAGGTCTAGCCTGCCGCGGTTTCCGTGAGTTCTCCACCGTCTTCGGGCTTAAATGGAGAGCGAGGAGAGCTGTCGGCTCTCACAGAACTCTGGCCTCCGCACTGTTTGCCATGCAACTGCACGCAAGACCACACGTCTCCTCCCGACCTGCTGAGAAACAGGCATCCGTGTAGGCCCTTGTTAACATTTCCTGGCGTGCAGAGTCCAAGGCGACACGCTGTCCTCTGCCTTGGAAACCTACCTTGCCACAGCTTGCCAAACGCTACCGAAGGCAGTCCTAACCAGTCTCGTGTGCTGCGCAGCTTTGATTCGGTTACGAAAAGCCACCTGCATTGAGGTGAACACTCTGCTCAGCGTTCTTTCCGGGAGCTCACAATTGCCCCCTCTCTAGGTTAAGCAGGATGTCGAGGTGAGGTCCAAACTGAGCAAAGAGCACAATTGCTCACTTTGCAGTGGTAGTCGTCGTAAGAGGCATTGCCTACTAGGCCTTGCTAAGGTCTTCGTTCTGTTAGGGAAGTCGCCACACTTAGACGCCTGTAAAGGAAACTTTATTCAGCGAAGTTCCCAGTGTCTTGCGACGGTCTCCCTTCGCAGGGCCAATACAGCAGGGACTTAGGTTTGCTGCTAACTAGGCTAGGTGACCCTGCATACAGAAGCAGGCTTTTCCCTTTGGAAGCTTGGATCCCGGTTTCTCAGGGGCTGCTTGCAAGACACTGCTATTGCCCAGCATCTCTCCTCTGCCCCTACGCCCGGGTAGGAAGCGAGTATTTTAGCCTGAGAAGCAGGGCTCTTGCACCTCTGGAGGAGAGCTAATCCTGCAGCCCACGTTCGTCCTGGGAAACCGCAAGGCGACCCTTGGCCTCAGTGTAGTGGCGAAATGGCCGCCGGGAAGGTCTTGCCTGCCGCGGTTTCCGTGAGTTCTCCACCGTCTTCGGGCTTAAATGGAGAGCGAGGAGAGCTGTCAGCTCTCACAGGACTCTGGCCTCCGCACTGTTTGCCATGCAGCTGAACGCAAGACCACACGTCTCCTCCCGGCCTGCTGAGAAACAGGCCGCCGTGCAGGCCCTTTGTAACACTTCTTGGCATGTAGACTCCAAGGCAACACGCTGTCCTCTTCCTTGGAAACCTACGTTGCCCCAGCATGCCAACGCTCACGAAGGCAGTCCGAGCCCGTCTCATGTGCTGGGCCACTTGCATTCAGTGAGGAAAAGCCACCTGCATTGAGGTGAACACTCTGCTCAGCGTTCTTTCCGGGAGCTCACACTTGCCGCCTCTCTAGGTTAAGCAGGAAGTCGTAGTGAGGACCAACCTGAGCAAAGAGCACAATTCCTCACGTTACACTGGTAGTCGTCGTAAGAGGAATTGCCAACTACGCCTGGCTGAGGCCTTCCCTGTGTTAAGGAACCAGCCACACTTAGAGGCCTTGAAAGAACAATTTATTCAGCGAAGTTCCCATTGTTTGGCGATGGTCAACCTTTGCAGCGCCAGTACTGCAGGGACTTAGGTTTGCTGCTAACAGGGCTAGGTGACCCTGCATACAGAAGCAGGCGTTTCCCTTTGGAAGCTTGGATCCCGGTTTCTCAGGAGCTGCTTGCAAGACCCTGCTATTGCCCAGCATCTGTCCTCTGCCCCTACGCCCGGGTAGGAAGCGAGTATTTTAGCCTGAGAAGCAGGGCTCTTGCAACTCTGGTGGAGAGCTAATCCTGCAGCCCACGTTCGTCCTGGGAAACCACAAGGAGACCGTTGGCCTCAGTGTAGTGGCGAAATGGCCGCCGGACAGGTCTTGCCTGCCGCGGTTTCCGTGAGTTCTCCACCGTCTTCGGGCTTAAATGGAGAGCGAGGAGAGCTGTCGGCTCTCACAGAACTCTGGCCTCCGCACTGTTTGCCATGCAACTGCATGCAAGACCACACGTCTCCTCCCGACCTGCTGAGAAACAGGCATCCGTGTAGGCCCTTGTTAACATTTCCTGGCGTGCAGAGTCCAAGGCGACACGCTGTCCTCTGCCTTGGAAACCTACGTTGCCACAGCTTGCCAAACGCTACCGAAGGCAGTCCTAACCAGTCTCGTGTGCTGCGCAGCTTTGATTCGGTTACGAAAAGCCACCTGCATTGAGGTGAACACTCTGCTCAGCGTTCTTTCTGGGAGCTCACAATTGCCCCCTCTCTAGGTTAAGCAGGATGTCGAGGTGAGGTCCAAACTGAGCAAAGAGCACAATTGCTCACTTTGCAGTGGTAGTCGTCATAAGAGGCATTGCCTACTAGGCCTTGCTAAGGTCTTCGTTCTGTTAGGGAAGTCGCCACACTTAGACGCCTGTAAAGGAAACTTTATTCAGCGAAGTTCCCAGTGTCTTGCGACGGTCTCCCTTCGCAGGGCCAATACAGCAGGGACTTAGGTTTGCTGCTAACTAGGCTAGGTGACCCTGCATACAGAAGCAGGCTTTTCCCTTTGGAAGCTTGGATCCCGGTTTCTCAGGGGCTGCTTGCAAGACCCTGCTATTGCCCAGCATCTCTCCTCTGCCCCTACGCCCGGGTAGGAAGCGAGTATTTTAGCCTGAGAAGCAGGGCTCTTGCACCTCTGGAGGAGAGCTAATCCTGCAGCCCACGTTCGTCCTGGGAAACCGCAAGGCGACCCTTGGCCTCAGTGTAGTGGCGAAATGGCCGCCGGGAAGGTCTTGCCTGCCGCGGTTTCCGTGAGTTCTCCACCGTCTTCGGGCTTAAATGGAGAGCGAGGAGAGCTGTCAGCTCTCACAGGACTCTGGCCTCCGCACTGTTTGCCATGCAGCTGAACGCAAGACCACACGTCTCCTCCCGGCCTGCTGAGAAACAGGCCGCCGTGCAGGCCCTTTGTAACACTTCTTGGCATGTAGACTCCAAGGCAACACGCTGTCCTCTTCCTTGGAAACCTACGTTGCCCCAGCATGCCAACACTCACGAAGGCAGTCCGAGCCCGTCTCATGTGCTGGGCCACTTGCATTCAGTGAGGAAAAGCCACCTGCATTGAGGTGAACACTCTGCTCAGCGTTCTTTCCGGGAGCTCACACTTGCCGCCTCTCTAGGTTAAGCAGGAAGTCGTAGTGAGGACCAACCTGAGCAAAGAGCACAATTCCTCACGTTACACTGGTAGTCGTCGTAAGAGGAATTGCCAACTACGCCTGGCTGAGGCCTTCCCTGTGTTAAGGAACCACCCACACTTAGAGGCCTTGAAAGAACAATTTATTCAGCGAAGTTCCCATTGTTTGGCGATGGTCAACCTTTGTAGCGCCAGTACTGCAGGGACTTAGGTTTGCTGCTAACAGGGCTAGGTGACCCTGCATACAGAAGCAGGCATTTCCCTTTGGAAGCTTGGATCCCGGTTTCTCAGGGGCTGCTTGCAAGACCCTGCTATTGCCCAGCATCTCTCCTCTGCCCCTATGCCCGGGTAGGAAGCGAGTATTTTAGCCTGAGAAGCAGGGCTCTTGCAACTCTGGAGGAGAGCTAATCCTGCAGCCCACGTTCGTCCTGGGAAACCGCAAGGCGACCCTTGGCCTCAGTGTAGTGGCGAAATGGCCGCCGGACAGGTCTTGCCTGCCGCGGTTTCCGTGAGTTCTCCACCGTCTTCGGGCTTAAATGGAGAGCGAGGAGAGCTTTCGGCTCTCACAAAACTCTGGCGTCCGCACTGTTTGCCATGCAACTGCACGCAAGACCACACGTCTCCTCCCGACCTGCTGAGAAACAGGCATCCGTGTAGGCCCTTGTTAACATTTCCTGGCGTGCAGAGTCCAAGGCGACACGCTGTCCTCTGCCTTGGAAACCTATGTTGCCACAGCTTGCCAAACGCTACCGAAGGCAGTCCTAACCAGTCTCGTGTGCTGCGCAGCTTTGATTCGGTTACGAAAAGCCACCTGCATTGAGGTGAACACTCTGCTCAGCGTTCTTTCCGGGAGCTCACAATTGCCCCCTCTCTAGGTTAAGCAGGATGTCGAGGTGAGGTCCAAACTGAGCAAAGAGCACAATTGCTCACTTTGCAGTGGTAGTCGTCGTAAGAGGCATTGCCTACTAGGCCTTGCTAAGGTCTTCGTTCTGTTAGGGAAGTCGCCACACTTAGACGCCTGTAAAGGAAACTTTATTCAGCGAAGTTCCCAGTGTCTTGCGATGGTCTCCCTTCGCAGGGCCAATACAGCAGGGACTTAGGTTTGCTGCTAACTAGGCTAGGTGACCCTGCATACAGAAGCAGGCGTTTCCCTTTGGAAGCTTGGATCCCGGTTTCTCAGGGGCTGCTTGCAAGACCCTGCTATTGCCCAGCATCTCTCCTCTGCCCCTACGCCCGGGTAGGAAGCGAGTATTTTAGCCTGAGAAGCAGGGCTCTTGCAACTCTGGCGGAGACCTAATCCTGCAGCCCACGTTCGTCCTGGGAAACCGCAAGGCGACCCTTGGCCTCAGTGTAGTGGCGAAATGGCCGCCGGACAGGTCTTGCCTGCCGCGGTTTCCGTGAGTTCTCCACCGTCTTCGGGCTTAAATGGAGAGCGAGGAGAGCTGTCGGCTCTCACAGAACTCTGGCCTCCGCACTGTTTGCCATGCAGCTGAACGCAAGACCGCACGTCTCCTCCCGGCCTGCTGAGAAAGAGGCCGCCGTGCAGGCCCTTCGTAACACTTCTTGGCATGTAGACTCCAAGGCGACACGCTGTCCTCTTCCTTGGAAACCTACGTTGCCCCAGCATGCCAACGCTCACGAAGGCAGTCCGAGCCCGTCTCATGTGCTGGGCCACTTGCATTCAGTGAGGAAAAGCCACCTGCATTGAGGTGAACACTCTGCTCAGCGTTCTTTCCGGGAGCTCACACTTGCCGCCTCTCTAGGTTAAGCAGGAAGTCGTAGTGAGGACCAACCTGAGCAAAGAGCACAATTCCTCACGTTACACTGGTAGTCGTCGTAAGAGGAATTGCCAACTACGCCTGGCTGAGGCCTTCCCTGTGTTAAGGAACCAGCCACACTTAGAGGCCTTGAAAGAACAATTTATTCAGCGAAGTTCCCATTGTTTGGCGATGGTCAACCTTTGCAGCGCCAGTACTGCAGGGACTTAGGTTTGCTGCTAACAGGGCTAGGTGACCCTGCATACAGAAGCAGGCTTTTCCCTTTGGAAGCTTGGATCCCGGTTTCTCAGGGGCTGCTTGCAAGACCCTGCTATTGCCCAGCATCTCTCCTCTGCCCCTACGCCCGGGTAGGAAGCGAGTATTTTAGCCTGAGAAGCAGGGCTCTTGCAACTCTGGAGGAGAGCTAATCCTGCAGCCCACGTTCGTCCTGGGAAACCGCAAGGCGACCCTTGGCCTCAGTGTAGTGGCGAAATGGCCGCCGGACAGGTCTTGCCTGCCGCGGTTTCCGTGAGTTCTCCACCGTCTTCGGGCTTAAATGGAGAGCGAGGAGAGCTGTCGGTTCTCACAGAACTCTGGCCTCCGCACTGTTTGCCATGCAACTGCACGCAAGACCACACTTCTCCTCCCGACCTGCTGAGAAACAGGCATCCGTGTAGGCCCTTGTTAACATTTCCTGGCGTGCAGAGTCCAAGGCGACACGCTGTCCTCTGCCTTGGAAACCTACGTTGCCACAGCTTGCCAAACGCTACCGAAGGCAGTCCTAAACAGTCTCGTGTGCTGCGCAACATTGATTCGGTTACGAAAAGCCACCTGCATTGAGGTGAACACTCTGCTCAGCGTTCTTTCCAGGAGCTCACAATTGCCCCCTCTATAGGTTAAGCAGGATGTCGAGGTGAGGTCCAAACTGAGCAAAGAGCACAATTGCTCACTTTGCAGTGGTAGTCATCGTAAGAGGCATTGCCTACTAGGCCTTGCTAAGGTCTTCGTTCTGTTAGGGAAGTCGCCACACTTAGACGCCTGTAAAGGAAACTTTATTCAGCGAAGTTCCCAGTGTCTTGCGACGGTCTCCCTTCACAGGGCCAATACAGCAGGGACTTAGGTTTGCTGCTAACTAGGCTAGGTGACCCTGCATACAGAAGCAGGCGTTTCCCTTTGGAAGCTTGGATCCCGGTTTCTCAGGGGCTGCTTGCAAGACCCTGCTATTGCCCAGCATCTCTCCTCTGCCCCTACGCCCGGGTAGGAAGCGAATATTTTAGCCTGAGAAGCAGGGCTCTTGCAACTCTGGCGGAGAGCTAATCCTGCAGCCCACGTTCGTCCTGGGAAACCGCAAGGCGACCCTTGGCCTCAGTGTAGTGGCGAAATGGCCGCCAGACAGGTCTTGCCTGCCGCGGTTTCCGTGAGTTCTCCACCGTCTTCGGGCTTAAATGGAGAGCGAGGAGAGCTGTCGGCTCTCACAGAACTCTGGCCTCCGCACTGTTTGCCATGCAGCTGAACGCAAGACCGCACGTCTCCTCCCGGCCTGCTGAGAAAGAGGCCGCCGTGCAGGCCCTTCGTAACACTTCTTGGCATGTAGACTCCAAGGCGACACGCTGTCCTCTTCCTTGGAAACCTACGTTGCCCCAGCATGCCAACGCTCACGAAGGCAGTCCGAGCCCGTCTCATGTGCTGGGCCACTTGCATTCAGTGAGGAAAAGCCACCTGCATTGAGGTGAACACTCTGCTCAGCGTTCTTTCCGGGAGCTCACACTTGCCGCCTCTCTAGGTTAAGCAGGAAGTCGTAGTGAGGACCAACCTGAGCAAAGAGCACAATTCCTCACGTTACACTGGTAGTCGTCGTAAGAGGAATTGCCAACTACGCCTGGCTGAGGCCTTCCCTGTGTTAAGGAACCAGCCACACTTAGAGGCCTTGAAAGAACAATTTATTCAGCGAAGTTCCCATTGTTTGGCGATGGTCAACCTTTGCAGCGCCAGTACTGCAGGGACTTAGGTTTGCTGCTAACAGGGCTAGGTGACCCTGCATACAGAAGCAGGCTTTTCCCTTTGGAAGCTTGGATCCCGGTTTCTCAGGGGCTGATTGCAAGACCCTGCTATTGCCCAGCATCTCTCCTCTGCCCCTACGCCCGGGTAGGAAGCGAGTATTTTAGCCTGAGAAGCAGGGCTCTTGCAACTCTGGAGGAGAGCTAATCCTGCAGCCCACGTTCGTCCTGGGAAACCGCAAGGCGACCCTTGGCCTCAGTGTAGTGGCGAAATGGCCGCCGGACAGGTCTTGCCTGCCGCGGTTTCCGTGAGTTCTCCACCGTCTTCGGGCTTAAATGGAGAGCGAGGAGAGCTGTCGGCTCTCACAGAACTCTGGCCTCCGCACTGTTTGCCATGCAACTGCACGCAAGACCACACGTCTCCTCCCGACCTGCTGAGAAACAGGCATCCATGTAGGCCCTTGTTAACATTTCCTGGCGTGCAGAGTCCAAGGCGACACGCTGTCCTCTGCCTTGGAAACCTACGTTGCCACAGCTTGCCAAACGCTACCGAAGGCAGTCCTAAAGAGTCTCGTGTGCTGCGCAACATTGATTCGGTTACGAAAAGCCACCTGCATTGAGGTGAACACTCTGCTCAGCGTTCTTTCCGGGAGCTCACAATTGCCCCCTCTATAGGTTAAGCAGGATGTCGAGGTGAGGTCCAAACTGAGCAAAGAGCACAATTGCTCACTTTGCAGTGGTAGTCATCGTAAGAGGCATTGCCTACTAGGCCTTGCTAAGGTCTTCGTTCTGTTAGGGAAGTCGCCACACTTAGACGCCTGTAAAGGAAACTTTATTCAGCGAAGTTCCCAGTGTCTTGCGACGGTCTCCCTTCACAGGGCCAATACAGCAGGGACTTAGGTTTGCTGCTAACTAGGCTAGGTGACCCTGCATACAGAAGCAGGCGTTTCCCTTTGGAAGCTTGGATCCCGGTTTCTCAGGGGCTGCTTGCAAGACCCTGCTATTGCCCAGCATCTCTCCTCTGCCACTACGCCCGGGTAGGAAGCGAGTATTTTAGCCTGAGAAGCAGGGCTCTTGCAACTCTGGTGGAGAGCTAATCCTGCAGCCCACGTTCGTCCTGGGAAACCGCAAGGCGACCCTTGGCCTCAGTGTAGTGGCGAAATGGCCGCCGGACAGGTCTTGCCTGCCGCGGTTTCCGTGAGTTCTCCACCGTCTTCGGGCTTAAATGGAGAGCGAGGAGAGTTGTCGGCTCTCACAGAACTCTGGCCTCCGCACTGTTTGCCATGCAGCCGAACGCAAGACCGCACGTCTCCTCCTGGCCTGCTGAGAAACAGGTCGCCGTGCAGGCCCTTCGTAACACTTCTTGGCATGTAGACTCCAAGGCGACACGCTGTCCTCTTCCTTGGAAACCTACGTTGCCCCAGCATGCCAACGCTCACGAAGGCAGTCCGAGCCCGTCTCATGTGCTGGGCCACTTGCATTCAGTGAGGAAAAGCCACCTGCATTGAGGTGAACACTCTGCTCAGCGTTCTTTCCGGGAGCTCACACTTGCCACCTCTCTAGGTTTAGCAGGAAGTCGTAGTGAGGACCAACCTGAGCAAAGAGCACAATTCCTCACGTTACACTGGTAGTCGTCGTAAGAGGAATTGCCAACTACGCCTGGCTGAGGCCTTCCCTGTGTTAAGGAACCAGCCACTCTTAGAGGCCTTGAAAGAACAATTTATTCAGCGAAGTTCCCATTGTTTGGCGATGGTCAACCTTTGCAGCGCCAGTACTGCAGGGACTTAGGTTTGCTGCTAACAGGGCTAGGTGACCCTGCATACAGAAGCAGGTGTTTCCCTTTGGAAGCTTGGATCCCGGTTTCTCAGGGGCTGCTTGCAAGACCCTGCTATTGCCCAGCATCTCTCCTCTGCCCCTACGCCCGGGTAGGAAGCGAGTATTTTAGCCTGAGAAGCAGGGCTCTTGCAACTCTGGAGGAGAGCTAATCCTGCACCCCACGTTCGTCCTGGGAAACCGCAAGGAGACCCTTGGCCTCAGTGTAGTGGCGAAATGGCCGCCGGGCAGGTCTTGCCTGCCGCGGTTTCCGTGAGTTCTCCACCGTCTTCGGGCTTAAATGGAGAGCGAGGAGAGCTGTCGGCTCTCACAGAACTCTGGCCTCCGCACTGTTTGCCATGCAACTGCACGCAAGACCACACGTCTCCTCCCGACCTGCTGAGAAACAGGCATCCGTGTAGGCCCTTGTTAACATTTCCTGGCGTGCAGAGTCCAAGGCGACACGCTGTCCTCTGCCTTGGAAACCTACGTTGCCACAGCTTGCCAAACGCTACCGAAGGCAGTCCTAACCAGTCTCGTGTGCTGCGCAGCTTTGATTCGGTTACGAAAAGCCACCTGCATTGAGGTGAACACTCTGCTCAGCATTCTTTCCAGGAGCTCACAATTGCCCCCTCTCTAGGTTAAGCAGGATGTCGAGGTGAGGTCCAAACTGAGCAAAGAGCACAATTGCTCACTTTGCAGTGGTAGTCGTCGTAAGAGGCATTGCCTACTAGGCCTTGCTAAGGTCTTCGTTCTGTTAGGGAAGTCGCCACACTTAGACGCCTGTAAAGGAAACTTTATTCAGCGAAGTTCCCAGTGTCTTGCGACGGTCTCCCTTCACAGGGCCAATACAGCAGGGACTTAGGTTTGCTGCTAACTAGGCTAGGTGACCCTGCATACAGAAGCAGGCGTTTCCCTTTGGAAGCTTGGATCCCGGTTTCTCAGGGGCTGCTTGCAAGACCCTGCTATTGCCCAGCATCTCTCCTCTGCCCCTACGCCCGGGTAGGAAGCGAGTATTTTAGCCTGAGAAGCAGGGCTCTTGCAACTCTGGTGGAGAGCTAATCCTGCAGCCCACGTTCGTCCTGGGAAACTGCAAGGCGACCCTTGGCCTCAGTGTAGTGGCGAAATGGCCGCCGGACAGGTCTTGCCTGCCGCGGTTTCCGTGAGTTCTCCACCGTCTTCGGGCTTAAATGGAGAGCGAGGAGAGCTGTCGGCTCTCACAGAACTCTGGCCTCTGCACTGTTTGCCATGCAACTGCACGCAAGACCACACGTCTCCTCCCGACCTGCTGAGAAACAGGCATCCGTGTAGGCCCTTGTTAACATTTCCTGGCGTGCAGAGTCCAAGGCGACACGCTGTCCTCTGCCTTGGAAACCTACGTTGCCACAGCTTGCCAAACGCTACCGAAGGCAGTCCTAACCAGTGTCGTGTGCTGCGCAACTTTGATTCGGTTACGAAAAGCCACCTGCATTGAGGTGAACACTCTGCTCAGCGTTCTTTCCGGGAGCTCACAATTGCCCCCTCTCTAGGTTAAGCAGGATGTCGAGGTGAGGTCCAAACTGAGCAAAGAGCACAATTGCTCACTTTGCAGTGGTAGTCGTCGTAAGAGACATTGCCTACTAGGCCTTGCTAAGGTCTTCATTCTGTTAGGGAAGTCGCCACACTTAGACGCCTGTAAAGGAAACTTTATTCAGCGAAGTTCCCAGTGTCTTGCGACGGTCTCCCTTCACAGGGCCAATACAGCAGGGACTTAGGTTTGCTGCTAACTAGGCTAGGTGACCCTGCATACAGAAGCAGCCTTTTCCCTTTGGAAGCTTGGATCCCGGTTTCTCAGGGGCTGCTTGCAAGACCCTGCTATTGCCCAGCATCTCTCCTCTGCCCCTACGCCCGGGTAGGAAGCGAGTATTTTCGCCTGAGAAGCAGGGCTCTTGCAACTCTGGAGGAGAGCTAATCCTGCAGCCCACGTTCGTCCTGGGAAACCGCAAGGCGACCCTTGGCCTCAGTGTAGTGGCGAAATGGCCGCCGGAAAGGTCTTGCCTGCCGCGGTTTCCGTGAACTCTCCAGCGTCTTCGGGCTTAAATGGAGAGTGAGGAGAGCTGTCAGTTCTCACAGAACTCTGGCCTCCGCACTGTTTGCCATGCAGCCGAACGCAAGACCACACGTCTCCTCCCGGCCTGCTGAGAAACAGGCCGCCGTGCAGGCCCTTCGTAACACTTCTTGGCATGTAGACTCCAAGGCGACACGCTGTCCTCTTCCTTGGAAACCTACGTTGCCCCAGCATGCCAACGCTCACGAAGGCAGTCCGAGCCCGTCTCATGTGCTGGGCCACTTGCATTCAGTGAGGAAAAGCCACCTGCATTGAGGTGAACACTCTGCTCAGCGTTCTTTCCGGGAGCTCACACTTGCCGCCTCTCTAGGTTAAGCAGGAAGTCGTAGTGAGGACCAACCTGAGCAAAGAGCACAATTCCTCACGTTACACTGGTAGTCGTCGTAAGAGGAATTGCCAACTACGCCTGGCTGAGGCCTTCCCTGTGTTAAGGAACCAGCCACACTTAGAGGCCTTGAAAGAACAATTTATTCAGCGAAGTTCCCATTGTTTGGCGATGGTCAACCTTTGCAGCGCCAGTACTGCAGGGACTTAGGTTTGCTGCTAACAGGGCTAGGTGACCCTGCATACAGAAGCAGGCGTTTCCCTTTGGAAGCTTGGATCCCGGTTTCTCAGGGGCTGTTGCAAGACCCTGCTATTGCCCAGCATCTCTCCTCTGCCCCTACACCCGGGTAGGAAGCGAGTATTTTAGCCTGAGAAGCAGGGCTCTTGCAACTCTGGAGGAGAGCTAATCCTGCAGCCCACGTTCGTCCTGGGAAACCGCAAGGAGACCCTTGGCCTCAGTGTAGTGGCGAAATGGCCGCCAGACAGGTCTTGCCTGCCGCGGTTTCCGTGAGTTCTCCACCGTCTTCGGGCTTAAATGGAGAGCGAGGAGAGCTGTCGGCTCTCACAGAACTCTGGCCTCCGCACTGTTTGCCATGCAACTGCACGCAAGACCACACGTCTCCTCCCGACCTGCTGAGAAACAGGCATCCGTGTAGGCCCTTGTTAACATTTCCTGGCGTGCAGAGTCCAAGGCGACACGCTGTCCTCTGCCTTGGAAACCTACGTTGCCACAGCTTGCCAAACGCTACCGAAGGCAGTCCTAACCAGTCTCGTGTGCTGCGCAACTTTGATTCGGTTACGAAAAGCCACCTGCATTGAGGTGAACACTCTGCTCAGCGTTCTTTCCGGGAGCTCACAATTGCCCCCTCTCTAGGTTAAGCAGGATGTCGAGGTGAGGTCCAAACTGAGCAAAGAGCACAATTGCTCACTTTGCAGTGGTAGTCGTCGTAAGAGGCATTGCCTACTAGGCCTTGCTAAGGTCTTCGTTCTGTTAGGGAAGTCGCCACACTTAGACGCCTGTAAAGGAAACTTTATTCAGCGAAGTTCCCAGTGTCTTGCGACGGTCTCCCTTTGCAGGGCCAATACCGCAGGGACTTAGGTTTGCTGCTAACTAGGCTAGGTGACCCTGCATACAGAAGCAGGCGTTTCCCTTTGGAAGCTTGGATCCCGGTTTCTCAGGGGCTGCTTGCAAGACCCTGCTATTGCCCAGCATCTCACCTCTGCCCCTACGCCCGGGTAGGAAGCGAGTATTTTAGCCTGAGAAGCAGGGCTCTTGCAACTCTGGCGGAGAGCTAATCCTGCAGCCCACGTTCGTCCTGGGATACCGCAAGGTGACCCTTGGTCTCAGTGTAGTGGCGAAATGGCCACCGGGAATGTCTTGCCTGCCGCGGTTTCCGTGAGTTCTCCACCGTCTTCGGGCTTAAATGGAGAGTGAGGAGAGCTGTCGGCTCTCACAGAACTCTGGCCTCCGCACTGTTTGCCATGCAGCCGAACGCAAGACCGCACGTCTCCTCCCGGCCTGCTGAGAAACAGGCCGCCGTGCAGGCCCTTCGTAACACTTCTTGGCATGTAGACTCCAAGGCGACACGCTGTCCTCTTCCTTGGAAACCTACGTTGCCCCAGCATGCCAACGCTCACGAAGGCAGTCCGAGCCCGTCTCATGTGCTGGGCCACTTGCATTCAGTGAGGAAAAGCCACCTGCATTGAGGTGAACACTCTGCTCAGCGTTCTTTCCGGGAGCTCACACTTGCCGCCTCTCTAGGTTAAGCAGGAAGTCGTAGTGAGGACCAACCTGAGCAAAGAGCACAATTCCTCACGTTACACTGGTAGTCGTCGTAAGAGGAATTGCCAACTACGCCTGGCTGAGGCCTTCCCTGTGTTAAGGAACCAGCCACACTTAGAGGCCTTGAAAGAACAATTTATTCAGCGAAGTTCCCATTGTTTGGCGATGGTCAACCTTTGCAGCGCCAGTACTGCAGGGACTTAGGTTTGCTGCTAACAGGGATAGGTGACCCTGCATACAGAAGCAGGCTTTTCCCTTTGGAAGCTTGGATCCCGGTTTCTCAGGGGCTGCTTGCAAGACCCTGCTATTGCCCAGCATCTCTCCTCTGCCCCTACGCCCGGGTAGGAAGCGAGTATTTTAGCCTGAGAAGCAGGGCTCTTGCAACTCTGGTGGAGAGCTAATCCTGCAGCCCACGTTCGTCCTGGGAAACCGCAAGGCGACCCTTGGCCTCAGTGTAGTGGCGAAATGGCCGCCGGACAGGTCTTGCCTGCCGCGGTTTCCGTGAGTTCTCCACCGTCTTCGGGCTTAAATGGAGAGCGAGGAGAGCTGTCGGCTCTCACAGAACTCTGGCCTCCGCACTGTTTGCCATGCAACTGCATGTAAGACCACACGTCTCCTCCCGACCTGCTGAGAAACAGGCATCCGTGTAGGCCCTTGTTAACATTTCCTGGCGTGCAGAGTCCAAGGCGACACGCTGTCCTCTGCCTTGGAAACCTACGTTGCCACAGCTTGCCAAATGCTACCGAAGGCAGTCCTAACCAGTCTCGTGTGCTGCGCAGCTTTGATTCGGTTACGAAAAGCCACCTGCTTTGAGGTGAACACTCTGCTCAGCGTTCTTTCCGGGAGCTCACAATTGCCCCCTCTCTAGGTTAAGCAGGATGTCGAGGTGAGGTCCAAACTGAGCAAAGAGCACAATTGCTCACTTTGCAGTGGTAGTCGTCGTAAGAGGCATTGCCTACTAGGCCTTGCTAAGGTCTTCGTTCTGTTAGGGAAGTCGCCACACTTAGACGCCTGTAAAGGAAACTTTATTCAGCGAAGTTCCCAGTGTCTTGCGACGGTCTCCCTTCGCAGGGCCAATACAGCAGGGACTTAGGTTTGCTGCTAACTAGGCTAGGTGACCCTGCATACAGAAGCAGGCGTTTCCCTTTGGAAGCTTGGATCCCGGTTTCTCAGGGGCTGCTTGCAAGACCCTGCTATTGCCCAGCATCTCTCCTCTGCCCCTACGCCCGGGTAGGAAGCGAGTATTTTAGCCTGAGAAGCAGGGCTCTTGCAACTCTGGCGGAGAGCTAATCCTGCAGCCCACGTTCGTCCTGGGAAACCGCAAGGCGACCCTTGGCCTCAGTGTAGTGGCGAAATGGCCGCCGGACAGGTCTTGCCTGCCGCGGTTTCCGTGAGTTCTCCACCGTCTTCGGGCTTAAATGGAGAGCGAGGAGAGCTGTCGGCTCTCACAGAACTCTGGCCTCCGCACTGTTTGCCATGCAGCCGAACGCAAGACCGCACGTCTCCTCCTGGCCTGCTGAGAAACAGGCCGCCGTGCAGGCCCTTCGTAACACTTCTTGGCATGTAGACTCCAAGGCGACACGCTGTCCTCTTCCTTGGAAACCTACGTTGCCCCAGCATGCCAACGCTCACGAAGGCAGTCCGAGCCCGTCTCATGTGCTGGGCCACTTGCATTCAGTGAGGAAAAGCCACCTGCATTGAGGTGAACACTCTGCTCAGCGTTCTTTCCGGGAGCTCACACTTGCCGCCTCTCTAGGTTAAGCAGGAAGTCGTAGTGAGGACCAACCTGAGCAAAGAGCACAATTCCTCACGTTACACTGGTAGTCGTCGTAAGAGGAATTGCCAACTACGCCTGGCTGAGGCCTTCCCTGTGTTAAGGAACCAGCCACTCTTAGAGGCCTTGAAAGAACAATTTATTCAGCGAAGTTCCCATTGTTTGGCGATGGTCAACCTTTGCAGCGCCAGTACTGCAGGGACTTAGGTTTGCTGCTAACAGGGCTAGGTGACCCTGCATACAGAAGCAGGCGTTTCCCTTTGGAAGCTTGGATCCCGGTTTCTCAGGGGCTGATTGCAAGACCCTGCTATTGCCCAGCATCTCTCCTCTGCCACTACGCCCGGGTAGGAAGCGAGTATTTTAGCCTGAGAAGCAGGGCTCTTGCAACTCTGGAGGAGAGCTAATCCTGCAGCCCACGTTCGTCCTGGGAAACCGCAAGGAGACCCTTGGCCTCAGTGTAGTGGTGAAATGGCCGCCGGACAGGTCTTGCCTGCCGCGGTTTCCGTGAGTTCTCCACCGTCTTCGGGCTTAAATGGAGAGCGAGGAGAGCTGTCGGCTCTCACAGAACTCTGGCCTCCGCACTGTTTGCCATGCAACTGCACGCAAGACCACACGTCTCCTCCCGACCTGCTGAGAAACAGGCATCCGTGTAGGCCCTTGTTAACATTTCCTGGCGTGCAGAGTCCAAGGCGACACGCTGTCCTCTGCCTTGGAAACCTACGTTGCCACAGCTTGCCAAACGCTACCGAAGGCAGTCCTAACCAGTCTCGTGTGCTGCGCAGCTTTGATTCGGTTACGAAAAGCCACCTGCATTGAGGTGAACACTCTGCTCAGCGTTCTTTCCGGGAGCTCACAATTGCCCCCTCTCTAGGTTAAGCAGGATGTCGAGGTGAGGTCCAAACTGAGCAAAGAGCACAATTGCTCACTTTGCAGTGGTAGTCGTCGTAAGAGACATTGCCTACTAGGCCTTGCTAAGGTCTTCGTTCTGTTAGGGAAGTCGCCACACTTAGACGCCTGTAAAGGAAACTTTATTCAGCGAAGTTCCCAGTGTCTTGCGACGGTCTCCCTTCGCAGGGCCAATACAGCAGGGACTTAGGTTTGCTGCTAACTAGGCTAGGTGACCCTGCATACAGAAGCAGGCATTTCCCTTTGGAAGCTTGGATCCCGGTTTCTCAGGGGCTGCTTGCAAGACCCTGCTATTGCCCAGCATCTCTCCTCTGCCCCTACGCCCGGGTAGGAAGCGAGTATTTTAGCCTGAGAAGCAGGGCTCTTGCAACTCTGGCGGAGAGCTAATCCTGCAGCCCACGTTCGTCCTGGGAAACCGCAAGGCGACCCTTGGCCTCAGTGTAGTGGCGAAATGGCCGCCAGACAGGTCTTGCCTGCCGCGGTTTCCGTGAGTTCTCCACCGTCTTCGGGCTTAAATGGAGAGCGAGGAGAGCTGTCGGCTCTCACAGAACTCTGGCCTCCGCACTGTTTGCCATGCAGCTGAACGCAAGACCGCACGTCTCCTCCCGGCCTGCTGAGAAACAGGCCGCCGTGCAGGCCCTTCGTAACACTTCTTGGCATGTAGACTCCAAGGCGACACGCTGTCCTCTTCCTTGGAAACCTACGTTGCCCCAGCATGCCAACGCTCACGAAGGCAGTCCGAGCCCGTCTCATGTGCTGGGCCACTTGCATTCAGTGAGGAAAAGCCACCTGCATTGAGGTGAACACTCTGCTCAGCGTTCTTTCCGGGAGCTCACACTTGCCGCCTCTCTAGGTTAAGCAGGAAGTCGTAGTGAGGACCAACCTGAGCAAAGAGCACAATTCCTCACGTTACACTGGTAGTCGTCGTAAGAGGAATTGCCAACTACGCCTGGCTGAGGCCTTCCCTGTGTTAAGGAACCAGCCACACTTAGAGGCCTTGAAAGAACAATTTATTCAGCGAAGTTCCCATTGTTTGGCGATGGTCAACCTTTGCAGCGCCAGTACTGCAGGGACTTAGGTTTGCTGCTAACAGGGCTAGGTGACCCTGCATACAGAAGCAGGCGTTTCCCTTTGGAAGCTTGGATCCCGGTTTCTCAGGGGCTGCTTGCAAGACCCTGCTATTGCCCAGCATCTCTCCTCTGCCCCTACGCCCGGGTAGGAAGCGAGTATTTTAGCCTGAGAAGCAGGGCTCTTGCAACTCTGGAGGAGAGCTAATCCTGCAGCCCACGTTCGTCCTGGGAAACTGCAAGGTGACCCTTGGCCTCAGTGTAGTGGCGAAATGGCCGCCGGACAGGTCTTGCCTGCCGCGGTTTCCGTGAGTTCTCCACCGTCTTCGGGCTTAAATGGAGAGCGAGGAGAGCTGTCGGCTCTCACAGAACTCTGGCCTCCGCACTGTTTGCCATGCAGCTGAACGCAAGACCGCACGTCTCCTCCCGGCCTGCTGAGAAACAGGCCGCCGTGCAGGCCCTTCGTAACACTTCTTGGCATGTAGACTCCAAGGCGACACGCTGTCCTCTTCCTTGGAAACCTACGTTGCCCCAGCATGCCAACGCTCACGAAGGCAGTCCGAGCCCGTCTCATGTGCTGGGCCACTTGCATTCAGTGAGGAAAAGCCACCTGCATTGAGGTGAACACTCTGCTCAGCGTTCTTTCCGGGAGCTCACACTTGCCGCCTCTCTAGGTTAAGCAGGAAGTCGTAGTGAGGACCAACCTGAGCAAAGAGCACAATTCCTCACGTTACACTGGTAGTCGTCGTAAGAGGAATTGCCAACTACGCCTGGCTGAGGCCTTCCCTGTGTTAAGGAACCAGCCACACTTAGAGGCCTTGAAAGAACAATTTATTCAGCGAAGTTCCCATTGTTTGGCGATGGTCAACCTTTGCAGCGCCAGTACTGCAGGGACTTAGGTTTGCTGCTAACAGGGCTAGGTGACCCTGCATACAGAAGCAGGCGTTTCCCTTTGGAAGCTTGGATCCCGGTTTCTCAGGGGCTGCTTGCAAGACCCTGCTATTGCCCAGCATCTCTCCTCTGCCCCTACGCCCGGGTAGGAAGCGAGTATTTTAGCCTGAGAAGCAGGGCTCTTGCAACTCTGGTGGAGAGCTAATCCTGCAGCCCACGTTCGTCCTAGAAACCGCAAGGCGACCCTTGGCCTCAGTGTAGTGGCGAAATGGCCGCCGGACAGGTCTTGCCTGCCGCGGTTTCCGTGAGTTCTCCACCGTCTTCGGGCTTAAATGGAGAGCGAGGAGAGCTGTCGGCTCTCACAGAACTCTGGCCTCCGCACTGTTTGCCATGCAACTGCACGCAAGACCACACGTCTCCTCCCGACCTGCTGAGAAACAGGCATCCGTGTAGGCCCTTGTTAACATTTCCTGGCGTGCAGAGTCCAAGGCGACACGCTGTCCTCTGCCTTGGAAACCTACGTTGCCACAGCTTGCCAAATGCTACCGAAGGCAGTCCTAACCAGTCTCGTGTGCTGCGCAGCTTTGATTCGGTTACGAAAAGCCACCTGCATTGAGGTGAACTCTCTGCTCAGCGTTCTTTCCGGGAGCTCACAATTGCCCCCTCTCTAGGTTAAGCAGGATGTCGAGGTGAGGTCCAAACTGAGCAAAGAGCACAATTGCTCACTTTGCAGTGGTAGTCGTCGTAAGAGACATTGCCTACTAGGCCTTGCTAAGGTCTTCATTCTGTTAGGGAAGTCGCCACACTTAGACGCCTGTAAAGGAAACTTTATTCAGCGAAGTTCCCAGTGTCTTGCGACGGTCTCCCTTCGCAGGGTCAATACAGCAGGGACTTAGGTTTGCTGCTAACTAGGCTAAGTGACCCTGCATAGAGATGCAGGCTTTTCCCTTTGGAAGCTTGGATCCCGGTTTCTCAGGGGCTGCTTGCAAGACCCTGCTATTGCCCAGCATCTCTCCTCTGCCCCTACGCCCGGGTAGGAAGCGAGTATTTTAGGCTGAGAAGCAGGGCTCTTGCAACTCTTGAGGAGAGCTAATCCTGCAACCCACGTTCGTCCTGGGAAACCGCAAGGCGACCCTTGGCCTCAGTGTAGTGGCGAAATGGCCGCCGGGAAGGTCTTGCCTGCCGCGGTTTCCGTGAGTTCTCCACCGTCTTCGGGCTTAAATGGAGAGCGAGGAGAGCTGTCAGCTCTAACAGAACTCTGGCCTCCGCACTGTTTGCCATCTAGCTGAACGCAAGACCACACGCCTCCTCCCGGCCTGCTGAGAAACAGGCCGCCGTGCAGGCCCTTCGTAACACTTCTTGGCATGTAGACTCCAAGGCGACACGCTGTCCTCTTCCTTGGAAACCTACGTTGCCCCAGCATGCCAACGCTCACGAAGGCAGTCCGAGCCCGTCTCATGTGCTGGGCCACTTGCATTCAGTGAGGAAAAGCCACCTGCATTGAGGTGAACACTCTGCTCAGCGTTCTTTCCGGGAGCTCACACTTGCCACCTCTCTAGGTTAAGCAGGAAGTCGTAGTAAGGACCAACCTGAGCAAAGAGCACAATTCCTCACGTTACACTGGTAGTCGTCGTAAGAGGAATTGCCAACTACACCTGGCTGAGGCCTTCCCTGTGTTAAGGAACCAGCCACACTTAGAGGCCTTGAAAGAACAATTTATTCAGCGAAGTTCCCATTGTTTGGCGATGGTCAACCTTTGCAGCGCCAATACTGCAGGGACTTAGGTTTGCTGCTAACAGGGCTAGGTGACCCTGCATACATACAGAAGCAGGCGTTTCCCTTTGGAAGCTTGGATCCCGGTTTCTCAGGGGCTGCTTGCAAGACCCTTCTATTGCCCAGCATCTCTCCTCTGCCCCTACGCCCGGGTAGGAAGCGAGTATTTTAGCCTGAGAAGCAGGGCTCTTGCAACTCTGGAGGAGAGCTAATCCTGCAGCCCACGTTCGTCCTGGGAAACCGCAAGGCGACCCTTGGCCTCAGTGTAGTGGCGAAATGGCCGCCGGACAGGTCTTGCCTGCCGCGGTTTCCGTGAGTTCTCCACCGTCTTCGGGCTTAAATGGAGAGCGAGGAGAGCTGTCGGCTCTCACAGAACTCTGGCCTCCGCACTGTTTGCCATGCAACTGCACGCAAGACCACACGTCTCCTCCCGACCTGCTGAGAAACAGGCATCCGTGTAGGCCCTTGTTAACATTTCCTGGCGTGCAGAGTCCAAGGCGACACGCTGTCCTCTGCCTTGGAAACCTACGTTGCCACAGCTTGCCAAACGCTACCGAAGGCAGTCCTAACCAGTCTCGTGTGCTGCGCAGCTTTGATTCGGTTACGAAAAGCCACCTGCATTGAGGTGAACACTCTGCTCAGCGTTCTTTCCGGGAGCTCACAATTGCCCCCTCTCTAGGTTAAGCAGGATGTCGAGGTGAGGTCCAAACTGAGCAAAGAGCACAATTGCTCACTTTGCAGTGGTAGTCGTCGTAAGAGGCATTGCCTACTAGGCCTTGCTAAGGTCTTCGTTCTGTTAGGGAAGTCGCCACACTTAGACGCCTGTAAAGGAAACTTTATTCAGCGAAGTTCCCAGTGTCTTGCGACGGTCTCCCTTCGCAGGGCCAATACCGCAGGGACTTAGGTTTGCTGCTAACTAGGCTAGGTGACCCTGCATACAGAAGCAGGTGTTTCCCTTTGGAAGCTTTGATCCCGGTTTCTCAGGGGCTGCTTGCAAGACCCTGCTATTGCCCAGCATCTCTCCTCTGCCCCTACGCCCGGGTAGGAAGCGAGTACTTTAGCCTGAGAAGCAGGGCTCTTGCAACTCTGGCGGAGAGCTAATCCTGCAGCCCACGTTCGTCCTGGGAAACCGCAAGGCGACCCTTGGCCTCAGTGTAGTGGCGAAATGGCCGCCGGACAGGTCTTGCCTGCCGCGGTTTCCGTGAGTTCTCCACCGTCTTCGGGCTTAAATGGAGAGCGAGGAGAGCTGTCGGCTCTCACAGAACTCTGGCCTCCGCACTGTTTGCCATGCAACTGCACGCAAGACCACACGTCTCCTCCCGACCTGCTGAGAAACAGGCATCCGTGTAGGCCCTTGTTAACATTTCCTGGCGTGCAGAGTCCAAGGCGACACGCTGTCCTCTGCCTTGGAAACCTACGTTGCCACAGCTTGCCAAACGCTACCGAAGGCAGTCCTAACCAGTCTCGTGTGCTGCGCAGCTTTGATTCGGTTACGAAAAGCCACCTGCATTGAGGTGAACACTCTGCTCAGCGTTCTTTCCGGGAGCTCACAATTGCCCCCTCTCTAGGTTAAGCAGGATGTCGAGGTGAGGTCCAAACTGAGCAAAGAGCACAATTGCTCACTTTGCAGTGGTAGTCGTTGTAAGAGGCATTGCCTACTAGGCCTTGCTAAGGTCTTCGTTCTGTTAGGGAAGTCGCCACACTTAGACGCCTGTAAAGGAAACTTTATTCAGCGAAGTTCCCAGTGTCTTGCGACGGTCTCCCTTCGCAGGGCCAATACCGCAGGGACTTAGGTTTGCTGCTAACTAGGCTAGGTGACCCTGCATACAGAAGCAGGCGTTTCCCTTTGGAAGCTTGGATCCCGGTTTCTCAGGGGCTGTTTGCAAGACCCTGCTATTGCCCAGCATCTCTCCTCTGCCCCTACGCCCGGGTAGGAAGCGAGTATTTTAGCCTGAGAAGCAGGGCTCTTGCAACTCTGGCGGAGAGCTAATCCTGCAGCCCACGTTCGTCCTGGGAAACCGCAAGGCGACCCTTGGCCTCAGTGTAGTGGCGAAATGGCCGCCGGACAGGTCTTGCCTGCCGCGGTTTCCGTGAGTTCTCCACCGTCTTCGGGCTTAAATGGAGAGCGAGGAGAGCTGTCGGCTCTCACAGAACTCTGGCCTCCGCACTGTTTGCCATGCAGCCGGAAGCAAGACAGCACGTCTCCTCCCGGCCGGCTGAGAAATAGGCCGCCGTGCAGGCCCTTCGTAACACTTCTTGGCATGTAGACTCCAAGGCGACACGCTGTCCTCTTCCTTGGAAACCTACATTGCCCCAGCATGCCAACGCTCACGAAGGCAGTCCGAGCCCGTCTCATGTGCTGGGCCACTTGCATTCAGTGAGGAAAAGCCACCTGCATTGAGGTGAACACTCTGCTCAGCGTTCTTTCCGGGAGCTCACACTTGCCGCCTCTCTAGGTTAAGCAGGAAGTCGTAGTGAGGACCAACCTGAGCAAAGAGCACAATTCCTCACGTTACACTGGTAGTCGTCGTAAGAGGAATTGCCAACTACGCCTGGCTGAGGCCTTCCCTGTGTTAAGGAACCAGCCACACTTAGAGGCCTTGAAAGAACAATTTATTCAGCGAAGTTCCCATTGTTTGGCGATGGTCAACCTTTGCAGCGCCAGTACTGCAGGGACTTAGGTTTGCTGCTAACAGGGCTAGGTGACCCTGCATACAGAAGCAGGCGTTTCCCTTTGGAAGCTTGGATCCCGGTTTCTCAGGGGCTGCTTGCAAGACCCTGCTATTGCCCAGCATCTCTCCTCTGCCCCTACGCCCGGGTAGGAAGCGAGTATTTTAGCCTGAGAAGCAGGGCTCTTGCAACTCTGGAGGAGAGCTAATCCTGCAGCCCACGATCGTCCTGGGAAACCGCAAGGCGACCCTTGGCCTCAGTGTAGTGGCGAAATGGCCGCCGGACAGGTCTTGCCTGCCGCGGTTTCCGTGAGTTCTCCACCGTCTTCGGGCTTAAATGGAGAGCGAGGAGAGCTGTCGGCTCTCACAGAACTCTGGCCTCCGCACTGTTTGCCATGCAACTGCACGCAAGACCACACGTCTCCTCCCGACCTGCTGAGAAACAGGCATCCGTGTAGGCCCTTGTTAACATTTCCTGGCGTGCAGAGTCCAAGGCGACACGCTGTCCTCTGCCTTGGAAACCTACGTTGCCACAGCTTGCCAAACGCTACCGAAGGCAGTCCTAACCAGTCTCGTGTGCTGCGCAGCTTTGATTCGGTTACGAAAAGCCACCTGCATTGAGGTGAACACTCTGCTCAGCGTTCTTTCCGGGAGCTCACAATTGCCCCCTCTCTAGGTTAAGCAGGATGTCGAGGTGAGGTCCAAACTGAGCAAAGAGCACAATTGCTCACTTTGCAGTGGTAGTCGTCGTAAGAGGCATTGCCTACTAGGCCTTGCTAAGGTCTTCGTTCTGTTAGGGAAGTCGCCACACTTAGACGCCTGTAAAGGAAACTTTATTCAGTGAAGTTCCCAGTGTCTTGCGACGGTCTCCCTTCGCAGGGCCAATACAGCAGGGACTTAGGTTTGCTGCTAACTAGGCTAGGTGACCCTGCATACAGAAGCAGGCGTTTCCCTTTGGAAGCTTGGATCCCGGTTTCTCAGGGGCTGCTTGCAAGACCCTGCTATTGCCCAGCATCTCTCCTCTGCCCCTACGCCCGGGTAGGAAGCGAGTATTTTAGCCTGAAAAGCAGGGCTCTTGCAACTCTGGAGGAGAGCTAATCCTGCAGCCCACGTTCGTCCTGGGAAACCGCAAGGCGACCCTTGGCCTCAGTGTAGTGGCGAAATGGCCGCCGGACAGGTCTTGCCTGCCGCGGTTTCCGTGAGTTCTCCACCGTCTTCGGGCTTAAATGGAGAGCGAGGAGAGCTGTCGGCTCTCACAGAACTCTGGCCTCCGCACTGTTTGCCATGCAGCCGAACGCAAGACCACACGTCTCCTCCCGGCCTGCTGAGAAACAGGCCGCCGTGCAGGCCCTTCGTAACACTTCTTGGCATGTAGACTCCAAGGCGACACGCTGTCCTCTTCCTTGGAAACCTACGTTGCCCCAGCATGCCAACGCTCACGAAGGCAGTCCGAGCCCGTCTCATGTGCTGGGCCACTTGCATTCAGTGAGGAAAAGCCACCTGCATTGAGGTGAACACTCTGCTCAGCGTTCTTTCCGGGAGCTCACACTTGCCGCCTCTCTAGGTTAAGCAGGAAGTCGTAGTGAGGACCAACCTGAGCAAAGAGCACAATTCCTCACGTTACACTGGTAGTCGTCGTAAGAGGAATTGCCAACTACGCCTGGCTGAGGCCTTCCCTGTGTTAAGGAACCAGCCACACTTAGAGGCCTTGAAAGAACAATTTATTCAGCGAAGTTCCCATTGTTTGGCGATGGTCAACCTTTGCAGCGCCAGTACTGCAGGGACTTAGGTTTGCTGCTAACAGGGCTAGGTGACCCTGCATACAGAAGCAGGCGTTTCCCTTTGGAAGCTTGGATCCCGGTTTCTCAGGGGCTGCTTGCAAGACCCTGCTATTGCCCAGCATCTCCCCTCTGCCCCTACACCCGGGTAGGAAGCATTTTAGCCTGAGAAGCAGGGCTCTTGCAACTCTGGAGGAGAGCTAATCCTGCAGCCCACGTTCGTCCTGGGAAACCGCAAGGTGACCCTTGGCCTCAGTGTAGTGGCGAAATGGCCGCCGGACAGGTCTTGCCTGCCGCGGTTTCCGTGAGTTCTCCACCGTCTTCGGGCTTAAATGGAGAGCGAGGAGAGCTGTCGGCTCTCACAGAACTCTGGCCTCCGCACTGTTTGCCATGCAACTGCACGCAAGACCACACGTCTCCTCCCGACCTGCTGAGAAACAGGCATCCGTGTAGGCCCTTGTTAACATTTCCTGGCGTGCAGAGTCCAAGGCGACACGCTGTCCTCTGCCTTGGAAACCTACGTTGCCACAGCTTGCCAAACGCTACCGAAGGCAGTCCTAACCAGTCTCATGTGCTGCGCAGCTTTGATTCGGTTACGAAAAGCCACCTGCATTGAGGTGAACACTCTGCTCAGCGTTCTTTCCGGGAGCTCACAATTGCCCCCTCTCTAGGTTAAGCAGGATGTCGAGGTGAGGTCCAAACTGAGCAAAGAGCACAATTGCTCACTTTGCAGTGGTAGTCGTCGTAAGAGGCATTGCCTACTAGGCCTTGCTAAGGTCTTCGTTCTGTTAGGGAAGTCGCCACACTTAGACGCCTGTAAAGGAAACTTTATTCAGCGAAGTTCCCAGTGTCTTGCGACGGTCTCCCTTCGCAGGGCCAATACCGCAGGGACTTAGGTTTGCTGCTAACTAGGCTAGGTGACCCTGCATACAGAAGCAGGCGTTTCCCTTTGGAAGCTTGGATCCCGGTTTCTCAGGGGCTGCTTGCAAGACCCTGCTATTGCCCAGCATCTCTCCTCTGCCCCTACGCCCGGGTAGGAAGCGAGTATTTTAGCCTGAGAAGCAGGGCTCTTGCAACTCTGGCGGAGAGCTAATCCTGCAGCCCACGTTCGTCCTGGGAAACCACAAGGGGACCCTTGGCCTCAGTGTAGTGGCGAAATGGCCACCGGACAGGTCTTGCCTGCCGCGGTTTCCGTGAGTTCTCCACCGTCTTCGGGCTTAAATGGAGAGCGAGGAGAGCTGTCGGCTCTCACAGAACTCTGGCCTCCGCACTGTTTGCCATGCAGCCGAACACAAGACCACACGTCTCCTCCCGGCCTGCTGAGAAACAGGCCGCCGTGCAGGCCCTTCGTAACACTTCTTGGCATGTAGACTCCAAGGCGACACGCTGTCCTCTTCCTTGGAAACCTACGTTTCCCCAGCATGCCAACGCTCACGAAGGCAGTCCGAGCCCGTCTCATGTGCTGGGCCACTTGCATTCAGTGAGGAAAAGCCACCTGCATTGAGGTGAACACTCTGCTCAGCGTTCTTTCCGGGAGCTCACACTTGCCGCCTCTCTAGGTTAAGCAGGAAGTCGTAGTGAGGACCAACCTGAGCAAAGAGCACAATTCCTCACGTTACACTGGTAGTCGTCGTAAGAGGAATTGCCAACTACGCCTGGCTGAGGCCTTCCCTGTGTTAAGGAACCAGCCACACTTAGAGGCCTTGAAAGAACAATTTATTCAGCGAAGTTCCCATTGTTTGGCGATGGTCAACCTTTGCAGCGCCAGTACTGCAGGGACTTAGGTTTGCTGCTAACAGGGCTAGGTGACCCTGCATACAGAAGCAGGCGTTTCCCTTTGGAAGCTTGGATCCCGGTTTCTCAGGGGCTGCTTGCAAGACCCTGCTATTGCCCAGCATCTCTCCTCTGCCCCTACGCCCGGGTAGGAAGCGAGTATTTTAGCCTGAGAAGCAGGGCTCTTGCAACTCTGGAGGAGAGCTAATCCTGCAGCCCACGTTCGTCCTGGGAAACCGCAAGGAGACAGTTGGCCTCAGTGTAGTGGCGAAATGGCCGCCGGACAGGTCTTGCCTGCCGCGGTTTCCGTGAGTTCTCCACCGTCTTCGGGCTTAAATGGAGAGCGAGGAGAGCTGTCGGCTCTCACAGAACTCTGGCCTCCGCACTGTTTGCCATGCAACTGCACGCAAGACCACACGTCTCCTCCCGACCTGCTGAGAAACAGGCATCCGTGTAGGCCCTTGTTAACATTTCCTGGCGTGCAGAGTCCAAGGCGACACGCTGTCCTCTGCCTTGGAAACCTACGTTGCCACAGCTTGCCAAACGCTACCGAAGGCAGTCCTAACCAGTCTCGTGTGCTGCGCAGCTTTGATTCGGTTACGAAAAGCCACCTGCATTGAGGTGAACACTCTGCTCAGCGTTCTTTCCGGGAGCTCACAATTGCCCCCTCTCTAGGTTAAGCAGGATGTCGAGGTGAGGTCCAAACTGAGCAAAGAGCACAATTGCTCACTTTGCAGTGGTAGTCGTCGTAAGAGGCATTGCCTACTAGGCCTTGCTAAGGTCTTCGTTCTGTTAGGGAAGTCGCCACACTTAGACGCCTGTAAAGGAAACTTTATTCAGCGAAGTTCCCAGTGTCTTGCGACGGTCTCCCTTCGCAGGGCCAATACAGCAGGGACTTAGGTTTGCTGCTAACTAGGCTAGGTGACCCTGCATACAGAAGCAGGCCTTTCCCTTTGGAAGCTTGGATCCCGGTTTCTCAGGGGCTGCTTGCAAGACCCTGCTATTGCCCAGCATCTCTCCTCTGCCCCTACGCCCGGGTAGGAAGCGAGTATTTTAGCCTGAGAAGCAGGGCTCTTGCAACTCTGGCGGAGAGCTAATCCTGCAGCCCACGTTCGTCCTGGGAAACCGCAAGGCGACCCTTGGCCTCAGTGTAGTGGCGAAATGGCCGCCAGACAGGTCTTGCCTGCCGCGGTTTCCGTGAGTTCTCCACCGTCTTCGGGCTTAAATGGAGAGCGAGGAGAGCAGTCAGCTCTCACAGAACTCTGGCCTCCGCACTGTTTGCCATGCAGCCGGAAGCAAGACCGCACGTCTCCTCCCGGCCTGCTGAGAAACAGGCCGCCGTGCAGGCCCTTCGTAACACTTCTTGGCATGTAGACTCCAAGGCGACACGCTGTCCTCTTCCTTGGAAACCTACGTTGCCCCAGCATGCCAACGCTCACGAAGGCAGTCCGAGCCCGTCTCATGTGCTGGGCCACTTGCATTCAGTGAGGAAAAGCCACCTGCATTGAGGTGAACACTCTGCTCAGCGTTCTTTCCGGGAGCTCACACTTGCCGCCTCTCTAGGTTAAGCAGGAAGTCGTAGTGAGGACCAACCTGAGCAAAGAGCACAATTCCTCACGTTACACTGGTAGTCGTCGTAAGAGGAATTGCCAACTACGCCTGGCTGAGGCCTTCCCTGTGTTAAGGAACCAGCCACACTTAGAGGCCTTGAAAGAACAATTTATTCAGCGAAGTTCCCATTGTTTGGCGATGGTCAACCTTTGCAGCGCCAGTACTGCAGGGACTTAGGTTTGCTGCTAACAGGGCTAGGTGACCCTGCATACATACAGAAGCAGGCGTTTCCCTTTGGAAGCTTGGATCCCGGTTTCTCAGGGGCTGCTTGCAAGACCCTGCTATTGCCCAGCATCTCTCCTCTGCCCCTACGCCCGGGTAGGAAGCGAGTATTTTAGCCTGAGAAGCAGGGCTCTTGCAACTCTGGAGGAGAGCTAATCCTGCAGCCCACGTTCGTCCTGGGAAACCGCAAGGCGACCCTTGGCCTCAGTGTAGTGGCGAAATGGCCGCCGGACAGGTCTTGCCTGCCGCGGTTTCCGTGAGTTCTCCACCGTCTTCGGGCTTAAATGGAGAGCGAGGAGAGCTGTCGGCTCTCACAGAACTCTGGCCTCCGCACTGTTTGCCATGCAACTGCACGCAAGACCACACGTCTCCTCCCGACCTGCTGAGAAACAGGCATCCGTGTAGGCCCTTGTTAACATTTCCTGGCGTGCAGAGTCCAAGGCGACACGCTGTCCTCTGCCTTGGAAACCTACGTTGCCACAGCTTGCCAAACGCTACCGAAGGCAGTCCTAACCAGTCTCGTGTGCTGCGCAGCTTTGATTCGGTTACGAAAAGCCACCTGCATTGAGGTGAACACTCTGCTCAGCGTTCTTTCCGGGAGCTCACAATTGCCCCCTCTCTAGGTTAAGCAGGATGTCGAGGTGAGGTCCAAACTGAGCAAAGAGCACAATTGCTCACTTTGCAGTGGTAGTCGTCGTAAGAGGCATTGCCTACTAGGCCTTGCTAAGGTCTTCGTTCTGTTAGGGAAGTCGCCACACTTAGACGCCTGTAAAGGAAACTTTATTCAGCGAAGTTCCCAGTGTCTTGCGACGGTCTCCCTTCGCAGGGCCAATACAGCAGGGACTTAGGTTTGCTGCTAACTAGGCTAGGTGACCCTGCATACAGAAGCAGGCGTTTCCCTTTGGAAGCTTGGATCTCGGTTTCTCAGGGGCTGCTTGCAAGACCCTGCTATTGCCCAGCATCTCTCCTCTGCCCCTACGCCCGGGTAGGAAGCGAGTATTTTAGCCTGAGAAGCAGGGCTCTTGCAACGCTGGCGGAGAGCTAATCCTGCAGCCCACGTTCGTCCTGGGAAACCGCAAGGCGACCCTTGGCCTCAGTGTAGTGGCGAAATGGCCGCCGGACAGGTCTTGCCTGCCGCGGTTTCCGTGAGTTCTCCACCGTCTTCGGGCTTAAATGGAGAGCGAGGAGAGCTGTCGGCTCTCACAGAACTCTGGCCTCCACACTGTTTGCCATGCAGCCGAACGCAAGACCGCACGTCTCCTCCCGGCCTGCTGAGAAACAGGCCACCGTGCAGGCCCTTCGTAACACTTCTTGGCATGTAGACTCCAAGGCGACACGCTGTCCTCTTCCTTGGAAACCTACGTTGCCCCAGCATGCCAACCCTCACGAAGGCAGTCTGAGCCCGTCTCATGTGCTGGGCCACTTGCATTCAGTGAGGAAAAGCCACCTGCATTGAGGTAAATACTCTGCTCAGCGTTCTTTCCGGGAGCTCACCCTTGCCGCCTCTCTAGGTTAAGCAGGAAGTCGTAGTGAGGACCAACCTGAGCAAAGAGCACAATTCCTCACGTTACACTGGTAGTCGTCGTAAGAGGAATTGCCAACTAGGCCTGGCTGAGGCCTTCCCTGTGTTAAGGAACCAGCCACACTTAGAGGCCTTGAAAGAACAATTTATTCAGCGAAGTTCCCATTGTTTGGCGATGGTCAACCTTTGCAGCGCCAGTACTGCAGGGACTTAGGTTTGCTGCTAACAGGGCTAGGTGACCCTGCATACAGAAGCAGGCGTTTCCCTTTGGAAGCTTGGATCCCGGTTTCTCAGGGGCTGCTTGCAAGACCCTGCTATTGCCCAGCATCTGTCCTCTGCCCCTACACCCGGGTAGGAAGCGAGTATTTTAGCCTGAGAAGCAGGGCTCTTGCAACTCTGGAGGAGAGCTAATCCTGCAGCCCACGTTCGTCCTGGGAAACCGCAAGGCGACCCTTGGCCCCAGTGTAGTGGTGAAATGGCCGCCGGACAGGTCTTGCCTGCCGCGGTTTCCGTGAGTTCTCCACCGTCTTCGGGCTTAAATGGAGAGCGAGGAGAGCTGTCAGCTCTCACAGAACTCTGGCCTCCGCACTGTTTGCCATGCAACTGCACGCAAGACCACATGTCTCCTCCCGACCTGCTGAGAAACAGGCATCCGTGTAGGCCCTTGTTAACATTTCCTGGCGTGCAGAGTCCAAGGCGACACGCTGTCCTCTGCCTTGGAAACCTACGTTGCCACAGCTTGCCAAACGCTACCGAAGGCAGTCCTAACCAGTCTCGTGTGCTGCGCAGCTTTGATTCGGTTACGAAAAGCCACCTGCATTGAGGTGAACACTCTGCTCAGTGTTCTTTCCGGGAGCTCACAATTGCCCCCTCTCTAGGTTAAGCAGGATGTCGAGGTGAGGTCCAAACTGAGCAAAGAGCACAATTGCTCACTTTGCAGTGGTAGTCGTCGTAAGAGGCATTGCCTACTAGGCCTTGCTAAGGTCTTCGTTCTGTTAGGGAAGTCGCCACACTTAGACGCCTGTAAAGGAAACTTTATTCAGCGAAGTTCCCAGTGTCTTGCGACGGTCTCCCTTCGCAGGGCCAATACAGCAGGGACTTAGGTTTGCTGCTAACTAGGCTAGGTGACCCTGCATACAGAAGCAGGCGTTTCCCTTTGGAAGCTTGGATCCTGGTTTCTCAGGGGCTGCTTGCAAGACCCTGCTATTGCCCAGCATCTCTCCTCTGCCCCTACGCCCGGGTAGGAAGCGAGTATTTTAGCCTGAGAAGCAGGGCTCTTGCAACTCTGGCGGAGAGCTAATCCTGCAGCCCACGTTCGTCCTGGGAAACCGCAAGGCGACCCTTGGCCTCAGTGTAGTGGCGAAATGGCCGCCGGACAGGTCTTGCCTGCCGCGGTTTCCGTGAGTTCTCCACCGTCTTCGGGCTTAAATGGAGAGCGAGGAGAGCTGTCGGCTCTCACAGAACTCTGACCTCCGCACTGTTTGCCATGCAGCCGAACGCAAGACCACACGTCTCCTCCCGGCCTGCTGAGAAACAGGCCGCCGTGCAGGCCCTTCGTAACACTTCTTGGCATGTAGACTCCAAGGCGACACGCTGTCCTCTTCCTTGGAAACCTACGTTGCCCCAGCATGCCAACGCTCACGAAGGCAGTCCGAGTCCGTCTCATGTGCTGGGCCACTTGCATTCAGTGAGGAAAAGCCACCTGCATTGAGGTGAACACTCTGCTCAGCGTTCTTTCCGGGAGCTCACACTTGCCGCCTCTCTAGGTTAAGCAGGAAGTCGTAGTGAGGACCAACCTGAGCAAAGAGCACAATTCCTCACGTTACACTGGTAGTCGTCGTAAGAGGAATTGCCAACTACGCCTGGCTGAGGCCTTCCCTGTGTTAAGGAACCAGCCACACTTAGAGGCCTTGAAAGAACAATTTATTCAGCGAAGTTCCCATTGTTTGGTGATGGTCAACCTTTGCAGCGCCAGTACTGCAGGGACTTAGGTTTGCTGCTAACAGGGCTAGGTGACCCTGCATACAGAAGCAGGCGTTTCCCTTTGGAAGCTTGGATCCCGGTTTCTCAGGGGCTGCTTGCAAGACCCTGCTATTGCCCAGCATCTCTCCTCTGCCCCTACGCCCGGGTAGGAAGCGAGTATTTTAGCCTGAGAAGCAGGGCTCTTGCAACTCTGGAGGAGAGCTAATCCTGCAGCCCACGTTCGTCCTGGGAAACCACAAGGCGACCCTTGGCCTCAGTGTAGTGGCGAAATGGCCGCCGGACAGGTCTTGCCTGCCGCGGTTTCCGTGAGTTCTCCACCGTCTTCGGGCTTAAATGGAGAGCGAGGAGAGCTGTCGGCTCTCACAAAACTCTGGCCTCCGCACTGTTTGCCATGCAACTGCACGCAAGACCACACGTCTCCTCCCGACCTGCTGAGAAACAGGCATCCGTGTAGGCCCTTGTTAACACTTCCTGGCGTGCAGAGTCCAAGGCGACACGCTGTCCTCTGCCTTGGAAACCTACGTTGCCACAGCTTGCCAAACGCTACCGAAGGCAGTCCTAACCAGTCTCGTGTGCTGCGCAGCTTTGATTCGGTTACGAAAAGCCACCTGCATTGAGGTGAACACTCTGCTCAGCGTTCTTTCCGGGAGCTCACAATTGCCCCCTCTCTAGGTTAAGCAGGATGTCGAGGTGAGGTCCAAACTGAGCAAAGAGCACAATTGCTCACTTTGCAGTGGTAGTCGTCGTAAGAGGCATTGCCTACTAGGCCTTGCTAAGGTCTTCGTTCTGTTAGGGAAGTCGCCACACTTAGACGCCTGTAAAGGAAACTTTATTCAGCGAAGTTCCCAGTGTCTTGCGACGGTCTCCCTTCGCAGGGCCAATACAGCAGGGACTTAGGTTTGCTGCTAACTAGGCTAGGTGACCCTGCATACAGAAGCAGGCGTTTCCCTTTGGAAGCTTGGATCCCGGTTTCTCAGGGGCTGCTTGCAAGACCCTGCTATTGCCCAGCATCTCTCCTCTGCCCCTACGCCCGGGTAGGAAGCGAGTATTTTAGCCTGAGAAGCAGGGCTCTTGCAACTCTGGCGGAGAGCTAATCCTGCAGCCCACGTTCGTCCTGGGAAACCGCAAGGCGACCCTTGGCCTCAGTGTAGTGGCGAAATGGCCGCCGGACAGGTCTTGCCTGCCGCGGTTTCCGTGAGTTCTCCACCGTCTTCGGGCTTAAATGGAGAGCGAGGAGAGCTGTCGGCTCTCACAGAACTCTGGCCTCCGCACTGTTTGCCATGCAGCCGGAAGCAAGACAGCACGTCTCCTCCCGGCCGGCTGAGAAATAGGCCGCCGTGCAGGCCCTTCGTAACACTTCTTGGCATGTAGACTCCAAGGCGACACGCTGTCCTCTTCCTTGGAAACCTACATTGCCCCAGCATGCCAACGCTCACGAAGGCAGTCCGAGCCCATCTCATGTGCTGGGCCACTTGCATTCAGTGAGGAAAAGCCACCTGCATTGAGGTGAACACTCTGCTCAGCGTTCTTTCCGGGAGCTCACACTTGCCGCCTCTCTAGGTTAAGCAGGAAGTCGTAGTGAGGACCAACCTGAGCAAAGAGCACAATTCCTCACGTTACACTGGTAGTCGTCGTAAGAGGAATTGCCAACTACGCCTGGCTGAGGCCTTCCCTGTGTTAAGGAACCAGCCACACTTAGAGGCCTTGAAAGAACAATTTATTCAGCGAAGTTCCCATTGTTTGGCGATGGTCAACCTTTGCAGCGCCAGTACTGCAGGGACTTAGGTTTGCTGCTAACAGGGCTAGGTGACCCTGCATACAGAAGCAGGCGTTTCCCTTTGGAAGCTTGGATCCCGGTTTCTCAGGGGCTGCTTGCAAGACCCTGCTATTGCCCAGCATCTCCCCTCTGCCCCTACACCCGGGTAGGAAGCATTTTAGCCTGAGAAGCAGGGCTCTTGCAACTCTGGAGGAGAGCTAATCCTGCAGCCCACGTTCGTCCTGGGAAACCGCAAGGTGACCCTTGGCCTCAGTGTAGTGGCGAAATGGCCGCCGGACAGGTCTTGCCTGCCGCGGTTTCCGTGAGTTCTCCACCGTCTTCGGGCTTAAATGGAGAGCGAGGAGAGCTGTCGGCTCTCACAGAACTCTGGCCTCCGCACTGTTTGCCATGCAACTGCACGCAAGACCACACGTCTCCTCCCGACCTGCTGAGAAACAGGCATCCGTGTAGGCCCTTGTTAACATTTCCTGGCGTGCAGAGTCCAAGGCGACACGCTGTCCTCTGCCTTGGAAACCTACGTTGCCACAGCTTGCCAAACGCTACCGAAGGCAGTCCTAACCAGTCTCGTGTGCTGCGCAGCTTTGATTCGGTTACGAAAAGCCACCTGCATTGAGGTGAACACTCTGCTCAGCGTTCTTTCCGGGAGCTCACAATTGCCCCCTCTCTAGGTTAAGCAGGATGTCGAGGTGAGGTCCAAACTGAGCAAAGAGCACAATTGCTCACTTTGCAGTGGTAGTCGTCGTAAGAGGCATTGCCTACTAGGCCTTGCTAAGGTCTTCGTTCTGTTAGGGAAGTCGCCACACTTAGACGCCTGTAAAGGAAACTTTATTCAGCGAAGTTCCCAGTGTCTTGCGACGGTCTCCCTTCGCAGGGCCAATACAGCAGGGACTTAGGTTTGCTGCTAACTAGGCTAGGTGACCCTGCATACAGAAGCAGGCGTTTCCCTTTGGAAGCTTGGATCTCGGTTTCTCAGGGGCTGCTTGCAAGACCCTGCTATTGCCCAGCATCTCTCCTCTGCCCCTACGCCCGGGTAGGAAGCGAGTATTTTAGCCTGAGAAGCAGGGCTCTTGCAACGCTGGCGGAGAGCTAATCCTGCAGCCCACGTTCGTCCTGGGAAACCGCAAGGCGACCCTTGGCCTCAGTGTAGTGGCGAAATGGCCGCCGGACAGGTCTTGCCTGCCGCGGTTTCCGTGAGTTCTCCACCGTCTTCGGGCTTAAATGGAGAGCGAGGAGAGCTGTCGGCTCTCACAGAACTCTGGCCTCCGCACTGTTTGCCATGCAGCCGAACGCAAGACCGCACGTCTCCTCCCGGCCTGCTGAGAAACAGGCCACCGTGCAGGCCCTTCGTAACACTTCTTGGCATGTAGACTCCAAGGCGACACGCTGTCCTCTTCCTTGGAAACCTACGTTGCCCCTGCATGCCAACCCTCACGAAGGCAGTCTGAGCCCGTCTCATGTGCTGGGCCACTTGCATTCAGTGAGGAAAAGCCACCTGCATTGAGGTGAATACTCTGCTCAGCGTTCTTTCCGGGAGCTCACCCTTGCCGCCTCTCTAGGTTAAGCAGGAAGTCGTAGTGAGGACCAACCTGAGCAAAGAGCACAATTCCTCACGTTACACTGGTAGTCGTCGTAAGAGGAATTGCCAACTACGCCTGGCTGAGGCCTTCCCTGTGTTAAGGAACCAGCCACAATTAGAGGCCTTGAAAGAACAATTTATTCAGCGAAGTTCCCATTGTTTGGCGATGGTCAACCTTTGCAGCGCCAGTACTGCAGGGACTTAGGTTTGCTGCTAACAGGGCTAGGTGACCCTGCATACATACAGAAGCAGGCGTTTCCCTTTGGAAGCTTGGATCCCGGTTTCTCAAGGGCTGCTTGCAAGACCCTGCTATTGCCCAGCATCTCTCCTCTGCCCCTACGCCCGGGTAGGAAGCGAGTATTTTAGCCTGAGAAGCAGGGCTCTTGCAACTCTGGAGGAGAGCTAATCCTGCAGGCCACGTTCGTCCTGGGAAACCGCAAGGCGACCCTTGGCTTCAGTGAAGTGGCGAAATGGCCGCCGGACAGGTCTTGCCTGCCGCGGTTTCCGTGAGTTCTCCACCGTCTTCGGGCTTAAATGGAGAGCGAGGAGAGCTGTCGGCTCTCACAGAACTCTGGCCTCCGCACTGTTTGCCATGCAACTGCACGCAAGACCACACGTCTCCTCCCGACCTGCTGAGAAACAGGCATCCGTGTAGGCCCTTGTTAACATTTCCTGGCGTGCAGAGTCCAAGGCGACACGCTGTCCTCTGCCTTGGAAACCTACGTTGCCACAGCTTGCCAAACGCTACCGAAGGCAGTCCTAACCAGTCTCGTGTGCTGCGCAGCTTTGATTCGGTTACGAAAAGCCACCTGCATTGAGGTGAACACTCTGCTCAGCGTTCTTTCCGGGAGCTCACAATTGCCCCCTCTCTAGGTTAAGCAGGATGTCGAGGTGAGGTCCAAACTGAGCAAAGAGCACAATTGCTCACTTTGCAGTGGTAGTCGTCGTAAGAGGCATTGCCTACTAGGCCTTGCTAAGGTCTTCGTTCTGTTAGGGAAGTCGCCACACTTAGACGCCTGTAAAGGAAACTTTATTCAGCGAAGTTCCCAGTGTCTTGCGACGGTCTCCCTTCGCAGGGCCAATACAGCAGGGACTTAGGTTTGCTGCTAACTAGGCTAGGTGACCCTGCATACAGAAGCAGGCGTTTCCCTTTGGAAGCTTGGATCCCGGTTTCTCAGGGGCTGCTTGCAAGACCCTGCTATTGCCCAGCATCTATCCTCTGCCCCTACGCCCGTGTGGGAAGCGAGTATTTTAGCCTGAGAAGCAGGGCTCTTGCAACCCTGGAGGAGAGCTAATCCTGCAGCCAACGTTCGTCCTGGGAAACCGCAAGGCGACCCTTGGCCTCAGTGTAGTGGCGAAATGGCCGCCGGACAGGTCTTGCCTGCCGCGGTTTCCGTGAGTTCTCCACCGTCTTCGGGCTTAAATGGAGAGCGAGGAGAGCTGTCGGCTCTCACAGAACTCTGGCCTCCGCACTGTTTGCCATGCAGCCGAACGCAAGACCACACGTCTCCTCCCGGCCTGCTGAGAAACAGGCCGCCGTGCAGGTCCTTCGTAAAACTTCTTGGCATGTAGACTCCAAGGCGACACGCTGTCCTCTTCCTTGGAAACCTACGTTGCCCCAGCATGCCAACGCTCACGAAGGCAGTCCGAGCCCGTCTCATGTGCTGGGCCACTTGCATTCAGTGAGGAAAAGCCACCTGCATTGAGGTGAACGCTCTGCTCAGCGTTCTTTCCGGGAGCTCACACTTGCCGCCTCTCTAGGTTAAGCAGGAAGTCGTAGTGAGGACCAACCTGAGCAAAGAGCACAATTCCTCACGTTACACTGGTAGTCGTCGTAAGAGGAATTGCCAACTACGCCTGGCTGAGGCCTTCCCTGTGTTAAGGAACCAGCCACACTTAGAGGCCTTGAAAGAACAATTTATTCAGCGAAGTTCCCATTGTTTGGTGATGGTCAACCTTTGCAGCGCCAGTACTGCAGGGACTTAGGTTTGCTGCTAACAGGGCTAGGTGACCCTGCATACAGAAGCAGGCGTTTCCCTTTGGAAGCTTGGATCCCGGTTTCTCAGGGGCTGCTTGCAAGACCCTGCTATTGCCCAGCATCTCTCCTCTGCCCCTACGCCCGAGTAGGAAGCGAGTATTTTAGCCTGAGAAGCAGGGCTCTTGCAACTCTGGAGGAGAGCTAATCCTGCAGCCCACGTTCGTCCTGGGAAACCACAAGGCGACCCTTGGCCTCAGTGTAGTGGCGAAATGGCCGCCGGACAGGTCTTGCCTGCCGCGGTTTCCGTGAGTTCTCCACCGTCTTCGGGCTTAAATGGAGAGCGAGGAGAGCTGTCGGCTCTCACAGAACTCTGGCCTCCGCACTGTTTGCCATGCAACTGCACGCAAGACCACACGTCTCCTCCCGACCTGCTGAGAAACAGGCATCCGTGTAGGCCCTTGTTAACATTTCCTGGCGTGCAGAGTCCAAGGCGACACGCTGTCCTCTGCCTTGGAAACCTACGTTGCCACAGCTTGCCAAACGCTACCGAAGGCAGTCCTAACCAGTCTCGTGTGCTGCGCAGCTTTGATTCGGTTACGAAAAGCCACCTGCATTGAGGTGAACACTCTGCTCAGCGTTCTTTCCGGGAGCTCACAATTGCCCCCTCTCTAGGTTAAGCAGGATGTCGAGGTGAGGTCCAAACTGAGCAAAGAGCACAATTGCTCACTTTGCAGTGGTAGTCATCGTAAGAGGCATTGCCTACTAGGCCTTGCTAAGGTCTTCGTTCTGTTAGGGAAGTCGCCACACTTAGACGCCTGTAAAGGAAACTTTATTCAGCGAAGTTCCCAGTGTCTTGCGACGGTCTCCCTTCGCAGGGCCAATACAGCAGGGACTTAGGTTTGCTGCTAACTAGGCTAGGTGACCCTGCATACAGAAGCAGGCTTTTCCCTTTGGAAGCTTGGATCCCGGTTTCTCAGGGGCTGCTTGCAAGACCCTGCTATTGCCCAGCATCTCTCCTCTGCCCCTACGCCCGGGTAGGAAGCGAGTATTTTAGCCTGAGAAGCAGGGCTCTTGCAACTCTGGAGGAGAGCTAATCCTGCAGCCCACGTTCGTCCTGGGAAACCGCAAGGCGACCCTTGGCCTCAGTGTAGTGGCGAAATGGCCGCCGGACAGGTCTTGCCTGCCGCGGTTTCCGTGAGTTCTCCACCGTCTTCGGGCTTAAATGGAGAGCGAGGAGATCTGTCGGCTCTCACAGAACTCTGGCCTCCGCACTGTTTGCCATGCAGCCGAACGCAAGACCACACGTCTCCTCCCGGCCTGCTGAGAAACAGGCCGCCGTGCAGGCCCTTCGTAACACTTCTTGGCATGTAGACTCCAAGGCGACACGCTGTCCTCTTCCTGGAAACCTACGTTGCCCCAGCATGCCAACGCTCACGAAGGCAGTCCGAGCCCGTCTCATGTGCTGGGCCACTTGCATTCAGTGAGGAAAAGCCACCTGCATTGAGGTGAACGCTCTGCTCAGCGTTCTTTCCGGGAGCTCACACTTGCCGCCTCTCTAGGTTAAGCAGGAAGTCGTAGTGAGGACCAACCTGAGCAAAGAGCACAATTCCTCACGTTACACTGGTAGTCGTCGTAAGAGGAATTGCCAACTACGCCTGGCTGAGGCCTTCCCTGTGTTAAGGAACCAGCCACACTTAGAGGCCTTGAAAGAACAATTTATTCAGCGAAGTTCCCATTGTTTGGCGATGGTCAACCTTTGCAGCGCCAGTACTGCAGGGACTTAGGTTTGCTGCTAACAGGGCTAGGTGACCCTGCATACAGAAGCAGGCGTTTCCCTTTGGAAGCTTGGATCCCGGTTTCTCAGGGGCTGCTTGCAAGACCCTGCTATTGCCCAGCATCTGTCCTCTGCCCCTACGCCCGGGTAGGAAGCGAGTATTTTAGCCTGAGAAGCAGGGCTCTTGCAACTCTGGAGGAGAGCTAATCCTGCAGCCCACGTTCGTCCTGGGAAACCGCAAGGCGACCCTTGGCCTCAGTGTAGTGGCGAAATGGCCGCCGGACAGGTCTTTCCTGCCGCGGTTTCCGTGAGTTCTCCACCGTCTTCGGGCTTAAATGGAGAGCGAGGAGAGCTGTCGGCTCTCACAGAACTCTGGCCTCCGCACTGTTTGCCATGCAACTGCACGCAAGACCACACGTCTCCTCCCGACCTGCTGAGAAACAGGCATCCGTGTAGGCCCTTGTTAACATTTCCTGGCGTGCAGAGTCCAAGGCGACACGCTGTCCTCTGCCTTGGAAACCTACGTTGCCACAGCTTGCCAAACGCTACCGAAGGCAGTCCTAACCAGTCTCGTGTGCTGCGCAGCTTTGATTCGGTTACGAAAAGCCACCTGCATTGAGGTGAACACTCTGCTCAGCGTTCTTTCCGGGAGCTCACAATTGCCCCCTCTCTAGGTTAAGCAGGATGTCGAGGTGAGGTCCAAACTGAGCAAAGAGCACAATTGCTCACTTTGCAGTGGTAGTCGTCGTAAGAGGCATTGCCTACTAGGCCTTGCTAAGGTCTTCGTTCTGTTAGGGAAGTCGCCACACTTAGACGCCTGTAAAGGAAACTTTATTCAGCGAGGTTCCCAGTGTCTTGCGACGGTCTCCCTTCGCAGGGCCAATACAGCAGGGACTTAGGTTTGCTGCTAACTAGGCTAGGTGACCCTGCATACAGAAGCAGGCTTTTCCCTTTGGAAGCTTGGATCCCGGTTTCTCAGGGGCTGCTTGCAAGACCCTGCTATTGCCCAGCATCTCTCCTCTGCCCCTACGCCCGGGTAGGAAGCGAGTATTTTAGCCTGAGAAGCAGGGCTCTTGCAACTCTGGCGGAGAGCTAATCCTGCAGCCCACGTTCGTCCTGGGAAACCGCAAGGCGACCCTTGGCCTCAGTGTAGTGGCGAAATGGCCGCCGGACAGGTCTTGCCTGCCGCGGTTTCCGTGAGTTCTCCACCGTCTTCGGGCTTAAATGGAGAGCGAGGAGAGCTGTCGGCTCTCACAGAACTCTGGCCTCCGCACTGTTTGCCATGCAGCCGAACGCAAGACCACACGTCTCCTCCCGGCCTGCTGAGAAACAGGCCGCCGTGCAGGCCCTTCGTAACACTTCTTGGCATGTAGACTCCAAGGCGACACGCTGTCCTCTTCCTTGGAAACCTACGTTGCCCCAGCATGCCAACGCTCACGAAGGCAGTCCGAGCCCGTCTCATGTGCTGGGCCACTTGCATTCAGTGAGGAAAAGCCACCTGCATTGAGGTGAACACTCTGCTCAGCGTTCTTTCCGGGAGCTCACACTTGCCGCCTCTCTAGGTTAAGCAGGAAGTCGTAGTGAGGACCAACCTGAGCAAAGAGCACAATTCCTCACGTTACACTGGTAGTCGTCGTAAGAGGAATTGCCAACTACGCCTGGCTGAGGCCTTCCCTGTGTTAAGGAACCAGCCACACTTAGAGGCCTTGAAAGAACAATTTATTCAGCGAAGTTCCCATTGTTTGGCGATGGTCAACCTTTGCAGCGCCAGTACTGCAGGGACTTAGGTTTGCTGCTAACAGGGCTAGGTGACCCTGCATACAGAAGCAGGCGTTTCCCTTTGGAAGCTTGGATCCCGGTTTCTCAGGGGCTGCTTGCAAGACCCTGCTATTGCCCAGCATCTCTCCTCTGCCCCTACGCCCGGGTAGGAAGCGAGTATTTTAGCCTGAGAAGCAGGGCTCTTGCAACTCTGGAGGAGAGCTAATCCTGCAGCCCACGTTCGTCCTGGGAAACCGCAAGGCGACCCTTGGCCTCAGTGTAGTGGCGAAATGGCCGCCGGACAGGTCTTGCCTGCCGCGGTTTCCGTGAGTTCTCCACCGTCTTCGGGCTTAAATGGAGAGCGAGGAGAGCTGTCGGCTCTCACAGAACTCTGGCCTCCGCACTGTTTGCCATGCAACTGCACGCAAGACCACACGTAGCCTCCCGACCTGCTGAGAAACAGGCATCCGTGTAGGCCCTTGTTAACATTTCCTGGCGTGCAGAGTCCAAGGCGACACGCTGTCCTCTGCCTTGGAAACCTACGTTGCCACAGCTTGCCAAACGCTACCGAAGGCAGTCCTAACCAGTCTCGTGTGCTGCGCAGCTTTGATTCGGTTACGAAAAGCCACCTGCATTGAGGTGAACACTCTGCTCAGCGTTCTTTCCGGGAGCTCACAATTGCCCCCTCTCTAGGTTAAGCAGGATGTCGAGGTGAGGTCCAAACTGAGCAAAGAGCACAATTGCTCACTTTGCAGTGGTAGTCGTCGTAAGAGGCATTGCCTACTAGGCCTTGCTAAGGTCTTCGTTCTGTTAGGGAAGTCGCCACACTTAGACGCCTGTAAAGGAAACTTTATTCAGCGAAATTCCCAGTGTCTTGCGACGGTCTCCCTTCGCAGGGCCAATACAGCAGGGACTTAGGTTTGCTGCTAACTAGGCTAGGTGACCCTGCATACAGAAGCAGGCCTTTCCCTTTGGAAGCTTGGATCCCGGTTTCTCAGGGGCTGCTTGCAAGACCCTGCTATTGCCCAGCATCTCTCCTCTGCCCCTACGCCCGGGTAGGAAGCGAGTATTTTAGCCTGAGAAGCAGGGCTCTTGCAACTCTGGCGGAGAGCTAATCCTGCAGCCCACGTTCGTCCTGGGAAACCGCAAGGCGACCCTTGGCCTCAGTGTAGTGGCGAAATGGCCGCCGGACAGGTCTTGCCTGCCGCGGTTTCCGTGAGTTCTCCACCGTCTTCGGGCTTAAATGGAGAGCGAGGAGAGCTGTCGGCTCTCACAGAACTCTGGCCTCCGCACTGTTTGCCATGCAGCCGAACGCAAGACCACACGTCTCCTCCCGGCCTGCTGAGAAACAGGCCGCCGTGCAGGCCCTTCGTAACACTTCTTGGCATGTAGACTCCAAGGCGACACGCTGTCCTCTTCCTTGGAAACCTACGTTGCCCCAGCATGCCAACGCTCACGAAGGCAGTCCGAGCCCGTCTCATGTGCTGGGCCACTTGCATTCAGTGAGGAAAAGCCACCTGCATTGAGGTGAACGCTCTGCTCAGCGTTCTTTCCGGGAGCTCACACTTGCCGCCTCTCTAGGTTAAGCAGGAAGTCGTAGTGAGGACCAACCTGAGCAAAGAGCACAATTCCTCACGTTACACTGGTAGTCGTCGTAAGAGGAATTGCCAACTACGCCTGGCTGAGGCCTTCCCTGTGTTAGGGAACCAGCCACACTTAGAGGCCTTGAAAGAACAATTTATTCAGCGAAGTTCCCATTGTTTGGCGATGGTCAACCTTTGCAGCGCCAGTACTGCAGGGACTTAGGTTTGCTGCTAACAGGGCTAGGTGACACTGCATACATACAGAAGCAGGCGTTTCCCTTTGGAAGCTTGGATCCCGGTTTCTCAGGGGCTGCTTGCAAGACCCTGCTATTGCCCAGCATCTCTCCTCTGCCCCTACGCCCGGGTAGGAAGCGAGTATTTTAGCCTGAGAAGCAGGGCTCTTGCAACTCTGGAGGAGAGCTAATCCTGCAGCCCACGTTCGTCCTGGGAAACCGCAAGGCGACCCTTGGCCTCAGTGTAGTGGCGAAATGGCCGCCGGACAGGTCTTGCCTGCCGCGGTTTCCGTGAGTTCTCCACCGTCTTCGGGCTTAAATGGAGAGCGAGGAGAGCTGTCGGCTCTCACAGAACTCTGGCCTCCGCACTGTTTGCCATGCAGCCGAACGCAAGACCACACGTCTCCTCCCGGCCTGCTGAGAAACAGGCCGCCGTGCAGGCCCTTCGTAACACTTCTTGGCATGTAGACTCCAAGGCGACACGCTGTCCTCTTCCTTGGAAACCTACGTTGCCCCAGCATGCCAAAGCTCACGAAGGCAGTCCGAGCCCGTCTCATGTGCTGGGCCACTTGCATTCAGTGAGGAAAAGCCACCTGCATTGAGGTGAACACTCTGCTCAGCGTTCTTTCCGGGAGCTCACACTTGCCGCCTCTCTAGGTTAAGCAGGAAGTCGTAGTGAGGACCAACCTGAGCAAAGAGCACAATTCCTCACGTTACACTGGTAGTCGTCGTAAGAGGAATTGCCAACTACGCCTGGCTGAGGCCTTCCCTGTGTTAAGGAACCAGCCACACTTAGAGGCCTTGAAAGAACAATTTATTCAGCGAAGTTCCCATTGTTTGGCGATGGTCAACCTTTGCAGCGCCAGTACTGCAGGGACTTAGGTTTGCTGCTAACAGGGCTAGGTGACCCTGCATACAGAAGCAGGCGTTTCCCTTTGGAAGCTTGGATCCCGGTTTCTCAGGGGCTGCTTGCAAGACCCTGCTATTGCCCAGCATCTCTCCTCTGCCCCTACGCCCGGGTAGGAAGCGAGTATTTTAGCCTGAGAAGCAGGGCTCTTGCAACTCTGGAGGAGAGCTAATCCTGCAGCCCACGTTCGTCCTGGGAAACCGCAAGGTGACCCTTGGCCTCAGTGTAGTGGCGAAATGGCCGCCGGACAGGTCTTGCCTGCCGCGGTTTCCGTGAGTTCTCCACCGTCTTCGGGCTTAAATGGAGAGCGAGGAGAGCTGTCGGCTCTCACAGAACTCTGGCCTCCGCACTGTTTGCCATGCAACTGCACGCAAGACCACACGTCTCCTCCCGACCTGCGGAGAAACAGGCATCCGTGTAGGCCCTTGTTAACATTTCCTGGCGTGCAGAGTCCAAGGCGACACGCTGTCCTCTGCCTTGGAAACCTACGTTGCCACAGCTTGCCAAACGCTACCGAAGGCAGTCCTAACCAGTCTCGTGTGCTGCGCAGCTTTGATTCGGTTACGAAAAGCCACCTGCATTGAGGTGAACACTCTGCTCAGCGTTCTTTCCGGGAGCTCACAATTGCCCCCTCTCTAGGTTAAGCAGGATGTCGAGGTGAGGTCCAAACTGAGCAAAGAGCACAATTGCTCACTTTGCAGTGGTAGTCGTCGTAAGAGGCATTGCCTACTAGGCCTTGCTAAGGTCTTCGTTCTGTTAGGGAAGTCGCCACACTTAGACGCCTGTAAAGGAAACTTTATTCAGCGAAGTTCCCAGTGTCTTGCGACGGTCTCCCTTCGCAGGGCCAATACAGCAGGGACTTAGGTTTGCTGCTAACTAGGCTAGGTGACCCTGCATACAGAAGCAGGCGTTTCCCTTTGGAAGCTTGGATCCCGGTTTCTCAGGGGCTGCTTGCAAGACCCTGCTATTGCCCAGCATCTCTCCTCTGCCCCTACGCCCGTGTAGGAAGCGAGTATTTTAGCCTGAGAAGCAGGGCTCTTGCAACTCTGGCGGAGAGCTAATCCTGCAGCCCACGTTCGTCCTGGGAAACCGCAAGGCGACCCTTGGCCTCAGTGTAGTGGCGAAATGGCCGCCAGACAGGTCTTGCCTGCCGCGGTTTCCGTGAGTTCTCCACCGTCTTCGGGCATAAATGGAGAGCGAGGAGAGCTGTCGGCTCTCACAGAACTCTGGCCTCTGCACTGTTTGCCATGCAGCTGAACGCAAGACCGCACGTCTCCTCCCGGCCTGCTGAGAAACAGGCCACCGTGCAGGCCCTTCGTAACACTTCTTGGCATGTAGACTCCAAGGCGACACGCTGTCCTCTTCCTTGGAAACCTACGTTGCCCCAGCATGCCAACGCTCACGAAGGCAGTCCGAGCCCGTCTCATGTGCTGGGCCACTTGCATTCAGTGAGGAAAAGCCACCTGCATTGAGGTGAACACTCTGCTCAGCGTTCTTTCCGGGAGCTCACACTTGCCACCTCTCTAGGTTAAGCAGGAAGTCGTAGTGAGGACCAACCTGAGCAAAGAGAACAATTCCTCACGTTACACTGGTAGTCGTCGTAAGAGGAATTGCCAACTACGCCTGGCTGAGGCCTTCCCTGTGTTAAGGAACCAGCCACACTTAGAGGCCTTGAAAGAACAATTTATTCAGCGAAGTTCCCATTGTTTGGCGATGGTCAACCTTTGCAGCGCCAGTACTGCAGGGACTTAGGTTTGCTGCTAACAGGGCTAGGTGACCCTGCATACAGAAGCAGGCGTTTCCCTTTGGAAGCTTGGATCCCGGTTTCTCAGGGGCTGCTTGCAAGACCCTGCTATTGCCCAGCATCTCTCCTCTGCCCTTACGCCCGGGTAGGAAACGAGTATTTTAGCCTGAGAAGCAGGGCTCTTGCAACTCTGGAGGAGAGCTAATCCTGCAGCCCACGTTCGTCCTGGGAAACCGCAAGGCGACCCTTGGCCTCAGTGTAGTGTCGAAATGGCCGCTGGACACGTCTTGCCTGCCGCGGTTTCCGTGAGTTCTCCACCGTCTTCGGGCTTAAATGGAGAGCGAGGAGAGCTGTCGGCTCTCACAGAACTCTGGCCTCCGCACTGTTTGCCATGCAACTGCACGCAAGACCACACGTCTCCTCCCGACCTGCTGAGAAACAGGCATCCGTGTAGGCCCTTGTTAACATTTCCTGGCGTGCAGAGTCCAAGGCGACACGCTGTCCTCTGCCTTGGAAACCTACGTTGCCACAGCTTGCCAAACGCTACCGAAGGCAGTCCTAACCAGTCTCGTGTGCTGCGCAACTTTGATTCGGTTACGAAAAGCCACCTGCATTGAGGTGAACACTCTGCTCAGCGTTCTTTCCGGGAGCTCACAATTGCCCCCTCTCTAGGTTAAGCAGGATGTCGAGGTGAGGTCCAAACTGAGCAAAGAGCACAATTGCTCACTTTGCAGTGGTAGTCGTCGTAAGAGGCATTGCCTACTAGGCCTTGCTAAGGTCTTCGTTCTGTTAGGGAAGTCGCCACACTTAGACGCCTGTAAAGGAAACTTTATTCAGCGATGTTCCCAGTGTCTTGCGACGGTCTCCCTTCGCAGGGCCAATACCGCAGGGACTTAGGTTTGCTGCTAACTAGGCTAGGTGACCCTGCATACAGAAGCAGGCGTTTCCCTTTGGAAGCTTGGATCCCGGTTTCTCAGGGGCTGCTTGCAAGACCCTGCTATTGCCCAGCATCTCTCCTCTGCCCCTACGCCCGGGTAGGAAGCGAGTATTTTAGCCTGAGAAGCAGGGCTCTTGCAACTCTGGCGGAGAGCTAATCCTGCAGCCCACGTTCGTCCTGGGAAACCGCAAGGCGACCCTTGGCCTCAGTGTAGTGGCGAAATGGCCGCCAGACAGGTCTTGCCTGCCGCGGTTTCCGTGAGTTCTCGACCGTCTTCGGGCTTAAATGGAGAGCGAGGAGAGCTGTCGGCTCTCACAGAACTCTGGCCTCCGCACTGTTTGCCATGCAACTGCACGCAAGACCGCACGTCTCCTCCCGGCCTGCTGAGAAACAGGCCGCCGTGCAGGCCCTTCGTAACACTTCTTGGCATGTAGACTCCAAGGCGACACGCTGTCCTCTTCCTTGGAAACCTACGTTGCCCCAGCATGCCAACGCTCATGAAGGCAGTCCGAGCCCGTCTCATGTGCTGGGCCACTTGCATTCAGTGAGGAAAAGCCACCTGCATTGAGGTGAACATTCTGCTCAGCGTTCTTTCCGGGAGCTCACACTTGCCGCCTCTCTAGGTTAAGCAGGAAGTCGTAGTGAGGACCAACCTGAGCAAAGAGCACAATTCCTCACGTTACACTGGTAGTCGTCGTAAGAGGAATTGCCAACTACGCCTGGCTGAGGCCTTCCCTGTGTTAAGGAACCAGCCACACTTAGAGGCCTTGAAAGAACAATTTATTCAGCGAAGTTCCCATTGTTTGGCGATGGTCAACCTTTGCAGCGCCAGTACTGCAGGGACTTAGGTTTGCTGCTAACAGGGCTAGGTGACCCTGCATACAGAAGCAGGCGTTTCCCTTTGGAAGCTTGGATCCCGGTTTCTCAGGGGCTGCTTGCAAGACCCTGCTATTGCCCAGCATCTCTCCTCTGCCCCTACGCCCGGGTAGGAAGCGAGTATTTTAGCCTGAGAAGCAGGGCTCTTGCAACTCTGGAGGAGAGCTAATCCTGCAGCCCACGTTCGTCCTGGGAAACCGCAAGGTGACCCTTGGCCTCAGTGTAGTGGCGAAATGGCCGCCGGACAGGTCTTGCCTGCCGCGGTTTCCGTGAGTTCTCCACCGTCTTCGGGCTTAAATGGAGAGCGAGGAGAGCTGTTGGCTCTCACAGAACTCTGGCCTCCGCACTGTTTGCCATGCAACTGCACGCAAGACCACACGTCTCCTCCCGACCTGCTGAGAAACAGGCATCCGTGTAGGCCCTTGTTAACATTTCCTGGCGTGCAGAGTCCAAGGCGACACGCTGTCCTCTGCCTTGGAAACCTACGTTGCCACAGCTTGCCAAACGCTACCGAAGGCAGTCCTAACCAGTCTCGTGTGCTGCGCAGCTTTGATTCGGTTACGAAAAGCCACCTGCATTGAGGTGAACACTCTGCTCAGCGTTCTTTCCGGGAGCTCACAATTGCCCCCTCTCTAGGTTAAGCAGGATGTCGAGGTGAGGTCCAAACTGAGCAAAGAGCACAATTGCTCACTTTGCAGTGGTAGTCGTCGTAAGAGGCATTGCCTACTAGGCCTTGCTAAGGTCTTCGTTCTGTTAGGGAAGTCGCCACACTTAGACGCCTGTAAAGGAAACTTTATTCAGCGAAGTTCCCAGTGTCTTGCGACGGTCTCCCTTCGCAGGGCCAATACAGCAGGGACTTAGGTTTGCTGCTAACTAGGCTAGGTGACCCTGCATACAGAAGCAGGCGTTTCCCTTTGGAAGCTTGGATCCCGGTTTCTCAGGGGCTGCTTGCAAGACCCTGCTATTGCCCAGCATCTCTCCTCTGCCCCTACGCCCGGGTAGGAAGCGAGTATTTTAGCCTGAGAAGCAGGGCTCTTGCAACTCTGGCGGAGAGCTAATCCTGCAGCCCACGTTCGTCCTGGGAAACCGCAAGGCGACCCTTGGCCTCAGTGTAGTGGCGAAATGGCCGCCAGACAGGTCTTGCCTGCCGCGGTTTCCGTGAGTTCTCCACCGTCTTCGGGCATAAATGGAGAGCGAGGAGAGCTGTCGGCTCTCACAGAACTCTGGCCTCTGCACTGTTTGCCATGCAGCTGAACGCAAGACCGCACGTCTCCTCCCGGCCTGCTGAGAAACAGGCCACCGTGCAGGCCCTTCGTAACACTTCTTGGCATGTAGACTCCAAGGCGACACGCTGTCCTCTTCCTTGGAAACCTACGTTGCCCCAGCATGCCAACGCTCACGAAGGCAGTCCGAGCCCGTCTCATGTGCTGGGCCACTTGCATTCAGTGAGGAAAAGCCACCTGCATTGAGGTGAACACTCTGCTCAGCGTTCTTTCCGGGAGCTCACACTTGCCACCTCTCTAGGTTAAGCAGGAAGTCGTAGTGAGGACCAACCTGAGCAAAGAGAACAATTCCTCACGTTACACTGGTAGTCGTCGTAAGAGGAATTGCCAACTACGCCTGGCTGAGGCCTTCCCTGTGTTAAGGAACCAGCCACACTTAGAGGCCTTGAAAGAACAATTTATTCAGCGAAGTTCCCATTGTTTGGCGATGGTCAACCTTTGCAGCGCCAGTACTGCAGGGACTTAGGTTTGCTGCTAACAGGGCTAGGTGACCCTGCATACAGAAGCAGGCGTTTCCCTTTGGAAGCTTGGATCCCGGTTTCTCAGGGGCTGCTTGCAAGACCCTGCTATTGCCCAGCATCTCTCCTCTGCCCTTACGCCCGGGTAGGAAACGAGTATTTTAGCCTGAGAAGCAGGGCTCTTGCAACTCTGGAGGAGAGCTAATCCTGCAGCCCACGTTCGTCCTGGGAAACCGCAAGGCGACCCTTGGCCTCAGTGTAGTGGCGAAATGGCCGCTGGACACGTCTTGCCTGCCGCGGTTTCCGTGAGTTCTCCACCGTCTTCGGGCTTAAATGGAGAGCGAGGAGAGCTGTCGGCTCTCACAGAACTCTGGCCTCCGCACTGTTTGCCATGCAACTGCACGCAAGACCACACGTCTCCTCCCGACCTGCTGAGAAACAGGCATCCGTGTAGGCCCTTGTTAACATTTCCTGGCGTGCAGAGTCCAAGGCGACACGCTGTCCTCTGCCTTGGAAACCTACGTTGCCACAGCTTGCCAAACGCTACCGAAGGCAGTCCTAACCAGTCTCGTGTGCTGCGCAACTTTGATTCGGTTACGAAAAGCCACCTGCATTGAGGTGAACACTCTGCTCAGCGTTCTTTCCGGGAGCTCACAATTGCCCCCTCTCTAGGTTAAGCAGGATGTCGAGGTGAGGTCCAAACTGAGCAAAGAGCACAATTGCTCACTTTGCAGTGGTAGTCGTCGTAAGAGGCATTGCCTACTAGGCCTTGCTAAGGTCTTCGTTCTGTTAGGGAAGTCGCCACACTTAGACGCCTGTAAAGGAAACTTTATTCAGCGAAGTTCCCAGTGTCTTGCGACGGTCTCCCTTCGCAGGGCCAATACCGCAGGGACTTAGGTTTGCTGCTAACTAGGCTAGGTGACCCTGCATACAGAAGCAGGCGTTTCCCTTTGGAAGCTTGGATCCCGGTTTCTCAGGGGCTGCTTGCAAGACCCTGCTATTGCCCAGCATCTCTCCTCTGCCCCTACGCCCGGGTAGGAAGCGAGTATTTTAGCCTGAGAAGCAGGGCTCTTGCAACTCTGGCGGAGAGCTAATCCTGCAGCCCACGTTCGTCCTGGGAAACCGCAAGGCGACCCTTGGCCTCAGTGTAGTGGCGAAATGGCCGCCAGACAGGTCTTGCCTGCCGCGGTTTCCGTGAGTTCTCGACCGTCTTCGGGCTTAAATGGAGAGCGAGGAGAGCTGTCGGCTCTCACAGAACTCTGGCCTCCGCACTGTTTGCCATGCAACTGCACGCAAGACCGCACGTCTCCTCCCGGCCTGCTGAGAAACAGGCCGCCGTGCAGGCCCTTCGTAACACTTCTTGGCATGTAGACTCCAAGGCGACACGCTGTCCTCTTCCTTGGAAACCTACGTTGCCCCAGCATGCCAACGCTCATGAAGGCAGTCCGAGCCCGTCTCATGTGCTGGGCCACTTGCATTCAGTGAGGAAAAGCCACCTGCATTGAGGTGAACATTCTGCTCAGCGTTCTTTCCGGGAGCTCACACTTGCCGCCTCTCTAGGTTAAGCAGGAAGTCGTAGTGAGGACCAACCTGAGCAAAGAGCACAATTCCTCACGTTACACTGGTAGTCGTCGTAAGAGGAATTGCCAACTACGCCTGGCTGAGGCCTTCCCTGTGTTAAGGAACCAGCCACACTTAGAGGCCTTGAAAGAACAATTTATTCAGCGAAGTTCCCATTGTTTGGCGATGGTCAACCTTTGCAGCGCCAGTACTGCAGGGACTTAGGTTTGCTGCTAACAGGGCTAGGTGACCCTGCATACAGAAGCAGGCGTTTCCCTTTGGAAGCTTGGATCCCGGTTTCTCAGGGGCTGCTTGCAAGACCCTGCTATTGCCCAGCATCTCTCCTCTGCCCCTACGCCCGGGTAGGAAGCGAGTATTTTAGCCTGAGAAGCAGGGCTCTTGCAACTCTGGAGGAGAGCTAATCCTGCAGCCCACGTTCGTCCTGGGAAACCGCAAGGCGACCCTTGGCCTCAGTGTAGTGGCGAAATGGCCGCCGGACAGGTCTTGCCTGCCGCGGTTTCCGTGAGTTCTCCACCGTCTTCGGGCTTAAATGGAGAGCGAGGAGAGCTGTCGGCTCTCACAGAACTCTGGCCTCCGCACTGTTTGCCATTCAACTGCACGCAAGACCACACGTCTCCTCCCGACCTGCTGAGAAACAGGCATCCGTGTAGGCCCTTGTTAACATTTCCTGGCGTGCAGAGTCCAAGGCGACACGCTGTCCTCTGCCTTGGAAACCTACGTTGCCACAGCTTGCCAAACGCTACCGAAGGCAGTCCTAACCAGTCTCGTGTGCTGCGCAGCTTTGATTCGGTTACGAAAAGCCACCTGCATTGAGGTGAACACTCTGCTCAGCGTTCTTTCCGGGAGCTCACAATTGCCCCCTCTCTAGGTTAAGCAGGATGTCGAGGTGAGGTCCAAACTGAGCAAAGAGCACAATTGCTCACTTTGCAGTGGTAGTCGTCGTAAGAGGCATTGCCTACTAGGCCTTGCTAAGGTCTTCGTTCTGTTAGGGAAGTCGCCACACTTAGACGCCTGTAAAGGAAACTTTATTCAGCGAAGTTCCCAGTGTCTTGCGACGGTCTCCCTTCGCAGGGCCAATACAGCAGGGACTTAGGTTTGCTGCTAACTAGGCTAGGTGACCCTGCATACAGAAGCAGGCGTTTCCCTTTGGAAGCTTGGATCCCGGTTTCTCAGGGGCTGCTTGCAAGACCCTGCTATTGCCCAGCATCTCTCCTCTGCCCCTACGCCCGGGTAGGAAGCGAGTATTTTAGCCTGAGAAGCAGGGCTCTTGCAACTCTGGCGGAGAGCTAATCCTGCAGCCCACGTTCGTCCTGGGAAACCACAAGGGGACCCTTGGCCTCAGTGTAGTGGCGAAACGGCCGCCGGACAGGTCTTGCCTGCCGCGGTTTCCGTGAGTTCTCCACCGTCTTCGGGCTTAAATGGAGAGCGAGGAGAGCTGTTGGCTCTCACAGAACTCTGGCCTCCGCACTGTTTGCCATGCAGCCGAACGCAAGACCACACGTCTCCTCCCGGCCTGCTGAGAAACAGGCCGCCGTGCAGGCCCTTCGTAACACTTCTTGGCATGTAGACTCCAAGGCGACACGCTGTCCTCTTCCTTGGAAACCTACGTTGCCCCAGCATGCCAACGCTCACGAAGGCAGTCCGAGCCCGTCTCATGTGCTGGGCCACTTGCATTCAGTGAGGAAAAGCCACCTGCATTGAGGTGAACACTCTGCTCAGCGTTCTTTCCGGGAGCTCACACTTGCCGCCTCTCTAGGTTAAGCAGGAAGTCGTAGTGAGGACCAACCTGAGCAAAGAGAACAATTCCTCACGTTACACTGGTAGTCGTCGTAAGAGGAATTGCCAACTACGCCTGGCTGAGGCCTTCCCTGTGTTAAGGAACCAGCCACACTTAGAGGCCTTGAAAGAACAATTTATTCAGTGAAGTTCCCATTGTTTGGTGATGGTCAACCTTTGCAGCGCCAGTACTGCAGGGACTTAGGTTTGCTGCTAACAGGGCTAGGTGACCCTGCATACAGAAGCAGGCGTTTCCCTTTGGAAGCTTGGATCCCGGTTTCTCAGGGGCTGCTTGCAAGACCCTGTTATTGCCCAGCATCTCTCCTCTGCCCCTACGCCCGGGTAGGAAGCGAGTATTTTAGCCTGAGAAGCAGGGCTCTTGCAACTCTGGAGGAGAGCTAATCCTGCAGCCCACGTTCTTCCTGGGAAACCGCAAGGCGACCCTTGGCCTCAGTGTAGTGGCGAAATGGCCGCCGGACAGGTCTTGCCTGCCGTGGTTTCCGTGAGTTCTCCACCGTCTTCGGGCTTAAATGGAGAGCGAGGAGAGCTGTCGGCTCTCACAGAACTCTGGACTCCGCACTGTTTGCCATGCAACTGCACGCAAGACCACACGTCTCCTCCCGACCTGCTGAGAAACAGGCATCCGTGTAGGCCCTTGTTAACATTTCCTGGCGTGCAGAGTCCAAGGCGACACGCTGTCCTCTGCCTTGGAAACCTATGTTGCCACAGCTTGCCAAACGCTACCGAAGGCAGTCCTAACCAGTCTCGTGTGCTGCGCAGCTTTGATTCGGTTACGAAAAGCCACCTGCATTGAGGTGAACACTCTGCTCAGCGTTCTTTCCGGGAGCTCACAATTGCCCCCTCTCTAGGTTAAGCAGGATGTCGAGGTGAGGTCCAAACTGAGCAAAGAGCACAATTGCTCACTTTGCAGTGGTAGTCGTCGTAAGAGGCATTGCCTACTAGGCCTTGCTAAGGTCTTCGTTCTGTTAGGGAAGTCGCCACACTTAGACGCCTGTAAAGGAAACTTTATTCAGCGAAGTTCCCAGTGTCTTGCGACGGTCTCCCTTCGCAGGGCCAATACAGCAGGGACTTAGGTTTGCTGCTAACTAGGCTAGGTGACCCTGCATACAGAAGCAGGCGTTTCCCTTTGGAAGCTTGGATCCCGGTTTCTCAGGGGCTGCTTGCAAGACCTTGCTATTGCCCAGCATCTCTCCTCTGCCCCTACGCCCGGGTAGGAAGCGAGTATTTTAGCCTGAGAAGCAGGGCTCTTGCAACTCTGGCGGAGAGCTAATCCTGCAGCCCACGTTCGTCCTGGGAAACCGCAAGGCGACCCTTGGCCTCAGTGTAGTGGCGAAATGGCCGCCGGACAGGTCTTGCCTGCCGCGGTTTCCGTGAGTTCTCCACTGTCTTCGGGCTTAAATGGAGAGCGAGGAGAGCTGTCGGCTCTCACAGAACTCTGGCCTCCGCACTGTTTGCCATGCAACTGCACGCAAGACCACACGTCTCCTCCCGACCTGCTGAGAAACAGGCATCCGTGTAGGCCCTTGTTAACATTTCCTGGCGTGCAGAGTCCAAGGCGACACGCTGTCCTCTGCCTTGGAAACCTACGTTGCCACAGCTTGCCAAACGCTACCGAAGGCAGTCCTAACCAGTCTCGTGTGCTGCGCAGCTTTGATTCGGTTACGAAAAGCCACCTGCATTGAGGTGAACACTCTGCTCAGCGTTCTTTCCGGGAGCTCACAATTGCCCCCTCTCTAGGTTAAGCAGGATGTCGAGGTGAGGTCCAAACTGAGCAAAGAGCACAATTGCTCACTTTGCAGTGGTAGTCGTCGTAAGAGGCATTGCCTACTAGGCCTTGCTAAGGTCTTCGTTCTGTTAGGGAAGTCGCCACACTTAGACGCCTGTAAAGGAAACTTTATTCAGCGAAGTTCCCAGTGTCTTGCGACGGTCTCCCTTCGCAGAGCCAATACAGCAGGGACTTAGGTTTGCTGCTAACTAGGCTAGGTGACCCTGCATACAGAAGCAGGCGTTTCCCTTTGGAAGCTTGGATCCCGGTTTCTCAGGGGCTGCTTGCAAGACCCTGCTATTGCCCAGCATCTCTCCTCTGCCCCTACGCCCGGGTAGGAAGCGACTATTTTAGCCTGAGAAGCAGGGCTCTTGCAACTCTGGCGGAGAGCTAATCCTGCAGCCCACGTTCGTCCTGGGAAACCGCAAGGCGACCCTTGGCCTCAGTGTAGTGGCGAAATGGCCGCCAGACAGGTCTTGCCTGCCGCGGTTTCCGTGAGTTCTCCACCGTCTTCGGGCATAAATGGAGAGCGAGGAGAGCTGTCGGCTCTCACAGAACTCTGGCCTCTGCACTGTTTGCCATGCAGCTGAACGCAAGACCGCACGTCTCCTCCCGGCCTGCTGAGAAACAGGCCACCGTGCAGGCCCTTCGTAACACTTCTTGGCATGTAGACTCCAAGGCGACACGCTGTCCTCTTCCTTGGAAACCTACGTTGCCCCAGCATGCCAACGCTCACGAAGGCAGTCCGAGCCCGTCTCATGTGCTGGGCCACTTGCATTCAGTGAGGAAAAGCCACCTGCATTGAGGTGAACACTCTGCTCAGCGTTCTTTCCGGGAGCTCACACTTGCCACCTCTCTAGGTTAAGCAGGAAGTCGTAGTGAGGACCAACCTGAGCAAAGAGCACAATTCCTCACGTTACACTGGTAGTCGTCGTAAGAGGAATTGCCAACTACGCCTGGCTGAGGCCTTCCCTGTGTTAAGGAACCAGCCACACTTAGAGGCCTTGAAAGAACAATTTATTCAGCGAAGTTCCCATTGTTTGGCGATGGTCAACCTTTGCAGCGCCAGTACTGCAGGGACTTAGGTTTGCTGCTAACAGGGCTAGGTGACCCTGCATACAGAAGCAGGCGTTTCCCTTTGGAAGCTTGGATCCCGGTTTCTCAGGGGCTGCTTGCAAGACCCTGCTATTGCCCAGCATCTCTCCTCTGCCCTTACGCCCGGGTAGGAAACGAGTATTTTAGCCTGAGAAGCAGGGCTCTTGCAACTCTGGAGGAGAGCTAATCCTGCAGCCCACGTTCGTCCTGGGAAACCGCAAGGCGACCCTTGGCCTCAGTGTAGTGGCGAAATGGCCGCTGGACACGTCTTGCCTGCCGCGGTTTCCGTGAGTTCTCCACCGTCTTCGGGCTTAAATGGAGAGCGAGGAGAGCTGTCGGCTCTCACAGAACTCTGGCCTCCGCACTGTTTGCCATGCAACTGCACGCAAGACCACACGTCTCCTCCCGACCTGCTGAGAAACAGGCATCCGTGTAGGCCCTTGTTAACATTTCCTGGCGTGCAGAGTCCAAGGCGACACGCTGTCCTCTGCCTTGGAAACCTACGTTGCCACAGCTTGCCAAACGCTACCGAAGGCAGTCCTAACCAGTCTCGTGTGCTGCGCAACTTTGATTCGGTTACGAAAAGCCACCTGCATTGAGGTGAACACTCTGCTCAGCGTTCTTTCCGGGAGCTCACAATTGCCCCCTCTCTAGGTTAAGCAGGATGTCGAGGTGAGGTCCAAACTGAGCAAAGAGCACAATTGCTCACTTTGCAGTGGTAGTCGTCGTAAGAGGCATTGCCTACTAGGCCTTGCTAAGGTCTTCGTTCTGTTAGGGAAGTCGCCACACTTAGACGCCTGTAAAGGAAACTTTATTCAGCGAAGTTCCCAGTGTCTTGCGACGGTCTCCCTTCGCAGGGCCAATACCGCAGGGACTTAGGTTTGCTGCTAACTAGGCTAGGTGACCCTGCATACAGAAGCAGGCGTTTCCCTTTGGAAGCTTGGATCCCGGTTTCTCAGGGGCTGCTTGCAAGACCCTGCTATTGCCCAGCATCTCTCCTCTGCCCCTACGCCCGGGTAGGAAGCGAGTATTTTAGCCTGAGAAGCAGGGCTCTTGCAACTCTGGCGGAGAGCTAATCCTGCAGCCCACGTTCGTCCTGGGAAACCGCAAGGCGACCCTTGGCCTCAGTGTAGTGGCGAAATGGCCGCCAGACAGGTCTTGCCTGCCGCGGTTTCCGTGAGTTCTCCACCGTCTTCGGGCTTAAATGGAGAGCGAGGAGAGCTGTCGGCTCTCACAGAACTCTGGCCTCCGCACTGTTTGCCATGCAACTGCACGCAAGACCGCACGTCTCCTCCCGGCCTGCTGAGAAACAGGCCGCCGTGCAGGCCCTTCGTAACACTTCTTGGCATGTAGACTCCAAGGCGACACGCTGTCCTCTTCCTTGGAAACCTACGTTGCCCCAGCATGCCAACGCTCATGAAGGCAGTCCGAGCCCGTCTCATGTGCTGGGCCACTTGCATTCAGTGAGGAAAAGCCACCTGCATTGAGGTGAACATTCTGCTCAGCGTTCTTTCCGGGAGCTCACACTTGCTGCCTCTCTAGGTTAAGCAGGAAGTCGTAGTGAGGACCAACCTGAGCAAAGAGCACAATTCCTCACGTTACACTGGTAGTCGTCGTAAGAGGAATTGCCAACTACGCCTGGCTGAGGCCTTCCCTGTGTTAAGGAACCAGCCACACTTAGAGGCCTTGAAAGAACAATTTATTCAGCGAAGTTCCCATTGTTTGGCGATGGTCAACCTTTGCAGCGCCAGTACTGCAGGGACTTAGGTTTGCTGCTAACAGGGCTAGGTGACCCTGCATACAGAAGCAGGCGTTTCCCTTTGGAAGCTTGGATCCCGGTTTCTCAGGGGCTGCTTGCAAGACCCTGCTATTGCCCAGCATCTCTCCTCTGCCCCTACGCCCGGGTAGGAAGCGAGTATTTTAGCCTGAGAAGCAGGGCTCTTGCAACTCTGGCGGAGAGCTAATCCTGCAGCCCACGTTCGTCCTGGGAAACCACAAGGGGACCCTTGGCCTCAGTGTAGTGGCGAAACGGCCGCCGGACAGGTCTTGCCTGCCGCGGTTTCCGTGAGTTCTCCACCGTCTTCGGGCTTAAATGGAGAGCGAGGAGAGCTGTCGGCTCTCACAGAACTCTGGCCTCCGCACTGTTTGCCATGCAGCCGAACGCAAGACCACACGTCTCCTCCCGGCCTGCTGAGAAACAGGCCGCCGTGCAGGCCCTTCGTAACACTTCTTGGCATGTAGACTCCAAGGCGACACGCTGTCCTCTTCCTTGGAAACCTACGTTGCCCCAGCATGCCAACGCTCACGAAGGCAGTCCGAGCCCGTCTCATGTGCTGGGCCACTTGCATTCAGTGAGGAAAAGCCACCTGCATTGAGGTGAACACTCTGCTCAGCGTTCTTTCCGGGAGCTCACACTTGCCGCCTCTCTAGGTTAAGCAGGAAGTCGTAGTGAGGACCAACCTGAGCAAAGAGAACAATTCCTCACGTTACACTGGTAGTCGTCGTAAGAGGAATTGCCAACTACGCCTGGCTGAGGCCTTCCCTGTGTTAAGGAACCAGCCACACTTAGAGGCCTTGAAAGAACAATTTATTCAGTGAAGTTCCCATTGTTTGGTGATGGTCAACCTTTGCAGCGCCAGTACTGCAGGGACTTAGGTTTGCTGCTAACAGGGCTAGGTGACCCTGCATACAGAAGCAGGCGTTTCCCTTTGGAAGCTTGGATCCCGGTTTCTCAGGGGCTGCTTGCAAGACCCTGTTATTGCCCAGCATCTCTCCTCTGCCCCTACGCCCGGGTAGGAAGCGAGTATTTTAGCCTGAGAAGCAGGGCTCTTGCAACTCTGGAGGAGAGCTAATCCTGCAGCCCACGTTCGTCCTGGGAAACCGCAAGGCGACCCTTGGCCTCAGTGTAGTGGCGAAATGGCCGCCGGACAGGTCTTGCCTGCCGTGGTTTCCGTGAGTTCTCCACCGTCTTCGGGCTTAAATGGAGAGCGAGGAGAGCTGTCGGCTCTCACAGAACTCTGGACTCCGCACTGTTTGCCATGCAACTGCACGCAAGACCACACGTCTCCTCCCGACCTGCTGAGAAACAGGCATCCGTGTAGGCCCTTGTTAACATTTCCTGGCGTGCAGAGTCCAAGGCGACACGCTGTCCTCTGCCTTGGAAACCTATGTTGCCACAGCTTGCCAAACGCTACCGAAGGCAGTCCTAACCAGTCTCGTGTGCTGCGCAGCTTTGATTCGGTTACGAAAAGCCACCTGCATTGAGGTGAACACTCTGCTCAGCGTTCTTTCCGGGAGCTCACAATTGCCCCCTCTCTAGGTTAAGCAGGATGTCGAGGTGAGGTCCAAACTGAGCAAAGAGCACAATTGCTCACTTTGCAGTGGTAGTCGTCGTAAGAGGCATTGCCTACTAGGCCTTGCTAAGGTCTTCGTTCTGTTAGGGAAGTCGCCACACTTAGACGCCTGTAAAGGAAACTTTATTCAGCGAAGTTCCCAGTGTCTTGCGACGGTCTCCCTTCGCAGGGCCAATACAGCAGGGACTTAGGTTTGCTGCTAACTAGGCTAGGTGACCCTGCATACAGAAGCAGGCGTTTCCCTTTGGAAGCTTGGATCCCGGTTTCTCAGGGGCTGCTTGCAAGACCCTGCTATTGCCCAGCATCTCTCCTCTGCCCCTACGCCCGGGTAGGAAGCGAGTATTTTAGCCTGAGAAGCAGGGCTCTTGCAACTCTGGAGGAGAGCTAATCCTGCAGCCCACGTTCGTCCTGGGAAACCGCAAGGCGACCCTTGGCCTCAGTGTAGTGGCGAAATGGCCGCCGGACAGGTCTTGCCTGCCGCGGTTTCCGTGAGTTCTCCACCGTCTTCGGGCTTAAATGGAGAGCGAGGAGAGCTGTCGGCTCTCACAGAACTCTGGCCTCCGCACTGTTTGCCATGCAACTGCACGCAAGACCACACGTCTCCTCCCGACCTGCTGAGAAACAGGCATCCGTGTAGGCCCTTGTTAACATTTCCTGGCGTGCAGAGTCCAAGGCGACACGCTGTCCTCTGCCTTGGAAACCTACGTTGCCACAGCTTGCCAAACGCTACCGAAGGCAGTCCTAACCAGTCTCGTGTGCTGCGCAGCTTTGATTCGGTTACGAAAAGCCACCTGCATTGAGGTGAACACTCTGCTCAGCGTTCTTTCCGGGAGCTCACAATTGCCCCCTCTCTAGGTTAAGCAGGATGTCGAGGTGAGGTCCAAACTGAGCAAAGAGCACAATTGCTCACTTTGCAGTGGTAGTCGTCGTAAGAGGCATTGCCTACTAGGCCTTGCTAAGGTCTTCGTTCTGTTAGGGAAGTCGCCACACTTAGACGCCTGTAAAGGAAACTTTATTCAGCGAAGTTCCCAGTGTCTTGCGACGGTCTCCCTTCGCAGGGCCAATACAGCAGGGACTTAGGTTTGCTGCTAACTAGGCTAGGTGACCCTGCATACAGAAGCAGGCGTTTCCCTTTGGAAGCTTGGATCCCGGTTTCTCAGGGGCTGCTTGCAAGACCCTGCTATTGCCCAGCATCTCTCCTCTGCCCCTACGCCCAGGTAGGAAGCGAGTATTTTAGCCTGAGAAGCAGGGCTCTTGCAACTCTGGCGGAGAGCTAATCCTGCAGCCCACGTTCGTCCTGGGAAACCACAAGGGGACCCTTGGCCTCAGTGTAGTGGCGAAATGGCCGCCGGACAGGTCTTGCCTGCCGCGGTTTCCGTGAGTTCTCCACCGTCTTCGGGCTTAAATGGAGAGCGAGGAGAGCTGTCGGCTCTCACAGAACTCTGGCCTCCGCACTGTTTGCCATGCAGCCGAACGCAAGACCACACGTCTCCTCCCGGCCTGCTGAGAAACAGGCCGCCGTGCAGGCCCTTCGTAACACTTCTTGGCATGTAGACTCCAAGGCGACACGCTGTCCTCTTCCTTGGAAACCTACGTTGCCCCAGCATGCCAACGCTCACGAAGGCAGTCCGAGCCCGTCTCATGTGCTGGGCCACTTGCATTCAGTGAGGAAAAGCCACCTGCATTGAGGTGAACACTCTGCTCAGCATTCTTTCCGGGAGCTCACACTTGCCGCCTCTCTAGGTTAAGCAGGAAGTCGTAGTGAGGACCAACCTGAGCAAAGAGCACAATTCCTCACGTTACACTGGTAGTCGTCGTAAGAGGAATTGCCAACTACGCCTGGCTGAGGCCTTCCCTGTGTTAAGGAACCAGCCACACTTAGAGGCCTTGAAAGAACAATTTATTCAGCGAAGTTCCCATTGTTTGGCGATGGTCAACCTTTGCAGCGCCAGTACTGCAGGGACTTAGGTTTGCTGCTAACAGGGCTAGGTGACCCTGCATACAGAAGCAGGCGTTTCCCTTTGGAAGCTTGGATCCCGGTTTCTCAGGGGCTGCTTGCAAGACCCTGCTATTGCCCAGCATCTCCCCTCTGCCCCTACACCCGGGTAGGAAGCATTTTAGCCTGAGAAGCAGGGCTCTTGCAACTCTGGAGGAGAGCTAATCCTGCAGCCCACGTTCGTCCTGGGAAACCGCAAGGTGACCCTTGGCCTCAGTGTAGTGGCGAAATGGCCGCCGGACAGGTCTTGCCTGCCGCGGTTTCCGTGAGTTCTCCACCGTCTTCGGGCTTAAATGGAGAGCGAGGAGAGCTGTCGGCTCTCACAGAACTCTGGCCTCCGCACTGTTTGCCATGCAACTGCACGCAAGACCACACGTCTCCTCCCGACCTGCTGAGAAACAGGCATCCGTGTAGGCCCTTGTTAACATTTCCTTGCGTGCAGAGTCCAAGGCGACACGCTGTCCTCTGCCTTGGAAACCTACGTTGCCACAGCTTGCCAAACGCTACCGAAGGCAGTCCTAACCAGTCTCGTGTGCTGCGCAGCTTTGATTCGGTTACGAAAAGCCACCTGCATTGAGGTGAACACTCTGCTCAGCGTTCTTTCCGGGAGCTCACAATTGCCCCCTCTCTAGGTTAAGCAGGATGTCGAGGTGAGGTCCAAACTGAGCAAAGAGCACAATTGCTCACTTTGCAGTGGTAGTCGTCGTAAGAGGCATTGCCTACTAGGCCTTGCTAAGGTCTTCGTTCTGTTAGGGAAGTCGCCACACTTAGACGCCTGTAAAGGAAACTTTATTCAGCGAAGTTCCCAGTGTCTTGCGACGGTCTCCCTTCGCAGGGCCAATACAGCAGGGACTTAGGTTTGCTGCTAACTAGGCTAGGTGACCCTGCATACAGAAGCAGGCCTTTCCCTTTGGAAGCTTGGATCCCGGTTTCTCAGGGGCTGCTTGCAAGACCCTGCTATTGCCCAGCATCTCTCCTCTGCCCCTACGCCCGGGTAGGAAGCGAGTATTTTAGCCTGAGAAGCAGGGCTCTTGCAACTCTGGCGGAGAGCTAATCCTGCAGCCCACGTTCGTCCTGGGAAACCGCAAGGCGACCCTTGGCCTCAGTGTAGTGGCGAAATGGCCGCCAGACAGGTCTTGCCTGCCGCGGTTTCCGTGAGTTCTCCACCGTCTTCGGGCTTAAATGGAGAGCGAGGAGAGCAGTCAGCTCTCACAGAACTCTGGCCTCCGCACTGTTTGCCATGCAGCCAGAAGCAAGACCGCACGTCTCCTCCCGGCCTGCTGAGAAACAGGCCGCCGTGCAGGCCCTTCGTAACACTTCTTGGCATGTAGACTCCAAGGCGACACGCTGTCCTCTTCCTTGGAAACCTACGTTGCCCCAGCATGCCAACGCTCACGAAGGCAGTCCGAGCCCGTCTCATGTGCTGGGCCACTTGCATTCAGTGAGGAAAAGCCACCTGCATTGAGGTGAACACTCTGCTCAGCGTTCTTTCCGGGAGCTCACACTTGCCGCCTCTCTAGGTTAAGCAGGAAGTCGTAGTGAGGACCAACCTGAGCAAAGAGCACAATTCCTCACGTTACACTGGTAGTCGTCGTAAGAGGAATTGCCAACTACGCCTGGCTGAGGCCTTCCCTGTGTTAAGGAACCAGCCACACTTAGAGGCCTTGAAAGAACAATTTATTCAGCGAAGTTCCCATTGTTTGGCGATGGTCAACCTTTGCAGCGCCAGTACTGCAGGGACTTAGGTTTGCTGCTAACAGGGCTAGGTGACCTTGCATACATACAGAAGCAGGCGTTTCCCTTTGGAAGCTTGGATCCCGGTTTCTCAGGGGCTGCTTGCAAGACCCTGCTATTGCCCAGCATCTCTCCTCTGCCCCTACGCCCGGGTAGGAAGCGAGTATTTTAGCCTGAGAAGCAGGGCTCTTGCAACTCTGGAGGAGAGCTAATCCTGCAGCCCACGTTCGTCCTGGGAAACCGCAAGGCGACCCTTGGCCTCAGTGTAGTGGCGAAATGGCCGCCGGACAGGTCTTGCCTGCCGCGGTTTCCGTGAGTTCTCCACCATCTTCGGGCTTAAATGGAGAGCGAGGAGAGCTGTCGGCTCTCACAGAACTCTGGCCTCCGCACTGTTTGCCATGCAACTGCACGCAAGACCACACGTCTCCTCCCGACCTGCTGAGAAACAGGCATCTGTGTAGGCCCTTGTTAACATTTCCTGGCGTGCAGAGTCCAAGGCGACACGCTGTCCTCTGCCTTGGAAACCTACGTTGCCACAGCTTGCCAAACGCTACCGAAGGCAGTCCTAACCAGTCTCGTGTGCTGCGCAGCTTTGATTCGGTTACGAAAAGCCACCTGCATTGAGGTGAACACTCTGCTCAGCGTTCTTTCCGGGAGCTCACAATTGCCCCCTCTCTAGGTTAAGCAGGATGTCGAGGTGAGGTCCAAACTGAGCAAAGAGCACAATTGCTCACTTTGCAGTGGTAGTCGTCGTAAGAGGCATTGCCTACTAGGCCTTGCTAAGGTCTTCGTTCTGTTAGGGAAGTCGCCACACTTAGACGCCTGTAAAGGAAACTTTATTCAGCGAAGTTCCCAGTGTCTTGCGACGGTCTCCCTTCGCAGGGCCAATACAGCAGGGACTTAGGTTTGCTGCTAACTAGGCTAGGTGACCCTGCATACAGAAGCAGGCGTTTCCCTTTGGAAGCTTGGATCTCGGTTTCTCAGGGGCTGCTTGCAAGACCCTGCTATTGCCCAGCATCTCTCCTCTGCCCCTACGCCCGGGTAGGAAGCGAGTATTTTAGCCTGAGAAGCAGGGCTCTTGCAACGCTGGCGGAGAGCTAATCCTGCAGCCCACGTTCGTCCTGGGAAACCGCAAGGTGACCCTTGGCCTCAGTGTAGTGGCGAAATGGCCGCCGGACAGGTCTTGCCTGCCGCGGTTTCCGTGAGTTCTCCACCGTCTTCGGGCTTAAATGGAGAGCGAGGAGAGCTGTCGGCTCTCACAGAACTCTGGCCTCCGCACTGTTTGCCATGCAGCCGAACGCAAGACCGCACGTCTCCTCCCGGCCTGCTGAGAAACAGGCCACCGTGCAGGCCCTTCGTAACACTTCTTGGCATGTAGACTCCAAGGCGACACGCTGTCCTCTTCCTTGGAAACCTACGTTGCCCCAGCATGCCAACGCTCACGAAGGCAGTCTGAGCCCGTCTCATGTGCTGGGCCACTTGCATTCAGTGAGGAAAAGCCACCTGCATTGAGGTGAACACTCTGCTCAGCGTTCTTTCCGGGAGCTCACCCTTGCCGCCTCTCTAGGTTAAGCAGGAAGTCGTAGTGAGGACCAACCTGAGCAAAGAGCACAATTCCTCACGTTACACTGGTAGTCGTCGTAAGAGGAATTGCCAACTACGCCTGGCTGAGGCCTTCCCTGTGTTAAGGAACCAGCCACACTTAGAGGCCTTGAAAGAACAATTTATTCAGCGAAGTTCCCATTGTTTGGCGATGGTCAACCTTTGCAGCGCCAGTACTGCAGGGACTTAGGTTTGCTGCTAACAGGGCTAGGTGACCCTGCATACAGAAGCAGGCGTTTCCCTTTGGAAGCTTGGATCCCGGTTTCTCAGGGGCTGCTTGCAAGACCCTGCTATTGCCCAGCATCTGTCCTCTGCCCCTACACCCGGGTAGGAAGCGAGTATTTTAGCCTGAGAAGCAGGGCTCTTGCAACTCTGGAGGAGAGCTAATCCTGCAGCCCACGTTCGTCCTGGGAAACCGCAAGGCGACCCTTGGCCCCAGTGTAGTGGTGAAATGGCCGCCGGACAGGTCTTGCCTGCCGCGGTTTCCGTGAGTTCTCCACCGTCTTCGGGCTTAAATGGAGAGCGAGGAGAGCTGTCAGCTCTCACAGAACTCTGGCCTCCGCACTGTTTGCCATGCAACTGCACGCAAGACCACACGTCTCCTCCCGACCTGCTGAGAAACAGCCATCCGTGTAGGCCCTTGTTAACATTTCCTGGCGTGCAGAGTCCAAGGCGACACGCTGTCCTCTGCCTTGGAAACCTACGTTGCCACAGCTTGCCAAACGCTACCGAAGGCAGTCCTAACCAGTCTCGTGTGCTGCGCAGCTTTGATTCGGTTACGAAAAGCCACCTGCATTGAGGTGAACACTCTGCTCAGTGTTCTTTCCGGGAGCTCACAATTGCCCCCTCTCTAGGTTAAGCAGGATGTCGAGGTGAGGTCCAAACTGAGCAAAGAGCACAATTGCTCACTTTGCAGTGGTAGTCGTCGTAAGAGGCATTGCCTACTAGGCCTTGCTAAGGTCTTCGTTCTGTTAGGGAAGTCGCCACACTTAGACGCCTGTAAAGGAAACTTTATTCAGCGAAGTTCCCAGTGTCTTGCGACGGTCTCCCTTCGCAGGGCCAATACAGCAGGGACTTAGGTTTGCTGCTAACTAGGCTAGGTGACCCTGCATACAGAAGCAGGCCTTTCCCTTTGGAAGCTTGGATCCCGGTTTCTCAGGGGCTGCTTGCAAGACCCTGCTATTGCCCAGCATCTCTCCTCTGCCCCTACGCCCGGGTAGGAAGCGAGTATTTTAGCCTGAGAAGCAGGGCTCTTGCACCTCTGGAGGAGAGCTAATCCTGCAGCCCACGTTCGTCCTGGGAAACCGCAAGGCGACCCTTGGCCTCAGTGTAGTGGCGAAATGGCCGCCAGACAGGTCTTGCCTGCCGCGGTTTCCGTGAGTTCTCCACCGTCTTCGGGCTTAAATGGAGAGCGAGGAGAGCAGTCAGCTCTCACAGAACTCTGGCCTCCGCACTGTTTGCCATGCAGCCGGAAGCAAGACCGCACGTCTCCTCCCGGCCTGCTGAGAAACAGGCCGCCGTGCAGGCCCTTCGTAACACTTCTTGGCATGTAGACTCCAAGGCGACACGCTGTCCTCTTCCTTGGAAACCTACGTTGCCCCAGCATGCCAACGCTCACGAAGGCAGTCCGAGCCCGTCTCATGTGCTGGGCCACTTGCATTCAGTGAGGAAAAGCCACCTGCATTGAGGTGAACACTCTGCTCAGCGTTCTTTCCGGGAGCTCACACTTGCCGCCTCTCTAGGTTAAGCAGGAAGTCGTAGTGAGGACCAACCTGAGCAAAGAGCACAATTCCTCACGTTACACTGGTAGTCGTCGTAAGAGGAATTGCCAACTATGCCTGGCTGAGGCCTTCCCTGTGTTAAGGAACCAGCCACACTTAGAGGCCTTGAAAGAACAATTTATTCAGCGAAGTTCCCATTGTTTGGCGATGGTCAACCTTTGCAGCGCCAGTACTGCAGGGACTTAGGTTTGCTGCTAACAGGGCTAGGTGACCCTGCATACATACAGAAGCAGGCGTTTCCCTTTGGAAGCTTGGATCCCGGTTTCTCAGGGGCTGCTTGCAAGACCCTGCTATTGCCCAGCATCTCTCCTCTGCCCCTACGCCCGGGTAGGAAGCGAGTATTTTAGCCTGAGAAGCAGGGCTCTTGCAACTCTGGAGGAGAGCTAATCCTGCAGCCCACGTTCGTCCTGGGAAACCGCAAGGCGACCCTTGGCCTCAGTGTAGTGTCGAAATGGCCGCCGGACAGGTCTTGCCTGCCGCGGTTTCCGTGAGTTCTCCACTGTCTTCGGGCTTAAATGGAGAGCGAGGAGAGCTGTCGGCTCTCACAGAACTCTGGCCTCCGCACTGTTTGCCATGCAACTGCACGCAAGACCACACGTCTCCTCCCGACCTGCTGAGAAACAGGCATCCGTGTAGGCCCTTGTTAACATTTCCTGGCGTGCAGAGTCCAAGGCGACACGCTGTCCTCTGCCTTGGAAACCTACGTTGCCACAGCTTGCCAAACGCTACCGAAGGCAGTCCTAACCAGTCTCGTGTGCTGCGCAGCTTTGATTCGGTTACGAAAAGCCACCTGCATTGAGGTGAACACTCTGCTCAGCGTTCTTTCCGGGAGCTCACAATTGCCCCCTCTCTAGGTTAAGCAGGATGTCGAGGTGAGGTCCAAACTGAGCAAAGAGCACAATTGCTCACTTTGCAGTGGTAGTCGTCGTAAGAGGCATTGCCTACTAGGCCTTGCTAAGGTCTTCGTTCTGTTAGGGAAGTCACCACACTTAGACGCCTGTAAAGGAAACTTTATTCAGCGAAGTTCCCAGTGTCTTGCGACGGTCTCCCTTCGCAGGGCCAATACAGCAGGGACTTAGGTTTGCTGCTAACTAGGCTAGGTGACCCTGCATACAGAAGCAGCCTTTTCCCTTTGGAAGCTTGGATCCCGGTTTCTCAGGGGCTGCTTGCAAGACCCTGCTATTGCCCAGCATCTCTCCTCTGCCCCTATGCCCGTGTAGGAAGCGAGTATTTTAGCCTGAGAAGCAGGGCTCTTGCAACACTGGCGGAGAGCTAATCCTGCAGCCCACGTTCGTCCTGGGAAACCGCAAGGCGACCCTTGGCCTCAGTGTAGTGGCGAAATGGCCGCCGGACAGGTCTTGCCTGCCGCGGTTTCCGTGAGTTCTCCACCGTCTTCGGGCTTAAATGGAGAGCGAGGAGAGCTGTCGGCTCTCACAGAACTCTGGCCTCCGCACTGTTTGCCATGCAGCCGAACGCAAGACCACACGTCTCCTCCCGGCCTGCTGAGAAACAGGCCGCCGTGCAGGCCCTTCGTAAAACTTCTTGGCATGTAGACTCCAAGGCGACACGCTGTCCTCTTCCTTGGAAACCTACGTTGCCCCAGCATGCCAACGCTCACGAAGGCAGTCCGAGCCCGTCTCATGTGCTGGGCCACTTGCATTCAGTGAGGAAAAGCCACCTGCATTGAGGTGAACACTCTGCTCAGCGTTCTTTCCGGGAGCTCACACTTGCCGCCTCTCTAGGTTAAGCAGGAAGTCGTAGTGAGGACCAACCTGAGCAAAGAGCACAATTCCTCACGTTACACTGGTAGTCGTCGTAAGAGGAATTGCCAACTACGCCTGGCTGAGGCCTTCCCTGTGTTAAGGAACCAGCCACACTTAGAGGCCTTGAAAGAACAATTTATTCAGCGAAGTTCCCATTGTTTGGCGATGGTCAACCTTTGCAGCGCCAGTACTGCAGGGACTTAGGTTTGCTGCTAACAGGGCTAGGTGACCCTGCATACAGAAGCAGGCGTTTCCCTTTGGAAGCTTGGATCCCGGTTTCTCAGGGGCTGCTTGCAAGACCCTGCTATTGCCCAGCATCTCTCCTCTGCCCCTACGCCCGGGTAGGAAGCGAGTATTTTAGCCTGAGAAGCAGGGCTCTTGCAACTCTGGAGGAGAGCTAATCCTGCAGCCCACGTTCGTCCTGGGAAACCACAAGGCGACCCTTGGCCTCAGTGTAGTGGCGAAATGGCCGCCGGACAGGTCTTGCCTGCCGCGGTTTCCGTGAGTTCTCCACCGTCTTCGGGCTTAAATGGAGAGCGAGGAGAGCTGTCGGCTCTCACAAAACTCTGGCCTCCGCACTGTTTGCCATGCAACTGCACGCAAGACCACACGTCTCCTCCCGACCTGCTGAGAAACAGGCATCCGTGTAGGCCCTTGTTAACATTTCCTGGCGTGCAGAGTCCAAGGTGACACGCTGTCCTCTGCCTTGGAAACCTACGTTGCCACAGCTTGCCAAACGCTACCGAAGGCAGTCCTAACCAGTCTCGTGTGCTGCGCAGCTTTGATTCGGTTACGAAAAGCCACCTGCATTGAGGTGAACACTCTGCTCAGCGTTCTTTCCGGGAGCTCACAATTGCCCCCTCTCTAGGTTAAGCAGGATGTCGAGGTGAGGTCCAAACTGAGCAAAGAGCACAATTGCTCACTTTGCAGTGGTAGTCGTCGTAAGAGGCATTGCCTACTAGGCCTTGCTAAGGTCTTCGTTCTGTTAGGGAAGTCGCCACACTTAGACGCCTGTAAAGGAAACTTTATTCAGCGAAGTTCCCAGTGTCTTGCGACGGTCTCCCTTCGCAGGGCCAATACAGCAGGGACTTAGGTTTGCTGCTAACTAGGCTAGGTGACCCTGCATACAGAAGCAGGCTTTTCCCTTTGGAAGCTTGGATCCCGGTTTCTCAGGGGCTGCTTGCAAGACCCTGCTATTGCCCAGCATCTCTCCTCTGCCCCTACGCCCGGGTAGGAAGCGAGTATTTTAGCCTGAGAAGCAGGGCTCTTGCAACTCTGGAGGAGAGCTAATCCTGCAGCCCACGTTCGTCCTGGGAAACCGCAAGGCGACCCTTGGCCTCAGTGTAGTGGCGAAATGGCCGCCGGACAGGTCTTGCCTGCCGCGGTTTCCGTGAGTTCTCCACCGTCTTCGGGCTTAAATGGAGAGCGAGGAGAGCTGTCGGCTCTCACAGAACTCTGGCCTCCGCACTGTTTGCCATGCAACTGCACGCAAGACCACACGTCTCCTCCCGACCTGCTGAGAAACAGGCATCCTTGTAGGCCCTTGTTAACATTTCCTGGCGTGCAGAGTCCAAGGAGACACGCTGTCCTCTGCCTTGGAAACCTACGTTGCCACAGCTTGCCAAACGCTACCGAAGGCAGTCCTAACCAGTCTCGTGTGCTGCGCAGCTTTGATTCGGTTACGAAAAGCCACCTGCATTGAGGTGAACACTCTGCTCAGCGTTCTTTCCGGGAGCTCACAATTGCCCCCTCTCTAGGTTAAGCAGGATGTCGAGGTGAGGTCCAAACTGAGCAAAGAGCACAATTGCTCACTTTGCAGTGGTAGTCGTCGTAAGAGGCATTGCCTACTAGGCCTTGCTAAGGTCTTCGTTCTGTTAGGGAAGTCGCCACACTTAGACGCCTGTAAAGGAAACTTTATTCAGCGAGGTTCCCAGTGTCTTGCGACGGTCTCCCTTCGCAGGGCCAATACAGCAGGGACTTAGGTTTGCTGCTAACTAGGCTAGGTGACCCTGCATACAGAAGCAGGCTTTTCCCTTTGGAAGCTTGGATCCCGGTTTCTCAGGGGCTGCTTGCAAGACCCTGCTATTGCCCAGCATCTCTCCTCTGCCCCTACGCCCGGGTAGGAAGCGAGTATTTTAGCCTGAGAAGCAGGGCTCTTGCAACTCTGGCGGAGAGCTAATCCTGCAGCCCACGTTCGTCCTGGGAAACCGCAAGGCGACCCTTGGCCTCAGTGTAGTGGCGAAATGGCCGCCGGACAGGTCTTGCCTGCCGCGGTTTCCATGAGTTCTCCACCGTCTTCGGGCTTAAATGGAGAGCGAGGAGAGCTGTCGGCTCTCACAGAACTCTGGCCTCCGCACTGTTTGCCATGCAGCCGAACGCAAGACCACACATCTCCTCCCGGCCTGCTGAGAAACAGGCCGCCGTGCAGGCCCTTCGTAACACTTCTTGGCATGTAGACTCCAAGGCGACACGCTGTCCTCTTCCTTGGAAACCTACGTTGCCCCAGCATGCCAACGCTCACGAAGGCAGTCCGAGCCCGTCTCATGTGCTGGGCCACTTGCATTCAGTGAGGAAAAGCCACCTGCATTGAGGTGAACGCTCTGCTCAGCGTTCTTTCCGGGAGCTCACACTTGCCGCCTCTCTAGGTTAAGCAGGAAGTCGTAGTGAGGACCAACCTGAGCAAAGAGCACAATTCCTCACGTTACACTGGTAGTCGTCGTAAGAGGAATTGCCAACTACGCCTGGCTGAGGCCTTCCCTGTGTTAAGGAACCAGCCACACTTAGAGGCCTTGAAAGAACAATTTATTCAGCGAAGTTCCCATTGTTTGGCGATGGTCAACCTTTGCAGCGCCAGTACTGCAGGGACTTAGGTTTGCTGCTAACAGGGCTAGGTGACCCTGCATACAGAAGCAGGCGTTTCCCTTTGGAAGCTTGGATCCCGGTTTCTCAGGGGCTGCTTGCAAGACCCTGCTATTGCCCAGCATCTCTCCTCTGCCCCTACGCCCGGGTAGGAAGCGAGTATTTTAGCCTGAGAAGCAGGGCTCTTGCAACTCTGGAGGAGAGCTAATCCTGCAGCCCACGTTCGTCCTGGGAAACCGCAAGGCGACCCTTGGCCTCAGTGTAGTGGCGAAATGGCCGCCGGACAGGTCTTGCCTGCCGCGGTTTCCGTGAGTTCTCCACCGTCTTCGGGCTTAAATGGAGAGCGAGGAGAGCTGTCGGCTCTCACAGAACTCTGGCCTCCGCACTGTTTGCCATGCAACTGCACGCAAGACCACACGTCTCCTCCCGACCTGCTGAGAAACAGGCATCCGTGTAGGCCCTTGTTAACATTTCCTGGCGTGCAGAGTCCAAGGCGACACGCTGTCCTCTGCCTTGGAAACCTACGTTGCCACAGCTTGCCAAACGCTACCGAAGGCAGTCCTAACCAGTCTCGTGTGCTGCGCAGCTTTGATTCGGTTACGAAAAGCCACCTGCATTGAGGTGAACACTCTGCTCAGCGTTCTTTCCGGGAGCTCACAATTGCCCCCTCTCTAGGTTAAGCAGGATGTCGAGGTGAGGTCCAAACTGAGCAAAGAGCACAATTGCTCACTTTGCAGTGGTAGTCGTCGTAAGAGGCATTGCCTACTAGGCCTTGCTAAGGTCTTCGTTCTGTTAGGGAAGTCGCCACACTTAGACGCCTGTAAAGGAAACTTTATTCAGCGAGGTTCCCAGTGTCTTGCGACGGTCTCCCTTCGCAGGGCCAATACAGCAGGGACTTAGGTTTGCTGCTAACTAGGCTAGGTGACCCTGCATACAGAAGCAGGCTTTTCCCTTTGGAAGCTTGGATCCCGGTTTCTCAGGGGCTGCTTGCAAGACCCTGCTATTGCCCAGCATCTCTCCTCTGCCCCTACGCCCGGGTAGGAAGCGAGTATTTTAGCCTGAGAAGCAGGGCTCTTGCAACTCTGGCGGAGAGCTAATCCTGCAGCCCACGTTCGTCCTGGGAAACCGCAAGGCGACCCTTGGCCTCAGTGTAGTGGCGAAATGGCCGCCGGACAGGTCTTGCCTGCCGCGGTTTCCGTGAGTTCTCCACCGTCTTCGGGCTTAAATGGAGAGCGAGGAGAGCTGTCGGCTCTCACAGAACTCTGGCCTCCGCACTGTTTGCCATGCAGCCGAACGCAAGACCACACGTCTCCTCCCGGCCTGCTGAGAAACAGGCCGCCATGCAGGCCCTTCGTAACACTTCTTGGCATGTAGACTCCAAGGCGACACGCTGTCCTCTTCCTTGGAAACCTACGTTGCCCCAGCATGCCAATGCTCACGAAGGCAGTCCGAGCCCGTCTCATGTGCTGGGCCACTTGCATTCAGTGAGGAAAAGCCACCTGCATTGAGGTGAACACTCTGCTCAGCGTTCTTTCCGGGAGCTCACACTTGCCGCCTCTCTAGGTTAAGCAGGAAGTCGTAGTGAGGACCAACCTGAGCAAAGAGCACAATTCCTCACGTTACACTGGTAGTCGTCGTAAGAGGAATTGCCAACTACGCCTGGCTGAGGCCTTCCCTGTGTTAAGGAACCAGCCACACTTAGAGGCCTTGAAAGAACAATTTATTCAGCGAAGTTCCCATTGTTTGGCGATGGTCAACCTTTGCAGCGCCAGTACTGCAGGGACTTAGGTTTGCTGCTAACAGGGCTAGGTGACCCTGCATACAGAAGCAGGCGTTTCCCTTTGGAAGCTTGGATCCCGGTTTCTCAGGGGCTGCTTGCAAGACCCTGCTATTGCCCAGCATCTCTCCTCTGCCCCTACGCCCGGGTAGGAAGCGAGTATTTTAGCCTGAGAAGCAGGGCTCTTGCAACTCTGGAGGAGAGCTAATCCTGCAGCCCACGTTCGTCCTGGGAAACCGCAAGGCGACCCTTGGCCTCAGTGTAGTGGCGAAATGGCCGCCGGACAGGTCTTGCCTGCCGCGGTTTCCGTGAGTTCTCCACCGTCTTCGGGCTTAAATGGAGAGCGAGGAGAGCTGTCGGCTCTCACAGAACTCTGGCCTCCGCACTGTTTGCCATGCAACTGCACGCAAGACCACACGTAGCCTCCCGACCTGCTGAGAAACAGGCATCCGTGTAGGCCCTTGTTAACATTTCCTGGCGTGCAGAGTCCAAGGCGACACGCTGTCCTCTTCCTTGGAAACCTACGTTGCCCCAGCATGCCAACGCTCACGAAGGCAGTCCGAGCCCGTCTCATGTGCTGGGCCACTTGCATTCAGTGAGGAGAAGCCACCTGCATTGAGGTGAACGCTCTGCTCAGCGTTCTTTCCGGGAGCTCACACTTGCCGCCTCTCTAGGTTAAGCAGGAAGTCGTAGTGAGGACCAACCTGAGCAAAGAGCACAATTCCTCACGTTACACTGGTAGTCGTCGTAAGAGGAATTGCCAACTACGCCTGGCTGAGGCCTTCCCTGTGTTAAGGAACCAGCCACACTTAGAGGCCTTGAAAGAACAATTTATTCAGCGAAGTTCCCATTGTTTGGCGATGGTCAACCTTTGCAGCGCCAGTACTGCAGGGACTTAGGTTTGCTGCTAACAGGGCTAGGTGACCCTGCATACATACAGAAGCAGGCGTTTCCCTTTGGAAGCTTGGATCCCGGTTTCTCAGGGGCTGCTTGCAAGACCCTGCTATTGCCCAGCATCTCTCCTCTGCCCCTACGCCCGGGTAGGAAGCGAGTATTTTAGCCTGAGAAGCAGGGCTCTTGCAACTCTGGAGGAGAGCTAATCCTGCAGCCCACGTTCGTCCTGGGAAACCGCAAGGCGACCCTTGGCCTCAGTGTAGTGGCGAAATGGCCGCCGGACAGGTCTTGCCTGCCGCAGTTTCCGTGAGTTCTCCACCGTCTTCGGGCTTAAATGGAGAGCGAGGAGAGCTGTCGGCTCTCACAGAACTCTGGCCTCCGCACTGTTTGCCATGCAGCCGAACGCAAGACCACACGTCTCCTCCCGGCCTGCTGAGAAACAGGCCGCCGTGCAGGCCCTTCGTAACACTTCTTGGCATGTAGACTCCAAGGCGACACGCTGTCCTCTTCCTTGGAAACCTACGTTGCCCCAGCATGCCAAAGCTCACGAAGGCAGTCCGAGCCCGTCTCATGTGCTGGGCCACTTGCATTCAGTGAGGAAAAGCCACCTGCATTGAGGTGAACACTCTGCTCAGCGTTCTTTCCGGGAGCTCACACTTGCCGCCTCTCTAGGTTAAGCAGGAAGTCGTAGTGAGGACCAACCTGAGCAAAGAGAACAATTCCTCACGTTACACTGGTAGTCGTCGTAAGAGGAATTGCCAACTACGCCTGGCTGAGGCCTTCCCTGTGTTAAGGAACCAGCCACACTTAGAGGCCTTGAAAGAACAATTTATTCAGCGAAGTTCCCATTGTTTGGCGATGGTCAACCTTTGCAGCGCCAGTACTGCAGGGACTTAGGTTTCCTGCTAACAGGGCTAGGTGACCCTGCATACAGAAGCAGGCGTTTCCCTTTGGAAGCTTGGATCCCGGTTTCTCAGGGGCTGCTTGCAAGACCCTGCTATTGCCCAGCATCTCTCCTCTGCCCTTACGCCCGGGTAGGAAACGAGTATTTTAGCCTGAGAAGCAGGGCTCTTGCAACTCTGGAGGAGAGCTAATCCTGCAGCCCACGTTCGTCCTGGGAAACCGCAAGGCGACCCTTGGCCTCAGTGTAGTGGCGAAATGGCCGCTGGACACGTCTTGCCTGCCGCGGTTTCCGTGAGTTCTCCACCGTCTTCGGGCTTAAATGGAGAGCGAGGAGAGCTGTCGGCTCTCACAGAACTCTGGCCTCCGCACTGTTTGCCATGCAGCCGAACGCAAGACCACACGTCTCCTCCCGACCTGCTGAGAAACAGGCATCCGTGTAGGCCCTTGTTAACATTTCCTGGCGTGCAGAGTCCAAGGCGACACGCTGTCCTCTGCCTTGGAAACCTACGTTGCCACAGCTTGCCAAACGCTACCGAAGGCAGTCCTAACCAGTCTCGTGTGCTGCGCAGCTTTGATTCGGTTACGAAAAGCCACCTGCATTGAGGTGAACACTCTGCTCAGCGTTCTTTCCGGGAGCTCACAATTGCCCCCTCTCTAGGTTAAGCAGGATGTCGAGGTGAGGTCCAAACTGAGCAAAGAGCACAATTGCTCACTTTGCAGTGGTAGTCGTCGTAAGAGGCATTGCCTACTAGGCCTTGCTAAGGTCTTCGTTCTGTTAGGGAAGTCGCCACACTTAGACGCCTGTAAAGGAAACTTTATTCAGCGAAGTTCCCAGTGTCTTGCGACGGTCTCCCTTCGCAGGGCCAATACCGCAGGGACTTAGGTTTGCTGCTAACTAGGCTAGGTGACCCTGCATACAGAAGCAGGCGTTTCCCTTTGGAAGCTTGGATCCCGGTTTCTCAGGGGCTGCTTGCAAGACCCTGCTATTGCCCAGCATCTCTCCTCTGCCCCTACGCCCGGGTAGGAAGCGAGTATTTTAGCCTGAGAAGCAGGGCTCTTGCAACTCTGGCGGAGAGCTAATCCTGCAGCCCACGTTCGTCCTGGGAAACCGCAAGGCGACCCTTGGCCTCAGTGTAGTGGCGAAATGGCCCCCAGACAGGTCTTGCCTGCCGCGGTTTCCGTGAGTTCTCCACCGTCTTCGGGCTTAAATGGAGAGCGAGGAGAGCTGTCGGCTCTCACAGAACTCTGGCCTCCGCACTGTTTGCCATGCAACTGCACTCAAGACCGCACGTCTCCTCCCGGCCTGCTGAGAAACAGGCCGCCGTGCAGGCCCTTCGTAACACTTCTTGGCATGTAGACTCCAAGGCGACACGCTGTCCTCTTCCTTGGAAACCTACGTTGCCCCAGCATGCCAACGCTCATGAAGGCAGTCCGAGCCCGTCTCATGTGCTGGGCCACTTGCATTCAGTGAGGAAAAGCCACCTGCATTGAGGTGAACATTCTGCTCAGCGTTCTTTCCGGGAGCTCACACTTGCCGCCTCTCTAGGTTAAGCAGGAAGTCGTAGTGAGGACCAACCTGAGCAAAGAGCACAATTCCTCACGTTACACTGGTAGTCGTCGTAAGAGGAATTGCCAACTACGCCTGGCTGAGGCCTTCCCTGTGTTAAGGAACCAGCCACACTTAGAGGCCTTGAAAGAACAATTTATTCAGCGAAGTTCCCATTGTTTGGCGATGGTCAACCTTTGCAGCGCCAGTACTGCAGGGACTTAGGTTTGCTGCTAACAGGGATAGGTGACCCTGCATACAGAAGCAGGCGTTTCCCTTTGGAAGCTTGGATCCCGGTTTCTCAGGGGCTGCTTGCAAGACCCTGCTATTGCCCAGCATCTCTCCTCTGCCCCTACGCCCGGGTAGGAAGCGAGTATTTTAGCCTGAGAAGCAGGGCTCTTGCAACTCTGGAGGAGAGCTAATCCTGCAGCCCACGTTCGTCCTGGGAAACCGCAAGGCGACCCTTGGCCTCAGTGTAGTGGCGAAATGGCCGCCGGACAGGTCTTGCCTGCCGTGGTTTCCGTGAGTTCTCCACCATCTTCAGGCTTAAATGGAGAGCGAGGAGAGCTGTCGGCTCTCACAGAACTCTGGACTCCGCACTGTTTGCCATGCAACTGCACGCAAGACCACACGTCTCCTCCCGACCTGCTGAGAAACAGGCATCCGTGTAGGCCCTTGTTAACATTTCCTGGCGTGCAGAGTCCAAGGCGACACGCTGTCCTCTGCCTTGGAAACCTATGTTGCCACAGCTTGCCAAACGCTACCGAAGGCAGTCCTAACCAGTCTCGTGTGCTGCGCAGCTTTGATTCGGTTACGAAAAGCCACCTGCATTGAGGTGAACACTCTGCTCAGCGTTCTTTCCGGGAGCTCACAATTGCCCCCTCTCTAGGTTAAGCAGGATGTCGAGGTGAGGTCCAAACTGAGCAAAGAGCACAATTGCTCACTTTGCAGTGGTAGTCGTCGTAAGAGGCATTGCCTACTAGGCCTTGCTAAGGTCTTCGTTCTGTTAGGGAAGTCGCCACACGTAGACGCCTGTAAAGGAAACTTTATTCAGCGAAGTTCCCAGTGTCTTGGGACGGTCTCCCTTCGCAGGGCCAATACAGCAGGGACTTAGGTTTGCTGCTAACTAGGCTAGGTGACCCTGCATACAGAAGCAGGCATTTCCCTTTGGAAGCTTGGATCCCGGTTTCTCAGGGGCTGCTTGCAAGACCCTGCTATTGCCCAGCATCTCTCCTCTGCCCCTACGCCCGGGTAGGAAGCGAGTATTTTAGCCTGAGAAGCAGGGCTCTTGCAACTCTGGCGGAGAGCTAATCCTGCAGCCCACGTTCGTCCTGGGAAACCGCAAGGCGACCCTTGGCCTCAGTGTAGTGGCGAAATGGCCGCCGGACAGGTCTTGCCTGCCGCGGTTTCCGTGAGTTCTCCACCGTCTTCGGGCTTAAATGGAGAGCGAGGAGAGCTGTCGGCTCTCACAGAACTCTGGCCTCCGCACTGTTTGCCATGCAACTGCACGCAAGACCACACGTCTCCTCCCGACCTGCTGAGAAACAGGCATCCGTGTAGGCCCTTGTTAACATTTCCTGGCGTGCAGAGTCCAAGGCGACACGCTGTCCTCTGCCTTGGAAACCTACGTTGCCACAGCTTGCCAAACGCTACCGAAGGCAGTCCTAACCAGTCTCGTGTGCTGCGCAGCTTTGATTCGGTTACGAAAAGCCACCTGCATTGAGGTGAACACTCTGCTCAGCGTTCTTTCCGGGAGCTCACAATTGCCCCCTCTCTAGGTTAAGCAGGATGTCGAGGTGAGGTCCAAACTGAGCAAAGAGCACAATTGCTCACTTTGCAGTGGTAGTCGTCGTAAGAGGCATTGCCTACTAGGCCTTGCTAAGGTCTTCGTTCTGTTAGGGAAGTCGCCACACTTAGACGCCTGTAAAGGAAACTTTATTCAGCGAAGTTCCCAGTGTCTTGCGACGGTCTCCCTTCGCAGGGCCAATACAGCAGGGACTTAGGTTTGCTGCTAACTAGGCTAGGTGACCCTGCATACAGAAGCAGGCGTTTCCCTTTGGAAGCTTGGATCCCGGTTTCTCAGGGGCTGCTTGCAAGACCCTGCTATTGCCCAGCATCTCTCCTCTGCCCCTACGCCCAGGTAGGAAGCGAGTATTATAGCCTGAGAAGCAGGGCTCTTGCAACTCTGGCGGAGAGCTAATCCTGCAGCCCACGTTCGTCCTGGGAAACCACAAGGGGACCCTTGGCCTCAGTGTAGTGGCGAAATGGCCGCCGGACAGGTCTTGCCTGCCGCGGTTTCCGTGAGTTCTCCACCATCTTCGGGCTTAAATGGAGAGCGAGGAGAGCTGTCGGCTCTCACAGAACTCTGGCCTCCGCACTGTTTGCCATGCAGCCGAACGCAAGACCACACGTCTCCTCCCGGCCTGCTGAGAAACAGGCCGCCGTGCAGGCCCTTCGTAACACTTCTTGGCATGTAGACTCCAAGGCGACACGCTGTCCTCTTCCTTGGAAACCTACGTTGCCCCAGCATGCCAACGCTCACGAAGGCAGTCCGAGCCCGTCTCATGTGCTGGGCCACTTGCATTCAGTGAGGAAAAGCCACCTGCATTGAGGTGAACACTCTGCTCAGCATTCTTTCCGGGAGCTCACACTTGCCGCCTCTCTAGGTTAAGCAGGAAGTCGTAGTGAGGACCAACCTGAGCAAAGAGCACAATTCCTCACGTTACACTGGTAGTCGTCGTAAGAGGAATTGCCAACTACGCCTGGCTGAGGCCTTCCCTGTGTTAAGGAACCAGCCACACTTAGAGGCCTTGAAAGAACAATTTATTCAGTGAAGTTCCCATTGTTTGGCGATGGTCAACCTTTGCAGCGCCAGTACTGCAGGGACTTAGGTTTGCTGCTAACAGGGCTAGGTGACCCTGCATACAGAAGCAGGCGTTTCCCTTTGGAAGCTTGGATCCCGGTTTCTCAGGGGCTCCTTGCAAGACCCTGTTATTGCCCAGCATCTCTCCTCTGCCCCTACGCCCGGGTAGGAAGCGAGTATTTTAGCCTGAGAAGCAGGGCTCTTGCAACTCTGGAGGAGAGCTAATCCTGCAGCCCACGTTCGTCCTGGGAAACCGCAAGGCGACCCTTGGCCTCAGTGTAGTGGCGAAATGGCCGCCGGACAGGTCTTGCCTGCCGCGGTTTCCGTGAGTTCTCCACCGTCTTCGGGCTTAAATGGAGAGCGAGGAGAGCTGTCGGCTCTCACAGAACTCTGGACTCCGCACTGTTTGCCATGCAACTGCACGCAAGACCACACGTCTCCTCCCGACCTGCTGAGAAACAGGCATCCGTGTAGGCCCTTGTTAACATTTCCTGGCGTGCAGAGTCCAAGGCGACACGCTGTCCTCTGCCTTGGAAACCTATGTTGCCACAGCTTGCCAAACGCTACCGAAGGCAGTCCTAACCAGTCTCGTGTGCTGCGCAGCTTTGATTCGGTTACGAAAAGCCACCTGCATTGAGGTGAACACTCTGCTCAGCGTTCTTTCCGGGAGCTCACAATTGCCCCCTCTCTAGGTTAAGCAGGATGTCGAGGTGAGGTCCAAACTGAGCAAAGAGCACAATTGCTCACTTTGCAGTGGTAGTCGTCGTAAGAGGCATTGCCTACTAGGCCTTGCTAAGGTCTTCGTTCTGTTAGGGAAGTCGCCACACTTAGACGCCTGTAAAGGAAACTTTATTCAGCGAAGTTCCCAGTGTCTTGCGACGGTCTCCCTTCGCAGGGCCAATACAGCAGGGACTTAGGTTTGCTGCTAACTAGGCTAGGTGACCCTGCATACAGAAGCAGGCGTTTCCCTTTGGAAGCTTGGATCCCGGTTTCTCAGGGGCTGCTTGCAAGACCCTGCTATTGCCCAGCATCTCTCCTCTGCCCCTACGCCCGGGTAGGAAGCGAGTATTTTAGCCTGAGAAGCAGGGCTCTTGCAACTCTGGCGGAGAGCTAATCCTGCAGCCCACGTTCGTCCTGGGAAACCGCAAGGCGACCCTTGGCCTCAGTGTAGTGGCGAAATGGCCGCCGGACAGGTCTTGCCTGCCGCGGTTTCCGTGAGTTCTCCACTGTCTTCGGGCTTAAATGGAGAGCGAGGAGAGCTGTCGGCTCTCACAGAACTCTGGCCTCCGCACTGTTTGCCATGCAGCCGAACGCAAGACCACACGTCTCCTCCCGGCCTGCTGAGAAACAGGCCGCCGTGCAGGCCCTTCGTAACACTTCTTGGCATGTAGACTCCAAGGCGACACGCTGTCCTCTTCCTTGGAAACCTACATTGCCCCAGCATGCCAACGCTCATGAAGGCAGTCCGAGCCCGTCTCATGTGCTGGGCCACTTGCATTCAGTGAGGAAAAGCCACCTGCATTGAGGTGAACATTCTGCTCAGCGTTCTTTCCGGGAGCTCACACTTGCCGCCTCTCTAGGTTAAGCAGGAAGTCGTAGTGAGGACCAACCTGAGCAAAGAGCACAATTCCTCACGTTACACTGGTAGTCGTCGTAAGAGGAATTGCCAACTACGCCTGGCTGAGGCCTTCCCTGTGTTAAGGAACCAGCCACACTTAGAGGCCTTGAAAGAACAATTTATTCAGCGAAGTTCCCATTGTTTGGCGATGGTCAACCTTTGCAGCGCCAGTACTGCAGGGACTTAGGTTTGCTGCTAACAGGGCTAGGTGACCCTGCATACAGAAGCAGGCGTTTCCCTTTGGAAGCTTGGATCCCGGTTTCTCAGGGGCTGCTTGCAAGACCCTGCTATTGCCCAGCATCTCTCCTCTGCCCCTACGCCCGGGTAGGAAGCGAGTATTTTAGCCTGAGAAGCAGGGCTCTTGCAACTCTGGAGGAGAGCTAATCCTGCAGCCCACGTTCGTCCTGGGAAACCGCAAGGCGACCCTTGGCCTCAGTGTAGTGGCGAAATGGCCGCCGGACAGGTCTTGCCTGCCGCGGTTTCCGTGAGTTCTCCACCGTCTTCGGGCTTAAATGGAGAGCGAGGAGAGCTGTCGGCTCTCACAGAACTCTGGCCTCCGCACTGTTTGCCATGCAACTGCACGCAAGACCACACGTCTCCTCCCGACCTGCTGAGAAACAGGCATCCGTGTAGGCCCTTGTTAACATTTCCTGGCGTGCAGAGTCCAAGGCGACACGCTGTCCTCTGCCTTGGAAACCTACGTTGCCACAGCTTGCCAAACGCTACCGAAGGCAGTCCTAACCAGTCTCGTGTGCTGCGCAACTTTGATTCGGTTAAGAAAAGCCACCTGCATTGAGGTGAACACTCTGCTCAGCGTTCTTTCTGGGAGCTCACAATTGCCCCCTCTCTAGGTTAAGCAGGATGTCGAGGTGAGGTCCAAACTGAGCAAAGAGCACAATTGCTCACTTTGCAGTGGTAGTCGTCGTAAGAGGCATTGCCTACTAGGCCTTGCTAAGGTCTTCGTTCTGTTAGGGAAGTCGCCACACTTAGACGCCTGTAAAGGAAACTTTATTCAGTAAAGTTCCCAGTGTCTTGCGACGGTCTCCCTTCGCAGGGCCAATACAGCAGGGACTTAGGTTTGCTGCTAACTAGGCTAGGTGACCCTGCATACAGAAGCAGGCTTTTCCCTTTGGAAGCTTGGATCCCGGTTTCTCAGGGGCTGCTTGCAAGACCCTGCTATTGCCCAGCATCTCTCCTCTGCCCCTACGCCCGGGTAGGAAGCGAGTATTTTAGCCTGAGAAGCAGGGCTCTTGCAACTCTGGAGGAGAGCTAATCCTGCAGCCCACGTTCGTCCTGGGAAACCGCAAGGCGACCCTTGGCCTCAGTGTAGTGGCGAAATGGCCGCCGGAGAGGTCTTGCCTGCCACGGTTTCCGTGAGTTCTCCACCGACTTCGGGCTTAAATGGAGAGCGAGAAGAGCTGTCGGCTCTCACAGAACTCTGGCCTCCGCACTGTTTGCCATGCAGCCGAACGCAAGACCACACGTCTCCTCCCGGCCTGCTGAGAAACAGGCCGCCGTGCAGGCCCTTCGTAACACTTCTTGGCATGTAGACTCCAAGGCGACACGCTGTCCTCTTCCTTGGAAACCTACGTTTCCCCAGCATGCCAACGCTCACGAAGGCAGTCCGAGCCCGTCTCATGTGCTGGGCCACTTGTATTCAGTGAGGAAAAGCCACCTGCATTGAGGTGAACACTCTGCTCAGCGTTCTTTCCGGGAGCTCACACTTGCCGCCTCTCTAGGTTAAGCAGGAAGTCGTAGTGAGGACCAACCTGAGCAAAGAGCACAATTCCTCACGTTACACTGGTAGTCGTCGTAAGAGGAATTGCCAACTACGCCTGGCTGAGGCCTTCCCTGTGTTAAGGAACCAGCCACACTTAGAGGCCTTGAAAGAACAATTTATTCAGCGAAGTTCCCATTGTTTGGCGATGGTCAACCTTTGCAGCGCCAGTACTGCAGGGACTTAGGTTTGCTGCTAACAGGGCTAGGTGACCCTGCATACAGAAGCAGGCGTTTCCCTTTGGAAGCTTGGATCCCGGTTTCTCAGGGGCTGCTTGCAAGACCCTGTTATTGCCCAGCATCTCTCCTCTGCCCCTACGCCCGGGTAGGAAGCGACTATTTTAGCCTGAGAAGCAGGGCTCTTGCAACTCTGGAGGAGAGCTAATCCTGCAGCCCACGTTCGTCCTGGGAAACCGCAAGGCGACCCTTGGCCTCAGTGTAGTGGCGAAATGGCCGCCGGACAGGTCTTGCCTGCCACGGTTTCCGTGAGTTCTCCACCGTCTTCGGGCTTAAATGGAGAGCGAGGAGAGCTGTCGGCTCTCACAGAACTCTGGACTCCACACTGTTTGCCATGCAACTGCACGCAAGACCACACGTCTCCTCCCGACCTGCTGAGAAACAGGCATCCGTGTAGGCCCTTGTTAACATTTCCTGGCGTGCAGAGTCCAAGGCGACACGCTGTCCTCTGCCTTGGAAACCTATGTTGCCACGGCTTGCCAAACGCTACCGAAGGCAGTCCTAACCATTCTTGTGTGCTGCGCAGCTTTGATTCGGTTACGAAAAGCCACCTGCATTGAGGTGAACACTCTGCTCAGCGTTCTTTCCGGGAGCTCACAATTGCCCCCTCTCTAGGTTAAGCAGGATGTCGAGGTGAGGTCCAAACTGAGCAAAGAGCACAATTGCTCACTTTGCAGTGGTAGTCGTCGTAAGAGGCATTGCCTACTAGGCCTTGCTAAGGTCTTCGTTCTGTTAGGGAAGTCGCCACACTTAGACGCCTGTAAAGGAAACTTTATTCAGCGAAGTTCCCAGTGTCTTGCGACGGTCTCCCTTCGCAGGGCCAATACAGCAGGGACTTAGGTTTGCTGCTAACTAGGCTAGGTGACCCTGCATACAGAAGCAGGCGTTTCCCTTTGGAAGCTTGGATCCCGGTTTCTCAGGGGCTGCTTGCAAGACCCTGCTATTGCCCAGCATCTCTCCTCTGCCCCTACGCCCGGGTAGGAAGCGAGTATTTTAGCCTGAGAAGCAGGGCTCTTGCAACTCTGGCGGAGAGCTAATCCTGCAGCCCACGTTCGTCCTGGGAAACCGCAAGGCGACCCTTGGCCTCAGTGTAGTGGCGAAATGGCCGCCGGACAGGTCTTGCCTGCCGCGGTTTCCGTGAGTTCTCCACCGTCTTCGGGCTTAAATGGAGAGCGAGGAGAGCTGTCGGCTCTCACAGAACTCTGGCCTCCGCACTGTTTGCCATGCAGCCGAACGCAAGACCGCACGTCTCCTCCCGGCCTGCTGAGAAACAGGCCGCCGTGCAGGCCCTTCGTAACACTTCTTGGCATGTAGACTCCAAGGCGACACGCTGTCCTCTTCCTTGGAAACCTACGTTGCCCCAGCATGCCAACGCTCATGAAGGCAGTCCGAGCCCGTCTCATGTGCTGGGCCACTTGCATTCAGTGAGGAAAAGCCACCTGCATTGAGGTGAACACTCTGCTCAGCGTTCTTTCCGGGAGCTCACACTTGCCGCCTCTCTAGGTTAAGCAGGAAGTCGTAGTGAGGACCAACCTGAGCAAAGAGCACAATTCCTCACGTTACACTGGTAGTCGTCGTAAGAGGAATTGCCAACTACGCCTGGCTGAGGCCTTCCCTGTGTTAAGGAACCAGCCACACTTAGAGGCCTTGAAAGAACAATTTATTCAGCGAAGTTCCCATTGTTTGGCGATGGTCAACCTTTGCAGCGCCAGTACTGCAGGGACTTAGGTTTGCTGCTAACAGGGCTAGGTGACCCTGCATACAGAAGCAGGCGTTTCCCTTTGGAAGCTTGGATCCCGGTTTCTCAGGGGCTGCTTGCAAGACCCTGCTATTGCCCAGCATCTCTCCTCTGCCCCTACGCCCGGGTAGGAAGCGAGTATTTTAGCCTGAGAAGCAGGGCTCTTGCAACTCTGGAGGAGAGCTAATCCTGCAGCCCACGTTCGTCCTGGGAAACCGCAAGGAGACAGTTGGCCTCAGTGTAGTGGTGAAATGGCCGCCGGACAGGTCTTGCCTGCCGCGGTTTCCGTGAGTTCTCCACCGTCTTCGGGCTTAAATGGAGAGCGAGGAGAGCTGTCGGCTCTCACAGAACTCTGGCCTCCGCACTGTTTGCCATGCAACTGCACGCAAGACCACACGTCTCCTCCCGACCTGCTGAGAAACAGGCATCCGTGTAGGCCCTTGTTAACATTTCCTGGCGTGCAGAGTCCAAGGCGACACGCTGTCCTCTGCCTTGGAAACCTACGTTGCCACAGCTTGCCAAACGCTACCGAAGGCAGTCCTAACCAGTCTCGTGTGCTGCGCAGCTTTGATTCGGTTACGAAAAGCCACCTGCATTGAGGTGAACACTCTGCTCAGCGTTCTTTCCGGGAGCTCACAATTGCCCCCTCTCTAGGTTAAGCAGGATGTCGAGGTGAGGTCCAAACTGAGCAAAGAGCACAATTGCTCACTTTGCAGTGGTAGTCGTCGTAAGAGGCATTGCCTACTAGGCCTTGCTAAGGTCTTCGTTCTGTTAGGGAAGTCGCCACACTTAGACGCCTGTAAAGGAAACTTTATTCAGCGAAGTTCCCAGTGTCTTGCGACGGTCTCCCTTCGCAGGGCCAATACAGCAGGGACTTAGGTTTGCTGCTAACTAGGCTAGGTGACCCTGCATACAGAAGCAGGCATTTCCCTTTGGAAGCTTGGATCCCGGTTTCTCAGGGGCTGCTTGCAAAACCCTGCTATTGCCCAGCATCTCTCCTCTGCCCCTACGCCCGGGTAGGAAGCGAGTATTTTAGCCTGAGAAGCAGGGCTCTTGCAACTCTGGAGGAGAGCTAATCCTGCAGCCCACGTTCGTCCTGGGAAACCGCAAGGCGACCCTTGGCCTCAGTGTAGTGGCGAAATGGCCGCCAGACAGGTCTTGCCTGCCGCGGTTTCCGTGAGTTCTCCACCGTCTTCGGGCTTAAATGGAGAGCGAGGAGAGCAGTCAGCTCTCACAGAACTCTGGCCTCCGCACTGTTTGCCATGCAGCCGGAAGCAAGACCGCACGTCTCCTCCCGGCCTGCTGAGAAACAGGCCGCCGTGCAGGCCCTTCGTAACACTTCTTGGCATGTAGACTCCAAGGCGACACGCTGTCCTCTTCCTTGGAAACCTACGTTGCCCCAGCATGCCAACGCTCACGAAGGCAGTCCGAGCCCGTCTCATGTGCTGGGCCACTTGCATTCAGTGAGGAAAAGCCACCTGCATTGAGGTGAACACTCTGCTCAGCGTTCTTTCCGGGAGCTCACACTTGCCGCCTCTCTAGGTTAAGCAGGAAGTCGTAGTGAGGACCAACCTGAGCAAAGAGCACAATTCCTCACGTTACACTGGTAGTCGTCGTAAGAGGAATTGCCAACTATGCCTGGCTGAGGCCTTCCCTGTGTTAAGGAACCAGCCACACTTAGAGGCCTTGAAAGAACAATTTATTCAGCGAAGTTCCCATTGTTTGGCGATGGTCAACCTTTGCAGCGCCAGTACTGCAGGGACTTAGGTTTGCTGCTAACAGGGCTAGGTGACCCTGCATACATACAGAAGCAGGCGTTTCCCTTTGGAAGCTTGGATCCCGGTTTCTCAGGGGCTGCTTGCAAGACCCTGCTATTGCCCAGCATCTCTCCTCTGCCCCTACGCCCGGGTAGGAAGCGAGTATTTTAGCCTGAGAAGCAGGGCTCTTGCAACTCTGGAGGAGAGCTAATCCTGCAGCCCACGTTCGTCCTGGGAAACCGCAAGCTGACCCTTGGCCTCAGTGTAGTGGCGAAATGGCCGCCGGACAGGTCTTGCCTGCCGCGGTTTCCGTGAGTTCTCCACCGTCTTCGGGCTTAAATGGAGAGCGAGGAGAGCTGTCGGCTCTCACAGAACTCTGGCCTCCGCACTGTTTGCCATGCAACTGCACGCAAGACCACACGTCTCCTCCCGACCTGCTGAGAAACAGGCATCCGTGAAGGCCCTTGTTAACATTTCCTGGCGTGCAGAGTCCAAGGCGACACGCTGTCCTCTGCCTTGGAAACCTACGTTGCCACAGCTTGCCAAACGCTACCGAAGGCAGTCCTAACCAGTCTCGTGTGCTGCGCAGCTTTGATTCGGTTACGAAAAGCCACCTGCATTGAGGTGAACACTCTGCTCAGCGTTCTTTCCGGGAGCTCACAATTGCCCCCTCTCTAGGTTAAGCAGGATGTCGAGGTGAGGTCCAAACTGAGCAAAGAGCACAATTGCTCACTTTGCAGTGGTAGTCGTCGTAAGAGGCATTGCCTACTAGGCCTTGCTAAGGTCTTCGTTCTGTTAGGGAAGTCGCCACACTTAGACGCCTGTAAAGGAAACTTTATTCAGCGAAGTTCCCAGTGTCTTGCGACGGTCTCCCTTCGCAGGGCCAATACAGCAGGGACTTAGGTTTGCTGCTAACTAGGCTAGGTGACCCTGCATACAGAAGCAGGCTTTTCCCTTTGGAAGCTTGGATCCCGGTTTCTCAGGGGCTGCTTGCAAGACCCTGCTATTGCCCAGCATCTCTCCTCTGCCCCTACGCCCGGGTAGGAAGCGAGTATTTTAGCCTGAAAAGCAGGGCTCTTGCAACTCTGGCGGAGAGCTAATCCTGCAGCCCACGTTCGTCCTGGGAAACCGCAAGGCGACCCTTGGCCTCAGTGTAGTGGCGAAATGGCCGCCGGACAGGTCTTGCCTGCCGCGGTTTCCGTGAGTTCTCCACCGTCTTCGGGCTTAAATGGAGAGCGAGGAGAGCTGTCGGCTCTCACAGAACTCTGGCCTCCGCACTGTTTGCCATGCAGCCGAACGCAAGACCGCACGTCTCCTCCCGGCCTGCTGAGAAACAGGCCGCCGTGCAGGCCCTTCGTAACACTTCTTGGCATGTAGACTCCAAGGCGACACGCTGTCCTCTTCCTTGGAAACCTACGTTGCCCCAGCATGCCAAAGCTCACGAAGGCAGTCCGAGCCCGTCTCATGTGCTGGGCCACTTGCATTCAGTGAGGAAAAGCCACCTGCATTGAGGTGAACACTCTGCTCAGCGTTCTTTCCGGGAGCTCACACTTGCCGCCTCTCTAGGTTAAGCAGGAAGTCATAGTGAGGACCAACCTGAGCAAAGAGCACAATTCCTCACGTTACACTGGTAGTCGTCGTAAGAGGAATTGCCAACTACGCCTGGCTGAGGCCTTCCCTGTGTTAAGGAACCAGCCACACTTAGAGGCCTTGAAAGAACAATTTATTCAGCGAAGTTCCCATTGTTTGGCGATGGTCAACCTTTGCAGCGCCAGTACTGCAGGGACTTAGGTTTGCTGCTAACAGGGCTAGGTGACCCTGCATACAGAAGCAGGCGTTTCCCTTTGGAAGCTTGGATCCCGGTTTCTCAGGGGCTGCTTGCAAGACCCTGCTATTGCCCAGCATCTCTCCTCTGCCCCTACGCCCGGGTAGGAAGCGAGTATTTTAGCCTGAGAAGCAGGGCTCTTGCAACTCTGGAGGAGAGCTAATCCTGCAGCCCACGTTCGTCCTGGGAAACCGCAAGGAGACAGTTGGCCTCAGTGTAGTGGTGAAATGGCCGCCGGACAGGTCTTGCCTGCCGCGGTTTCCGTGAGTTCTCCACCATCTTCGGGCTTAAATGGAGAGCGAGGAGAGCTGTCGGCTCTCACAGAACTCTGGCCTCCGCACTGTTTGCCATGCAACTGCACGCAAGACCACACGTCTCCTCCCGACCTGCTGAGAAACAGGCATCCGTGTAGGCCCTTGTTAACATTTCCTGGCGTGCAGAGTCCAAGGCGACACGCTGTCCTCTGCCTTGGAAACCTACGTTGCCACAGCTTGCCAAACGCTACCGAAGGCAGTCCTAACCAGTCTCGTGTGCTGCGCAGCTTTGATTCGGTTACGAAAAGCCACCTGCATTGAGGTGAACACTCTGCTCAGCGTTCTTTCCGGGAGCTCACAATTGCCCCCTCTCTAGGTTAAGCAGGATGTCGAGGTGAGGTCCAAACTGAGCAAAGAGCACAATTGCTCACTTTGCAGTGGTAGTCGTCGTAAGAGGCATTGCCTACTAGGCCTTGCTAAGGTCTTCGTTCTGTTAGGGAAGTCGCCACACTTAGACGCCTGTAAAGGAAAGTTTATTCAGCGAAGTTCCCAGTGTCTTGCGACGGTCTCCCTTCGCAGGGCCAATACAGCAGGGACTTAGGTTTGCTGCTAACTAGGCTAGGTGACCCTACATAAAGAAGCAGGCGTTTCCCTTTGGAAGCTTGGATCCCGGTTTCTCAGGGTCTGCTTGCAAGACCCTGCTATTGCCCAGCATCTCTCCTCTGCCCCTACGCCCGGGTAGGAAGCGAGTATTTTAGCCTGAGAAGCAGGGCTCTTGCAACTCTGGCGGAGAGCTAATCCTGCAGCCCACGTTCGTCCTGGGAAACCGCAAGGCGACCCTTGGCCTCAGTGTAGTGGCGAAATGGCCGCCAGACAGGTCTTGCCTGCCGCGGTTTCCGTGAGTTCTCCACCGTCTTCGGGCTTAAATGGAGAGCGAGGAGAGCTGTCGGCTCTCACAGAACTCTGGCCTCCGCACTGTTTGCCATGCAGCCGAACGCAAGACCGCACGTCTCCTCCCGGCCTGCTGAGAAACAGGCCACCGTGCAGGCCCTTCGTAACACTTCTTGGCATGTAGACTCCAAGGCGACACGCTGTCCTCTGCCTTGGAAACCTACGTTGCCCCAGCATGCCAACGCTCACGAAGGCAGTCCGAGCCCGTCTCATGTGCTGGGCCACTTGCATTCAGTGAGGAAAAGCCACCTGCATTGAGGTGAACACTCTGCTCAGCGTTCTTTCCGGGAGCTCACACTTGCCGCCTCTCTAGGTTAAGCAGGAAGTTGTAGTGAGGACCAACCTGAGCAAAGAGCACAATTCCTCACGTTACACTGGTAGTCGTCGTAAGAGGAATTGCCAACTACGCCTGGCTGAGGCCTTCCCTGTGTTAAGGAACCAGCCACACTTAGAGGCCTTGAAAGAACAATTTATTCAGCGAAGTTTCCATTGTTTGGCGATGGTCAACCTTTGCAGCGCCAGTACTGCAGGGACTTAGGTTTGCTGCTAACAGGGCTAGGTGACCCTGCATACAGAAGCAGGCGTTTCCCTTTGGAAGCTTGGATCCCGGTTTCTCAGGGGCTGCTTGCAAGACCCTGCTATTGCCCAGCATCTCTCCTCTGCCCCTACGCCCGGGTAGGAAGCGAGTATTTTAGCCTGAGAAGCAGGGCTCTTGCAACTCTGGAGGAGAGCTAATCCTGCAGCCCACGTTCGTCCTGGGAAACCGCAAGGCGACCCTTGGCCTCAGTGTAGTGGCGAAATGGCTGCCGGACAGGTCTTGCCTGCCGCGGTTTCCGTGAGTTCTCCACCGTCTTCGGGCTTAAATGGAGAGCGAGGAGAGCTGTCGGCTCTCACAGAACTCTGGCGTCCGCACTGTTTGCTATGCAGCCGAACGCAAGACCACACGTCTCCTCCCGACCTGCTGAGAAACAGGCATCCGTGTAGGCCCTTGTTAACATTTCCTGGCGTGCAGAGTCCAAGGCGACACGCTGTCCTCTGCCTTGGAAACCTACGTTGCCACAGCTTGCCAAACGCTACCGAAGGCAGTCCTAACCAGTCTCGTGTGCTGCGCAGCTTTGATTCGGTTACGAAAAGCCACCTGCATTGAGGTGAACACTCTGCTCAGCGTTCTTTCCGGGAGCTCACAATTGCCCCCTCTCTAGGTTAAGCAGGATGTCGAGGTGAGGTCCAAACTGAGCAAAGAGCACAATTGCTCACTTTGCAGTGGTAGTCGTCGTAAGAGGCATTGCCTACTAGGCCTTGCTAAGGTCTTCGTTCTGTTAGGGAAGTCGCCACACTTAGACGCCTGTAAAGGAAACTTTATTCAGCGAAGTTCCCAGTGTCTTGCGACGGTCTCCCTTCGCAGGGCCAATACAGCAGGGACTTAGGTTTGCTGCTAACTAGGCTAGGTGACCCTGCATACAGAAGCAGGCGTTTCCCTTTGGAAGCTTGGATCCCGGTTTCTCAGGGGCTGCTTGCAAGACCCTGCTATTGCCCAGCATCTCTCCTCTGCCCCTACGCCCGGGTAGGAAGCGAGTATTTTAGCCTGAAAAGCAGGGTTCTTGCAACTCTGGCGGAGAGCTAATCCTGCAGCCCACGTTCGTCCTGGGAAACCGCAAGGCGACCCTTGGCCTCAGTGTAGTGGCGAAATGGCCGCCGGACAGGTCTTGCCTGCCGCGGTTTCCGTGAGTTCTCCACCGTCTTCGGGCTTAAATGGAGAGCGAGGAGAGCTGTCGGCTCTCACAGAACTCTGACCTCCGCACTGTTTGCCATGCAGCCGAACGCAAGACCACACGTCTCCTCCCGGCCTGCTGAGAAACAGGCCGCCGTGCAGGCCCTTCGTAACACTTCTTGGCATGTAGACTCCAAGGCGACACGCTGTCCTCTTCCTTGGAAACCTACGTTGCCCCAGCATGCCAACGCTCACGAAGGCAGTCCGAGCCCGTCTCATGTGCTGGGCCACTTGCATTCAGTGAGGAAAAGCCACCTGCATTGAGGTGAACACTCTGCTCAGCGTTCTTTCCGGGAGCTCACACTTGCCGCCTCTCTAGGTTAAGCAGGAAGTCGTAGTGAGGACCAACCTGAGCAAAGAGCACAATTCCTCACGTTACACTGGTAGTCGTCGTAAGAGGAATTGCCAACTACGCCTGGCTGAGGCCTTCCCTGTGTTAAGGAACCAGCCACACTTAGAGGCCTTGAAAGAACAATTTATTCAGCGAAGTTCCCATTGTTTGGCGATGGTCAACCTTTGCAGCGCCAGTACTGCAGGGACTTAGGTTTGCTGCTAACAGGGCTAGGTGACCCTGCATACAGAAGCAGGCGTTTCCCTTTGGAAGCTTGGATCCCGGTTTCTCAGGGGCTGCTTGCAAGACCCTGCTATTGCCCAGCATCTCTCCTCTGCCCCTACGCCCGGGTAGGAAGCGAGTATTTTAGCCTGAGAAGCAGGGCTCTTGCAACTCTGGAGGAGAGCTAATCCTGCAGCCCACGTTCGTCCTGGGAAACCGCAAGGCGACCCTTGGCCTCAGTGTAGTGGCGAAATGGCCGCCGGACAGGTCTTGCCTGCCGCGGTTTCCGTGAGTTCTCCACCGTCTTCGGGCTTAAATGGAGAGCGAGGAGAGCTGTCGGCTCTCACAGAACTCTGGCCTCCGCACTGTTTGCCATGCAGCCGAACGCAAGACCACACGTCTCCTCCCGACCTGCTGAGAAACAGGCATCCGTGTAGGCCCTTGTTAACATTTCCTGGCGTGCAGAGTCCAAGGCGACACGCTGTCCTCTGCCTTGGAAACCTACGTTGCCACAGCTTGCCAAACGCTACCGAAGGCAGTCCTAACCAGTCTCGTGTGCTGCGCAGCTTTGATTCGGTTACGAAAAGCCACCTGCATTGAGGTGAACACTCTGCTCAGCGTTCTTTCCGGGAGCTCACAATTGCCCCCTCTCTAGGTTAAGCAGGATGTCGAGGTGAGGTCCAAACTGAGCAAAGAGCACAATTGCTCACTTTGCAGTGGTAGTCGTCGTAAGAGGCATTGCCTACTAGGCCTTGCTAAGGTCTTCGTTCTGTTAGGGAAGTCGCCACACTTAGACGCCTGTAAAGGAAACTTTATTCAGCGAAGTTCCCAGTGTCTTGCGACGGTCTCCCTTCGCAGGGCCAATACAGCAGGGACTTAGGTTTGCTGCTAACTAGGCTAGGTGACCCTGCATACAGAAACAGGCATTTCCCTTTGGAAGCTTGGATCCCGGTTTCACAGGGGCTGCTTGCAAGACCCTGCTATTGCCCAGCATCTCTCCTCTGCCCCTACGCCCGGGTAGGAAGCGAGTATTTTAGCCTGAGAAGCAGGGCTCTTGCAACTCTGGCGGAGAGCTAATCCTGCAGCCCACGTTCGTCCTGGGAAACCGCAAGGCGACCCTTGGCCTCAGTGTAGTGGCGAAATGGCCGCCAGACAGGTCTTGCCTGCCGCAGTTTCCGTGAGTTCTCCACCGTCTTCGGGCTTAAATGGAGAGCGAGGAGAGCAGTCAGCTCTCACAGAACTCTGGCCTCCGCACTGTTTGCCATGCAGCCGGAAGCAAGACCGCACGTCTCCTCCCGGCCTGCTGAGAAACAGGCCGCCGTGCAGGCCCTTTGTAACACTTCTTGGCATGTAGACTCCAAGGCGACACGCTGTCCTCTTCCTTGGAAACCTACGTTGCCCCAGCATGTCAACGCTCACGAAGGCAGTCCGAGCCCGTCTCATGTGCTGGGCCACTTGCATTCAGTGAGGAAAAGCCACCTGCATTGAGGTGAACACTCTGCTCAGCGTTCTTTCCGGGAGCTCACACTTGCCGCCTCTCTAGGTTAAGCAGGAAGTCGTAGTGAGGACCAACCTGAGCAAAGAGCACAATTCCTCACGTTACACTGGTAGTCGTCGTAAGAGGAATTGCCAACTACGCCTGGCTGAGGCCTTCCCTGTGTTAAGGAACCAGCCACACTTAGAGGCCTTGAAAGAACAATTTATTCAGCGAAGTTCCCATTGTTTGGCGATGGTCAACCTTTGCAGCGCCAGTACTGCAGGGACTTAGGTTTGCTGCTAACAGGGCTAGGTGACCCTGCATACAGAAGCAGGCGTTTCCCTTTGGAAGCTTGGATCCCGGTTTCTCAGGGGCTGCTTGCAAGACCCTGCTATTGCCCAGCATCTCTCCTCTGCCCCTACGCCCGGGTAGGAAGCGAGTATTTTAGCCTGAGAAGCAGGGCTCTTGCAACTCTGGCGGAGAGCTAATCCTGCAGCCCACGTTCGTCCTGGGAAACCGCAAGGCGACCCTTGGCCTCAGTGTAGTGGCGAAATGGCCGCCGGACAGGTCTTGCCTGCCGCGGTTTCCGTGAGTTCTCCACCGTCTTCGGGCTTAAATGGAGAGCGAGGAGAGCTGTCGGCTCTCACAGAACTCTGGCCTCCGCACTGTTTGCCATGCAACTGCATGCAAGACCACACGTCTCCTCCCGACCTGCTGAGAAACAGGCATCCGTGTAGGCCCTTGTTAACATTTCCTGGCGTGCAGAGTCCAAGGCGACACGCTGTCCTCTGCCTTGGAAACCTACGTTACCACAGCTTGCCAAACGCTACCGAAGGCAGTCCTAACCAGTCTCGTGTGCTGCGCAGCTTTGATTCGGTTACGAAAAGCCACCTGCATTGAGGTGAACACTCTGCTCAGCGTTCTTTCCGGGAGCTCACAATTGCCCCCTCTCTAGGTTAAGCAGGATGTCGAGGTGAGGTCCAAACTGAGCAAAGAGCACAATTGCTCACTTTGCAGTGGTAGTCGTCGTAAGAGGCATTGCCTACTAGGCCTTGCTAAGGTCTTCGTTCTGTTAGGGAAGTCGCCACACTTAGACGCCTGTAAAGGAAACTTTATTCAGCGAAGTTCCCAGTGTCTTGCGACGGTCTCCCTTCGCAGGGCCAATACAGCAGGGACTTAGGTTTGCTGCTAACTAGGCTAGGTGACCCTGCATACAGAAGCAGGCGTTTCCCTTTGGAAGCTTGGATCCCGGTTTCTCAGGGGCTGCTTGCAAGACCCTGCTATTGCCCAGCATCTGTCCTCTGCCCCTACGCCCGGGTAGGAAGCGAGTATTTTAGCCTGAGAAGCAGGGCTCTTGCAACTCTGGCGGAGAGCTAATCCTGCAGCCCACGTTCGTCCTGGGAAACCGCAAGGCGACCCTTGGCCTCAGTGTAGTGGCGAAATGGCCGCCGGACAGGTCTTGCCTGCCGCGGTTTCCGTGAGTTCTCCACCGTCTTCGGGCTTAAATGGAGAGCGAGGAGAGCTGTCGGCTCTCACAGAACTCTGGCCTCCGCACTGTTTGCCATGCAGCCGAACGCAAGACCGCACGTCTCCTCCCGGCCTGCTGAGAAACAGGCCGCCGTGCAGGCCCTTCGTAACACTTCTTGGCATGTAGACTCCAAGGCGACACGCTGTCCTCTTCCTTGGAAACCTACGTTGCCCCAGCATGCCAACGCTCACGAAGGCAGTCCGAGCCCGTCTCATGTGCTGGGCCACTTGCATTCAGTGAGGAAAAGCCACCTGCATTGAGGTGAACACTCTGCTCAGCGTTCTTTCCGGGAGCTCACACTTGCCGCCTCTCTAGGTTAAGCAGGAAGTCGTAGTGAGGACCAACCTGAGCAAAGAGCACAATTCCTCACGTTACACTGGTAGTCGTCGTAAGAGGAATTGCCAACTACGCCTGGCTGAGGCCTTCCCTGTGTTAAGGAACCAGCCACACTTAGAGGCCTTGAAAGAGCAATTTATTCAGCGAAGTTCCCATTGTTTGGCGATGGTCAACCTTTGCAGCGCCAGTACTGCAGGGACTTAGGTTTGCTGCTAACAGGGCTAGGTGACCCTGCATACAGAAGCAGGCGTTTCCCTTTGGAAGCTTGGATCCCGGTTTCTCAGGGGCTGCTTGCAAGACCCTGCTATTGCCCAGCATCTCTCCTCTGCCCCTACACCCGTGTAGGAACCGAGTATTTTAGCCTGAGAAGCAGGGCTCTTGCAACTCTGGAGGAGAGCTAATCCTGCAGCCCACGTTCGTCCTGGGAAACCGCAAGGCGACCCTTGGCCTCAGTGTAGTGGCGAAATGGCCGCCGGACAGGTCTTGCCTGCCGCGGTTTCCGTGAGTTCTCCACCGTCTTCGGGCTTAAATGGAGAGTGAGGAGAGCTGTCGGCTCTCACAGAACTCTGGCCTCCGCACTGTTTGCCATGCAACTGCACGCAAGACCACACGTCTCCTCCCGACCTGCTGAGAATCAGGCATCCGTGTAGGCCCTTGTTAACATTTCCTGGCGTGCAGAGTCCAAGGCGACACGCTGTCCTCTGCCTTGGAAACCTACGTTGCCACAGCTTGCCAAACGCTACCGAAGGCAGTCCTAACCAGTCTCGTGTGCTGCGCAGCTTTGATTCGGTTACGAAAAGCCACCTGCATTGAGGTGAACACTCTGCTCAGCGTTCTTTCCGGGAGCTCACAATTGCCCCCTCTCTAGGTTAAGCAGGATGTCGAGGTGAGGTCCAAACTGAGCAAAGAGCACAATTGCTCACTTTGCAGTGGTAGTCGTCGTAAGAGGCATTGCCTACTAGGCCTTGCTAAGGTCTTCGTTCTGTTAGGGAAGTCGCCACACTTAGACGCCTGTAAAGGAAACTTTATTCAGCGAAGTTCCCAGTGTCTTGCGACGGTCTCCCTTCGCAGGGCCAATACAGCAGGGACTTAGGTTTGCTGCTAACTAGGCTAGGTGACCCTGCATACAGAAGCAGGCTTTTCCCTTTGGAAGCTTGGATCCCGGTTTCTCAGGGGCTGCTTGCAAGACCCTGCTATTGCCCAGCATCTCTCCTCTGCCCCTACGCCCGGGTAGGAAGCGAGTATTTTAGCCTGAAAAGCAGGGCTCTTGCAACTCTGGCGGAGAGCTAATCCTGCAGCCCACGTTCGTCCTGGGAAACCGCAAGGCGACCCTTGGCCTCAGTGTAGTGGCGAAATGGCCGCCGGACAGGTCTTGCCTGCCGCGGTTTCCGTGAGTTCTCCACCGTCTTCGGGCTTAAATGGAGAGCGAGGAGAGCTGTCGGCTCTCACAGAACTCTGGCCTCCGCACTGTTTGCCATGCAGCCGAACGCAAGACCGCACGTCTCCTCCCGGCCTGCTGAGAAACAGGCCGCCGTGCAGGCCCTTCGTAACACTTCTTGGCATGTAGACTCCAAGGCGACACGCTGTCCTCTTCCTTGGAAACCTACGTTGCCCCAGCATGCCAAAGCTCACGAAGGCAGTCCGAGCCCGTCTCATGTGCTGGGCCACTTGCATTCAGTGAGGAAAAGCCACCTGCATTGAGGTGAACACTCTGCTCAGCGTTCTTTCCGGGAGCTCACACTTGCCGCCTCTCTAGGTTAAGCAGGAAGTCATAGTGAGGACCAACCTGAGCAAAGAGCACAATTCCTCACGTTACACTGGTAGTCGTCGTAAGAGGAATTGCCAACTACGCCTGGCTGAGGCCTTCCCTGTGTTAAGGAACCAGCCACACTTAGAGGCCTTGAAAGAACAATTTATTCAGCGAAGTTCCCATTGTTTGGCGATGGTCAACCTTTGCAGCGCCAGTACTGCAGGGACTTAGGTTTGCTGCTAACAGGGCTAGGTGACCCTGCATACAGAAGCAGGCGTTTCCCTTTGGAAGCTTGGATCCCGGTTTCTCAGGGGCTGCTTGCAAGACCCTGCTATTGCCCAGCATCTCTCCTCTGCCCCTACGCCCGGGTAGGAAGCGAGTATTTTAGCCTGAGAAGCAGGGCTCTTGCAACTCTGGAGGAGAGCTAATCCTGCAGCCCACGTTCGTCCTGGGAAACCGCAAGGAGACAGTTGGCCTCAGTGTAGTGGTGAAATGGCCGCCGGACAGGTCTTGCCTGCCGCGGTTTCCGTGAGTTCTCCACCATCTTCGGGCTTAAATGGAGAGCGAGGAGAGCTGTCGGCTCTCACAGAACTCTGGCCTCCGCACTGTTTGCCATGCAACTGCACGCAAGACCACACGTCTCCTCCCGACCTGCTGAGAAACAGGCATCCGTGTAGGCCCTTGTTAACATTTCCTGGCGTGCAGAGTCCAAGGCGACACGCTGTCCTCTGCCTTGGAAACCTACGTTGCCACAGCTTGCCAAACGCTACCGAAGGCAGTCCTAACCAGTCTCGTGTGCTGCGCAGCTTTGATTCGGTTACGAAAAGCCACCTGCATTGAGGTGAACACTCTGCTCAGCGTTCTTTCCGGGAGCTCACAATTGCCCCCTCTCTAGGTTAAGCAGGATGTCGAGGTGAGGTCCAAACTGAGCAAAGAGCACAATTGCTCACTTTGCAGTGGTAGTCGTCGTAAGAGGCATTGCCTACTAGGCCTTGCTAAGGTCTTCGTTCTGTTAGGGAAGTCGCCACACTTAGACGCCTGTAAAGGAAAGTTTATTCAGCGAAGTTCCCAGTGTCTTGCGACGGTCTCCCTTCGCAGGGCCAATACAGCAGGGACTTAGGTTTGCTGCTAACTAGGCTAGGTGACCCTACATAAAGAAGCAGGCGTTTCCCTTTGGAAGCTTGGATCCCGGTTTCTCAGGGTCTGCTTGCAAGACCCTGCTATTGCCCAGCATCTCTCCTCTGCCCCTACGCCCGGGTAGGAAGCGAGTATTTTAGCCTGAGAAGCAGGGCTCTTGCAACTCTGGCGGAGAGCTAATCCTGCAGCCCACGTTCGTCCTGGGAAACCGCAAGGCGACCCTTGGCCTCAGTGTAGTGGCGAAATGGCCGCCAGACAGGTCTTGCCTGCCGCGGTTTCCGTGAGTTCTCCACCGTCTTCGGGCTTAAATGGAGAGCGAGGAGAGCTGTCGGCTCTCACAGAACTCTGGCCTCCGCACTGTTTGCCATGCAGCCGAACGCAAGACCGCACGTCTCCTCCCGGCCTGCTGAGAAACAGGCCACCGTGCAGGCCCTTCGTAACACTTCTTGGCATGTAGACTCCAAGGCGACACGCTGTCCTCTGCCTTGGAAACCTACGTTGCCCCAGCATGCCAACGCTCACGAAGGCAGTCCGAGCCCGTCTCATGTGCTGGGCCACTTGCATTCAGTGAGGAAAAGCCACCTGCATTGAGGTGAACACTCTGCTCAGCGTTCTTTCCGGGAGCTCACACTTGCCGCCTCTCTAGGTTAAGCAGGAAGTTGTAGTGAGGACCAACCTGAGCAAAGAGCACAATTCCTCACGTTACACTGGTAGTCGTCGTAAGAGGAATTGCCAACTACGCCTGGCTGAGGCCTTCCCTGTGTTAAGGAACCAGCCACACTTAGAGGCCTTGAAAGAACAATTTATTCAGCGAAGTTTCCATTGTTTGGCGATGGTCAACCTTTGCAGCGCCAGTACTGCAGGGACTTAGGTTTGCTGCTAACAGGGCTAGGTGACCCTGCATACAGAAGCAGGCGTTTCCCTTTGGAAGCTTGGATCCCGGTTTCTCAGGGGCTGCTTGCAAGACCCTGCTATTGCCCAGCATCTCTCCTCTGCCCCTACGCCCGGGTAGGAAGCGAGTATTTTAGCCTGAGAAGCAGGGCTCTTGCAACTCTGGAGGAGAGCTAATCCTGCAGCCCACGTTCGTCCTGGGAAACCGCAAGGCGACCCTTGGCCTCAGTGTAGTGGCGAAATGGCTGCCGGACAGGTCTTGCCTGCCGCGGTTTCCGTGAGTTCTCCACCGTCTTCGGGCTTAAATGGAGAGCGAGGAGAGCTGTCGGCTCTCACAGAACTCTGGCGTCCGCACTGTTTGCTATGCAGCCGAACGCAAGACCACACGTCTCCTCCCGACCTGCTGAGAAACAGGCATCCGTGTAGGCCCTTGTTAACATTTCCTGGCGTGCAGAGTCCAAGGCGACACGCTGTCCTCTGCCTTGGAAACCTACGTTGCCACAGCTTGCCAAACGCTACCGAAGGCAGTCCTAACCAGTCTCGTGTGCTGCGCAGCTTTGATTCGGTTACGAAAAGCCACCTGCATTGAGGTGAACACTCTGCTCAGCGTTCTTTCCGGGAGCTCACAATTGCCCCCTCTCTAGGTTAAGCAGGATGTCGAGGTGAGGTCCAAACTGAGCAAAGAGCACAATTGCTCACTTTGCAGTGGTAGTCGTCGTAAGAGGCATTGCCTACTAGGCCTTGCTAAGGTCTTCGTTCTGTTAGGGAAGTCGCCACACTTAGACGCCTGTAAAGGAAACTTTATTCAGCGAAGTTCCCAGTGTCTTGCGACGGTCTCCCTTCGCAGGGCCAATACAGCAGGGACTTAGGTTTGCTGCTAACTAGGCTAGGTGACCCTGCATACAGAAGCAGGCGTTTCCCTTTGGAAGCTTGGATCCCGGTTTCTCAGGGGCTGCTTGCAAGACCCTGCTATTGCCCAGCATCTCTCCTCTGCCCCTACGCCCGGGTAGGAAGCGAGTATTTTAGCCTGAAAAGCAGGGTTCTTGCAACTCTGGCGGAGAGCTAATCCTGCAGCCCACGTTCGTCCTGGGAAACCGCAAGGCGACCCTTGGCCTCAGTGTAGTGGCGAAATGGCCGCCGGACAGGTCTTGCCTGCCGCGGTTTCCGTGAGTTCTCCACCGTCTTCGGGCTTAAATGGAGAGCGAGGAGAGCTGTCGGCTCTCACAGAACTCTGGCCTCCGCACTGTTTGCCATGCAGCCGAACGCAAGACCACACGTCTCCTCCCGGCCTGCTGAGAAACAGGCCGCCGTGCAGGCCCTTCGTAACACTTCTTGGCATGTAGACTCCAAGGCGACACGCTGTCCTCTTCCTTGGAAACCTACGTTGCCCCAGCATGCCAACGCTCACGAAGGCAGTCCGAGCCCGTCTCATGTGCTGGGCCACTTGCATTCAGTGAGGAAAAGCCACCTGCATTGAGGTGAACACTCTGCTCAGCGTTCTTTCCGGGAGCTCACACTTGCCGCCTCTCTAGGTTAAGCAGGAAGTCGTAGTGAGGACCAACCTGAGCAAAGAGCACAATTCCTCACGTTACACTGGTAGTCGTCGTAAGAGGAATTGCCAACTACGCCTGGCTGAGGCCTTCCCTGTGTTAAGGAACCAGCCACACTTAGAGGCCTTGAAAGAACAATTTATTCAGCGAAGTTCCCATTGTTTGGCGATGGTCAACCTTTGCAGCGCCAGTACTGCAGGGACTTAGGTTTGCTGCTAACAGGGCTAGGTGACCCTGCATACAGAAGCAGGCGTTTCCCTTTGGAAGCTTGGATCCCGGTTTCTCAGGGGCTGCTTGCAAGACCCTGCTATTGCCCAGCATCTCTCCTCTGCCCCTACGCCCGGGTAGGAAGCGAGTATTTTAGCCTGAGAAGCAGGGCTCTTGCAACTCTGGAGGAGAGCTAATCCTGCAGCCCACGTTCGTCCTGGGAAACCGCAAGGCGACCCTTGGCCTCAGTGTAGTGGCGAAATGGCCGCCGGACAGGTCTTGCCTGCCGCGGTTTCCGTGAGTTCTCCACCGTCTTCGGGCTTAAATGGAGAGCGAGGAGAGCTGTCGGCTCTCACAGAACTCTGGCCTCCGCACTGTTTGCCATGCAGCCGAACGCAAGACCACACGTCTCCTCCCGACCTGCTGAGAAACAGGCATCCGTGTAGGCCCTTGTTAACATTTCCTGGCGTGCAGAGTCCAAGGCGACACGCTGTCCTCTGCCTTGGAAACCTACGTTGCCACAGCTTGCCAAACGCTACCGAAGGCAGTCCTAACCAGTCTCGTGTGCTGCGCAGCTTTGATTCGGTTACGAAAAGCCACCTGCATTGAGGTGAACACTCTGCTCAGCGTTCTTTCCGGGAGCTCACAATTGCCCCCTCTCTAGGTTAAGCAGGATGTCGAGGTGAGGTCCAAACTGAGCAAAGAGCACAATTGCTCACTTTGCAGTGGTAGTCGTCGTAAGAGGCATTGCCTACTAGGCCTTGCTAAGGTCTTCGTTCTGTTAGGGAAGTCGCCACACTTAGACGCCTGTAAAGGAAACTTTATTCAGCGAAGTTCCCAGTGTCTTGCGACGGTCTCCCTTCGCAGGGCCAATACAGCAGGGACTTAGGTTTGCTGCTAACTAGGCTAGGTGACCCTGCATACAGAAACAGGCATTTCCCTTTGGAAGCTTGGATCCCGGTTTCACAGGGGCTGCTTGCAAGACCCTGCTATTGCCCAGCATCTCTCCTCTGCCCCTACGCCCGGGTAGGAAGCGAGTATTTTAGCCTGAGAAGCAGGGCTCTTGCAACTCTGGCGGAGAGCTAATCCTGCAGCCCACGTTCGTCCTGGGAAACCGCAAGGCGACCCTTGGCCTCAGTGTAGTGGCGAAATGGCCGCCAGACAGGTCTTGCCTGCCGCAGTTTCCGTGAGTTCTCCACCGTCTTCGGGCTTAAATGGAGAGCGAGGAGAGCAGTCAGCTCTCACAGAACTCTGGCCTCCGCACTGTTTGCCATGCAGCCGGAAGCAAGACCGCACGTCTCCTCCCGGCCTGCTGAGAAACAGGCCGCCGTGCAGGCCCTTTGTAACACTTCTTGGCATGTAGACTCCAAGGCGACACGCTGTCCTCTTCCTTGGAAACCTACGTTGCCCCAGCATGTCAACGCTCACGAAGGCAGTCCGAGCCCGTCTCATGTGCTGGGCCACTTGCATTCAGTGAGGAAAAGCCACCTGCATTGAGGTGAACACTCTGCTCAGCGTTCTTTCCGGGAGCTCACACTTGCCGCCTCTCTAGGTTAAGCAGGAAGTCGTAGTGAGGACCAACCTGAGCAAAGAGCACAATTCCTCACGTTACACTGGTAGTCGTCGTAAGAGGAATTGCCAACTACGCCTGGCTGAGGCCTTCCCTGTGTTAAGGAACCAGCCACACTTAGAGGCCTTGAAAGAACAATTTATTCAGCGAAGTTCCCATTGTTTGGCGATGGTCAACCTTTGCAGCGCCAGTACTGCAGGGACTTAGGTTTGCTGCTAACAGGGCTAGGTGACCCTGCATACAGAAGCAGGCGTTTCCCTTTGGAAGCTTGGATCCCGGTTTCTCAGGGGCTGCTTGCAAGACCCTGCTATTGCCCAGCATCTCTCCTCTGCCCCTACGCCCGGGTAGGAAGCGAGTATTTTAGCCTGAGAAGCAGGGCTCTTGCAACTCTGGCGGAGAGCTAATCCTGCAGCCCACGTTCGTCCTGGGAAACCGCAAGGCGACCCTTGGCCTCAGTGTAGTGGCGAAATGGCCGCCGGACAGGTCTTGCCTGCCGCGGTTTCCGTGAGTTCTCCACCGTCTTCGGGCTTAAATGGAGAGCGAGGAGAGCTGTCGGCTCTCACAGAACTCTGGCCTCCGCACTGTTTGCCATGCAACTGCATGCAAGACCACACGTCTCCTCCCGACCTGCTGAGAAACAGGCATCCGTGTAGGCCCTTGTTAACATTTCCTGGCGTGCAGAGTCCAAGGCGACACGCTGTCCTCTGCCTTGGAAACCTACGTTGCCACAGCTTGCCAAACGCTACCGAAGGCAGTCCTAACCAGTCTCGTGTGCTGCGCAGCTTTGATTCGGTTACGAAAAGCCACCTGCATTGAGGTGAACACTCTGCTCAGCGTTCTTTCCGGGAGCTCACAATTGCCCCCTCTCTAGGTTAAGCAGGATGTCGAGGTGAGGTCCAAACTGAGCAAAGAGCACAATTGCTCACTTTGCAGTGGTAGTCGTCGTAAGAGGCATTGCCTACTAGGCCTTGCTAAGGTCTTCGTTCTGTTAGGGAAGTCGCCACACTTAGACGCCTGTAAAGGAAACTTTATTCAGCGAAGTTCCCAGTGTCTTGCGACGGTCTCCCTTCGCAGGGCCAATACAGCAGGGACTTAGGTTTGCTGCTAACTAGGCTAGGTGACCCTGCATACAGAAGCAGGCGTTTCCCTTTGGAAGCTTGGATCCCGGTTTCTCAGGGGCTGCTTGCAAGACCCTGCTATTGCCCAGCATCTGTCCTCTGCCCCTACGCCCGGGTAGGAAGCGAGTATTTTAGCCTGAGAAGCAGGGCTCTTGCAACTCTGGCGGAGAGCTAATCCTGCAGCCCACGTTCGTCCTGGGAAACCGCAAGGCGACCCTTGGCCTCAGTGTAGTGGCGAAATGGCCGCCGGACAGGTCTTGCCTGCCGCGGTTTCCGTGAGTTCTCCACCGTCTTCGGGCTTAAATGGAGAGCGAGGAGAGCTGTCGGCTCTCACAGAACTCTGGCCTCCGCACTGTTTGCCATGCAGCCGAACGCAAGACCGCACGTCTCCTCCCGGCCTGCTGAGAAACAGGCCGCCGTGCAGGCCCTTCGTAACACTTCTTGGCATGTAGACTCCAAGGCGACACGCTGTCCTCTTCCTTGGAAACCTACGTTGCCCCAGCATGCCAACGCTCACGAAGGCAGTCCGAGCCCGTCTCATGTGCTGGGCCACTTGCATTCAGTGAGGAAAAGCCACCTGCATTGAGGTGAACACTCTGCTCAGCGTTCTTTCCGGGAGCTCACACTTGCCGCCTCTCTAGGTTAAGCAGGAAGTCGTAGTGAGGACCAACCTGAGCAAAGAGCACAATTCCTCACGTTACACTGGTAGTCGTCGTAAGAGGAATTGCCAACTACGCCTGGCTGAGGCCTTCCCTGTGTTAAGGAACCAGCCACACTTAGAGGCCTTGAAAGAGCAATTTATTCAGCGAAGTTCCCATTGTTTGGCGATGGTCAACCTTTGCAGCGCCAGTACTGCAGGGACTTAGGTTTGCTGCTAACAGGGCTAGGTGACCCTGCATACAGAAGCAGGCGTTTCCCTTTGGAAGCTTGGATCCCGGTTTCTCAGGGGCTGCTTGCAAGACCCTGCTATTGCCCAGCATCTCTCCTCTGCCCCTACACCCGTGTAGGAACCGAGTATTTTAGCCTGAGAAGCAGGGCTCTTGCAACTCTGGAGGAGAGCTAATCCTGCAGCCCACGTTCGTCCTGGGAAACCGCAAGGCGACCCTTGGCCTCAGTGTAGTGGCGAAATGGCCGCCGGACAGGTCTTGCCTGCCGCGGTTTCCGTGAGTTCTCCACCGTCTTCGGGCTTAAATGGAGAGTGAGGAGAGCTGTCGGCTCTCACAGAACTCTGGCCTCCGCACTGTTTGCCATGCAACTGCACGCAAGACCACACGTCTCCTCCCGACCTGCTGAGAATCAGGCATCCGTGTAGGCCCTTGTTAACATTTCCTGGCGTGCAGAGTCCAAGGCGACACGCTGTCCTCTGCCTTGGAAACCTACGTTGCCACAGCTTGCCAAACGCTACCGAAGGCAGTCCTAACCAGTCTCGTGTGCTGCGCAGCTTTGATTCGGTTATGAAAAGCCACCTGCATTGAGGTGAACACTCTGCTCAGCGTTCTTTCCGGGAGCTCACAATTGCCCCCTCTCTAGGTTAAGCAGGATGTCGAGGTGAGGTCCAAACTGAGCAAAGAGCACAATTGCTCACTTTGCAGTGGTAGTCGTCGTAAGAGGCATTGCCTACTAGGCCTTGCTAAGGTCTTCGTTCTGTTAGGGAAGTCGCCACACTTAGACGCCTGTAAAGAAAACTTTATTCAGCGAAGTTCCCAGTGTCTTGCGACGGTCTCCCTTCGCAGGGCCAATACAGCAGGTTCTTAGGTTTGCTTCTAACTAGGCTAGGTGACCCTGCATACAGAAGCAGGCTTTTCCCTTTGGAAGCTTGGATCCCGGTTTCTCAGGGGCTGCTTGCAAGACCCTGCTATTGCCCAGCATCTCTCCTCTGCCCCTACGCCCGGGTAGGAAGCGAGTATTTTAGCCTGAGAAGCAGGGCTCTTGCAACTCTGGAGGAGAGCTAATCCTGCAGCCCACGTTCGTCCTGGGAAACCGCAAGGCGACCCTTGGCCTCAGTGTAGTGGCGAAATGGCCGCCGGACAGGTCTTGCCTGCCGCGGTTTCCGTGAGTTCTCCACCGTCTTCGGGCTTAAATGGAGAGCGAGGAGAGCTGTCGGCTCTCACAGAACTCTGGCCTCCGCACTGTTTGCCATGCAGCCGAACGCAAGACCGCACGTCTCCTCCCGGCCTGCTGAGAAACAGGCCGCCGTGCAGGCCCTTCGTAACACTTCTTGGCATGTAGACTCCAAGGCGACACGCTGTCCTCTTCCTTGGAAACCTACGTTGCCCCAGCATGCCAACGCTCACGAAGGCAGTCCGAGCCCGTCTCATGTGCTGGGCCACTTGCATTCAGTGAGGAAAAGCCACCTGCATTGAGGTGAACACTCTGCTCAGCGTTCTTTCCGGGAGCTCACACTTGCCGCCTCTCTAGGTTAAGCAGGAAGTCGTAGTGAGGACCAACCTGAGCAAAGAGCACAATTCCTCACGTTACACTGGTAGTCGTCGTAAGAGGAATTGCCAACTACGCCTGGCTGAGGCCTTCCCTGTGTTAAGGAACCAGCCACACTTAGAGGCCTTGAAAGAGCAATTTATTCAGCGAAGTTCCCATTGTTTGGCGATGGTCAACCTTTGCAGCGCCAGTACTGCAGGGACTTAGGTTTGCTGCTAACAGGGCTAGGTGACCCTGCATAAAGAAGCAGGTGTTTCCCTTTGGAAGCTTGGATCCCGGTTTCTCAGGGGCTGCTTGCAAGACCCTGCTATTGCCCAGCATCTCTCCTCTGCCCCTACACCCGTGTAGGAACCGAGTATTTTAGCCTGAGAAGCAGGGCTCTTGCAACTCTGGCGGAGAGCTAATCCTGCAGCCCACGTTCGTCCTGGGAAACCGCAAGGCGACCCTTGGCCTCAGTGTAGTGGCGAAATGGCCGCCGGACAGGTCTTGCCTGCCGCGGTTTCCGTGAGTTCTCCACCGTCTTCGGGCTTAAATGGAGAGCGAGGAGAGCTGTCGGCTCTCACAGAACTCTGGCCTCCGCACTGTTTGCCATGCAACTGCACGCAACACCACACGTCTCCTCCCGACCTGCTGAGAAACAGGCATCCGTGTAGGCCCTTGTTAACATTTCCTGGCGTGCAGAGTCCAAGGCGACACGCTGTCCTCTGCCTTGGAAACCTACGTTGCCACAGCTTGCCAAACGCTACCGAAGGCAGTCCTAACCAGTCTCGTGTGCTGCGCAGCTTTGATTCGGTTACGAAAAGCCACCTGCATTGAGGTGAACACTCTGCTCAGCGTTCTTTCCGGGAGCTCACAATTGCCCCCTCTCTAGGTTAAGCAGGATGTCGAGGTGAGGTCCAAACTGAGCAAAGAGCACAATTGCTCACTTTGCAGTGGTAGTCGTCGTAAGAGGCATTGCCTACTAGGCCTTGCTAAGGTCTTCGTTCTGTTAGGGAAGTCGCCACACTTAGACGCCTGTAAAGGAAACTTTATTCAGCGAAGTTCCCAGTGTCTTGCGACGGTCTCCCTTCGCAGGGCCAATACAGCAGGTTCTTAGGTTTGCTGCTAACTAGGCTAGGTGACCCTGCATACAGAAGCAGGCTTTTCCCTTTGGAAGCTTGGATCCCGGTTTCTCAGGGGCTGCTTGCAAGACCCTGCTATTGCCCAGCATCTCTCCTCTGCCCCTACGCCCGGGTAGGAAGCGAGTATTTTAGCCTGAGAAGCAGGGCTCTTGCAACTCTGGAGGAGAGCTAATCCTGCAGCCCACGTTCGTCCTGGGAAACCGCAAGGCGACCCTTGGCCTCAGTGTAGTGGCGAAATGGCCGCCAGGAAAGTCTTGCCTGCCGCGGTTTCCGTGAGTTCTCCACCGTCTTCGGGCTTAAATGGAGAGCGAGGAGAGCTGTCGGCTCTCACAGAACTCTGGCCTCCGCACTGTTTGCCATGCAGCCGAACGCAAGACCACACGTCTCCTCCCGGCCTGCTGAGAAACAGGCCGCCGTGCAGGCCCTTCGTAACACTTCTTGGCATGTAGACTCCAAGGCGACACGCTGTCCTCTTCCTTGGAAACCTACGTTGCCCCAGCATGCCAACGCTCACGAAGGCAGTCCGAGCCCGTCTCATGTGCTGGGCCACTTGCATTCAGTGAGGAAAAGCCACCTGCATTGAGGTGAACACTCTGCTCAGCGTTCTTTCCGGGAGCTCACACTTGCCGCCTCTCTAGGTTAAGCAGGAAGTCGTAGTGAGGACCAACCTGAGCAAAGAGCACAATTCCTCACGTTACACTGGTAGTCGTCGTAAGAGGAATTGCCAACTACGCCTGGCTGAGGCCTTCCCTGTGTTAAGGAACCAGCCACACTTAGAGGCCTTGAAAGAGCAATTTATTCAGCGAAGTTCCCATTGTTTGGCGATGGTCAACCTTTGCAGCGCCAGTACTGCAGGGACTTAGGTTTGCTGCTAACAGGGCTAGGTGACCCTGCATAAAGAAGCAGGTGTTTCCCTTTGGAAGCTTGGATCCCGGTTTCTCAGGGGCTGCTTGCAAGACCCTGCTATTGCCCAGCATCTCTCCTCTGCCCCTACACCCGTGTAGGAACCGAGTATTTTAGCCTGAGAAGCAGGGCTCTTGCAACTCTGGCGGAGAGCTAATCCTGCAGCCCACGTTCGTCCTGGGAAACCGCAAGGCGACCCTTGGCCTCAGTGTAGTGGCGAAATGGCCGCCGGACAGGTCTTGCCTGCCGCGGTTTCCGTGAGTTCTCCACCGTCTTCGGGCTTAAATGGAGAGCGAGGAGAGCTGTCGGCTCTCACAGAACTCTGGCCTCCGCACTGTTTGCCATGCAACTGCACGCAACACCACACGTCTCCTCCCGACCTGCTGAGAAACAGGCATCCGTGTAGGCCCTTGTTAACATTTCCTGGCGTGCAGAGTCCAAGGCGACACGCTGTCCTCTGCCTTGGAAACCTACGTTGCCACAGCTTGCCAAACGCTACCAAAGGCAGTCCTAACCAGTCTCGTGTGCTGCGCAGCTTTGATTCGGTTACGAAAAGCCACCTGCATTGAGGTGAACACTCTGCTCAGCGTTCTTTCCGGGAGCTCACAATTGCCCCCTCTCTAGGTTAAGCAGGATGTCGAGGTGAGGTCCAAACTGAGCAAAGAGCACAATTGCTCACTTTGCAGTGGTAGTCGTCGTAAGAGGCATTGCCTACTAGGCCTTGCTAAGGTCTTCGTTCTGTTAGGGAAGTCGCCACACTTAGACGACTGTAAAGGAAACTTTATTCAGCGAAGTTCCCAGTGTCTTGCGACGGTCTCCCTTCGCAGGGCCAATACAGCAGGTTCTTAGGTTTGCTGCTAACTAGGCTAGGTAACCCTGCATACAGAAGCAGGCTTTTCCCTTTGGAAGCTTGGATCCCGGTTTCTCAGGGGCTGCTTGCAAGACCCTGCTATTGCCCAGCATCTCTCCTCTGCCCCTACGCCCGGGTAGGAAGCGAGTATTTTAGCCTGAGAAGCAGGGCTCTTGCAACTCTGGAGGAGAGCTAATCCTGCAGCCCACGTTCGTCCTGGGAAACCGCAAGGCGACCCTTGGCCTCAGTGTAGTGGCGAAATGGCCGCCAGGAAAGTCTTGCCTGCCGCGGTTTCCGTGAGTTCTCCACCGTCTTCGGGCTTAAATGGAGAGCGAGGAGAGCTGTCGGCTCTCACAGAACTCTGGCCTCCGCACTGTTTGCCATGCAGCTGAACGCAAGACCGCACGTCTCCTCCCGGCCTGCTGAGAAACAGGCCGCCGTGCAGGCCCTTCGTAACACTTCTTGGCATGTAGACTCCAAGGCGACACGCTGTCCTCTTCCTTGGAAACCTACGTTGCCCCAGCATGCCAACGCTCACGAAGGCAGTCCGAGCCCGTCTCATGTGCTGGGCCACTTGCATTCAGTGAGGAAAAGCCACCTGCATTGAGGTGAACAGTCTGCTCAACGTTCTTTCCGGGAGCTCACACTTGCCGCCTCTCTAGGTTAAGCAGGAAGTCGTAGTGAGGACCAACCTGAGCAAAGAGCACAATTCCTCACGTTACACTGGTAGTCGTCGTAAGAGTAATTGCCAACTACGCCTGGCTGAGGCCTTCCCTGTGTTAAGGAACCAGCCACACTTAGAGGCCTTGAAAGAACAATTTATTCAGCGAAGTTCCCATTGTTTGGCGATGGTCAACCTTTGCAGCGCCAGTACTGCAGGGACTTAGGTTTGCTGCTAACAGGGCTAGGTGACCCTGCATACAGAAGCAGGCGTTTCCCTTTGGAAGCTTGGATCCCGGTTTCTCAGGGGCTGTTTGCAAGACCCTGCTATTTCTCAGCATCTCTCCTCTGCCCCTACGCCCGGGTAGGAAGCGAGTATTTTAGCCTGAGAAGCAGGGCTCTTGCAACTCTGGAGGAGAGCTAATCCTGCAGCTCACGTTCGTCCTGGGAAACCGCAAGGAGACCCTTGGCCTCAGTGTAGTGGCGAAATGGCCGCCGGACAGGTCTTGCCTGCCGCGGTTTCCGTGAGTTCTCCACCGTCTTCGGGCTTAAATGGAGAGCGAGGAGAGCTGTCGGCTCTCACAGAACTCTGGCCTCCGCACTGTTTGCCATGCAACTGCACGCAACACCACACGTCTCCTCCCGACCTGCTGAGAAACAGGCATCCGTGTAGGCTCTTGTTAACATTTCCTGGCGTGCAGAGTCCAAGGCGACACGCTGTCCTCTGCCTTGGAAACCTACGTTGCCACAGCTTGCCAAACGCTACCGAAGGCAGTCGTAACCAGTCTCGTGTGCTGCGCAGCTTTGATTCGGTTACGAAAAGCCACCTGCATTGAGGTGAACACTCTGCTCAGCGTTCTTTCCGGGAGCTCACAATTGCCCCCTCTCTAGGTTAAGCAGGATGTCGAGGTGAGGTCCAAACTGAGCAAAGAGCACAATTGCTCACTTTGCAGTGGTAGTCGTCGTAAGAGGCATTGCCTACTAGGCCTTGCTAAGGTCTTCGTTCTGTTAGGGAAGTCGCCACACTTAGACGCCTGTAAAGGAAACTTTATTCAGCGAAGTTCCCAGTGTCTTGCGACGGTCTCCCTTCGCAGGGCCAATACAGCAGGGACTTAGGTTTGCTGCTAACTAGGCTAGGTGACCCTGCATACAGAAGCAGGCGTTTCCCTTTGGAAGTTTGGATCCCGGTTTCTCAGGGGCTGCTTGCAAGACCCTGCTATTGCCCAGCATCTCTCCTCTGCCCCTACGCCCGGGTAGGAAGCGAGTATTTTAGCCTGAGAAGCAGGGCTCTTGCAACTCTGGAGGAGAGCTAATCCTGCAGCCCACGTTCGTCCTGGGAAACCGCAAGGTGACCCTTGGCCTCAGTGTAGTGGCGAAATGGCCGCCGGACAGGTCTTGCCTGCCGCGGTTTCCGTGAGTTCTCCACCGTCTTCGGGCTTAAATGGAGAGCGAGGAGAGCTGTCGGCTCTCACAGAACTCTGGCCTCCGCACTGTTTGCCATGCAACTGCACGCAAGACCACACGTCTCCTCCCGACCTGCTGAGAAACAGCCATCCGTGTAGGCCCTTGTTAACATTTCCTGGCGTGCAGAGTCCAAGGCGACACACTGTCCTCTGCCTTGGAAACCTACGTTGCCACAGCTTGCCAAACGCTACCGAAGGCAGTCCTAACCAGTCTCGTGTGCTGCGCAGCTTTGATTCGGTTACGAAAAGCCACCTGCATTGAGGTGAACACTCTGCTCAGCGTTCTTTCCGGGAGCTCACAATTGCCCCCTCTCTAGGTTAAGCAGGATGTCGAGGTGAGGTCCAAACTGAGCAAAGAGCACAATTGCTCACTTTGCAGTGGTAGTCGTCGTAAGAGGCATTGCCTACTAGGCCTTGCTAAGGTCTTCGTTCTGTTAGGGAAGTCGCCACACTTAGACGCCTGTAAAGGAAACTTTATTCAGCGAAGTTCCCAGTGTCTTGCGACGGTCTCCCTTCGCAGGGCCAATACAGCAGGGACTTAGGTTTGCTGCTAACTAGGCTAGGTGACCCTGCATACAGAAGCAGGCGTTTCCCTTTGGAAGCTTGGATCCCGGTTTCTCAGGGGCTGCTTGCAAGACCCTGCTATTGCCCAGCATCTCTCCTCTGCCCCTACGCCCGTGTAGGAAGCGAGTATTTTAGCCTGAGAAGCAGGGCTCTTGCAACTCTGGCGGAGAGCTAATCCTGCAGCCCACGTTCGTCCTGGGAAACCGCAAGGCGACCCTTGGCCTCAGTGTAGTGGCGAAATGGCCGCCGGACAGGTCTTGCCTGCCGCGGTTTCCGTGAGTTCTCCACCGTCTTCGGGCTTAAATGGAGAGCGAGGAGAGCTGTCGGCTCTCACAGAACTCTGGCCTCCGCACTGTTTGCCATGCAGCCGAACGCAAGACCGCACGTCTCCTCCCGGCCTGCTGAGAAACAGGCCGCCGTGCAGGCCCTTCGTAACACTTCTTGGCATGTAGACTCCAAGGCGACACGCTGTCCTCTTCCTTGGAAACCTACGTTGCCCCAGCATGCCAACGCTCACGAAGGCAGTCCGAGCCCGTCTCATGTGCTGGGCCACTTGCATTCAGTGAGGAAAAGCCACCTGCATTGAGGTGAACACTCTGCTCAGCGTTCTTTCCGGGAGCTCACACTTGCCGCCTCTCTAGGTTAAGCAGGAAGTCGTAGTGAGGACCAACCTGAGCAAAGAGCACAATTCCTCACGTTACACTGGTAGTCGTCGTAAGAGGAATTGCCAACTACGCCTGGCTGAGGCCTTCCCTGTGTTAAGGAACCAGCCACACTTAGAGGCCTTGAAAGAGCAATTTATTCAGCGAAGTTCCCATTGTTTGGCGATGGTCAACCTTTGCAGCGCCAGTACTGCAGGGACTTAGGTTTGCTGCTAACAGGGCTAGGTGACCCTGCATACAGAAGCAGGCGTTTCCCTTTGGAAGCTTGGATCCCGGTTTCTCAGGGGCTGCTTGCAAGACCCTGCTATTGCCCAGCATCTGTCCTCTGCCCCTACGCCCGGGTAGGAAGCGAGTATTTTAGCCTGAGAAGCAGGGCTCTTGCAACTCTGGAGGAGAGCTAATCCTGCAGCCCACGTTCGTCCTGGGAAACCGCAAGGCGACCCTTGGCCTCAGTATAGTGGCGAAATGGGCGCCGGACAGGTCTTGCCTGCCGCGGTTTCCGTGAGTTCTCCACCGTCTTCGGGCTTAAATGGAGAGCGAGGAGAGCTGTCGGCTCTCACAGAACTCTGGCCTCCGCACTGTTTGCCATGCAACTGCACGCAAGACCACACGTCTCCTCCCGACCTGCTGAGAAACAGGCATCCGTGTAGGCCCTTGTTAACATTTCCTGGCGTGCAGAGTCCAAGGCGACACGCTGTCCTCTGCCTTGGAAACCTACGTTGCCACAGCTTGCCAAACGCTACCGAAAGCAGTCCTAACCAGTCTCCTGTGCTGCGCAACTTTGATTCGGTTACGAAAAGCCACCTGCATTGAGGTGAACACTCTGCTCAGCGTTCTTTCCGGGAGCTCACAATTGCCCCCTCTCTAGGTTAAGCAGGATGTCGAGGTGAGGTCCAAACTGAGCAAAGAGCACAATTGCTCACTTTGCAGTGGTAGTCGTCGTAAGAGGCATTGCCTACTAGGCCTTGCTAAGGTCTTCGTTCTGTTAGGGAAGTCGCCACACTTAGACGCCTGTAAAGGAAACTTTATTCAGCGAAGTTCCCAGTGTCTTGAGACGGTCTCCCTTCGCAGGGCCAATACAGCAGGGACTTAGGTTTGCTGCTAACTAGGCTAGGTGACCCTGCATACAGAAGCAGGCGTTTCCCTTTGGAAGCTTGGATCCCGGTTTCTCAGGGGCTGCTTGCAAGACCCTGCTATTGCCCAGCATCTCTCCTCTGCCCCTACGCCCGTGTAGGAAGCGAGTATTTTAGCCTGAGAAGCAGGGCTCTTGCAACTCTGGCGGAGAGCTAATCCTGCAGCCCACGTTCGTCCTGGGAAACCGCAAGGCGACCCTTGGCCTCAGTGTAGTGGCGAAATGGCCGCCGGACAGGTCTTGCCTGCCGCGGTTTCCGTGAGTTCTCCACCGTCTTCGGGCTTAAATGGAGAGCGAGGAGAGCTGTCGGCTCTCACAGAACTCTGGCCTCCGCACTGTTTGCCATGCAGCCGAACGCAAGACCGCACGTCTCCTCCCGGCCTGCTGAGAAACAGGCCGCCGTGCAGGCCCTTCGTAACACTTCTTGGCATGTAGACTCCAAGGCGACACGCTGTCCTCTTCCTTGGAAACCTACGTTGCCCCAGCATGCCAACGCTCACGAAGGCAGTCCGAGCCCGTCTCATGTGCTGGGCCACTTGCATTCAGTGAGGAAAAGCCACCTGCATTGAGGTGAACACTCTGCTCAGCGTTCTTTCCGGGAGCTCACACTTGCCGCCTCTCTAGGTTAAGCAGGAAGTCGTAGTGAGGACCAACCTGAGCAAAGAGCACAATTCCTCACGTTACACTGGTAGTCGTCGTAAGAGGAATTGCCAACTACGCCTGGCTGAGGCCTTCCCTGTGTTAAGGAACCAGCCACACTTAGAGGCCTTGAAAGAACAATTTATTCAGCGAAGTTCCCATTGTTTGGCGATGGTCAACCTTTGCAGCGCCAGTACTGCAGGGACTTAGGTTTGCTGCTAACAGGGCTAGGTGACCCTGCATACATACAGAAGCAGGCGTTTCCCTTTGGAAGCTTGGATCCCGGTTTCTCAGGGGCTGCTTGCAAGACCCTGCTATTGCCCAGCATCTCTCCTCTGCCCCTACGCCCGGGTAGGAAGCGAGTATTTTAGCCTGAGAAGCAGGGCTCTTGCAACTCTGGAGGAGAGCTAATCCTGCAGCCCACGTTCATCCTGGGAAACCGCAAGGCGACCCTTGGCCTCAGTGTAGTGGCGAAATGGCCGCCGGACAGGTCTTGCCTGCCGCGGTTTCCGTGAGTTCTCCACCGTCTTCGGGCTTAAATGGAGAGCGAGGAGAGCTGTCGGCTCTCACAGAACTCTGGCCTCCGCACTGTTTGCCATGCAACTGCACGCAAGACCACACGTCTCCTCCCGACCTGCTGAGAAACAGGCATCCGTGTAGGCCCTTGTTAACATTTCCTGGCGTGCAGAGTCCAAGGCGACACGCTGTCCTCTGCCTTGGAAACCTACGTTGCCACAGCTTGCCAAACACTACCGAAGGCAGTCCTAACCAGTCTCGTGTGCTGCGCAGCTTTGATTCGGTTACGAAAAGCCACCTGCATTGAGGTGAACACTCTGCTCAGCGTTCTTTCCGGGAGCTCACAATTGCCCCCTCTCTAGGTTAAGCAGGATGTCGAGGTGAGGTCCAAACTGAGCAAAGAGCACAATTGCTCACTTTGCAGTGGTAGTCGTCGTAAGAGGCATTGCCTACTAGGCCTTGCTAAGGTCTTCGTTCTGTTAGGGAAGTCGCCACACTTAGACGCCTGTAAAGGAAACTTTATTCAGCGAAGTTCCCAGTGTCTTGCGACGGTCTCCCTTCGCAGGGCCAATACAGCAGGGACTTAGGTTTGCTGCTAACTAGGCTAGGTGACCCTGCATACAGAAGCAGGCGTTTCCCTTTGGAAGCTTGGATCCCGGTTTCTCAGGGGCTGCTTGCAAGACCCTGCTATTGCCCAGCATCTGTCCTCTGCCCCTACGCCCGTGTAGGAAGCGAGTATTTTAGCCTGAGAAGCAGGGCTCTTGCAACTCTGGCGGAGAGCTAATCCTGCAGCCCACGTTCGTCCTGGGAAACCGCAAGGCGATCCTTGGCCTCAGTGTAGTGGCGAAATGGCCGCCGGACAGGTCTTGCCTGCCGCGGTTTCCGTGAGTTCTCCACCGTCTTCGGGCTTAAATGGAGAGCGAGGAGAGCTGTCGGCTCTCACAGAACTCTGGCCTCCGCACTGTTTGCCATGCAGCCGAACGCAAGACCGCACGTCTCCTCCCGGCCTGCTGAGAAACAGGCCGCCGTGCAGGCCCTTCGTAACACTTCTTGGCATGTAGACTCCAAGGCGACACGCTGTCCTCTTCCTTGGAAACCTACATTGCCCCAGCATGCCAACGCTCACGAAGGCAGTCCGAGCCCGTCTCATGTGCTGGGCCACTTGAATTCAGTGAGGAAAAGCCACCTGCATTGAGGTGAACACTCTGCTCAGCGTTCTTTCCGGGAGCTCACACTTGCCGCCTCTCTAGGTTAAGCAGGAAGTCGTAGTGAGGACCAACCTGAGCAAAGAGCACAATTCCTCACGTTACACTGGTAGTCGTCGTAAGAGGAATTGCCAACTAGGCCTGGCTGAGGCCTTCCCTGTGTTAAGGAACCAGCCACACTTAGAGGCCTTGAAAGAACAATTTATTCAGCGAAGTTCCCATTGTTTGGCGATGGTCAACCTTTGCAGCGCCAGTACTGCAGGGACTTAGGTTTGCTGCTAACAGGGCTAGGTGACCCTGCATACAGAAGCAGGCGTTTCCCTTTGGAAGCTTGGATCCCGGTTTCTCAGGGGCTGCTTGCAAGACCCTGCTATTGCCCAGCATCTCTCCTCTGCCCCTACGCCCGGGTAGGAAGCGAGTATTTTAGCCTGAGAAGCAGGGCTCTTGCAACTCTGGAGGAGAGCTAATCCTGCAGCCCACGTTCGTCCTGGGAAACCGCAAGGCGACCCTTGGCCTCAGTGTAGTGGCGAAATGGCCGCCGGACAGGTCTTGCCTGCCGCGGTTTCCGTGAGTTCTCCACCGTCTTCGGGCTTAAATGGAGAGCGAGGAGAGCTGTCGGCTCTCACAGAACTCTGGCCTCCGCACTGTTTGCCATGCAACTGCACGCAAGACCACACGTCTCCTCCCGACCTGCTGAGAAACAGGCATCCGTGTAGGCCCTTGTTAACATTTCCTGGCGTGCAGAGTCCAAGGCGACACGCTGTCCTCTGCCTTGGAAACCTACGTTGCCACAGCTTGCCAAACGCTACCGAAGGCAGTCCTAACCAGTCTCGTGTGCTGCGCAGCTTTGATTCGGTTACGAAAAGCCACCTGCATTGAGGTGAACACTCTGCTCAGCGTTCTTTCCGGGAGCTCACAATTGCCCCCTCTCTAGGTTAAGCAGGATGTCGAGGTGAGGTCCAAACTGAGCAAAGAGCACAATTGCTCACTTTGCAGTGGTAGTCGTCGTAAGAGGCATTGCCTACTAGGCCTTGCTAAGGTCTTCGTTCTGTTAGGGAAGTCGCCACACTTAGACGCCTGTAAAGGAAACTTTATTCAGCGAAGTTCCCAGTGTCTTGCGACGGTCTCCCTTCGCAGGGCCAATACAGCAGGGACTTAGGTTTGCTGCTAACTAGGCTAGGTGACCCTGCATACAGAAGCAGGCGTTTCCCTTTGGAAGCTTGGATCCCGGTTTCTCAGGGGCTGCTTGCAAGACCCTGCTATTGCCCAGCATCTCTCCTCTGCCCCTACGCCCGGGTAGGAAGCGAGTATTTTAGCCTGAGAAGCAGGGCTCTTGCAACTCTGGTGGAGAGCTAATCCTGCAGCCCACGTTCGTCCTGGGAAACTGCAAGGCGACCCTTGGCCTCACTGTAGTGGCGAAATGGCCGCCGGACAGGTCTTGCCTGCCGCGGTTTCCGTGAGTTCTCCACCGTCTTCGGGCTTAAATGGAGAGCGTGGAGAGCTGTCGGCTCTCACAGAACTCTGGCCTCCGCACTGTTTGCCATGCAGCTGAACGCAAGACCGCACGTCTCCTCCCGGCCTGCTGAGAAACAGGCCACCGTGCAGGCCCTTCGTAACACTTCTTGGCATGTAGACTCCAAGGCGACACGCTGTCCTCTTCCTTGGAAACCTACGTTGCCCCAGCATGCCAACGCTCACGAAGGCAGTCCGAGCCCGTCTCATGTGCTGGGCCACTTGCATTCAGTGAGGAAAAGCCACCTGCATTGAGGTGAACACTCTGCTCAGCGTTCTTTCCGGGAGCTCACACTTGCCGCCTCTCTAGGTTAAGCAGGAAGTCGTAGTGAGGACCAACCTGAGCAAAGAGCACAATTCCTCACGTTACACTGGTAGTCGTCGTAAGAGGAATTGCCAACTACGCCTGGCTGAGGCCTTCCCTGTGTTAAGGAACCAGCCACACTTAGAGGCCTTGAAAGAACAATTTATTCAGCGAAGTTCCCATTGTTTGGCGATGGTCAACCTTTGCAGCGCCAGTACTGCAGGGACTTAGGTTTGCTGCTAACAGGGCTAGGTGACCCTGCATACATACAGAAGCAGGCGTTTCCCTTTGGAAGCTTGGATCCCGGTTTCTCAGGGGCTGCTTGCAAGACCCTGCTATTGCCCAGCATCTCTCCTCTGCCCCTACGCCCGGGTAGGAAGCGAGTATTTTAGCCTGAGAAGCAGGGCTCTTGCAACTCTGGAGGAGAGCTAATCCTGCAGCCCACGTTCGTCCTGGGAAACCGCAAGGCGACCCTTGGCCTCAGTGTAGTGGCAAAATGGCCGCCGGACAGGTCTTGCCTGCCGCGGTTTCCGTGAGTTCTCCACCGTCTTCGGGCTTAAATGGAGAGCGAGGAGAGCTGTCGGCTCTCACAGAACTCTGGCCTCCGCACTGTTTGCCATGCAAATGCACGCAAGACCACACGTCTCCTCCCGACCTGCTGAGAAACAGGCCGCCGTGCAGGCCCTTCGTAACACTTCTTGGCATGTAGACTCCAAGGCGACACGCTGTCCTCTTCCTTGGAAACCTACGCTGCCCCAGCATGCCAACGCTCACGAAGGCAGTCCGAGCCCGTCTCATGTGCTGGGCCACTTGCATTCAGTGAGGAAAAGCCACCTGCATTGAGGTGAACACTCTGCTCAGCGTTCTTTCCGGGAGCTCACACTTGCCGCCTCTCTAGGTTAAGCAGGAAGTCGTAGTGAGGACCAACCTGAGCAAAGAGCACAATTCCTCACGTTACACTGGTAGTCGTCGTAAGAGGAATTGCCAACTACGCCTGGCTGAGGCCTTCCCTGTGTTAAGGAACCAGCCACACTTAGAGGCCTTGAAAGAACAATTTATTCAGCGAAGTTCCCATTGTTTGGCGATGGTCAACCTTTGCAGCGCCAGTACTGCAGGGACTTAGGTTTGCTGCTAACAGGGCTAGGTGACCCTGCATACAGAAGCAGGCGTTTCCCTTTGGAAGCTTGGATCCCGGTTTCTCAGGGGCTGCTTGCAAGACCCTGCTATTGCCCAGCATCTCTCCTCTGCCCCTACGCCCGGGTAGGAAGCGAGTATTTTAGCCTGAGAAGCAGGGCTCTTGCAACTCTGGAGGAGAGCTAATCCTGCAGCCCACGTTCGTCCTGGGAAACCGCAAGGAGACCCTTGGCCTCAGTGTAGTGGTGAAATGGCCGCCGGACAGGTCTTGCCTGCCGCGGTTTCCGTGAGTTCTCCACCATCTTCGGGCTTAACTGGAGAGCGAGGAGAGCTGTCGGCTCTCACAGAACTCTGGCCTCCGCACTGTTTGCCATGCAACTGCACGCAAGACCACACGTCTCCTCCCGACCTGCTGAGAAACAGGCATCCGTGTAGGCCCTTGTTAACATTTCCTGGCGTGCAGAGTCCAAGGCGACACGCTGTCCTCTGCCTTGGAAACCTACGTTGCCACAGCTTGCCAAACGCTACCGAAGGCAGTCCTAACCAGTCTCGTGTGCTGCGCAACTTTGATTCGGTTACAAAAAGCCACCTGCATTGAGGTGAACACTCTGCTCAGCGTTCTTTCCGGGAGCTCACAATTGCCCCCTCTCTAGGTTAAGCAGGATGTCGAGGTGAGGTCCAAACTGAGCAAAGAGCACAATTGCTCACTTTGCAGTGGCAGTCGTCGTAAGAGGCATTGCCTACTAGGCCTTGCTAAGGTCTTCGTTCTGTTAGGGAAGTCGCCACACTTAGACGCCTGTAAAGGAAACTTTATTCAGCGAAGTTCCCAGTGTCTTGCGACGGTCTCCCTTCGCAGGGCCAATACAGCAGGGACTTAGGTTTGCTGCTAACTAGGCTAGGTGACCCTGCATACAGAAGCAGGTATTTCCCTTTGGAAGCTTGGATCCCGGTTTCTCAGGGGCTGCTTGCAAGACCCTGCTATTGCCCAGCATCTCTCCTCTGCCCCTACGCCCGGGTAGGAAGCGAGTATTTTAGCCTGAGAAGCAGGGCTCTTGCAACTCTGGCGGAGAGCTAATCCTGCAGCCCACGTTCGTCCTGGGAAACCGCAAGGCGACCCTTGGCCTCAGTGTAGTGGCGAAATGGCCACCGGACAGGTCTTGCCTGCCGCGGTTTCCGTGAGTTCTCCACCGTCTTCGGGCTTAAATGGAGAGCGAGGAGAGCTGTCGGCTCTCACAGAACTCTGGCCTCCGCACTGTTTGCCATGCAGCCGAACGCAAGACCGCACGTCTCCTCCCGGCCTGCTGAGAAACAGGCCGCCGTGCAGGCCCTTCGTAACACTTCTTGGCATGTAGACTCCAAGGCGACACGCTGTCCTCTTCCTTGGAAACCTACGTTGCCCCAGCATGCCAACGCTCACGAAGGCAGTCCGAGCCCGTCTCATGTGCTGGGCCACTTGCATTCAGTGAGGAAAAGCCACCTGCATTGAGGTGAACACTCTGCTCAGCGTTCTTTCCGGGAGCTCACACTTGCCGCCTCTCTAGGTTAAGCAGGAAGTCGTAGTGAGGACCAACCTGAGCAAAGAGCACAATTCCTCACGTTACACTGGTAGTCGTCGTAAGAGGAATTGCCAACTACGCCTGGCTGAGGCCTTCCCTGTGTTAAGGAACCAGCCACACTTAGAGGCCTTGAAAGAACAATTTATTCAGCGAAGTTCCCATTGTTTGGCGATGGTCAACCTTTGCAGCGCCAGTACTGCAGGGACTTAGGTTTGCTGCTAACAGGGCTAGGTGACCCTGCATACATACAGAAGCAGGCGTTTCCCTTTGGAAGCTTGGATCCCGGTTTCTCAGGGGCTGCTTGCAAGACCCTGCTATTGCCCAGCATCTCTCCTCTGCCCCTACGCCCGGGTAGGAAGCGAGTATTTTAGCCTGAGAAGCAGGGCTCTTGCAACTCTGGAGGAGAGCTAATCCTGCAGCCCACGTTCGTCCTGGGAAACCGCAAGGTGACCCTTGGCCTCAGTGTAGTGGCGAAATGGCCGCCGGACAGGTCTTGCCTGCCGCGGTTTCCGTGAGTTCTCCACCGTCTTCGGGCTTAAATGGAGAGCGAGGAGAGCTGTCGGCTCTCACAGAACTCTGGCCTCCGCACTGTTTGCCATGCAACTGCACGCAAGACCACACGTCTCCTCCCGACCTGCTGAGAAACAGGCATCCGTGTAGGCCCTTGTTAACATTTCCTGGCGTGCAGAGTCCAAGGCGACACGCTGTCCTCTGCCTTGGAAACCTACGTTGCCACAGCTTGCCAAATGCTACCGAGGGCAGTCCTAACCAGTCTCGTGTGCTGCGCAGCTTTGATTCGGTTACGAAAAGCCACCTGCATTGAGGTGAACACTCTGCTCAGCGTTCTTTCCGGGAGCTCACAATTGCCCCCTCTCTAGGTTAAGCAGGATGTCGAGGTGAGATCCAAACTGAGCAAAGAGCACAATTGCTCACTTTGCAGTGGTAGTCATCGTAAGAGGCATTGCCTACTAGGCCTTGCTAAGGTCTTCGTTCTGTTAGGGAAGTCGCCACACTTAGACGCCTGTAAAGGAAACTTTATTCAGCGAAGTTCCCAGTGTCTTGCGACGGTCTCCCTTCGCAGGGCCAATACAGCAGGGACTTAGGTTTGCTGCTAACTAGGCTAGGTGACCCTGCATACAGAAGCAGGCGTTTCCCTTTGGAAGCTTGGATCCCGGTTTCTCAGGGGCTGCTTGCAAGACCCTGCTATTGCCCAGCATCTCTCCTCTGCCCCTACGCCTGGGTAGGAGGCGAGTATTTTAGCCTGAGAAGCAGGGCTCTTGCAACTCTGGCGGAGAGCTAATCCTGCAGCCCACGTTCGTCCTGGGAAACCGCAAGGCGACCCTTGGCCTCAGTGTAGTGGCGAAATGGCCGCCAGACAGGTCTTGCCTGCTGCGGTTTCCGTGAGTTCTCCACCGTCTTCGGGCTTAAATGGAGAGCGAGGAGAGCTGTCGGCTCTCACAGAACTCTGGCCTCCGCACTGTTTGCCATGCAACTGCACGCAAGACCGCACGTCTCCTCCCGGCCTGCTGAGAAACAGGCCGCCGTGCAGGCCCTTCGTAACACTTCTTGGCATGTAGACTCCAAGGCGACACGCTGTCCTCTTCCTTGGAAACCTACGTTGCCCCAGCATGCCAACGCTCACGAAGGCAGTCCGAGCCCGTCTCATGTGCTGGGCCACTTGCATTCAGTGAGGAAAAGCCACCTGCATTGAGGTGAACACTCTGCTCAGCGTTCTTTCCGGGAGCTCACACTTGCCGCCTCTCTAGGTTAAGCAGGAATTCGTAGTGAGGACCAACCTGAGCAAAGAGCACAATTCCTCACGTTACACTGGTAGTCGTCGTAAGAGGAATTGCCAACTACGCCTGGCTGAGGCCTTCCCTGTGTTAAGGAACCAGCCACACTTAGAGGCCTTGAAAGAACAATTTATTCAGCGAAGTTCCCATTGTTTGGCGATGGTCAACCTTTGCAGCGCCAGTACTGCAGGGACTTAGGTTTGCTGCTAACAGGGCTAGGTGACCCTGCATACAGAAGCAGGCGTTTCCCTTTGGAAGCTTGGATCCCGGTTTCTCAGGGGCTGCTTGCAAGACCCTGCTATTGCCCAGCATCTCTCCTCTGCCCCTACGCCCGGGTAGGAAGCGAGTATTTTAGCCTGAGAAGCAGGGCTCTTGCAACTCTGGAGGAGAGCTAATCCTGCAGCCCACGTTCGTCCTGGGAAACCGCAAGGCGACCCTTGGCCTCAGTGTAGTGGCGAAATGGCCGCCGGACAGGTCTTGCCTGCCGCGTTTTCCGTGAGTTCTCCACCGTCTTCGGGCTTAAATGGAGAGCGAGGAGAGCTGTCGGCTCTCACAGAACTCTGGCCTCCGCACTGTTTGCCATGCAACTGCACGCAAGACCACACGTCTCCTCCCGACCTGCTGAGAAACAGGCATCCATGTAGGCCCTTGTTAACATTTCCTGGCGTGCAGAGTCCAAGGCGACACGCTGTCCTCTGCCTTGGAAACCTACGTTGCCACAGCTTGCCAAACGCTACCGAAGGCAGTCCTAACCAGTCTCGTGTGCTGCGCAACTTTGATTCGGTTATAAAAAGCCACCTGCATTGAGGTGAACACTCTGCTCAGCGTTCTTTCCGGGAGCTCACAATTGCCCCCTCTCTAGGTTAAGCAGGATGTCGAGGTGAGGTCCAAACTGAGCAAAGAGCACAATTGCTCACTTTGCAGTGGTAGTCGTCGTAAGAGGCATTGCCTACTAGGCCTTGCTAAGGTCTTCGTTCTGTTAGGGAAGTCGCCACACTTAGACGCCTGTAAAGGAAACTTTATTCAGCGAAGTTCCCAGTGTCTTGCGACGGTCTCCCTTCGCAGGGCCAATACAGCAGGGACTTAGGTTTGCTGCTAACTAGGCTAGGTGACCCTGCATACAGAAGCAGGCGTTTCCCTTTGGAAGCTTGGATCCCGGTTTCTCAGGGGCTGCTTGCAAGACCCTGCTATTGCCCAGCATCTCTCCTCTGCCCCTACGCCCGGGTAGGAAGCGAGTATTTTAGCCTGAGAAGCAGGGCTCTTGCAACTCTGGCGGAGAGCTAATCCTGCAGCCCACGTTCGTCCTGGGAAACCGCAAGGCGACCCTTGGCCTCAGTGTAGTGGCGAAATGGCCGCCGGACAGGTCTTGCCTGCCGCGGTTTCCGTGAGTTCTCCACCGTCTTCGGGCTTAAATGGAGAGCGAGGAGAGCTGTCGGCTCTCACAGAACTCTGGCCTCCGCACTGTTTGCCATGCAGCCGAACGCAAGACCGCACGTCTCCTCCCGGCCTGCTGAGAAACAGGCCGCCGTGCAGGCCCTTCGTAACACTTCTTGGCATGTAGACTCCAAGGCGACACGCTGTCCTCTTCCTTGGAAACCTACGTTGCCCCAGCATGCCAACGCTCACGAAGGCAGTCCGAGCCCGTCTCATGTGCTGGGCCACTTGCATTCAGTGAGGAAAAGCCACCTGCATTGAGGTGAACACTCTGCTCAGCGTTCTTTCCGGGAGCTCACACTTGCCGCCTCTCTAGGTTAAGCAGGAAGTCGTAGTGAGGACCAACCTGAGCAAAGAGCACAATTCCTCACGTTACACTGGTAGTCGTCGTAAGAGGAATTGCCAACTACGCCTGGCTGAGGCCTTCCCTGTGTTAAGGAACCAGCCACACTTAGAGGCCTTGAAAGAACAATTTATTCAGCGAAGTTCCCATTGTTTGGCGATGGTCAACCTTTGCAGCGCCAGTACTGCAGGGACTTAGGTTTGCTGCTAACAGGGCTAGGTGACCCTGCATACATACAGAAGCAGGCGTTTCCCTTTGGAAGCTTGGATCCCGGTTTCTCAGGGGCTGCTTGCAAGACCCTGCTATTGCCCAGCATCTCTCCTCTGCCCCTACGCCCGGGTAGGAAGCGAGTATTTTAGCCTGAGAAGCAGGGCTCTTGCAACTCTGGAGGAGAGCTAATCCTGCAGCCCACGTTCGTCCTGGGAAACCGCAAGGCGACCCTTGGCCTCAGTGTAGTGGCGAAATGGCCGCCGGACAGGTCTTGCCTGCCGCGGTTTCCGTGAGTTCTCCACCGTCTTCGGGCTTAAATGGAGAGCGAGGAGAGCTGTCGGCTCTCACAGAACTCTGGCCTCCGCACTGTTTGCCATGCAGCCGAACGCAAGACCACACGTCTCCTCCCGACCTGCTGAGAAACAGGCATCCGTGTAGGCCCTTGTTAACATTTCCTGGCGTGCAGAGTCCAAGGCGACACGCTGTCCTCTGCCTTGGAAACCTACGTTGCCACAGCTTGCCAAACGCTACCGAAGGCAGTCCTAACCAGTCTCGTGTGCTGCGCAGCTTTGATTCGGTTACGAAAAGCCACCTGCATTGAGGTGAACACTCTGCTCAGCGTTCTTTCCGGGAGCTCACAATTGCCCCCTCTCTAGGTTAAGCAGGATGTCGAGGTGAGGTCCAAACTGAGCAAAGAGCACAATTGCTCACTTTGCAGTGGTAGTCGTCGTAAGAGGCATTGCCTACTAGGCCTTGCTAAGGTCTTCGTTCTGTTAGGGAAGTCGCCACACTTAGACGCCTGTAAAGGAAACTTTATTCAGCGAAGTTCCCAGTGTCTTGCGACGGTCTCCCTTCGCAGGGCCAATACAGCAGGGACTTAGGTTTGCTGCTAACTAGGCTAGGTGACCCTGCATACAGAAGCAGGCATTTCCCTTTGGAAGCTTGGATCCCGGTTTCTCAGGGGCTGCTTGCAAGACCCTGCTATTGCCCAGCATCTCTCCTCTGCCCCTACGCCCGGGTAGGAAGCGAGTATTTTAGCCTGAGAAGCAGGGCTCTTGCAACTCTGGAGGAGAGCTAATCCTGCAGCCCACGTTCGTCCTGGGAAACCGCAAGGCGACCCTTGGCCTCAGTGTAGTGGCGAAATGGCCGCCGGACAGGTCTTGCCTGCCGCGGTTTCCGTGAGTTCTCCACCGTCTTCGGGCTTAAATGGAGAGCGAGGAGAGCTGTCGGCTCTCACAGAACTCTGGCCTCCGCACTGTTTGCCATGCAGCCGAACGCAAGACCGCACGTCTCCTCCCGGCCTGCTGAGAAACAGGCCGCCGTGCAGGCCCTTCGTAACACTTCTTGGCATGTAGACTCCAAGGCGACACGCTGTCCTCTTCCTTGGAAACCTACGTTGCCCCAGCATGCCAACGCTCACGAAGGCAGTCCGAGCCCATCTCATGTGCTGGGCCACTTGCATTCAGTGAGGAAAAGCCACCTGCATTGAGGTGAACACTCTGCTCAGCGTTCTTTCTGGGAGCTCACACTTGCCGCCTCTCTAGGTTAAGCAGGAAGTCGTAGTGAGGACCAACCTGAGCAAAGAGCACAATTCCTCACGTTACACTGGTAGTCGTCGTAAGAGGAATTGCCAACTACGCCTGGCTGAGGCCTTCCCTGTGTTAAGGAACCAGCCACACTTAGAGGCCTTGAAAGAACAATTTATTCAGCGAAGTTCCCATTGTTTGGCGATGGTCAACCTTTGCAGCGCCAGTACTGCAGGGACTTAGGTTTGCTGCTAACAGGGCTAGGTGACCCTGCATACATACAGAAGCAGGCGTTTCCCTTTGGAAGCTTGGATCCCGGTTTCTCAGGGGCTGCTTGCAAGACCCTGCTATTGCCCAGCATCTCTCCTCTGACCCTACGCCCGGGTAGGAAGCGAGTATTTTAGCCTGAGAAGCAGGGCTCTTGCAACTCTGGAGGAGAGCTAATCCTGCAGCCCACGTTCGTCCTGGGAAACCGCAAGGCGACCCTTGGCCTCAGTGTAGTGGCGAAATGGCCGCCGGACAGGTCTTGCCTGCCGCGGTTTCCGTGAGTTCTCCACCGTCTTCGGGCTTAAATGGAGAGCGAGGAGAGCTGTCGGCTCTCACAGAACTCTGGCCTCCGCACTGTTTGCCATGCAACTGCACGCAAGACCACACGTCTCCTCCCGATCTGCTGAGAAACAGCCATCCGTGTAGGCCCTTGTTAACATTTCCTGGCGTGCAGAGTCCAAGGTGACACGCTGTCCTCTGCCTTGGAAACCTACGTTGCCACAGCTTGCCAAATGCTACCGAAGGCAGTCCTAACCAGTCTCGTGTGCTGCGCAGCTTTGATTCGGTTACGAAAAGCCACCTGCATTAAGGTGAACACTCTGCTCAGCGTTCTTTCCGGGAGCTCACAATTGCCCCCTCTCTAGGTTAAGCAGGATGTCGAGGTGAGGTCCAAACTGAGCAAAGAGCACAATTGCTCACTTTGCAGTGGTAGTCGTCGTAAGAGGCATTGCCTACTAGGCCTTGCTAAGGTCTTCGTTCTGTTAGGGAAGTCGCCACACTTAGACGCCTGTAAAGGAAACTTTATTCAGCGAAGTTCCCAGTGTCTTGCGACGGTCTCCCTTCGCAGGGCCAATACAGCAGGGACTTAGGTTTGCTGCTAACTAGGCTAGGTGACCCTGCATACAGAAGCAGGCGTTTCCCTTTGGAAGCTTGGATCCCGGTTTCTCAGGGGCTGCTTGCAAGACCCTGCTATTGCCCAGCATCTCTCCTCTGCCCCTACGCCCGGGTAGGAAGCGAGTATTTTAGCCTGAGAAGCAGGGCTCTTGCAACTCTGGAGGAGAGCTAATCCTGCAGCCCACGTTCGTCCTGGGAAACCGCAAGGCGACCCTTGGCCTCAGTGTAGTGGCGAAATGGCCGCCGGACAGGTCTTGCCTGCCGCGGTTTCCGTGAGTTCTCCACCGTCTTCGGGCTTAAATGGAGAGCGAGGAGAGCTGTCGGCTCTCACAGAACTCTGGCCTCCGCACTGTTTGCCATGGAGCCGAACGCAAGACCGCACGTCTCCTCCCGGCCTGCTGAGAAACAGGCCGCCGTGCAGGCCCTTCGTAACACTTCTTGGCATGTAGACTCCAAGGCGACACGCTGTCCTCTTCCTTGGAAACCTACGTTTCCCCAGCATGCCAACGCTCACGAAGGCAGTCCGAGCCCGTCTCATGTGCTGGGCCACTTGCATTCAGTGAGGAAAAGCCACCTGCATTGAGGTGAACACTCTGCTCAGCGTTCTTTCCGGGAGCTCACACTTGCCGCCTCTCTAGGTTAAGCAGGAAGTCGTAGTGAGGACCAACCTGAGCAAAGAGCACAATTCCTCACGTTACACTGGTAGTCGTCGTAAGAGGAATTGCCAACTATGCCTGGCTGAGGCCTTCCCTGTGTTAAGGAACCAGCCACACTTAGAGGCCTTGAAAGAACAATTTATTCAGCGAAGTTCCCATTGTTTGGCGATGGTCAACCTTTGCAGCGCCAGTACTGCAGGGACTTAGGTTTGCTGCTAACAGGGCTAGGTGACCCTGCATACATACAGAAGCAGGCGTTTCCCTTTGGAAGCTTGGATCCCGGTTTCTCAGGGGCTGCTTGCAAGACCCTGCTATTGCCCAGCATCTCTCCTCTGCCCCTACGCCCGGGTAGGAAGCGAGTATTTTAGCCTGAGAAGCAGGGCTCTTGCAACTCTGGCGGAGAGCTAATCCTGCAGCCCACGTTCGTCCTGGGAAACCGCAAGGCGACCCTTGGCCTCAGTGTAGTGGCGAAATGGCCGCCAGACAGGTCTTGCCTGCCGCGGTTTCCGTGAGTTCTCCACCGTCTTCGGGCTTAAATGGAGAGCGAGGAGAGCTGTCGGCTCTCACAGAACTCTGGCCTCCGCACTGTTTGCCATGCAACTGCACGCAAGACCACACGTCTCCTCCCGACCTGCTGAGAAACAGGCATCCGTGTAGGCCCTTGTTAACATTTCCTGGCGTGCAGAGTCCAAGGCGACACGCTGTCCTCTGCCTTGGAAACCTACGTTGCCACAGCTTGCCAAACGCTACCGAAGGCAGTCCTAACCAGTCTCGTGTGCTGCGCAACTTTGATTCGGTTACAAAAAGCCATCTGCATTGAGGTGAACACTCTGCTCAGCGTTCTTTCCGGGAGCTCACAATTGCCCCCTCTCTAGGTTAAGCAGGATGTCGAGGTGAGGTCCAAACTGAGCAAAGAGCACAATTGCTCACTTTGCAGTGGTAGTCGTCGTAAGAGGCATTGCCTACTAGGCCTTGCTAAGGTCTTCGTTCTGTTAGGGAAGTCGCCACACTTAGACGCCTGTAAAGGAAACTTTATTCAGCGAAGTTCCCAGTGTCTTGCGACGGTCTCCCTTCGCAGGGCCAATACAGCAGGGACTTAGGTTTGCTGCTAACTAGGCTAGGTGACCCTGCATACAGAAGCAGGCATTTCCCTTTGGAAGCTTGGATCCCGGTTTCTCAGGGGCTGCTTGCAAGACCCTGCTATTGCCCAGCATCTCTCCTCTGCCCCTACGCCCGGGTAGGAAGCGAGTATTTTAGCCTGAGAAGCAGGGCTCTTGCAACTCTGGCGGAGAGCTAATCCTGCAGCCCACGTTCGTCCTGGGAAACCGCAAGGCGACCCTTGGCCTCAGTGTAGTGGCGAAATGGCCGCCGGACAGGTCTTGCCTGCCGCGGTTTCCGTGAGTTCTCCACCGTCTTCGGGCTTAAATGGAGAGCGAGGAGAGCTGTCGGCTCTCACAGAACTCTGGCCTCCGCACTGTTTGCCATGCAGCCGAACGCAAGACCGCACGTCTCCTCCCGGCCTGCTGAGAAACAGGCCGCCGTGCAGGCCCTTCGTAACACTTCTTGGCATGTAGACTCCAAGGCGACACGCTGTCCTCTTCCTTGGAAACCTACGTTGCCCCAGCATGCCAACGCTCACGAAGGCAGTCCGAGCCCGTCTCATGTGCTGGGCCACTTGCATTCAGTGAGGAAAAGCCACCTGCATTGAGGTGAACACTCTGCTCAGCGTTCTTTCCGGGAGCTCACACTTGCCGCCTCTCTAGGTTAAGCAGGAAGTCGTAGTGAGGACCAACCTGAGCAAAGAGCACAATTCCTCACGTTACACTGGTAGTCGTCGTAAGAGGAATTGCCAACTACGCCTGGCTGAGGCCTTCCCTGTGTTAAGGAACCAGCCACACTTAGAGGCCTTGAAAGAACAATTTATTCAGCGAAGTTCCCATTGTTTGGCGATGGTCAACCTTTGCAGCGCCAGTACTGCAGGGACTTAGGTTTGCTGCTAACAGGGCTAGGTGACCCTGCATACATACAGAAGCAGGCGTTTCCCTTTGGAAGCTTGGATCCCGGTTTCTCAGGGGCTGCTTGCAAGACCCTGCTATTGCCCAGCATCTCTCCTCTGCCCCTACGCCCGGGTAGGAAGCGAGTATTTTAGCCTGAGAAGCAGGGCTCTTGCAACTCTGGAGGAGAGCTAATCCTGCAGCCCACGTTCGTCCTGGGAAACCGCAAGGCGACCCTTGGCCTCAGTGTAGTGGCGAAATGGCCGCCGGACAGGTCTTGCCTGCCGCGGTTTCCGTGAGTTCTCCACCGTCTTCGGGCTTAAATGGAGAGCGAGGAGAGCTGTCGGCTCTCACAGAACTCTGGCCTCCGCACTGTTTGCCATGCAACTGCACGCAAGACCACACGTCTCCTCCCGACCTGCTGAGAAACAGGCATCCGTGTAGGCCCTTGTTAACATTTCCTGGCGTGCAGAGTCCAAGGCGACACGCTGTCCTCTGCCTTGGAAACCTACGTTGCCACAGCTTGCCAAATGCTACCGAAGGCAGTCCTAACCAGTCTCGTGTGCTGCGCAGCTTTGATTCGGTTACGAAAAGCCACCTGCATTGAGGTGAACACTCTGCTCAGCGTTCTTTCCGGGAGCTCACAATTGCCCCCTCTCTAGGTTAAGCAGGATGTCGAGGTGAGGTCCAAACTGAGCAAAGAGCACAATTGCTCACTTTGCAGTGGTAGTCGTCGTAAGAGGCATTGCCTACTAGGCCTTGCTAAGGTCTTCGTTCTGTTAGAGAAGTCGCCACACTTAGACGCCTGTAAAGGAAACTTTATTCAGCGAAGTTCCCAGTGTCTTGCGACGGTCTCCCTTCGCAGGGCCAATACAGCAGGGACTTAGGTTTGCTGCTAACTAGGCTAGGTGACCCTGCATACAGAAGCAGGCGTTTCCCTTTGGAAGCTTGGATCCCGGTTTCTCAGGGGCTGCTTGCAAGACCCTGCTATTGCCCAGCATCTCTCCTCTGCCCCTACGCCCGGGTAGGAAGCGAGTATTTTAGCCTGAGAAGCAGGGCTCTTGCAACTCTGGCGGAGAGCTAATCCTGCAGCCCACGTTCGTCCTGGGAAACCGCAAGGCGACCCTTGGCCTCAGTGTAGTGGCGAAATGGCCGCCAGACAGGTCTTGCCTGCCGCGGTTTCCGTGAGTTCTCCACCGTCTTCGGGCTTAAATGGAGAGCGAGGAGAGCTGTCGGCTCTCACAGAACTCTGGCCTCCGCACTGTTTGCCATGCAGCCGAAAGCAAGACCACACGTCTCCTCCCGGCCTGCTGAGAAACAGGCCGCCGTGCAGGCCCTTCGTAACACTTCTTGGCATGTAGACTCCAAGGCGACACGCTGTCCTCTTCCTTGGAAACCTACGTTGCCCCAGCATGCCAACGCTCACGAAGGCAGTCTGAGCCCGTCTCATGTGCTGGGCCACTTGCATTCAGTGAGGAAAAGCCACCTGCATTGAGGTGAACACTCTGCTCAGCGTTCTTTCCGGGAGCTCACACTTGCCGCCTCTCTAGGTTAAGCAGGAAGTCGTAGTGAGGACCAACCTGAGCAAAGAGCACAATTCCTCACGTTACACTGGTAGTCGTCGTAAGAGGAATTGCCAACTACGCCTGGCTGAGGCCTTCCCTGTGTTAAGGAACCAGCCACACTTAGAGGCCTTGAAAGAACAATTTATTCAGCGAAGTTCCCATTGTTTGGCGATGGTCAACCTTTGCAGCGCCAGTACTGCAGGGACTTAGGTTTGCTGCTAACAGGGCTAGGTGACCCTGCATACATACAGAAGCAGGCGTTTCCCTTTGGAAGCTTGGATCCCGGTTTCTCAGGGGCTGCTTGCAAGACCCTGCTATTGCCCAGCATCTGTCCTCTGCCCCTACGCCTGGTTAGGAAGCGAGTATTTTAGCCTGAGAAGCAGGGCTCTTGCAACTCTGGAGGAGAGCTAATCCTGCAGCCCACGTTCGTCCTGGGAAACCGCAAGGCGACCCTTGGCCTCAGTGTAGTGGCGAAATGGCCGCCGGACAGGTCTTGCCTGCCGCGGTTTCCGTGAGTTCTCCACCGTCTTCGGGCTTAAATGGAGAGCGAGGAGAGCTGTCGGCTCTCACAGAACTCTGGCCTCCGCACTGTTTGCCATGCAACTGCACGCAAGACCACACGTCTCCTCCCGACCTGCTGAGAAACAGGCATCCGTGTAGGCCCTTGTTAACATTTCCTGGCGTGCAGAGTCCAAGGCGACACGCTGTCCTCTGCCTTGGAAACCTACGTTGCCACAGCTTGCCAAACGCTACCGAAGGCAGTCCTAACCAGTCTCGTGTGCTGCGCAGCTTTGATTCGGTTACGAAAAGCCACCTGCATTGAGGTGAACACTCTGCTCAGCGTTCTTTCCGGGAGCTCACAATTGCCCCCTCTCTAGGTTAAGCAGGATGTCGAGGTGAGGTCCAAACTGAGCAAAGAGCACAATTGCTCACTTTGCAGTGGTAGTCGTCGTAAGAGGCATTGCCTACTAGGCCTTGCTAAGGTCTTCGTTCTGTTAGGGAAGTCGCCACACTTAGACGCCTGTAAAGGAAACTTTATTCAGCGAAGTTCCCAGTGTCTTGCGACGGTCTCCCTTCGCAGGGCCAATACAGCAGGGACTTAGGTTTGCTGCTAACTAGGCTAGGTGACCCTGCATACAGAAGCAGGCGTTTCCCTTTGGAAGTTTGGATCCCGGTTTCTCAGGGGCTGCTTGCAAGACCCTGCTATTGCCCAGCATCTGTCCTCTGCCCCTACGCCCGGGTAGGAAGCGAGTATTTTAGCCTGAGAAGCAGGGCTCTTGCAACTCTGGAGGAGAGCTAATCCTGCAGCCCACGTTCGTCCTGGGAAACCGCAAGGTGACCCTTGGCCTCAGTGTAGTGGCGAAATGGCCGCCGGACAGGTCTTGCCTGCCGCGGTTTCCGTGAGTTCTCCACCGTCTTCGGGCTTAAATGGAGAGCGAGGAGAGCTGTCGGCTCTCACAGAACTCTGGCCTCCGCACTGTTTGCCATGCAACTGCACGCAAGACCACACGTCTCCTCCCGACCTGCTGAGAAACAGGCATCCGTGTAGGCCCTTGTTAACATTTCCTGGCGTGCAGAGTCCAAGGCGACACACTGTCCTCTGCCTTGGAAACCTACGTTGCCACAGCTTGCCAAACGCTACCGAAGGCAGTCCTAACCAGTCTCGTGTGCTGCGCAGCTTTGATTCGGTTACGAAAAGCCACCTGCATTGAGGTGAACACTCTGCTCAGCGTTCTTTCCGGGAGCTCACAATTGCCCCCTCTCTAGGTTAAGCAGGATGTCGAGGTGAGGTCCAAACTGAGCAAAGAGCACAATTGCTCACTTTGCAGTGGTAGTCGTCGTAAGAGGCATTGCCTACTAGGCCTTGCTAAGGTCTTCGTTCTGTTAGGGAAGTCGCCACACTTAGACGCCTGTAAAGGAAACTTTATTCAGCGAAGTTCCCAGTGTCTTGCGACGGTCTCCCTTCGCAGGGCCAATACAGCAGGGACTTAGGTTTGCTGCTAACTAGGCTAGGTGACCCTGCATACAGAAGCAGGCGTTTCCCTTTGGAAGCTTGGATCCCGGTTTCTCAGGGGCTGCTTGCAAGACCCTGCTATTGCCCAGCATCTCTCCTCTGCCCCTACGCCCGGGTAGGAAGCGAGTATTTTAGCCTGAGAAGCAGGGCTCTTGCAACTCTGGCGGAGAGCTAATCCTGCAGCCCACGTTCGTCCTGGGAAACCGCAAGGCGACCCTTGGCCTCAGTGTAGTGGTGAAATGGCCGCCGGACAGGTCTTGCCTGCCGCGGTTTCCGTGAGTTCTCCACCGTCTTCGGGCTTAAATGGAGAGCGAGGAGAGCTGTCGGCTCTCACAGAACTCTGGCCTCCGCACTGTTTGCCATGCAGCCGAACGCAAGACCGCACGTCTCCTCCCGGCCTGCTGAGAAACAGGCCGCCGTGCAGGCCCTTCGTAACACTTCTTGGCATGTAGACTCCAAGGCGACACGCTGTCCTCTTCCTTGGAAACCTACGTTGCCCCAGCATGCCAACGCTCACGAAGGCAGTCTGAGCCCGTCTCATGTGCTGGGCCACTTGCATTCAGTGAGGAAAAGCCACCTGCATTGAGGTGAACACTCTGCTCAGCGTTCTTTCCGGGAGCTCACACTTGCCGCCTCTCTAGGTTAAGCAGGAAGTCGTAGTGAGGACCAACCTGAGCAAAGAGCACAATTCCTCACGTTACACTGGTAGTCGTCGTAAGAGGAATTGCCAACTACGCCTGGCTGAGGCCTTCCCTGTGTTAAGGAACCAGCCACACTTAGAGGCCTTGAAAGAGCAATTTATTCAGCGAAGTTCCCATTGTTTGGCGATGGTCAACCTTTGCAGCGCCAGTACTGCAGGGACTTAGGTTTGCTGCTAACAGGGCTAGGTGACCCTGCATACAGAAGCAGGCGTTTCCCTTTGGAAGCTTGGATCCCGGTTTCTCAGGGGCTGCTTGCAAGACCCTGCTATTGCCCAGCATCTGTCCTCTGCCCCTACGCCCGGGTAGGAAGCGAGTATTTTAGCCTGAGAAGCAGGGCTCTTGCAACTCTGGAGGAGAGCTAATCCTGCAGCCCACGTTCGTCCTGGGAAACCGCAAGGCGACCCTTGGCCTCAGTGTAGTGGCGAAATGGCCGCCGGACAGGTCTTGCCTGCCGCGGTTTCCGTGAGTTCTCCACCGTCTTCGGGCTTAAATGGAGAGCGAGGAGAGCTGTCGGCTCTCACAGAACTCTGGCCTCCGCACTGTTTGCCATGCAACTGCACGCAAGACCACACGTCTCCTCCCGACCTGCTGAGAAACAGGCATCCGTGTAGGCCCTTGTTAACATTTCCTGGCGTGCAGAGTCCAAGGCGACACGCTGTCCTCTGCCTTGGAAACCTACGTTGCCACAGCTTGCCAAACGCTACCGAAGGCAGTCCTAACCAGTCTCCTGTGCTGCGCAACTTTGATTCGGTTACGAAAAGCCACCTGCATTGAGGTGAACACTCTGCTCAGCGTTCTTTCCGGGAGCTCACAATTGCCCCCTCTCTAGGTTAAGCAGGATGTCGAGGTGAGGTCCAAACTGAGCAAAGAGCACAATTGCTCACTTTGCAGTGGTAGTCGTCGTAAGAGGCATTGCCTACTAGGCCTTGCTAAGGTCTTCGTTCTGTTAGGGAAGTCACCACACTTAGACGCCTGTAAAGGAAACTTTATTCAGCGAAGTTCCCAGTGTCTTGAGACGGTCTCCCTTCACAGGGCCAATACAGCAGGGACTTAGGTTTGCTGCTAACTAGGCTAGGTGACCCTGCATACAGAAGCAGGCGTTTCCCTTTGGAAGCTTGGATCCCGGTTTCTCAGGGGCTGCTTGCAAGACCCTGCTATTGCCCAGCATCTCTCCTCTGCCCCTACGCCCGGGTAGGAAGCGAGTATTTTAGCCTGAGAAGCAGGGCTCTTGCAACTCTGGCGGAGAGCTAATCCTGCAGCCCACGTTCGTCCTGGGAAACCGCAAGGCGACCCTTGGCCTCAGTGTAGTGGCGAAATGGCCGCCGGACAGGTCTTGCCTGCCGCGGTTTCCGTGAGTTCTCCACCGTCTTCGGGCTTAAATGGAGAGCGAGGAGAGCTGTCGGCTCTCACAGAACTCTGGCCTCCGCACTGTTTGCCATGCAGCCGAACGCAAGACCGCACGTCTCCTCCCGGCCTGCTGAGAAACAGGCCGCCGTGCAGGCCCTTCGTAACACTTCTTGGCATGTAGACTCCAAGGCGACACGCTGTCCTCTTCCTTGGAAACCTACGTTGCCCCAGCATGCCAACGCTCACGAAGGCAGTCCGAGCCCGTCTCATGTGCTGGGCCACTTGCATTCAGTGAGGAAAAGCCACCTGCATTGAGGTGAACACTCTGCTCAGCGTTCTTTCCGGGAGCTCACACTTGCCGCCTCTCTAGGTTAAGCAGGAAGTCGTAGTGAGGACCAACCTGAGCAAAGAGCACAATTCCTCACGTTACACTGGTAGTCGTCGTAAGAGGAATTGCCAACTACGCCTGGCTGAGGCCTTCCCTGTGTTAAGGAACCAGCCACACTTAGAGGCCTTGAAAGAACAATTTATTCAGCGAAGTTCCCATTGTTTGGCGATGGTCAACCTTTGCAGCGCCAGTACTGCAGGGACTTAGGTTTGCTGCTAACAGGGCTAGGTGACCCTGCATACAGAAGCAGGCGTTTCCCTTTGGAAGCTTGGATCCCGGTTTCTCAGGGGCTGCTTGCAAGACCCTGCTATTGCCCAGCATCTGTCCTCTGCCCCTACGCCCGGGTAGGAAGCGAGTATTTTAGCCTGAGAAGCAGGGCTCTTGCAACTCTGGAGGAGAGCTAATCCTGCAGCCCACGTTCGTCCTGGGAAACCGCAAGGCGACCCTTGGCCTCAGTGTAGTGGCGAAATGGCCGCCGGACAGGTCTTGCCTGCCGCGGTTTCCGTGAGTTCTCCACCGTCTTCGGGCTTAAATGGAGAGCGAGGAGAGCTGTCGGCTCTCACAGAACTCTGGCCTCCGCACTGTTTGCCATGCAACTGCACGCAAGACCACACGTCTCCTCCCGACCTGCTGAGAAACAGGCATCTGTGTAGGCCCTTGTTAACATTTCCTGGCATGCAGAGTCCAAGGCGACACGCTGTCCTCTGCCTTGGAAACCTACGTTGCCACAGCTTGCCAAACGCTACCGAAGGCAGTCCTAACCAGTCTCGTGTGCTGCGCAGCTTTGATTCGGTTACGAAAAGCCACCTGCATTGAGGTGAACACTCTGCTCAGCGTTCTTTCCGGGAGCTCACAATTGCCCCCTCTCTAGGTTAAGCAGGATGTCGAGGTGAGGTCCAAACTGAGCAAAGAGCACAATTGCTCACTTTGCAGTGGTAGTCGTCGTAAGAGGCATTGCCTACTAGGCCTTGCTAAGGTCTTCGTTCTGTTAGGGAAGTCGCCACACTTAGACGCCTGTAAAGGAAACTTTATTCAGCGAAGTTCCCAGTGTCTTGCGACGGTCTCCCTTCGCAGGGCCAATACAGCAGGGACTTAGGTTTGCTGCTAACTAGGCTAGGTGACCCTGCATACAGAAGCAGGCGTTTCCCTTTGGAAGCTTGGATCCCGGTTTCTCAGGGGCTGCTTGCAAGACCCTGCTATTGCCCAGCATCTCTCCTCTGCCCCTACGCCCGGGTAGGAAGCGAGTATTTTAGCCTGAGAAGCAGGGCTCTTGCAACTCTGGTGGAGAGCTAATCCTGCAGCCCACGTTCGTCCTGGGAAACTGCAAGGCGACCCTTGGCCTCACTGTAGTGGCGAAATGGCCGCCGGACAGGTCTTGCCTGCCGCGGTTTCCGTGAGTTCTCCACCGTCTTCGGGCTTAAATGGAGAGCGTGGAGAGCTGTCGGCTCTCACAGAACTCTGGCCTCCGCACTGTTTGCCATGCAGCTGAACGCAAGACCGCACGTCTCCTCCCGGCCTGCTGAGAAACAGGCCACCGTGCAGGCCCTTCGTAACACTTCTTGGCATGTAGACTCCAAGGCGACACGCTGTCCTCTTCCTTGGAAACCTACGTTGCCCCAGCATGCCAACGCTCACGAAGGCAGTCCGAGCCCGTCTCATGTGCTGGGCCACTTGCATTCAGTGAGGAAAAGCCACCTGCATTGAGGTGAACACTCTGCTCAGCATTCTTTCCGGGAGCTCACACTTGCCGCCTCTCTAGGTTAAGCAGGAAGTCGTAGTGAGGACCAACCTGAGCAAAGAGCACAATTCCTCACGTTACACTGGTAGTCGTCGTAAGAGGAATTGCCAACTACGCCTGGCTGAGGCCTTCCCTGTGTTAAGGAACCAGCCACACTTAGAGGCCTTGAAAGAACAATTTATTCAGCGAAGTTCCCATTGTTTGGCGATGGTCAACCTTTGCAGCGCCAGTACTGCAGGGACTTAGGTTTGCTGCTAACAGGGCTAGGTGACCCTGCATACAGAAGCAGGCGTTTCCCTTTGGAAGCTTGGATCCCGGTTTCTCAGGGGCTGCTTGCAAGACCCTGCTATTGCCCAGCATCTGTCCTCTGCCCCTACGCCCGGGTAGGAAGCGAGTATTTTAGCCTGAGAAGCAGGGCTCTTGCAACTCTGGAGGAGAGCTAATCCTGCAGCCCACGTTCGTCCTGGGAAACCGCAAGGCGACCCTTGGCCTCAGTGTAGTGGCGAAATGGCCGCCGGACAGGTCTTGCCTGCCGCGGTTTCCGTGAGTTCTCCACCGTCTTCGGGCTTAAATGGAGAGCGAGGAGAGCTGTCGGCTCTCACAGAACTCTGGCCTCCGCACTGTTTGCCATGCAACTGCACGCAAGACCACACGTCTCCTCCCGACCTGCTGAGAAACAGGCATCCGTGTAGGCCCTTGTTAACATTTCCTGGCGTGCAGAGTCCAAGGCGACACGCTGTCCTCTGCCTTGGAAACCTACGTTGCCACAGCTTGCCAAACGCTACCGAAGGCAGTCCTAACCAGTCTCCTGTGCTGCGCAACTTTGATTCGGTTACGAAAAGCCACCTGCATTGAGGTGAACACTCTGCTCAGCGTTCTTTCCGGGAGCTCACAATTGCCCCCTCTCTAGGTTAAGCAGGATGTCGAGGTGAGGTCCAAACTGAGCAAAGAGCACAATTGCTCACTTTGCAGTGGTAGTCGTCGTAAGAGGCATTGCCTACTAGGCCTTGCTAAGGTCTTCGTTCTGTTAGGGAAGTCGCCACACTTAGACGCCTGTAAAGGAAACTTTATTCAGCGAAGTTCCCAGTGTCTTGCGACGGTCTCCCTTCGCAGGGCCAATACAGCAGGGACTTAGGTTTGCTGCTAACTAGGCTAGGTGACCCTGCATACAGAAGCAGGCGTTTCCCTTTGGAAGCTTGGATCCCGGTTTCTCAGGGGCTGCTTGCAAGACCCTGCTATTGCCCAGCATCTCTCCTCTGCCCCTACGCCCGGGTAGGAAGCGAGTATTTTAGCCTGAGAAGCAGGGCTCTTGCAACTCTGGCGGAGAGCTAATCCTGCAGCCCACGTTCGTCCTGGGAAACCGCAAGGCGACCCTTGGCCTCAGTGTAGTGGCGAAATGGCCGCCGGACAGGTCTTGCCTGCCGCGGTTTCCGTGAGTTCTCCACCGTCTTCGGGCTTAAATGGAGAGCGAGGAGAGCTGTCGGCTCTCACAGAACTCTGGCCTCCGCACTGTTTGCCATGCAGCCGAACGCAAGACCGCACGTCTCCTCCCGGCCTGCTGAGAAACAGGCCGCCGTGCAGGCCCTTCGTAACACTTCTTGGCATGTAGACTCCAAGGCGACACGCTGTCCTCTTCCTTGGAAACCTACATTGCCCCAGCATGCCAACGCTCACGAAGGCAGTCCGAGCCCGTCTCATGTGCTGGGCCACTTGAATTCAGTGAGGAAAAGCCACCTGCATTGAGGTGAACACTCTGCTCAGCGTTCTTTCCGGGAGCTCACACTTGCCGCCTCTCTAGGTTAAGCAGGAAGTCGTAGTGAGGACCAACCTGAGCAAAGAGCACAATTCCTCACGTTACACTGGTAGTCGTCGTAAGAGGAATTGCCAACTAGGCCTGGCTGAGGCCTTCCCTGTGTTAAGGAACCAGCCACACTTAGAGGCCTTGAAAGAACAATTTATTCAGCGAAGTTCCCATTGTTTGGCGATGGTCAACCTTTGCAGCGCCAGTACTGCAGGGACTTAGGTTTGCTGCTAACAGGGCTAGGTGACCCTGCATACAGAAGCAGGCGTTTCCCTTTGGAAGCTTGGATCCCGGTTTCTCAGGGGCTGCTTGCAAGACCCTGCTATTGCCCAGCATCTCTCCTCTGCCCCTACGCCCGGGTAGGAAGCGAGTATTTTAGCCTGAGAAGCAGGGCTCTTGCAACTCTGGAGGAGAGCTAATCCTGCAGCCCACGTTCGTCCTGGGAAACCGCAAGGCGACCCTTGGCCTCAGTGTAGTGGCGAAATGGCCGCCGGACAGGTCTTGCCTGCCGCGGTTTCCGTGAGTTCTCCACCGTCTTCAGGCTTAAATGGAGAGCGAGGAGAGCTGTCGGCTCTCACAGAACTCTGGCCTCCGCACTGTTTGCCATGCAACTGCACGCAAGACCACACGTCTCCTCCCGACCTGCTGAGAAACAGGCATCCGTGTAGGCCCTTGTTAACATTTCCTGGCGTGCAGAGTCCAAGGCGACACGCTGTCCTCTGCCTTGGAAACCTACGTTGCCACAGCTTGCCAAACGCTACCGAAGGCAGTCCTAACCAGTCTCGTGTGCTGCGCAGCTTTGATTCGGTTACGAAAAGCCACCTGCATTGAGGTGAACACTCTGCTCAGCGTTCTTTCCGGGAGCTCACAATTGCCCCCTCTCTAGGTTAAGCAGGATGTCGAGGTGAGGTCCAAACTGAGCAAAGAGCACAATTGCTCACTTTGCAGTGGTAGTCGTCGTAAGAGGCATTGCCTACTAGGCCTTGCTAAGGTCTTCGTTCTGTTAGGGAAGTCGCCACACTTAGACGCCTGTAAAGGAAACTTTATTCAGCGAAGTTCCCAGTGTCTTGCGACGGTCTCCCTTCGCAGGGCCAATACAGCAGGGACTTAGGTTTGCTGCTAACTAGGCTAGGTGACCCTGCATACAGAAGCAGGCGTTTCCCTTTGGAAGCTTGGATCCCGGTTTCTCAGGGGCTGCTTGCAAGACCCTGCTATTGCCCAGCATCTCTCCTCTGCCCCTACGCCCGGGTAGGAAGCGAGTATTTTAGCCTGAGAAGCAGGGCTCTTGCAACTCTGGTGGAGAGCTAATCCTGCAGCCCACGTTCGTCCTGGGAAACTGCAAGGCGACCCTTGGCCTCACTGTAGTGGCGAAATGGCCGCCGGACAGGTCTTGCCTGCCGCGGTTTCCGTGAGTTCTCCACCGTCTTCGGGCTTAAATGGAGAGCGTGGAGAGCTGTCGGCTCTCACAGAACTCTGGCCTCCGCACTGTTTGCCATGCAGCTGAACGCAAGACCGCACGTCTCCTCCCGGCCTGCTGAGAAACAGGCCACCGTGCAGGCCCTTCGTAACACTTCTTGGCATGTAGACTCCAAGGCGACACGCTGTCCTCTTCCTTGGAAACCTACGTTGCCCCAGCATGCCAACGCTCACGAAGGCAGTCCGAGCCCGTCTCATGTGCTGGGCCACTTGCATTCAGTGAGGAAAAGCCACCTGCATTGAGGTGAACACTCTGCTCAGCGTTCTTTCCGGGAGCTCACACTTGCCGCCTCTCTAGGTTAAGCAGGAAGTCGTAGTGAGGACCAACCTGAGCAAAGAGCACAATTCCTCACGTTACACTGGTAGTCGTCGTAAGAGGAATTGCCAACTACGCCTGGCTGAGGCCTTCCCTGTGTTAAGGAACCAGCCACACTTAGAGGCCTTGAAAGAACAATTTATTCAGCGAAGTTCCCATTGTTTGGCGATGGTCAACCTTTGCAGCGCCAGTACTGCAGGGACTTAGGTTTGCTGCTAACAGGGCTAGGTGACCCTGCATACATACAGAAGCAGGCGTTTCCCTTTGGAAGCTTGGATCCCGGTTTCTCAGGGGCTGCTTGCAAGACCCTGCTATTGCCCAGCATCTCTCCTCTGCCCCTACGCCCGGGTAGGAAGCGAGTATTTTAGCCTGAGAAGCAGGGCTCTTGCAACTCTGGAGGAGAGCTAATCCTGCAGCCCACGTTCATCCTGGGAAACCGCAAGGCGACCCTTGGCCTCAGTGTAGTGGCGAAATGGCCGCCGGACAGGTCTTGCCTGCCGCGGTTTCCGTGAGTTCTCCACCGTCTTCGGGCTTAAATGGAGAGCGAGGAGAGCTGTCGGCTCTCACAGAACTCTGGCCTCCGCACTGTTTGCCATGCAACTGCACGCAAGACCACACGTCTCCTCCCGACCTGCTGAGAAACAGGCATCCGTGTAGGCCCTTGTTAACATTTCCTGGCGTGCAGAGTCCAAGGCGACACGCTGTCCTCTGCCTTGGAAACCTACGTTGCCACAGCTTGCCAAACACTACCGAAGGCAGTCCTAACCAGTCTCGTGTGCTGCGCAGCTTTGATTCGGTTACGAAAAGCCACCTGCATTGAGGTGAACACTCTGCTCAGCGTTCTTTCCGGGAGCTCACAATTGCCCCCTCTCTAGGTTAAGCAGGATGTCGAGGTGAGGTCCAAACTGAGCAAAGAGCACAATTGCTCACTTTGCAGTGGTAGTCGTCGTAAGAGGCATTGCCTACTAGGCCTTGCTAAGGTCTTCGTTCTGTTAGGGAAGTCGCCACACTTAGACGCCTGTAAAGGAAACTTTATTCAGCGAAGTTCCCAGTGTCTTGCGATGGTCTCCCTTCGCAGGGCCAATACAGCAGGGACTTAGGTTTGCTGCTAACTAGGCTAGGTGACCCTGCATACAGAAGCAGGCGTTTCCCTTTGGAAGCTTGGATCCCGGTTTCTCAGGGGCTGCTTGCAAGACCCTGCTATTGCCCAGCATCTCTCCTCTGCCCCTACGCCCGGGTAGGAAGCGAGTATTTTAGCCTGAGAAGCAGGGCTCTTGCAACTCTGGAGGAGAGCTAATCCTGCAGCCCACGTTCGTCCTGGGAAACCGCAAGGCGACCCTTGGCCTCAGTGTAGTGGCGAAATGGCCGCCGGAGAGGTCTTGCCTGCCGCGGTTTCCGTGAGTTCTCCAGCGTCTTCGGGCTTAAATGGAGAGCGAGGAGAGCTGTCGGCTCTCACAGAACTCTGGCCTCCGCACTGTTTGCCATGCAGCCGAACGCAAGACCACACGTCTCCTCCCGGCCTGCTGAGAAACAGGCCGCCGTGCAGGCCCTTCGTAACACTTCTTGGCATGTAGACTCCAAGGCGACACGCTGTCCTCTTCCTTGGAAACCTACGTTGCCCCAGCATGCCAACGCTCACGAAGGCAGTCCGAGCCCGTCTCATGTGCTGGGCCACTTGCATTCAGTGAGGAAAAGCCGCCTGCATTGAGGTGAACACTCTGCTCAGCGTTCTTTCCGGGAGCTCACACTTGCCGCCTCTCTAGGTTAAGCAGGAAGTGGTAGTGAGGACCAACCTGAGCAAAGAGCACAATTCCTCACGTTACACTGGTAGTCGTCGTAAGAGGAATTGCCAACTACGCCTGGCTGAGGCCTTCCCTGTGTTAAGGAACCAGCCACACTTAGAGGCCTTGAAAGAACAATTTATTCAGCGAAGTTCCCATTGTTTGGCGATGGTCAACCTTTGCAGCGCCAGTACTGCAGGGACTTAGGTTTGCTGCTAACAGGGCTAGGTGACCCTGCATACAGAAGCAGGCATTTCCCTTTGGAAGCTTGGATCCCGGTTTCTCAGGGGCTGCTTGCAAGACCCTGCTATTGCCCAGCATCTCTCCTCTGCCCCTACGCCCGGGTAGGAAGCGAGTATTTTAGCCTGAGAAGCAGGGCTCTTACAACTCTGGAGGAGAGCTAATCCTGCAGCCCACGTTCGTCCTGGGAAACCACAAGGCGACCCTTGGCCTCAGTGTAGTGGCGAAATGGCCGCCGGACAGGTCTTGCCTGCCGCGGTTTCCGTGAGTTCTCCACCGTCTTCGGGCTTAAATGGAGAGCGAGGAGAGCTGTCGGCTCTCACAGAACTCTGGCCTCCGCACTGTTTGCCATGCAACTGCACGCAAGACCACACGTCTCCTCCCGACCTGCTGAGAAACAGCCATCCGTGTAGGCCCTTGTTAACATTTCCTGGCGTGCAGAGTCCAAGGCGACACGCTGTCCTCTGCCTTGGAAACCTACGTTGCCACAGCTTGCCAAACGCTACCGAAGGCAGTCCTAACCAGTCTCGTGTGCTGCGCAGCTTTGATTCGGTTACGAAAAGCCACCTGCATTGAGGTGAACACTCTGCTCAGCGTTCTTTCCGGGAGCTCACAATTGCCCCCTCTCTAGGTTAAGCAGGATGTCGAGGTGAGGTCCAAACTGAGCAAAGAGCACAATTGCTCACTTTGCAGTGGTAGTCGTCGTAAGAGGCATTGCCTACTAGGCCTTGCTAAGGTCTTCGTTCTGTTAGGGAAGTCGCAACATGTAGACGCCTGTAAAGGAAACTTTATTCAGCGAAGTTCCCAGTGTCTTGCGACGGTCTCCCTTCGCAGGGCCAATACAGCAGGGACTTAGGTTTGCTGCTAACTAGGCTAGGTGACCCTGCATACAGAAGCAGGTGTTTCTCTTTGGAAGATTGGATCCCGGTTTCTCAGGGGCTGCTTGCAAGACCCTGCTATTGCCCAGCATCTCTTCTCTGCCCCTACGCCCGTGTAGGAAGCGAGTATTTTAGCCTGAGAAGCAGGGCTCTTGCAACTCTGGAGGAGAGCTAATCCTGCAGCCCACGTTCGTCCTGGGAAACCGCAAGGCGACCCTTGGCCTCAGTGTAGTGGCGAAATGGCCGCCGGACAGGTCCTGCCTGCCGCGGTTTCCGTGAGTTCTCCAGCGTCTTCGGGCTTAAATGGAGAGCGAGGAGAGCTGTCGGCTCTCACAGAACTCTGGTCTCCGCACTGTTTGCCATGCAGCCGAACGCAAGACCACACGTCTCCTCCCGGCCTGCTGAGAAACAGGCCACCGTGCAGGCCCTTCGTAACACTTCTTGGCATGTAGACTCCAAGGCGACACGCTGTCCTCTTCCTTGGAAACCTACGTTGCCCCAGCATGCCAACGCTCACGAAGGCAGTCCGAGCCCGTCTCATGTGCTGGGCCACTTGCATTCAGTGAGGAAAAGCCACCTGCATTGAGGTGAACACTCTCCTCATCGTTCTTTCCGGGAGCTCACACTTGCCGCCTCTCTAGGTTAAGCAGGAAGTCGTAGTGAGGACCAACCTGAGCAAAGAGCACAATTCCTCACGTTACACTGGTAGTCGTCGTAAGAGGAATTGCCAACTACGCCTGGCTGAGGCCTTCCCTGTGTTAAGGAACCAGCCACACTTAGAGGCCTTGAAAGAACAATTTATTCAGCGAAGTTCCCATTGTTTGGCGATGGTCAACCTTTGCAGCGCCAGTACTGCAGGGACTTAGGTTTGCTGCTAACAGGGCTAGGTGACCCTGCATACAGAAGCAGGCATTTCCCTTTGGAAGCTTGGATCCCGGTTTCTCAGGGGCTGCTTGCAAGACCCTGCTATTGCCCAGCATCTCTCCTCTGCCCCTACGCCCGGGTAGGAAGCGAGTATTTTAGCCTGAGAAGCAGGGCTCTTGCAACTCTGGAGGAGAGCTAATCCTGCAGCCCACGTTCGTCCTGGGAAACCGCAAGGCGACCCTTGGCCTCAGTGTAGTGGCAAAATGGCCGCCGGACAGGTCTTGCCTGCCGCGGTTTCCGTGAGTTCTCCACCGTCTTCGGGCTTAAATGGAGAGCGAGGAGAGCTGTCGGCTCTCACAGAACTCTGGCCTCCGCACTGTTTGCCATGCAAATGCACGCAAGACCACACGTCTCCTCCCGACCTGCTGAGAAACAGGCCGCCGTGCAGGCCCTTCGTAACACTTCTTGGCATGTAGACTCCAAGGCGACACGCTGTCCTCTTCCTTGGAAACCTACGCTGCCCCAGCATGCCAACGCTCACGAAGGCAGTCCGAGCCCGTCTCATGTGCTGGGCCACTTGCATTCAGTGAGGAAAAGCCACCTGCATTGAGGTGAACACTCTGCTCAGCGTTCTTTCCGGGAGCTCACACTTGCCGCCTCTCTAGGTTAAGCAGGAAGTCGTAGTGAGGACCAACCTGAGCAAAGAGCACAATTCCTCACGTTACACTGGTAGTCGTCGTAAGAGGAATTGCCAACTACGCCTGGCTGAGGCCTTCCCTGTGTTAAGGAACCAGCCACACTTAGAGGCCTTGAAAGAACAATTTATTCAGCGAAGTTCCCATTGTTTGGCGATGGTCAACCTTTGCAGCGCCAGTACTGCAGGGACTTAGGTTTGCTGCTAACAGGGCTAGGTGACCCTGCATACAGAAGCAGGCGTTTCCCTTTGGAAGCTTGGATCCCGGTTTCTCAGGGGCTGCTTGCAAGACCCTGCTATTGCCCAGCATCTCTCCTCTGCCCCTACGCCCGGGTAGGAAGCGACTATTTTAGCCTGAGAAGCAGGGCTCTTGCAACTCTGGAGGAGAGCTAATCCTGCAGCCCACGTTCGTCCTGGGAAACCGCAAGGAGACCCTTGGCCTCAGTGTAGTGGTGAAATGGCCGCCGGACAGGTCTTGCCTGCCGCGGTTTCCGTGAGTTCTCCACCATCTTCGGGCTTAAATGGAGAGCGAGGAGAGCTGTCGGCTCTCACAGAACTCTGGCCTCCGCACTGTTTGCCATGCAACTGCTCGCAAGACCACACGTCTCCTCCCGACCTGCTGAGAAACAGGCATCCGTGTAGGCCCTTGTTAACATTTCCTGGCGTGCAGAGTCCAAGGCGACACGCTGTCCTCTGCCTTGGAAACCTACGTTGCCACAGCTTGCCAAACGCTACCGAAGGCAGTCCTAACCAGTCTCGTGTGCTGCGCAGCTTTGATTCGGTTACGAAAAGCCACCTGCATTGAGGTGAACACTCTGCTCAGCGTTCTTTCCGGGAGCTCACAATTGCCCCCTCTCTAGGTTAAGCAGGATGTCGAGGTGAGGTCCAAACTGAGCAAAGAGCACAATTGCTCACTTTGCAGTGGTAGTCGTCGTAAGAGGCATTGCCTACTAGGCCTTGCTAAGGTCTTCGTTCTGTTAGGGAAGTCGCCACACTTAGACGCCTGTAAAGGAAACTTTATTCAGCGAAGTTCCCAGTGTCTTGCGACGGTCTCCCTTCGCAGGGCCAATACAGCAGGGACTTAGGTTTGCTGCTAACTAGGCTAGGTGACCCTGCATACAGAAGCAGGCGTTTCCCTTTGGAAGCTTGGATCCCGGTTTCTCAGGGGCTGCTTGCAAGACCCTGCTATTGCCCAGCATCTCTCCTCTGCCCCTACGCCCGGGTAGGAAGCGAGTATTTTAGCCTGAGAAGCAGGGCTCTTGCAACTCTGGCGGAGAGCTAATCCTGCAGCCCACGTTCGTCCTGGGAAACCGCAAGGCGACCCTTGGCCTCAGTGTAGTGGCGAAATGGCCGCCGGACAGGTCTTGCCTGCCGCGGTTTCCGTGAGTTCTCCACCGTCTTCGGGCTTAAATGGAGAGCGAGGAGAGCTGTCGGCTCTCACAGAACTCTGGCCTCCGCACTGTTTGCCATGCAACTGCACGCAAGACCGCACGTCTCCTCCCGGCCTGCTGAGAAACAGGCCGCCGTGCAGGCCCTTCGTAACACTTCTTGGCATGTAGACTCCAAGGCGACACGCTGTCCTCTTCCTTGGAAACCTACGTTGCCCCAGCATGCCAATGCTCACGAAGGCAGTCCGAGCCCGTCTCATGTGCTGGGCCACTTGCATTCAGTGAGGAAAAGCCACCTGCATTGAGGTGAACACTCTGCTCAGCGTTCTTTCCGGGAGCTCACACTTGCCGCCTCTCTAGGTTAAGCAGGAAGTCGTAGTGAGGACCAACCTGAGCAAAGAGCACAATTCCTCACGTTACACTTGTAGTCGTCGTAAGAGGAATTGCCAACTACGCCTGGCTGAGGCCTTCCCTGTGTTAAGGAACCAGCCACACTTAGAGGCCTTGAAAGAACAATTTATTCAGCGAAGTTCCCATTGTTTGGCGATGGTCAACCTTTGCAGCGCCAGTACTGCAGGGACTTAGGTTTGCTGCTAACAGGGCTAGGTGACCCTGCATACAGAAGCAGGCGTTTCCCTTTGGAAGCTTGGATCCCGGTTTCTCAGGGGCTGCTTGCAAGACCCTGCTATTGCCCAGCATCTCTCCTCTGCCCCTACGCCCGGGTAGGAAGTGACTATTTTAGCCTGAGAAGCAGGGCTCTTGCAACTCTGGAGGAGAGCTAATCCTGCAGCCCACGTTCGTCCTGGGAAACCGCAAGGCGACCCTTGGCCTCAGTGTAGTGGCAAAATGGCCGCCGGACAGGTCTTGCCTGCCGCGGTTTCCGTGAGTTCTCCACCGTCTTCGGGCTTAAATGGAGAGTGAGGAGAGCTGTCGGCTCTCACAGAACTCTGGCCTCCGCACTGTTTGCCATGCAACTGCACGCAAGACCACACGTCTCCTCCCGACCTGCTGAGAAACAGGCATCCGTGTAGGCCCTTGTTAACATTTCCTGGCGTGCAGAGTCCAAGGCGACACGCTGTCCTCTGCCTTGGAAACCTACGTTGCCACAGCTTGCCAAACGCTACCGAAGGCAGTCCTAACCAGTCTCGTGTGCTGCGCAGCTTTGATTCGGTTACGAAAAGCCACCTGCATTGAGGTGAACACTCTGCTCAGCGTTCTTTCCGGGAGCTCACAATTGCCCCCTCTCTAGGTTAAGCAGGATGTCGAGGTGAGGTCCAAACTGAGCAAAGAGCACAATTGCTCACTTTGCAGTGGTAGTCGTCGTAAGAGGCATTGCCTACTAGGCCTTGCTAAGGTCTTCGTTCTGTTAGGGAAGTCGCCACACTTAGACGCCTGTAAAGGAAACTTTATTCAGCGAAGTTCCCAGTGTCTTGCGACGGTCTCCCTTCGCAGGGCCAATACAGCAGGGACTTAGGTTTGCTGCTAACTAGGCTAGGTGACCCTGCATACAGAAGCAGGCGTTTCCCTTTGGAAGCTTGGATCCCGGTTTCTCAGGGGCTGCTTGCAAGACCCTGCTATTGCCCAGCATCTCTCCTCTGCCCCTACGCCCGGGTAGGAAGCGAGTATTTTAGCCTGAGAAGCAGGGCTCTTGCAACTCTGGAGGAGAGCTAATCCTGCAGCCCACGTTCGTCCTGGGAAACCGCAAGGCGACCCTTGGCCTCAGTGTAGTGGCGAAATGGCCGCCGGACAGGTCTTGCCTGCCGCGGTTTCCGTGAGTTCTCCACCGTCTTCGGGCTTAAATGGAGAGCGAGGAGAGCTGTCGGCTCTCACAGAACTCTGGCCTCCGCACTGTTTGCCATGCAGCCGAACACAAGACCACACGTCTCCTCCCGGCCTGCTGAGAAACAGGCCGCCGTGCAGGCCCTTCGTAACACTTCTTGGCATGTAGACTCCAAGGCGACACGCTGTCCTCTTCCTTGGAAACCTACGTTGCCCCAGCATGCCAACGCTCACGAAGGCAGTCCGAGCCCGTCTCATGTGCTGGGCCACTTGCATTCAGTGAGGAAAAGCCACCTGCATTGAGGTGAACACTCTGCTCAGCGTTCTTTCCGGGAGCTCACACTTGCCGCCTCTCTAGGTTAAGCAGGAAGTCGTAGTGAGGACCAACCTGAGCAAAGAGCACAATTCCTCACGTTACACTGGTAGTCGTCGTAAGAGGAATTGCCAACTATGCCTGGCTGAGGCCTTCCCTGTGTTAAGGAACCAGCCACACTTAGAGGCCTTGAAAGAACAATTTATTCAGCGAAGTTCCCATTGTTTGGCGATGGTCAACCTTTGCAGCGCCAGTACTGCAGGGACTTAGATTTGCTGCTAACAGGGCTAGGTGACCCTGCATACATACAGAAGCAGGCGTTTCCCTTTGGAAGCTTGGATCCCAGTTTCTCAGGGGCTGCTTGCAAGACCCTGCTATTGCCCAGCATCTCTCCTCTGCCCCTACGCCCGGGTAGGAAGCGAGTATTTTAGCCTGAGAAGCAGGGCTCTTGCAACTCTGGCGGAGAGCTAATCCTGCAGCCCACGTTCGTCCTGGGAAACCGCAAGGCGACCCTTGGCCTCAGTGTAGTGGCGAAATGGCCGCCGGACAGGTCTTGCCTGCCGCGGTTTCCGTGAGTTCTCCACCGTCTTCGGGCTTAAATGGAGAGCGAGGAGAGCTGTCGGCTCTCACAGAACTCTGGCCTCCGCACTGTTTGCCATGCAACTGCACGCAAGACCACACGTCTCCTCCCGACCTGCTGAGAAACAGGCATCCGTGTAGGCCCTTGTTAACATTTCCTGGCGTGCAGAGTCCAAGGCGACACGCTGTCCTCTGCCTTGGAAACCTACGTTGCCACAGCTTGCCAAATGCTACCGAAGGCAGTCCTAACCAGTCTCGTGTGCTGCGCAGCTTTGATTCGGTTACGAAAAGCCACCTGCATTGAGGTGAACACTCTGCTCAGCGTTCTTTCCGGGAGCTCACAATTGCCCCCTCTCTAGGTTAAGCAGGATGTCGAGGTGAGGTCCAAACTGAGCAAAGAGCACAATTGCTCACTTTGCAGTGGTAGTCGTCGTAAGAGGCATTGCCTACTAGGCCTTGCTAAGGTCTTCGTTCTGTTAGGGAAGTCGCCACACTTAGACGCCTGTAAAGGAAACTTTATTCAGCGAAGTTCCCAGTGTCTTGCGACGGTCTCCCTTCGCAGGGCCAATACAGCAGGGACTTAGGTTTGCTGCTAACTAGGCTAGGTGACCCTGCATACAGAAGCAGGCGTTTCCCTTTGGAAGCTTGGATCCCGGTTTCTCAGGGGCTGCTTGCAAGACCCTGCTATTGCCCAGCATCTCTCCTCTGCCCCTACGCCCGGGTAGGAAGCGAGTATTTTAGCCTGAGAAGCAGGGCTCTTGCAACTCTGGAGGAGAGCTAATCCTGCAGCCCACGTTCGTCCTGGGAAACCGCAAGGCGACCCTTGGCCTCAGTGTAGTGGCGAAATGGCCGCCGGACAGGTCTTGCCTGCCGCGGTTTCCGTGAGTTCTCCACCGTCTTCAGGCTTAAATGGAGAGCGAGGAGAGCTGTCGGCTCTCACAGAACTCTGGCCTCCGCACTGTTTGCCATGCAGCCGAACGCAAGACCACACGTCTCCTCCCGGCCTGCTGAGAAACAGGCCGCCGTGCAGGCCCTTCGTAACACTTCTTGGCATGTAGACTCCAAGGCGACACGCTGTCCTCTTCCTTGGAAACCTACGTTGCCCCAGCATGCCAACGCTCACGAAGGCAGTCCGAGCCCGTCTCATGTGCTGGGCCACTTGCATTCAGTGAGGAAAAGCCACCTGCATTGAGGTGAACACTCTGCTCAGCGTTCTTTCCGGGAGCTCACACTTGCCGCCTCTCTAGGTTAAGCAGGAAGTCGTAGTGAGGACCAACCTGAGCAAAGAGCACAATTCCTCATGTTACACTGGTAGTCGTCGTAAGAGGAATTGCCAACTATGCCTGGCTGAGGCCTTCCCTGTGTTAAGGAACCAGCCACACTTAGAGGCCTTGAAAGAACAATTTATTCAGCGAAGTTCCCATTGTTTGGCGATGGTCAACCTTTGCAGCGCCAGTACTGCAGGGACTTAGGTTTGCTGCTAACAGGGCTAGGTGACCCTGCATACATACAGAAGCAGGCGTTTCCCTTTGGAAGCTTGGATCCCGGATTCTCAGAGGCTGCTTGCAAGACCCTGCTATTGCCCAGCATCTCTCCTCTGCCCCTACGCCCGGGTAGGAAGCGAGTATTTTAGCCTGAGAAGCAGGGCTCTTGCAACTCTGGCGGAGAGCTAATCCTGCAGCCCACGTTCGTCCTGGGAAACCGCAAGGCGACCCTTGGCCTCAGTGTAGTGGCGAAATGGCCGCCGGACAGGTCTTGCCTGCCGCGGTTTCCGTGAGTTCTCCACCGTCTTCGGGCTTAAATGGAGAGCGAGGAGAGCTGTCGGCTCTCACAGAACTCTGGCCTCCGCACTGTTTGCCATGCAACTGCACGCAAGACCACACGTCTCCTCCCGACCTGCTGAGAAACAGGCATCCGTGTAGGCCCTTGTTAACATTTCCTGGCGTGCAGAGTCCAAGGCGACACGCTGTCCTCTGCCTTGGAAACCTACGTTGCCACAGCTTGCCAAACGCTACCGAAGGCAGTCCTAACCAGTCTCGTGTGCTGCGCAACTTTGATTCGGTTACAAAAAGCCACCTGCATTGAGGTGAACACTCTGCTCAGCGTTCTTTCCGGGAGCTCACAATTGCCCCCTCTCTAGGTTAAGCAGGATGTCGAGGTGAGGTCCAAACTGAGCAAAGAGCACAATTGCTCACTTTGCAGTGGTAGTCGTCGTAAGAGGCATTGCCTACTAGGCCTTGCTAAGGTCTTCGTTCTGTTAGGGAAGTCGCCACACTTAGACGCCTGTAAAGGAAACTTTATTCAGCGAAGTTCCCAGTGTCTTGCGACGGTCTCCCTTCGCAGGGCCAATACAGCAGGGACTTAGGTTTGCTGCTAACTAGGCTAGGTGACCCTGCATACAGAAGCAGGCATTTCCCTTTGGAAGCTTGGATCCCGGTTTCTCAGGGGCTGCTTGCAAGACCCTGCTATTGCCCAGCATCTCTCCTCTGCCCCTACGCCCGGGTAGGAAGCGAGTATTTTAGCCTGAGAAGCAGGGCTCTTGCAACTCTGGCGGAGAGCTAATCCTGCAGCCCACGTTCGTCCTGGGAAACCGCAAGGCGACCCTTGGCCTCAGTGTAGTGGCGAAATGGCCACCGGACAGGTCTTGCCTGCCGCGGTTTCCGTGAGTTCTCCACCGTCTTCGGGCTTAAATGGAGAGCGAGGAGAGCTGTCGGCTCTCACAGAACTCTGGCCTCCGCACTGTTTGCCATGCAGCCGAACGCAAGACCGCACGTCTCCTTCCGGCCTGCTGAGAAACAGGCCGCCGTGCAGGCCCTTCGTAACACTTCTTGGCATGTAGACTCCAAGGCGACACGCTGTCCTCTTCCTTGGAAACCTACGTTGCCCCAGCATGCCAACGCTCACGAAGGCAGTCCGAGCCCGTCTCATGTGCTGGGCCACTTGCATTCAGTGAGGAAAAGCCACCTGCATTGAGGTGAACACTCTGCTCAGCGTTCTTTCCGGGAGCTCACACTTGCCGCCTCTCTAGGTTAAGCAGGAAGTCGTAGTGAGGACCAACCTGAGCAAAGAGCACAATTCCTCACGTTACACTGGTAGTCGTCGTAAGAGGAATTGCCAACTACGCCTGGCTGAGGCCTTCCCTGTGTTAAGGAACCAGCCACACTTAGAGGCATTGAAAGAACAATTTATTCAGCGAAGTTCCCATTGTTTGGCGATGGTCAACCTTTGCAGCGCCAGTACTGCAGGGACTTAGGTTTGCTGCTAACAGGGCTAGGTGACCCTGCATACATACAGAAGCAGGCGTTTCCCTTTGGAAGCTTGGATCCCGGTTTCTCAGGGGCTGCTTGCAAGACCCTGCTATTGCCCAGCATCTCTCCTCTGCCCCTACGCCCGGGTAGGAAGCGAGTATTTTAGCCTGAGAAGCAGGGCTCTTGCAACTCTGGAGGAGAGCTAATCCTGCAGCCCACGTTCGTCCTGGGAAACCGCAAGGTGACCCTTGGCCTCAGTGTAGTGGCGAAATGGCCGCCGGACAGGTCTTTCCTGCCGCGGTTTCCGTGAGTTCTCCACCGTCTTCGGGCTTAAATGGAGAGCGAGGAGAGCTGTCGGCTCTCACAGAACTCTGGCCTCCGCACTGTTTGCCATGCAACTGCACGCAAGACCACACGTCTCCTCCCGACCTGCTGAGAAACAGGCATCCGTGTAGGCCCTTGTTAACATTTCCTGGCGTGCAGAGTCCAAGGCGACACGCTGTCCTCTGCCTTGGAAACCTACGTTGCCACAGCTTGCCAAATGCTACCGAGGGCAGTCCTAACCAGTCTCGTGTGCTGCGCAGCTTTGATTCGGTTACGAAAAGCCACCTGCATTGAGGTGAACACTCTGCTCAGCGTTCTTTCCGGGAGCTCACAATTGCCCCCTCTCTAGGTTAAGCAGGATGTCGAGGTGAGATCCAAACTGAGCAAAGAGCACAATTGCTCACTTTGCAGTGGTAGTCGTCGTAAGAGGCATTGCCTACTAGGCCTTGCTAAGGTCTTCGTTCTGTTAGGGAAGTCGCCACACTTAGACGCCTGTAAAGGAAACTTTATTCAGCGAAGTTCCCAGTGTCTTGCGACGGTCTCCCTTCGCAGGGCCAATACAGCAGGGACTTAGGTTTGCTGCTAACTAGGCTAGGTGACCCTGCATACAGAAGCAGGCGTTTCCCTTTGGAAGCTTGGATCCCGGTTTCTCAGGGGCTGCTTGCAAGACCCTGCTATTGCCCAGCATCTCTCCTCTGCCCCTACGCCTGGGTAGGAGGCGAGTATTTTAGCCTGAGAAGCAGGGCTCTTGCAACTCTGGCGGAGAGCTAATCCTGCAGCCCACGTTCGTCCTGGGAAACCGCAAGGCGACCCTTGGCCTCAGTGTAGTGGCGAAATGGCCGCCAGACAGGTCTTGCCTGCCGCGGTTTCCGTGAGTTCTCCACCGTCTTCGGGCTTAAATGGAGAGCGAGGAGAGCTGTCGGCTCTCACAGAACTCTGGCCTCCGCACTGTTTGCCATGCAACTGCACGCAAGACCGCACGTCTCCTCCCGGCCTGCTGAGAAACAGGCCGCCGTGCAGGCCCTTCGTAACACTTCTTGGCATGTAGACTCCAAGGCGACACGCTGTCCTCTTCCTTGGAAACCTACGTTGCCCCAGCATGCCAACGCTCACGAAGGCAGTCCGAGCCCGTCTCATGTGCTGGGCCACTTGCATTCAGTGAGGAAAAGCCACCTGCATTGAGGTGAACACTCTGCTCAGCGTTCTTTCCGGGAGCTCACACTTGCCGCCTCTCTAGGTTAAGCAGGAAGTCGTAGTGAGGACCAACCTGAGCAAAGAGCACAATTCCTCACGTTACACTGGTAGTCGTCGTAAGAGGAATTGCCAACTACGCCTGGCTGAGGCCTTCCCTGTGTTAAGGAACCAGCCACACTTAGAGGCCTTGAAAGAACAATTTATTCAGCGAAGTTCCCATTGTTTGGCGATGGTCAACCTTTGCAGCGCCAGTACTGCAGGGACTTAGGTTTGCTGCTAACAGGGCTAGGTGACCCTGCATACATACAGAAGCAGGCGTTTCCCTTTGGAAGCTTGGATCCCGGTTTCTCAGGGGCTGCTTGCAAGACCCTGCTATTGCCCAGCATCTCTCCTCTGCCCCTACGCCCGGGTAGGAAGCGAGTATTTTAGCCTGAGAAGCAGGGCTCTTGCAACTCTGGAGGAGAGCTAATCCTGCAGCCCACGTTCGTCCTGGGAAACCGCAAGGCGACCCTTGGCCTCAGTGTAGTGGCGAAATGGCCGCCGGACAGGTCTTGCCTGCCGCGTTTTCCGTGAGTTCTCCACCGTCTTCGGGCTTAAATGGAGAGCGAGGAGAGCTGTCGGCTCTCACAGAACTCTGGCCTCCGCACTGTTTGCCATGCAACTGCACGCAAGACCACACGTCTCCTCCCGACCTGCTGAGAAACAGGCATCCATGTAGGCCCTTGTTAACATTTCCTGGCGTGCAGAGTCCAAGGCGACACGCTGTCCTCTGCCTTGGAAACCTACGTTGCCACAGCTTGCCAAACGCTACCGAAGGCAGTCCTAACCAGTCTCGTGTGCTGCGCAACTTTGATTCGGTTATAAAAAGCCACCTGCATTGAGGTGAACACTCTGCTCAGCGTTCTTTCCGGGAGCTCACAATTGCCCCCTCTCTAGGTTAAGCAGGATGTCGAGGTGAGGTCCAAACTGAGCAAAGAGCACAATTGCTCACTTTGCAGTGGTAGTCGTCGTAAGAGGCATTGCCTACTAGGCCTTGCTAAGGTCTTCGTTCTGTTAGGGAAGTCGCCACACTTAGACGCCTGTAAAGGAAACTTTATTCAGTGAAGTTCCCAGTGTCTTGCGACGGTCTCCCTTTGCAGGGCCAATACAGCAGGGACTTAGGTTTGCTGCTAACTAGGCTAGGTGACCCTGCATACAGAAGCAGGCGTTTCCCTTTGGAAGCTTGGATCCCGGTTTCTCAGGGGCTGCTTGCAAGACCCTGCTATTGCCCAGCATCTCTCCTCTGCCCCTACGCCCGTGTAGGAAGCGAGTATTTTAGCCTGAGAAGCAGGGCTCTTGCAACTCTGGAGGAGAGCTAATCCTGCAGCCCACGTTCGTCCTGGGAAACCGCAAGGCGACCCTTGGCCTCAGTGTAGTGGCGAAATGGCCGCCGGACAGGTCCTGCCTGCCGCGGTTTCCGTGAGTTCTCCAGCGTCTTCGGGCTTAAATGGAGAGCGAGGAGAGCTGTCGGCTCTCACAGAACTCTGGTCTCCGCACTGTTTGCCATGCAGCCGAACGCAAGACCACACGTCTCCTCCCGGCCTGCTGAGAAACAGGCCACCGTGCAGGCCCTTCGTAACACTTCTTGGCATGTAGACTCCAAGGCGACACGCTGTCCTCTTCCTTGGAAACCTACGTTGCCCCAGCATGCCAACGCTCACGAAGGCAGTCCGAGCCCGTCTCATGTGCTGGGCCACTTGCATTCAGTGAGGAAAAGCCACCTGCATTGAGGTGAACACTCTCCTCATCGTTCTTTCCGGGAGCTCACACTTGCCGCCTCTCTAGGTTAAGCAGGAAGTCGTAGTGAGGACCAACCTGAGCAAAGAGCACAATTCCTCACGTTACACTGGTAGTCGTCGTAAGAGGAATTGCCAACTACGCCTGGCTGAGGCCTTCCCTGTGTTAAGGAACCAGCCACACTTAGAGGCCTTGAAAGAACAATTTATTCAGCGAAGTTCCCATTGTTTGGCGATGGTCAACCTTTGCAGCGCCAGTACTGCAGGGACTTAGGTTTGCTGCTAACAGGGCTAGGTGACCCTGCATACAGAAGCAGGCGTTTCCCTTTGGAAGCTTGGATCCCGGTTTCTCAGGGGCTGCTTGCAAGACCCTGCTATTGCCCAGCATCTCTCCTCTGCCCCTACGCCCGGGTAGGAAGCGAGTATTTTAGCCTGAGAAGCAGGGCTCTTGCAACTCTGGAGGAGAGCTAATCCTGCAGCCCACGTTCGTCCTGGGAAACCGCAAGGCGACCCTTGGCCTCAGTGTAGTGGCAAAATGGCCGCCGGACAGGTCTTGCCTGCCGCGGTTTCCGTGAGTTCTCCACCGTCTTCGGGCTTAAATGGAGAGCGAGGAGAGCTGTCGGCTCTCACAGAACTCTGGCCTCCGCACTGTTTGCCATGCAAATGCACGCAAGACCACACGTCTCCTCCCGACCTGCTGAGAAACAGGCCGCCGTGCAGGCCCTTCGTAACACTTCTTGGCATGTAGACTCCAAGGCGACACGCTGTCCTCTTCCTTGGAATCCTACGCTGCCCCAGCATGCCAACGCTCACGAAGGCAGTCCGAGCCCGTCTCATGTGCTGGGCCACTTGCATTCAGTGAGGAAAAGCCACCTGCATTGAGGTGAACACTCTGCTCAGCGTTCTTTCCGGGAGCTCACACTTGCCGCCTCTCTAGGTTAAGCAGGAAGTCGTAGTGAGGACCAACCTGAGCAAAGAGCACAATTCCTCACGTTACACTGGTAGTCGTCGTAAGAGGAATTGCCAACTACGCCTGGCTGAGGCCTTCCCTGTGTTAAGGAACCAGCCACACTTAGAGGCCTTGAAAGAACAATTTATTCAGCGAAGTTCCCATTGTTTGGCGATGGTCAACCTTTGCAGCGCCAGTACTGCAGGGACTTAGGTTTGCTGCTAACAGGGCTAGGTGACCCTGCATACAGAAGCAGGCGTTTCCCTTTGGAAGCTTGGATCCCGGTTTCTCAGGGGCTGCTTGCAAGACCCTGCTATTGCCCAGCATCTCTCCTCTGCCCCTACGCCCGGGTAGGAAGCGACTATTTTAGCCTGAGAAGCAGGGCTCTTGCAACTCTGGAGGAGAGCTAATCCTGCAGCCCACGTTCGTCCTGGGAAACCGCAAGGAGACCCTTGGCCTCAGTGTAGTGGTGAAATGGCCGCCGGACAGGTCTTGCCTGCCGCGGTTTCCGTGAGTTCTCCACCATCTTCGGGCTTAAATGGAGAGCGAGGAGAGCTGTCGGCTCTCACAGAACTCTGGCCTCCGCACTGTTTGCCATGCAACTGCACGCAAGACCACACGTCTCCTCCCGACCTGCTGAGAAACAGGCATCCGTGTAGGCCCTTGTTAACATTTCCTGGCGTGCAGAGTCCAAGGCGACACGCTGTCCTCTGCCTTGGAAACCTACGTTGCCACAGCTTGCCAAACGCTACCGAAGGCAGTCCTAACCAGTCTCGTGTGCTGCGCAGCTTTGATTCGGTTACGAAAAGCCACCTGCATTGAGGTGAACACTCTGCTCAGCGTTCTTTCCGGGAGCTCACAATTGCCCCCTCTCTAGGTTAAGCAGGATGTCGAGGTGAGGTCCAAACTGAGCAAAGAGCACAATTGCTCACTTTGCAGTGGTAGTCGTCGTAAGAGGCATTGCCTACTAGGCCTTGCTAAGGTCTTCGTTCTGTTAGGGAAGTCGCCACACTTAGACGCCTGTAAAGGAAACTTTATTCAGCGAAGTTCCCAGTGTCTTGCGACGGTCTCCCTTCGCAGGGCCAATACAGCAGGGACTTAGGTTTGCTGCTAACTAGGCTAGGTGACCCTGCATACAGAAGCAGGCGTTTCCCTTTGGAAGCTTGGATCCCGGTTTCTCAGGGGCTGCTTGCAAGACCCTGCTATTGCCCAGCATCTCTCCTCTGCCCCTACGCCCGGGTAGGAAGCGAGTATTTTAGCCTGAGAAGCAGGGCTCTTGCAACTCTGGCGGAGAGCTAATCCTGCAGCCCACGTTCGTCCTGGGAAACCGCAAGGCGACCCTTGGCCTCAGTGTAGTGGCGAAATGGCCGCCGGACAGGTCTTGCCTGCCGCGGTTTCCGTGAGTTCTCCACCGTCTTCGGGCTTAAATGGAGAGCGAGGAGAGCTGTCGGCTCTCACAGAACTCTGGCCTCCGCACTGTTTGCCATGCAACTGCACGCAAGACCGCACGTCTCCTCCCGGCCTGCTGAGAAACAGGCCGCCGTGCAGGCCCTTCGTAACACTTCTTGGCATGTAGACTCCAAGGCGACACGCTGTCCTCTTCCTTGGAAACCTACGTTGCCCCAGCATGCCAATGCTCACGAAGGCAGTCCGAGCCCGTCTCATGTGCTGGGCCACTTGCATTCAGTGAGGAAAAGCCACCTGCATTGAGGTGAACACTCTGCTCAGCGTTCTTTCCGGGAGCTCACACTTGCCGCCTCTCTAGGTTAAGCAGGAAGTCGTAGTGAGGACCAACCTGAGCAAAGAGCACAATTCCTCACGTTACACTTGTAGTCGTCGTAAGAGGAATTGCCAACTACGCCTGGCTGAGGCCTTCCCTGTGTTAAGGAACCAGCCACACTTAGAGGCCTTGAAAGAACAATTTATTCAGCGAAGTTCCCATTGTTTGGCGATGGTCAACCTTTGCAGCGCCAGTACTGCAGGGACTTAGGTTTGCTGCTAACAGGGCTAGGTGACCCTGCATACAGAAGCAGGCGTTTCCCTTTGGAAGCTTGGATCCCGGTTTCTCAGGGGCTGCTTGCAAGACCCTGCTATTGCCCAGCATCTCTCCTCTGCCCCTACGCCCGGGTAGGAAGCGACTATTTTAGCCTGAGAAGCAGGGCTCTTGCAACTCTGGAGGAGAGCTAATCCTGCAGCCCATGTTCGTCCTGGGAAACCGCAAGGCGACCCTTGGCCTCAGTGTAGTGGCGAAATGGCCGCCGGACAGGTCTTGCCTGCCGCGGTTTCCGTGAGTTCTCCACCGTCTTCGGGCTTAAATGGAGAGCGAGGAGAGCTGTCGGCTCTCACAGAACTCTGGCCTCCGCACTGTTTGCCATGCAACTGCACGCAAGACCACACGTCTCCTCCCGACCTGCTGAGAAACAGGCATCCGTGTAGGCCCTTGTTAACATTTCCTGGCGTGCAGAGTCCAAGGCGACACGCTGTCCTCTGCCTTGGAAACCTACGTTGCCACAGCTTGCCAAACGCTACCGAAGGCAGTCCTAACCAGTCTCGTGTGCTGCGCAGCTTTGATTCGGTTACGAAAAGCCACCTGCATTGAGGTGAACACTCTGCTCAGCGTTCTTTCCGGGAGCTCACAATTGCCCCCTCTCTAGGTTAAGCAGGATGTCGAGGTGAGGTCCAAACTGAGCAAAGAGCACAATTGCTCACTTTGCAGTGGTAGTCGTCGTAAGAGGCATTGCCTACTAGGCCTTGCTAAGGTCTTCGTTCTGTTAGGGAAGTCGCCACACTTAGACGCCTGTAAAGGAAACTTTATTCAGCGAAGTTCCCAGTGTCTTGCGACGGTCTCCCTTCGCAGGGCCAATACAGCAGGGACTTAGGTTTGCTGCTAACTAGGCTAGGTGACCCTGCATACAGAAGCAGGCGTTTCCCTTTGGAAGCTTGGATCCCGGTTTCTCAGGGGCTGCTTGCAAGACCCTGCTATTGCCCAGCATCTCTCCTCTGCCCCTACGCCCGGGTAGGAAGCGAGTATTTTAGCCTGAGAAGCAGGGCTCTTGCAACTCTGGAGGAGAGCTAATCCTGCAGCCCACGTTCGTCCTGGGAAACCGCAAGGCGACCCTTGGCCTCAGTGTAGTGGCGAAATGGCCGCCGGACAGGTCTTGCCTGCCGCGGTTTCCGTGAGTTCTCCACCGTCTTCGGGCTTAAATGGAGAGCGAGGAGAGCTGTCGGCTCTCACAGAACTCTGGCCTCCGCACTGTTTGCCATGCAGCCGAACACAAGACCACACGTCTCCTCCCGGCCTGCTGAGAAACAGGCCGCCGTGCAGGCCCTTCGTAACACTTCTTGGCATGTAGACTCCAAGGCGACACGCTGTCCTCTTCCTTGGAAACCTACGTTGCCCCAGCATGCCAACGCTCACGAAGGCAGTCCGAGCCCGTCTCATGTGCTGGGCCACTTGCATTCAGTGAGGAAAAGCCACCTGCATTGAGGTGAACACTCTGCTCAGCGTTCTTTCCGGGAGCTCACACTTGCCGCCTCTCTAGGTTAAGCAGGAAGTCGTAGTGAGGACCAACCTGAGCAAAGAGCACAATTCCTCACGTTACACTGGTAGTCGTCGTAAGAGGAATTGCCAACTATGCCTGGCTGAGGCCTTCCCTGTGTTAAGGAACCAGCCACACTTAGAGGCCTTGAAAGAACAATTTATTCAGCGAAGTTCCCATTGTTTGGCGATGGTCAACCTTTGCAGCGCCAGTACTGCAGGGACTTAGATTTGCTGCTAACAGGGCTAGGTGACCCTGCATACATACAGAAGCAGGCGTTTCCCTTTGGAAGCTTGGATCCCAGTTTCTCAGGGGCTGCTTGCAAGACCCTGCTATTGCCCAGCATCTCTCCTCTGCCCCTACGCCCGGGTAGGAAGCGAGTATTTTAGCCTGAGAAGCAGGGCTCTTGCAACTCTGGCGGAGAGCTAATCCTGCAGCCCACGTTCGTCCTGGGAAACCGCAAGGCGACCCTTGGCCTCAGTGTAGTGGCGAAATGGCCGCCGGACAGGTCTTGCCTGCCGCGGTTTCCGTGAGTTCTCCACCGTCTTTGGGCTTAAATGGAGAGCGAGGAGAGCTGTCGGCTCTCACAGAACTCTGGCCTCCGCACTGTTTGCCATGCAACTGCACGCAAGACCACACGTCTCCTCCCGACCTGCTGAGAAACAGGCATCCGTGTAGGCCCTTGTTAACATTTCCTGGCGTGCAGAGTCCAAGGCGACACGCTGTCCTCTGCCTTGGAAACCTACGTTGCCACAGCTTGCCAAATGCTACCGAAGGCAGTCCTAACCAGTCTCGTGTGCTGCGCAGCTTTGATTCGGTTACGAAAAGCCACCTGCATTGAGGTGAACACTCTGCTCAGCGTTCTTTCCGGGAGCTCACAATTGCCCCCTCTCTAGGTTAAGCAGGATGTCGAGGTGAGGTCCAAACTGAGCAAAGAGCACAATTGCTCACTTTGCAGTGGTAGTCGTCGTAAGAGGCATTGCCTACTAGGCCTTGCTAAGGTCTTCGTTCTGTTAGGGAAGTCGCCACACTTAGACGCCTGTAAAGGAAACTTTATTCAGCGAAGTTCCCAGTGTCTTGCGACGGTCTCCCTTCGCAGGGCCAATACAGCAGGGACTTAGGTTTGCTGCTAACTAGGCTAGGTGACCCTGCATACAGAAGCAGGCGTTTCCCTTTGGAAGCTTGGATCCCGGTTTCTCAGGGGCTGCTTGCAAGACCCTGCTATTGCCCAGCATCTCTCCTCTGCCCCTACGCCCGGGTAGGAAGCGAGTATTTTAGCCTGAGAAGCAGGGCTCTTGCAACTCTGGAGGAGAGCTAATCCTGCAGCCCACGTTCGTCCTGGGAAACCGCAAGGCGACCCTTGGCCTCAGTGTAGTGGCGAAATGGCCGCCGGACAGGTCTTGCCTGCCGCGGTTTCCGTGAGTTCTCCACCGTCTTCAGGCTTAAATGGAGAGCGAGGAGAGCTGTCGGCTCTCACAGAACTCTGGCCTCCGCACTGTTTGCCATGCAGCCGAACGCAAGACCACACGTCTCCTCCCGGCCTGCTGAGAAACAGGCCGCCGTGCAGGCCCTTCGTAACACTTCTTGGCATGTAGACTCCAAGGCGACACGCTGTCCTCTTCCTTGGAAACCTACGTTGCCCCAGCATGCCAACGCTCACGAAGGCAGTCCGAGCCCGTCTCATGTGCTGGGCCACTTGCATTCAGTGAGGAAAAGCCACCTGCATTGAGGTGAACACTCTGCTCAGCGTTCTTTCCGGGAGCTCACACTTGCCGCCTCTCTAGGTTAAGCAGGAAGTCGTAGTGAGGACCAACCTGAGCAAAGAGCACAATTCCTCATGTTACACTGGTAGTCGTCGTAAGAGGAATTGCCATCTATGCCTGGCTGAGGCCTTCCCTGTGTTAAGGAACCAGCCACACTTAGAGGCCTTGAAAGAACAATTTATTCAGCGAAGTTCCCATTGTTTGGCGATGGTCAACCTTTGCAGCGCCAGTACTGCAGGGACTTAGGTTTGCTGCTAACAGGGCTAGGTGACCCTGCATACATACAGAAGCAGGCGTTTCCCTTTGGAAGCTTGGATCCCGGTTTCTCAGAGGCTGCTTGCAAGACCCTGCTATTGCCCAGCATCTCTCCTCTGCCCCTACGCCCGGGTAGGAAGCGAGTATTTTAGCCTGAGAAGCAGGGCTCTTGCAACTCTGGCGGAGAGCTAATCCTGCAGCCCACGTTCGTCCTGGGAAACCGCAAGGCGACCCTTGGCCTCAGTGTAGTGGCGAAATGGCCGCCGGACAGGTCTTGCCTGCCGCGGTTTCCGTGAGTTCTCCACCGTCTTCGGGCTTAAATGGAGAGCGAGGAGAGCTGTCGGCTCTCACAGAACTCTGGCCTCCGCACTGTTTGCCATGCAACTGCACGCAAGACCACACGTCTCCTCCCGACCTGCTGAGAAACAGGCATCCGTGTAGGCCCTTGTTAACATTTCCTGGCGTGCAGAGTCCAAGGCGACACGCTGTCCTCTGCCTTGGAAACCTACGTTGCCACAGCTTGCCAAACGCTACCGAAGGCAGTCCTAACCAGTCTCGTGTGCTGCGCAACTTTGATTCGGTTACAAAAAGCCACCTGCATTGAGGTGAACACTCTGCTCAGCGTTCTTTCCGGGAGCTCACAATTGCCCCCTCTCTAGGTTAAGCAGGATGTCGAGGTGAGGTCCAAACTGAGCAAAGAGCACAATTGCTCACTTTGCAGTGGTAGTCGTCGTAAGAGGCATTGCCTACTAGGCCTTGCTAAGGTCTTCGTTCTGTTAGGGAAGTCGCCACACTTAGACGCCTGTAAAGGAAACTTTATTCAGCGAAGTTCCCAGTGTCTTGCGACGGTCTCCCTTCGCAGGGCCAATACAGCAGGGACTTAGGTTTGCTGCTAACTAGGCTAGGTGACCCTGCATACAGAAGCAGGCATTTCCCTTTGGAAGCTTGGATCCCGGTTTCTCAGGGGCTGCTTGCAAGACCCTGCTATTGCCCAGCATCTCTCCTCTGCCCCTACGCCCGGGTAGGAAGCGAGTATTTTAGCCTGAGAAGCAGGGCTCTTGCAACTCTGGCGGAGAGCTAATCCTGCAGCCCACGTTCGTCCTGGGAAACCGCAAGGCGACCCTTGGCCTCAGTGTAGTGGCGAAATGGCCACCGGACAGGTCTTGCCTGCCGCGGTTTCCGTGAGTTCTCCACCGTCTTCGGGCTTAAATGGAGAGCGAGGAGAGCTGTCGGCTCTCACAGAACTCTGGCCTCCGCACTGTTTGCCATGCAGCCGAACGCAAGACCGCACGTCTCCTTCCGGCCTGCTGAGAAACAGGCCGCCGTGCAGGCCCTTCGTAACACTTCTTGGCATGTAGACTCCAAGGCGACACGCTGTCCTCTTCCTTGGAAACCTACGTTGCCCCAGCATGCCAACGCTCACGAAGGCAGTCCGAGCCCGTCTCATGTGCTGGGCCACTTGCATTCAGTGAGGAAAAGCCACCTGCATTGAGGTGAACACTCTGCTCAGCGTTCTTTCCGGGAGCTCACACTTGCCGCCTCTCTAGGTTAAGCAGGAAGTCGTAGTGAGGACCAACCTGAGCAAAGAGCACAATTCCTCACGTTACACTGGTAGTCGTCGTAAGAGGAATTGCCAACTACGCCTGGCTGAGGCCTTCCCTGTGTTAAGGAACCAGCCACACTTAGAGGCATTGAAAGAACAATTTATTCAGCGAAGTTCCCATTGTTTGGCGATGGTCAACCTTTGCAGCGCCAGTACTGCAGGGACTTAGGTTTGCTGCTAACAGGGCTAGGTGACCCTGCATACATACAGAAGCAGGCGTTTCCCTTTGGAAGCTTGGATCCCGGTTTCTCAGGGGCTGCTTGCAAGACCCTGCTATTGCCCAGCATCTCTCCTCTGCCCCTACGCCCGGGTAGGAAGCGAGTATTTTAGCCTGAGAAGCAGGGCTCTTGCAACTCTGGAGGAGAGCTAATCCTGCAGCCCACGTTCGTCCTGGGAAACCGCAAGGTGACCCTTGGCCTCAGTGTAGTGGCGAAATGGCCGCCGGACAGGTCTTGCCTGCCGCGGTTTCCGTGAGTTCTCCACCGTCTTCGGGCTTAAATGGAGAGCGAGGAGAGCTGTCGGCTCTCACAGAACTCTGGCCTCCGCACTGTTTGCCATGCAACTGCACGCAAGACCACACGTCTCCTCCCGACCTGCTGAGAAACAGGCATCCGTGTAGGCCCTTGTTAACATTTCCTGGCGTGCAGAGTCCAAGGCGACACGCTGTCCTCTGCCTTGGAAACCTACGTTGCCACAGCTTGCCAAATGCTACCGAGGGCAGTCCTAACCAGTCTCGTGTGCTGCGCAGCTTTGATTCGGTTACGAAAAGCCACCTGCATTGAGGTGAACACTCTGCTCAGCGTTCTTTCCGGGAGCTCACAATTGCCCCCTCTCTAGGTTAAGCAGGATGTCGAGGTGAGATCCAAACTGAGCAAAGAGCACAATTGCTCACTTTGCAGTGGTAGTCGTCGTAAGAGGCATTGCCTACTAGGCCTTGCTAAGGTCTTCGTTCTGTTAGGGAAGTCGCCACACTTAGACGCCTGTAAAGGAAACTTTATTCAGCGAAGTTCCCAGTGTCTTGCGACGGTCTCCCTTCGCAGGGCCAATACAGCAGGGACTTAGGTTTGCTGCTAACTAGGCTAGGTGACCCTGCATACAGAAGCAGGCGTTTCCCTTTGGAAGCTTGGATCCCGGTTTCTCAGGGGCTGCTTGCAAGACCCTGCTATTGCCCAGCATCTCTCCTCTGCCCCTACGCCTGGGTAGGAGGCGAGTATTTTAGCCTGAGAAGCAGGGCTCTTGCAACTCTGGCGGAGAGCTAATCCTGCAGCCCACGTTCGTCCTGGGAAACCGCAAGGCGACCCTTGGCCTCAGTGTAGTGGCGAAATGGCCGCCAGACAGGTCTTGCCTGCCGCGGTTTCCGTGAGTTCTCCACCGTCTTCGGGCTTAAATGGAGAGCGAGGAGAGCTGTCGGCTCTCACAGAACTCTGGCCTCCGCACTGTTTGCCATGCAACTGCACGCAAGACCGCACGTCTCCTCCCGGCCTGCTGAGAAACAGGCCGCCGTGCAGGCCCTTCGTAACACTTCTTGGCATGTAGACTCCAAGGCGACACGCTGTCCTCTTCCTTGGAAACCTACGTTGCCCCAGCATGCCAACGCTCACGAAGGCAGTCCGAGCCCGTCTCATGTGCTGGGCCACTTGCATTCAGTGAGGAAAAGCCACCTGCATTGAGGTGAACACTCTGCTCAGCGTTCTTTCCGGGAGCTCACACTTGCCGCCTCTCTAGGTTAAGCAGGAAGTCGTAGTGAGGACCAACCTGAGCAAAGAGCACAATTCCTCACGTTACACTGGTAGTCGTCGTAAGAGGAATTGCCAACTACGCCTGGCTGAGGCCTTCCCTGTGTTAAGGAACCAGCCACACTTAGAGGCCTTGAAAGAACAATTTATTCAGCGAAGTTCCCATTGTTTGGCGATGGTCAACCTTTGCAGCGCCAGTACTGCAGGGACTTAGGTTTGCTGCTAACAGGGCTAGGTGACCCTGTATACAGAAGCAGGCGTTTCCCTTTGGAAGCTTGGATCCCGGTTTCTCAGGGGCTGCTTGCAAGACCCTGCTATTGCCCAGCATCTCTCCTCTGCCCCTACGCCCGGGTAGGAAGCGAGTATTTTAGCCTGAGAAGCAGGGCTCTTGCAACTCTGGAGGAGAGCTAATCCTGCAGCCCACGTTCGTCCTGGGAAACCGCAAGGCGACCCTTGGCCTCAGTGTAGTGGCGAAATGGCCGCTGGACAGGTCTTGCCTGCCGCGTTTTCCGTGAGTTCTCCACCGTCTTCGGGCTTAAATGGAGAGCGAGGAGAGCTGTCGGCTCTCACAGAACTCTGGCCTCCGCACTGTTTGCCATGCAACTGCACGCAAGACCACACGTCTCCTCCCGACCTGCTGAGAAACAGGCATCCATGTAGGCCCTTGTTAACATTTCCTGGCGTGCAGAGTCCAAGGCGACACGCTGTCCTCTGCCTTGGAAACCTACGTTGCCACAGCTTGCCAAACGCTACCGAAGGCAGTCCTAACCAGTCTCGTGTGCTGCGCAACTTTGATTCGGTTATAAAAAGCCACCTGCATTGAGGTGAACACTCTGCTCAGCGTTCTTTCCGGGAGCTCACAATTGCCCCCTCTCTAGGTTAAGCAGGATGTCGAGGTGAGGTCCAAACTGAGCAAAGAGCACAATTGCTCACTTTGCAGTGGTAGTCGTCGTAAGAGGCATTGCCTACTAGGCCTTGCTAAGGTCTTCGTTCTGTTAGGGAAGTCGCCACACTTAGACGCCTGTAAAGGAAACTTTATTCAGCGAAGTTCCCAGTGTCTTGCGACGGTCTCCCTTCGCAGGGCCAATACAGCAGGGACTTAGGTTTGCTGCTAACTAGGCTAGGTGACCCTGCATACAGAAGCAGGCGTTTCCCTTTGGAAGCTTGGATCCCGGTTTCTCAGGGGCTGCTTGCAAGACCCTGCTATTGCCCAGCATCTCTCCTCTGCCCCTACGCCCGGGTAGGAAGCGAGTATTTTAGCCTGAGAAGCAGGGCTCTTGCAACTCTGGCGGAGAGCTAATCCTGCAGCCCACGTTCGTCCTGGGAAACCGCAAGGCGACCCTTGGCCTCAGTGTAGTGGCGAAATGGCCCCCGGACAGGTCTTGCCTGCCGCGGTTTCCGTGAGTTCTCCACCGTCTTCGGGCTTAAATGGAGAGCGAGGAGAGCTGTCGGCTCTCACAGAACTCTGGCCTCCGCACTGTTTGCCATGCAGCCGAACGCAAGACCGCACGTCTCCTCCCGGCCTGCTGAGAAACAGGCCGCCGTGCAGGCCCTTCGTAACACTTCTTGGCATGTAGACTCCAAGGCGACACGCTGTCCTCTTCCTTGGAAACCTACGTTGCCCCAGCATGCCAACGCTCACGAAGGCAGTCCGAGCCCGTCTCATGTGCTGGGCCACTTGCATTCAGTGAGGAAAAGCCACCTGCATTGAGGTGAACACTCTGCTCAGCGTTCTTTCCGGGAGCTCACACTTGCCGCCTCTCTAGGTTAAGCAGGAAGTCGTAGTGAGGACCAACCTGAGCAAAGAGCACAATTCCTCACGTTACACTGGTAGTCGTCGTAAGAGGAATTGCCAACTACGCCTGGCTGAGGCCTTCCCTGTGTTAAGGAACCAGCCACACTTAGAGGCCTTGAAAGAACAATTTATTCAGCGAAGTTCCCATTGTTTGGCGATGGTCAACCTTTGCAGCGCCAGTACTGCAGGGACTTAGGTTTGCTGCTAACAGGGCTAGGTGACCCTGCATACATACAGAAGCAGGCGTTTCCCTTTGGAAGCTTGGATCCCGGTTTCTCAGGGGCTGCTTGCAAGACCCTGCTATTGCCCAGCATCTCTCCTCTGCCCCTACGCCCGGGTAGGAAGCGAGTATTTTAGCCTGAGAAGCAGGGCTCTTGCAACTCTGGAGGAGAGCTAATCCTGCAGCCCACGTTCGTCCTGGGAAACCGCAAGGCGACCCTTGGCCTCAGTGTAGTGGCGAAATGGCCGCCGGACAGGTCTTGCCTGCCGCGGTTTCCGTGAGTTCTCCACCGTCTTCGGGCTTAAATGGAGAGCGAGGAGAGCTGTCGGCTCTCACAGAACTCTGGCCTCCGCACTGTTTGCCATGCAGCCGAACGCAAGACCACACGTCTCCTCCCGACCTGCTGAGAAACAGGCATCCGTGTAGGCCCTTGTTAACATTTCCTGGCGTGCAGAGTCCAAGGCGACACGCTGTCCTCTGCCTTGGAAACCTACGTTGCCACAGCTTGCCAAACGCTACCGAAGGCAGTCCTAACCAGTCTCGTGTGCTGCGCAGCTTTGATTCGGTTACGAAAAGCCACCTGCATTGAGGTGAACACTCTGCTCAGCGTTCTTTCCGGGAGCTCACAATTGCCCCCTCTCTAGGTTAAGCAGGATGTCGAGGTGAGGTCCAAACTGAGCAAAGAGCACAATTGCTCACTTTGCAGTGGTAGTCGTCGTAAGAGGCATTGCCTACTAGGCCTTGCTAAGGTCTTCGTTCTGTTAGGGAAGTCGCCACACTTAGACACCTGTAAAGGAAACTTTATTCAGCGAAGTTCCCAGTGTCTTGCGACGGTCTCCCTTCGCAGGGCCAATACAGCAGGGACTTAGGTTTGCTGCTAACTAGGCTAGGTGACCCTGCATACAGAAGCAGGCGTTTCCCTTTGGAAGCTTGGATCCCGGTTTCGCAGGGGCTGCTTGCAAGACCCTGCTATTGCCCAGCATCTCTCCTCTGCCCCTACGCCCGGGTAGGAAGCGAGTATTTTAGCCTGAGAAGCAGGGCTCTTGCAACTCTGGAGGAGAGCTAATCCTGCAGCCCACGTTCGTCCTGGGAAACCGCAAGGCGACCCTTGGCCTCAGTGTAGTGGCGAAATGGCCGCCGGACAGGTCTTGCCTGCCGCGGTTTCCGTGAGTTCTCCACCGTCTTCGGGCTTAAATGGAGAGCGAGGAGAGCTGTCGGCTCTCACAGAACTCTGGCCTCCGCACTGTTTGCCATGCAGCCGAACGCAAGACCGCACGTCTCCTCCCGGCCTGCTGAGAAACAGGCCGCCGTGCAGGCCCTTCGTAACACTTCTTGGCATGTAGACTCCAAGGCGACACGCTGTCCTCTTCCTTGGAAACCTACGTTGCCCCAGCATGCCAACGCTCACGAAGGCAGTCCGAGCCCATCTCATGTGCTGGGCCACTTGCATTCAGTGAGGAAAAGCCACCTGCATTGAGGTGAACACTCTGCTCAGCGTTCTTTCTGGGAGCTCACACTTGCCGCCTCTCTAGGTTAAGCAGGAAGTCGTAGTGAGGACCAACCTGAGCAAAGAGCACAATTCCTCACGTTACACTGGTAGTCGTCGTAAGAGGAATTGCCAACTACGCCTGGCTGAGGCCTTCCCTGTGTTAAGGAACCAGCCACACTTAGAGGCCTTGAAAGAACAATTTATTCAGCGAAGTTCCCATTGTTTGGCGATGGTCAACCTTTGCAGCGCCAGTACTGCAGGGACTTAGGTTTGCTGCTAACAGGGCTAGGTGACCCTGCATACATACAGAAGCAGGCGTTTCCCTTTGGAAGCTTGGATCCCGGTTTCTCAGGGGCTGCTTGCAAGACCCTGCTATTGCCCAGCATCTCTCCTCTGACCCTACGCCCGGGTAGGAAGCGAGTATTTTAGCCTGAGAAGCAGGGCTCTTGCAACTCTGGAGGAGAGCTAATCCTGCAGCCCACGTTCGTCCTGGGAAACCGCAAGGCGACCCTTGGCCTCAGTGTAGTGGCGAAATGGCCGCCGGACAGGTCTTGCCTGCCGCGGTTTCCGTGAGTTCTCCACCGTCTTCGGGCTTAAATGGAGAGCGAGGAGAGCTGTCGGCTCTCACAGAACTCTGGCCTCCGCACTGTTTGCCATGCAACTGCACGCAAGACCACACGTCTCCTCCCGACCTGCTGAGAAACAGCCATCCGTGTAGGCCCTTGTTAACATTTCCTGGCGTGCAGAGTCCAAGGTGACACGCTGTCCTCTGCCTTGGAAACCTACGTTGCCACAGCTTGCCAAATGCTACCGAAGGCAGTCCTAACCAGTCTCGTGTGCTGCGCAGCTTTGATTCGGTTACGAAAAGCCACCTGCATTGAGGTGAACACTCTGCTCAGCGTTCTTTCCGGGAGCTCACAATTGCCCCCTCTCTAGGTTAAGCAGGATGTCGAGGTGAGGTCCAAACTGAGCAAAGAGCACAATTGCTCACTTTGCAGTGGTAGTCGTCGTAAGAGGCATTGCCTACTAGGCCTTGCTAAGGTCTTCGTTCTGTTAGGGAAGTCGCCACACTTAGACGCCTGTAAAGGAAACTTTATTCAGCGAAGTTCCCAGTGTCTTGCGACGGTCTCCCTTCGCAGGGCCAATACAGCAGGGACTTAGGTTTGCTGCTAACTAGGCTAGGTGACCCTGCATACAGAAGCAGGCGTTTCCCTTTGGAAGCTTGGATCCCGGTTTCTCAGGGGCTGCTTGCAAGACCCTGCTATTGCCCAGCATCTCTCCTCTGCCCCTACGCCCGGGTAGGAAGCGAGTATTTTAGCCTGAGAAGCAGGGCTCTTGCAACTCTGGAGGAGAGCTAATCCTGCAGCCCACGTTCGTCCTGGGAAACCGCAAGGCGACCCTTGGCCTCAGTGTAGTGGCGAAATGGCCGCCGGACAGGTCTTGCCTGCCGCGGTTTCCGTGAGTTCTCCACCGTCTTCGGGCTTAAATGGAGAGCGAGGAGAGCTGTCGGCTCTCACAGAACTCTGGCCTCCGCACTGTTTGCCATGGAGCCGAACGCAAGACCGCACGTCTCCTCCCGGCCTGCTGAGAAACAGGCCGCCGTGCAGGCCCTTCGTAACACTTCTTGGCATGTAGACTCCAAGGCGACACGCTGTCCTCTTCCTTGGAAACCTACGTTTCCCCAGCATGCCAACGCTCACGAAGGCAGTCCGAGCCCATCTCATGTGCTGGGCCACTTGCATTCAGTGAGGAAAAGCCACCTGCATTGAGGTGAACACTCTGCTCAGCGTTCTTTCCGGGAGCTCACACTTGCCGCCTCTCTAGGTTAAGCAGGAAGTCGTAGTGAGGACCAACCTGAGCAAAGAGCACAATTCCTCACGTTACACTGGTAGTCGTCGTAAGAGGAATTGCCAACTATGCCTGGCTGAGGCCTTCCCTGTGTTAAGGAACCAGCCACACTTAGAGGCCTTGAAAGAACAATTTATTCAGCAAAGTTCCCATTGTTTGGCGATGGTCAACCTTTGCAGCGCCAGTACTGCAGGGACTTAGGTTTGCTGCTAACAGGGCTAGGTGACCCTGCATACATACAGAAGCAGGCGTTTCCCTTTGGAAGCTTGGATCCCGGTTTCTCAGGGGCTGCTTGCAAGACCCTGCTATTGCCCAGCATCTCTCCTCTGACCCTACGCCCGGGTAGGAAGCGAGTATTTTAGCCTGAGAAGCAGGGCTCTTGCAACTCTGGCGGAGAGCTAATCCTGCAGCCCACGTTCGTCCTGGGAAACCGCAAGGCGACCCTTGGCCTCAGTGTAGTGGCGAAATGGCCGCCAGACAGGTCTTGCCTGCCGCGGTTTCCGTGAGTTCTCCACCGTCTTCGGGCTTAAATGGAGAGCGAGGAGAGCTGTCGGCTCTCACAGAACTCTGGCCTCCGCACTGTTTGCCATGCAACTGCACGCAAGACCACACGTCTCCTCCCGACCTGCTGAGAAACAGGCATCCGTGTAGGCCCTTGTTAACATTTCCTGGCGTGCAGAGTCCAAGGCGACACGCTGTCCTCTGCCTTGGAAACCTACGTTGCCACAGCTTGCCAAACGCTACCGAAGGCAGTCCTAACCAGTCTCGTGTGCTGCGCAACTTTGATTCGGTTACAAAAAGCCATCTGCATTGAGGTGAACACTCTGCTCAGCGTTCTTTCCGGGAGCTCACAATTGCCCCCTCTCTAGGTTAAGCAGGATGTCGAGGTGAGGTCCAAACTGAGCAAAGAGCACAATTGCTCACTTTGCAGTGGTAGTCGTCGTAAGAGGCATTGCCTACTAGGCCTTGCTAAGGTCTTCGTTCTGTTAGGGAAGTCGCCACACTTAGACGCCTGTAAAGGAAACTTTATTCAGCGAAGTTCCCAGTGTCTTGCGACGGTCTCCCTTCGCAGGGCCAATACAGCAGGGACTTAGGTTTGCTGCTAACTAGGCTAGGTGACCCTGCATACAGAAGCAGGCATTTCCCTTTGGAAGCTTGGATCCCGGTTTCTCAGGGGCTGCTTGCAAGACCCTGCTATTGCCCAGCATCTCTCCTCTGCCCCTACGCCCGGGTAGGAAGCGAGTATTTTAGCCTGAGAAGCAGGGCTCTTGCAACTCTGGCGGAGAGCTAATCCTGCAGCCCACGTTCGTCCTGGGAAACCGCAAGGCGACCCTTGGCCTCAGTGTAGTGGCGAAATGGCCGCCGGACAGGTCTTGCCTGCCGCGGTTTCCGTGAGTTCTCCACCGTCTTCGGGCTTAAATGGAGAGCGAGGAGAGCTGTCGGCTCTCACAGAACTCTGGCCTCCGCACTGTTTGCCATGCAGCCGAACGCAAGACCGCACGTCTCCTCCCGGCCTGCTGAGAAACAGGCCGCCGTGCAGGCCCTTCGTAACACTTCTTGGCATGTAGACTCCAAGGCGACACGCTGTCCTCTTCCTTGGAAACCTACGTTGCCCCAGCATGCCAACGCTCACGAAGGCAGTCCGAGCCCGTCTCATGTGCTGGGCCACTTGCATTCAGTGAGGAAAAGCCACCTGCATTGAGGTGAACACTCTGCTCAGCGTTCTTTCCGGGAGCTCACACTTGCCGCCTCTCTAGGTTAAGCAGGAAGTCGTAGTGAGGACCAACCTGAGCAAAGAGCACAATTCCTCACGTTACACTGGTAGTCGTCGTAAGAGGAATTGCCAACTACGCCTGGCTGAGGCCTTCCCTGTGTTAAGGAACCAGCCACACTTAGAGGCCTTGAAAGAACAATTTATTCAGCGAAGTTCCCATTGTTTGGCGATGGTCAACCTTTGCAGCGCCAGTACTGCAGGGACTTAGGTTTGCTGCTAACAGGGCTAGGTGACCCTGCATACATACAGAAGCAGGCGTTTCCCTTTGGAAGCTTGGATCCCGGTTTCTCAGGGGCTGCTTGCAAGACCCTGCTATTGCCCAGCATCTCTCCTCTGCCCCTACGCCCGGGTAGGAAGCGAGTATTTTAGCCTGAGAAGCAGGGCTCTTGCAACTCTGGAGGAGAGCTAATCCTGCAGCCCACGTTCGTCCTGGGAAACCGCAAGGCGACCCTTGGCCTCAGTGTAGTGGCGAAATGGCCGCCGGACAGGTCTTGCCTGCCGCGGTTTCCGTGAGTTCTCCACCGTCTTCGGGCTTAAATGGAGAGCGAGGAGAGCTGTCGGCTCTCACAGAACTCTGGCCTCCGCACTGTTTGCCATGCAACTGCACGCAAGACCACACGTCTCCTCCCGACCTGCTGAGAAACAGGCATCCGTGTAGGCCCTTGTTAACATTTCCTGGCGTGCAGAGTCCAAGGCGACACGCTGTCCTCTGCCTTGGAAACCTACGTTGCCACAGCTTGCCAAATGCTACCGAAGGCAGTCCTAACCAGTCTCGTGTGCTGCGCAGCTTTGATTCGGTTACGAAAAGCCACCTGCATTGAGGTGAACACTCTGCTCAGCGTTCTTTCCGGGAGCTCACAATTGCCCCCTCTCTAGGTTAAGCAGGATGTCGAGGTGAGGTCCAAACTGAGCAAAGAGCACAATTGCTCACTTTGCAGTGGTAGTCGTCGTAAGAGGCATTGCCTACTAGGCCTTGCTAAGGTCTTCGTTCTGTTAGGGAAGTCGCCACACTTAGACGCCTGTAAAGGAAACTTTATTCAGCGAAGTTCCCAGTGTCTTGCGACGGTCTCCCTTCGCAGGGCCAATACAGCAGGGACTTAGGTTTGCTGCTAACTAGGCTAGGTGACCCTGCATACAGAAGCAGGCGTTTCCCTTTGGAAGCTTGGATCCCGGTTTCTCAGGGGCTGCTTGCAAGACCCTGCTATTGCCCAGCATCTCTCCTCTGCCCCTACGCCCGGGTAGGAAGCGAGTATTTTAGCCTGAGAAGCAGGGCTCTTGCAACTCTGGCGGAGAGCTAATCCTGCAGCCCACGTTCGTCCTGGGAAACCGCAAGGCGACCCTTGGCCTCAGTGTAGTGGCGAAATGGCCGCCAGACAGGTCTTGCCTGCCGCGGTTTCCGTGAGTTCTCCACCGTCTTCGGGCTTAAATGGAGAGCGAGGAGAGCTGTCGGCTCTCACAGAACTCTGGCCTCCGCACTGTTTGCCATGCAGCCGAAAGCAAGACCACACGTCTCCTCCCGGCCTGCTGAGAAACAGGCCGCCGTGCAGGCCCTTCGTAACACTTCTTGGCATGTAGACTCCAAGGCGACACGCTGTCCTCTTCCTTGGAAACCTACGTTGCCCCAGCATGCCAACGCTCACGAAGGCAGTCTGAGCCCGTCTCATGTGCTGGGCCACTTGCATTCAGTGAGGAAAAGCCACCTGCATTGAGGTGAACACTCTGCTCAGCGTTCTTTCCGGGAGCTCACACTTGCCGCCTCTCTAGGTTAAGCAGGAAGTCGTAGTGAGGACCAACCTGAGCAAAGAGCACAATTCCTCACGTTACACTGGTAGTCGTCGTAAGAGGAATTGCCAACTACGCCTGGCTGAGGCCTTCCCTGTGTTAAGGAACCAGCCACACTTAGAGGCCTTGAAAGAACAATTTATTCAGCGAAGTTCCCATTGTTTGGCGATGGTCAACCTTTGCAGCGCCAGTACTGCAGGGACTTAGGTTTGCTGCTAACAGGGCTAGGTGACCCTGCATACATACAGAAGCAGGCGTTTCCCTTTGGAAGCTTGGATCCCGGTTTCTCAGGGGCTGCTTGCAAGACCCTGCTATTGCCCAGCATCTGTCCTCTGCCCCTACGCCTGGTTAGGAAGAGAGTATTTTAGCCTGAGAAGCAGGGCTCTTGCAACTCTGGAGGAGAGCTAATCCTGCAGCCCACGTTCGTCCTGGGAAACCGCAAGGCGACCCTTGGCCTCAGTGTAGTGGCGAAATGGCCGCCGGACAGGTCTTGCCTGCCGCGGTTTCCGTGAGTTCTCCACCGTCTTCGGGCTTAAATGGAGAGCGAGGAGAGCTGTCGGCTCTCACAGAACTCTGGCCTCCGCACTGTTTGCCATGCAACTGCACGCAAGACCACACGTCTCCTCCCGACCTGCTGAGAAACAGGCATCCGTGTAGGCCCTTGTTAACATTTCCTGGCGTGCAGAGTCCAAGGCGACACGCTGTCCTCTGCCTTGGAAACCTACGTTGCCACAGCTTGCCAAACGCTACCGAAGGCAGTCCTAACCAGTCTCGTGTGCTGCGCAGCTTTGATTCGGTTACGAAAAGCCACCTGCATTGAGGTGAACACTCTGCTCAGCGTTCTTTCCGGGAGCTCACAATTGCCCCCTCTCTAGGTTAAGCAGGATGTCGAGGTGAGGTCCAAACTGAGCAAAGAGCACAATTGCTCACTTTGCAGTGGTAGTCGTCGTAAGAGGCATTGCCTACTAGGCCTTGCTAAGGTCTTCGTTCTGTTAGGAAGTCGCCACACTTAGACGCCTGTAAAGGAAACTTTATTCAGCGAAGTTCCCAGTGTCTTGCGACGGTCTCCCTTTGCAGGGCCAATACAGCAGGGACTTAGGTTTGCTGCTAACTAGGCTAGGTGACCCTGCATACAGAAGCAGGCGTTTCCCTTTGGAAGCTTGGATCCCGGTTTCTCAGGGGCTGCTTGCAAGACCCTGCTATTGCCCAGCATCTCTCCTCTGCCCCTACGCCCGGGTAGGAAGCGAGTATTTTAGCTTGAAAAGCAGGGCTCTTGCAACTCTGGCGGAGAGCTAATCCTGCAGCCCACGTTCGTCCTGGGAAACCGCAAGGCGACCCTTGGCCTCAGTGTAGTGGCGAAATGGCCGCCAGACAGGTCTTGCCTGCCGCGGTTTCCGTGAGTTCTCCACCGTCTTCGGGCTTAAATGGAGAGCGAGGAGAGCTGTCGGCTCTCACAGAACTCTGGCCTCCGCACTCTTTGCCATGCAGCCGAACGCAAGACCACACGTCTCCTCCCGGCCTGCTGAGAAACAGGCCGCCGTGCAGGCCCTTCGTAACACTTCTTGGCATGTAGACTCCAAGGCGACACGCTGTCCTCTTCCTTGGAAACCTACGTTGCCCCAGCATGCCAACGCTCACGAAGGCAGTCCGAGCCCGTCTCATGTGCTGGGCCACTTGCATTCAGTGAGGAAAAGCCACCTGCATTGAGGTGAACACTCTGCTCAGCGTTCTTTCCGGGAGCTCACACTTGCCGCCTCTCTAGGTTAAGCAGGAAGTCGTAGTGAGGACCAACCTGAGCAAAGAGCACAATTCCTCACGTTACACTGGTAGTCGTCGTAAGAGGAATTGCCAACTACGCCTGGCTGAGGCCTTCCCTGTGTTAAGGAACCAGCCACACTTAGAGGCCTTGAAAGAACAATTTATTCAGCGAAGTTCCCATTGTTTGGCGATGGTCAACCTTTGCAGCGCCAGTACTGCAGGGACTTAGGTTTGCTGCTAACAGGGCTAGGTGACCCTGCATACAGAAGCAGGCGTTTCCCTTTGGAAGCTTGGATCCCGGTTTCTCAGGGGCTGCTTGCAAGACCCTGCTATTGCCCAGCATCTCTCCTCTGCCCCTACGCCCGGGTAGGAAGCGAGTATTTTAGCCTGAGAAGCAGGGCTCTTGCAACTCTGGAGGAGAGCTAATCCTGCAGCCCACGTTCGTCCTGGGAAACCGCAAGGCGACCCTTAGCCTCAGTGTAGTGGCGAAATGGCCGCCGGACAGGTCTTGCCTGCCGCGGTTTCCGTGAGTTCTCCACCATCTTCGGGCTTAAATGGAGAGCGAGGAGAGCTGTCGGCTCTCACAGAACTCTGGCCTCCGCACTGTTTGCCATGCAACTGCACGCAAGACCACACGTCTCCTCCCGACCTGCTGAGAAACAGGCATCCGTGTAGGCCCTTGTTAACATTTCCTGGCGTGCAGAGTCCAAGGCGACACGCTGTCCTCTGCCTTGGAAACCTACGTTGCCACAGCTTGCCAAACGCTACCGAAGGCAGTCCTAACCAGTCTCGTGTGCTGCGCAACTTTGATTCGGTTACAAAAAGCCACCTGCATTGAGGTGAACACTCTGCTCAGCGTTCTTTCCGGGAGCTCACAATTGCCCCCTCTCTAGGTTAAGCAGGATGTCGAGGTGAGGTCCAAACTGAGCAAAGAGCACAATTGCTCACTTTGCAGTGGTAGTCGTCGTAAGAGGCATTGCCTACTAGGCCTTGCTAAGGTCTTCGTTCTGTTAGGGAAGTCGCCACACTTAGACGCCTGTAAAGGAAACTTTATTCAGCGAAGTTCCCAGTGTCTTGCGACGGTCTCCCTTCGCAGGGCCAATACAGCAGGGACTTAGGTTTGCTGCTAACTAGGCTAGGTGACCCTGCATACAGAAGCAGGCGTTTCCCTTTGGAAGCTTGGATCCCGGTTTCTCAGGGGCTGCTTGCAAGACCCTGCTATTGCCCAGCATCTATCCTCTGCCCCTACGCCCGGGTAGGAAGCGAGTATTTTAGCCTGAGAAGCAGGGCTCTTGCAACTCTGGCGGAGAGCTAATCCTGCAGCCCACGTTCGTCCTGGGAAACCGCAAGGCGACCCTTGGCCTCAGTGTAGTGGCGAAATGGCCGCCGGACAGGTCTTGCCTGCCGCGGTTTCCGTGAGTTCTCCACCGTCTTCGGGCTTAAATGGAGAGCGAGGAGAGCTGTCGGCTCTCACAGAACTCTGGCCTCCGCACTGTTTGCCATGCAGCCGAACGCAAGACCGCACGTCTCCTCCCGGCCTGCTGAGAAACAGGCCACCGTGCAGGCCCTTCGTAACACTTCTTGGCATGTAGACTCCAAGGCGACACGCTGTCCTCTTCCTTGGAAACCTACGTTGCCCCAGCATGCCAACGCTCACGAAGGCAGTCCGAGCCCGTCTCATGTGCTGGGCCACTTGCATTCAGTGAGGAAAAGCCACCTGCATTGAGGTGAACACTCTGCTCAGCGTTCTTTCCGGGAGCTCACACTTGCCGCCTCTCTAGGTTAAGCAGGAAGTCGTAGTGAGGACCAACCTGAGCAAAGAGCACAATTCCTCACGTTACACTGGTAGTCGTCGTAAGAGGAATTGCCAACTATGCCTGGCTGAGGCCTTCCCTGTGTTAAGGAACCAGCCACACTTAGAGGCCTTGAAAGAACAATTTATTCAGCGAAGTTCCCATTGTTTGGCGATGGTCAACCTTTGCAGCGCCAGTACTGCAGGGACTTAGGTTTGCTGCTAACAGGGCTAGGTGACCCTGCATACATACAGAAGCAGGCGTTTCCCTTTGGAAGCTTGGATCCCGGTTTCTCAGGGGCTGCTTGCAAGACCCTGCTATTGCCCAGCATCTCTCCTCTGCCCCTACGCCCGGGTAGGAAACGAGTATTTTAGCCTGAGAAGCAGGGCTCTTGCAACTCTGGAGGAGAGCTAATCCTGCAGCCCACGTTCGTCCTGGGAAACCGCAAGGCGACCCTTGGCCTCAGTGTAGTGGCGAAATGGCCGCCGGACAGGTCTTGCCTGCCGCGGTTTCCGTGAGTTCTCCACCGTCTTCGGGCTTAAATGGAGAGCGAGGAGAGCTGTCGGCTCTCACAGAACTCTGGCCTCCGCACTGTTTGCCATGCAACTGCACGCAAGACCACACGTCTCCTCCCGACCTGCTGAGAAACAGGCATCCGTGTAGGCCCTTGTTAACATTTCCTGGCGTGCAGAGTCCAAGGCGACACGCTGTCCTCTGCCTTGGAAACCTACGTTGCCACAGCTTGCCAAATGCTACCGAAGGCAGTCCTAACCAGTCTCGTGCGCTGCGCAGCTTTGATTCGGTTACGAAAAGCCACCTGCATTGAGGTGAACACTCTGCTCAGCGTTCTTTCCGGGAGCTCACAATTGCCCCCTCTCTAGGTTAAGCAGGATGTCGAGGTGAGGTCCAAACTGAGCAAAGAGCACAATTGCTCACTTTGCAGTGGTAGTCGTCGTAAGAGACATTGCCTACTAGGCCTTGCTAAGGTCTTCGTTCTGTTAGGGAAGTCGCCACACTTAGACGCCTGTAAAGGAAACTTTATTCAGCGAAGTTCCCAGTGTCTTGCGACGGTCTCCCTTCGCAGGGCCAATACAGCAGGGACTTAGGTTTGCTGCTAAATAGGCTAGGTGACCCTGCATACAGAAGCAGGCGTTTCCCTTTGGAAGCTTGGATCCCGGTTTCTCAGGGGCTGCTTGCAAGACCCTGCTATTGCCCAGCATCTCTCCTCTATCCCTACGCCCGGGTAGGAAGCGAGTATTTTAGCCTGAGAAGCAGGGCTCTTGCAACTCTGGTGGAGAGCTAATCCTGCAGCCCACGTTCGTCCTGGGAAACCGCAAGGAGACCCTTGGCCTCAGTGTAGTGGCGAAATGGCCGCCGGACAGGTCTTGCCTGCCGCGGTTTCCGTGAGTTCTCCACCGTCTTCGGGCTTAAATGGAGAGCGAGGAGAGCTGTCGGCTCTCACAGAACTCTGGCCTCCGCACTGTTTGCCATGCAACTGCACGCAAGACCACACGTCTCCTCTCGACCTGCTGAGAAACAGGCATCCGTGTAGGCCCTTGTTAACATTTCCTGGCGTGCAGAGTCCAAGGCGACACGCTGTCCTCTGCCTTGGAAACCTACGTTGCCACAGCTTGCCAAACGCTACCGAAGGCAGTCCTAACCAGTCTCGTGCGCTGCGCAACTTTGATTCGGTTACAAAAAGCCACCTGCATTGAGGTGAACACTCTGCTCAGCGTTCTTTCCGGGAGCTCACAATTGCCCCCTCTCTAGGTTAAGCAGGATGTCGAGGTGAGGTCCAAACTGAGCAAAGAGCACAATTGCTCACTTTGCAGTGGTAGTCGTCGTAAGAGGCATTGCCTACTAGGCCTTGCTAAGGTCTTCGTTCTGTTAGGGAAGTCGCCACACTTAGACGCCTGTAAAGGAAACTTTATTCAGCGAAGTTCCCAGTGTCTTGCGACGGTCTCCCTTCGCAGGGCCAATACAGCAGGGACTTAGGTTTGCTGCTAACTAGGCTAGGTGACCCTGCATACAGAAGCAGGCGTTTCCCTTTGGAAGCTTGGATCCCGGTTTCTCAGGGGCTGCTTGCAAGACCCTGCTATTGCCCAGCATCTATCCTCTGCCCCTACGCCCGGGTAGGAAGCGAGTATTTTAGCCTGAGAAGCAGGGCTCTTGCAACTCTGGCGGAGAGCTAATCCTGCAGCCCACGTTCGTCCTGGGAAACCGCAAGGCGACCCTTGGCCTCAGTGTAGTGGCGAAATGGCCGCCGGACAGGTCTTGCCTGCCGCGGTTTCCGTGAGTTCTCCACCGTCTTCGGGCTTAAATGGAGAGCGAGGAGAGCTGTCGGCTCTCACAGAACTCTGGCCTCCGCACTGTTTGCCATGCAGCCGAACGCAAGACCGCACGTCTCCTCCCGGCCTGCTGAGAAACAGGCCGCCGTGCAGGCCCTTCGTAACACTTCTTGGCATGTAGACTCCAAGGCGACACGCTGTCCTCTTCCTTGGAAACCTACGTTGCCCCAGCATGCCAACGCTCACGAAGGCAGTCCGAGCCCGTCTCATGTGCTGGGCCACTTGCATTCAGTGAGGAAAAGCCACCTGCATTGAGGTGAACACTCTGCTCAGCGTTCTTTCCGGGAGCTCACACTTGCCGCCTCTCTAGGTTAAGCAGGAAGTCGTAGTGAGGACCAACCTGAGCAAAGAGCACAATTCCTCACGTTACACTGGTAGTCGTCGTAAGAGGAATTGCCAACTATGCCTGGCTGAGGCCTTCCCTTTGTTAAGGAACCAGCCACACTTAGAGGCCTTGAAAGAACAATTTATTCAGCGAAGTTCCCATTGTTTGGCGATGGTCAACCTTTGCAGCGCCAGTACTGCAGGGACTTAGGTTTGCTGCTAACAGGGCTAGGTGACCCTGCATACATACAGAAGCAGGCGTTTCCCTTTGGAAGCTTGGATCCCGGTTTCTCAGGGGCTGCTTGCAAGACCCTGCTATTGCCCAGCATCTCTCCTCTGCCCCTACGCCCGGGTAGGAAACGAGTATTTTAGCCTGAGAAGCAGGGCTCTTGCAACTCTGGAGGAGAGCTAATCCTGCAGCCCACGTTCGTCCTGGGAAACCGCAAGGCGACCCTTGGCCTCAGTGTAGTGGCGAAATGGCCGCCGGACAGGTCTTGCCTGCCGCGGTTTCCGTGAGTTCTCCACCGTCTTCGGGCTTAAATGGAGAGCGAGGAGAGCTGTCGGCTCTCACAGAACTCTGGCCTCCGCACTGTTTGCCATGCAACTGCACGCAAGACCACACGTCTCCTCCCGACCTGCTGAGAAACAGGCATCCGTGTAGGCCCTTGTTAACATTTCCTGGCGTGCAGAGTCCAAGGCGACACGCTGTCCTCTGCCTTGGAAACCTACGTTGCCACAGCTTGCCAAATGCTACCGAAGGCAGTCCTAACCAGTCTCGTGCGCTGCGCAGCTTTGATTCGGTTACGAAAAGCCACCTGCATTGAGGTGAACACTCTGCTCAGCGTTCTTTCCGGGAGCTCACAATTGCCCCCTCTCTAGGTTAAGCAGGATGTCGAGGTGAGGTCCAAACTGAGCAAAGAGCACAATTGCTCACTTTGCAGTGGTAGTCGTCGTAAGAGACATTGCCTACTAGGCCTTGCTAAGGTCTTCGTTCTGTTAGGGAAGTCGCCACACTTAGACGCCTGTAAAGGAAACTTTATTCAGCGAAGTTCCCAGTGTCTTGCGACGGTCTCCCTTCGCAGGGCCAATACAGCAGGGACTTAGGTTTGCTGCTAAATAGGCTAGGTGACCCTGCATACAGAAGCAGGCGTTTCCCTTTGGAAGCTTGGATCCCGGTTTCTCAGGGGCTGCTTGCAAGACCCTGCTATTGCCCAGCATCTCTCCTCTATCACTACGCCCGGGTAGGAAGCGAGTATTTTAGCCTGAGAAGCAGGGCTCTTGCAACTCTGGTGGAGAGCTAATCCTGCAGCCCACGTTCGTCCTGGGAAACCGCAAGGAGACCCTTGGCCTCAGTGTAGTGGCGAAATGGCCGCCGGACAGGTCTTGCCTGCCGCGGTTTCCGTGAGTTCTCCACCGTCTTCGGGCTTAAATGGAGAGCGAGGAGAGCTGTCGGCTCTCACAGAACTCTGGCCTCCGCACTGTTTGCCATGCAACTGCACGCAAGACCACACGTCTCCTCTCGACCTGCTGAGAAACAGGCATCCGTGTAGGCCCTTGTTAACATTTCCTGGCGTGCAGAGTCCAAGGCGACACGCTGTCCTCTGCCTTGGAAACCTACGTTGCCACAGCTTGCCAAACGCTACCGAAGGCAGTCCTAACCAGTCTCGTGCGCTGCGCAACTTTGATTCGGTTACAAAAAGCCACCTGCATTGAGGTGAACACTCTGCTCAGCGTTCTTTCCGGGAGCTCACAATTGCCCCCTCTCTAGGTTAAGCAGGATGTCGAGGTGAGGTCCAAACTGAGCAAAGAGCACAATTGCTCACTTTGCAGTGGTAGTCGTCGTAAGAGGCATTGCCTACTAGGCCTTGCTAAGGTCTTCGTTCTGTTAGGGAAGTCGCCACACTTAGACGCCTGTAAAGGAAACTTTATTCAGCGAAGTTCCCAGTGTCTTGCGACGGTCTCCCTTCGCAGGGCCAATACAGCAGGGACTTAGGTTTGCTGCTAACTAGGCTAGGTGACCCTGCATACAGAAGCAGGCGTTTCCCTTTGGAAGCTTGGATCCCGGTTTCTCAGGGGCTGCTTGCAAGACCCTGCTATTGCCCAGCATCTATCCTCTGCCCCTACGCCCGGGTAGGAAGCGAGTATTTTAGCCTGAGAAGCAGGGCTCTTGCAACTCTGGCGGAGAGCTAATCCTGCAGCCCACGTTCGTCCTGGGAAACCGCAAGGCGACCCTTGGCCTCAGTGTAGTGGCGAAATGGCCGCCGGACAGGTCTTGCCTGCCGCGGTTTCCGTGAGTTCTCCACCGTCTTCGGGCTTAAATGGAGAGCGAGGAGAGCTGTCGGCTCTCACAGAACTCTGGCCTCCGCACTGTTTGCCATGCAGCCGAACGCAAGACCGCACGTCTCCTCCCGGCCTGCTGAGAAACAGGCCGCCGTGCAGGCCCTTCGTAACACTTCTTGGCATGTAGACTCCAAGGCGACACGCTGTCCTCTTCCTTGGAAACCTACGTTGCCCCAGCATGCCAACGCTCACGAAGGCAGTCCGAGCCCGTCTCATGTGCTGGGCCACTTGCATTCAGTGAGGAAAAGCCACCTGCATTGAGGTGAACACTCTGCTCAGCGTTCTTTCCGGGAGCTCACACTTGCCGCCTCTCTAGGTTAAGCAGGAAGTCGTAGTGAGGACCAACCTGAGCAAAGAGCACAATTCCTCACGTTACACTGGTAGTCGTCGTAAGAGGAATTGCCAACTATGCCTGGCTGAGGCCTTCCCTTTGTTAAGGAACCAGCCACACTTAGAGGCCTTGAAAGAACAATTTATTCAGCGAAGTTCCCATTGTTTGGCGATGGTCAACCTTTGCAGCGCCAGTACTGCAGGGACTTAGGTTTGCTGCTAACAGGGCTAGGTGACCCTGCATACATACAGAAGCAGGCGTTTCCCTTTGGAAGCTTGGATCCCGGTTTCTCAGGGGCTGCTTGCAAGACCCTGCTATTGCCCAGCATCTCTCCTCTGCCCCTACGCCCGGGTAGGAAACGAGTATTTTAGCCTGAGAAGCAGGGCTCTTGCAACTCTGGAGGAGAGCTAATCCTGCAGCCCACGTTCGTCCTGGGAAACCGCAAGGCGACCCTTGGCCTCAGTGTAGTGGCGAAATGGCCGCCGGACAGGTCTTGCCTGCCGCGGTTTCCGTGAGTTCTCCACCGTCTTCGGGCTTAAATGGAGAGCGAGGAGAGCTGTCGGCTCTCACAGAACTCTGGCCTCCGCACTGTTTGCCATGCAACTGCACGCAAGACCACACGTCTCCTCCCGACCTGCTGAGAAACAGGCATCCGTGTAGGCCCTTGTTAACATTTCCTGGCGTGCAGAGTCCAAGGCGACACGCTGTCCTCTGCCTTGGAAACCTACGTTGCCACAGCTTGCCAAATGCTACCGAAGGCAGTCCTAACCAGTCTCGTGCGCTGCGCAGCTTTGATTCGGTTACGAAAAGCCACCTGCATTGAGGTGAACACTCTGCTCAGCGTTCTTTCCGGGAGCTCACAATTGCCCCCTCTCTAGGTTAAGCAGGATGTCGAGGTGAGGTCCAAACTGAGCAAAGAGCACAATTGCTCACTTTGCAGTGGTAGTCGTCGTAAGAGACATTGCCTACTAGGCCTTGCTAAGGTCTTCGTTCTGTTAGGGAAGTCGCCACACTTAGACGCCTGTAAAGGAAACTTTATTCAGCGAAGTTCCCAGTGTCTTGCGACGGTCTCCCTTCGCAGGGCCAATACAGCAGGGACTTAGGTTTGCTGCTAAATAGGCTAGGTGACCCTGCATACAGAAGCAGGCGTTTCCCTTTGGAAGCTTGGATCCCGGTTTCTCAGGGGCTGCTTGCAAGACCCTGCTATTGCCCAGCATCTCTCCTCTATCACTACGCCCGGGTAGGAAGCGAGTATTTTAGCCTGAGAAGCAGGGCTCTTGCAACTCTGGTGGAGAGCTAATCCTGCAGCCCACGTTCGTCCTGGGAAACCGCAAGGAGACCCTTGGCCTCAGTGTAGTGGCGAAATGGCCGCCGGACAGGTCTTGCCTGCCGCGGTTTCCGTGAGTTCTCCACCGTCTTCGGGCTTAAATGGAGAGCGAGGAGAGCTGTCGGCTCTCACAGAACTCTGGCCTCCGCACTGTTTGCCATGCAACTGCACGCAAGACCACACGTCTCCTCTCGACCTGCTGAGAAACAGGCATCCGTGTAGGCCCTTGTTAACATTTCCTGGCGTGCAGAGTCCAAGGCGACACGCTGTCCTCTGCCTTGGAAACCTACGTTGCCACAGCTTGCCAAACGCTACCGAAGGCAGTCCTAACCAGTCTCGTGTGCTGCGCAGCTTTGATTCGGTTACGAAAAGCCACCTGCATTGAGGTGAACACTCTGCTCAGCGTTCTTTCCGGGAGCTCACAATTGCCCCCTCTCTAGGTTAAGCAGGATGTCGAGGTGAGGTCCAAACTGAGCAAAGAGCACAATTGCTCACTTTGCAGTGGTAGTCGTCGTAAGAGGCATTGCCTACTAGGCCTTGCTAAGGTCTTCGTTCTGTTAGGGAAGTCGCCACACTTAGACGCCTGTAAAGGAAACTTTATTCAGCGAAGTTCCCAGTGTCTTGCGACGGTCTCCCTTCGCAGGGCCAATACAGCAGGGACTTAGGTTTGCTGCTAACTAGGCTAGGTGACCCTGCATACAGAAGCAGGCGTTTCCCTTTGGAAGCTTGGATCCCGGTTTCTCAGGGGCTGCTTGCAAGACCCTGCTATTGCCCAGCATCTCTCCTCTGCCCCTACGCCCGTGTAGGAAGCGAGTATTTTAGCCTGAGAAGCAGGGCTCTTGCAACTCTGGCGGAGAGCTAATCCTGCAGCCCACGTTCATCCTGGGAAACCGCAAGGCGACCCTTGGCCTCAGTGTAGTGGCGAAATGGCCGCCGGACAGGTCTTGCCTGCCGCGGTTTCCGTGAGTTCTCCACCGTCTTCGGGCTTAAATGGAGAGCGAGGAGAGCTGTCGGCTCTCACAGAACTCTGGCCTCCGCACTGTTTGCCATGCAGCCGAACGCAAGACCACACGTCTCCTCCCGGCCTGCTGAGAAACAGGCCGCCGTGCAGGCCCTTCGTAACACTTCTTGGCATGTAGACTCCAAGGCGACACGCTGTCCTCTTCCTTGGAAACCTACGTTGCCCCAGCATGCCAACGCTCACGAAGGCAGTCCGAGCCCGTCTCATGTGCTGGGCCACTTGCATTCAGTGAGGAAAAGCCACCTGCATTGAGGTGAACACTCTGCTCAGCGTTCTTTCCGGGAGCTCACACTTGCCGCCTCTCTAGGTTAAGCAGGAAGTCGTAGTGAGGACCAACCTGAGCAAAGAGCACAATTCCTCACGTTACACTGGTAGTCGTCGTAAGAGGAATTGCCAACTACGCCTGGCTCAGGCCTTCCCTGTGTTAAGGAACCAGCCACACTTAGAGGCCTTGAAAGAACAATTTATTCAGCGAAGTTCCCATTGTTTGGTGATGGTCAACCTTTGCAGCGCCAGTACTGCAGGGACTTAGGTTTGCTGCTAACAGGGCTAGGTGACCCTGCATACAGAAGCAGGCGTTTCCCTTTGGAAGCTTGGATCCCGGTTTCTCAGGGGCTGCTTGCAAGACCCTGCTATTGCCCAGCATCTCTCCTCTGCCCCTACGCCCGGGTAGGAAGCGAGTATTTTAGCCTGAGAAGCAGGGCTCTTGCAACTCTGGAGGAGAGCTAATCCTGCAGCCCACGTTCGTCCTGGGAAACCACAAGGCGACCCTTGGCCTCAGTGTAGTGGCGAAATGGCCGCCGGACAGGTCTTGCCTGCCGCGGTTTCCGTGAGTTCTCCACCGTCTTCAGGCTTAAATGGAGAGCGAGGAGAGCTGTCGGCTCTCACAAAACTCTGGCCTCCGCACTGTTTGCCATGCAACTGCACGCAAGACCACACGTCTCCTCCCGACCTGCTGAGAAACAGGCATCCGTGTAGGCCCTTGTTAACATTTCCTGGCGTGCAGAGTCCAAGGCGACACGCTGTCCTCTGCCTTGGAAACCTACGTTGCCACAGCTTGCCAAACGCTACCGAAGGCAGTCCTAACCAGTCTCGTGTGCTGCGCAGCTTTGATTCGGTTACGAAAAGCCACCTGAATTGAGGTGAACACTCTGCTCAGCGTTCTTTCCGGGAGCTCACAATTGCCCCCTCTCTAGGTTAAGCAGGATGTCGAGGTGAGGTCCAAACTGAGCAAAGAGCACAATTGCTCACTTTGCAGTGGTAGTCGTCGTAAGAGACATTGCCTACTAGGCCTTGCTAAGGTCTTCGTTCTGTTAGGGAAGTCGCCACACTTAGACGCCTGTAAAGGAAACTTTATTCAGCGAAGTTCCCAGTGTCTTGCGACGGTCTCCCTTCGCAGGGCCAATACCGCAGGGACTTAGGTTTGCTGCTAACTAGGCTAGGTGACCCTGCATACAGAAGCAGGCTTTTCCCTTTGGAAGCTTGGATCCCGGTTTCTCAGGGGCTGCTTGCAAGACCCTGCTATTGCCCAGCATCTCTCCTCTGCCCCTACGCCCGGGTAGGAAGCGAGTATTTTAGCCTGAAAAGCAGGGCTCTTGCAACTCTGGCGGAGAGCTAATCCTGCAGCCCACGTTCGTCCTGGGAAACCGCAAGGCGACCCTTGGCCTCAGTGTAGTGGCGAAATGGCCGCCGGACAGGTCTTGCCTGCCGCGGTTTCCGTGAGTTCTCCACCGTCTTCGGGCTTAAATGGAGAGCGAGGAGAGCTGTCGGCTCTCACAGAACTCTGGCCTCCGCACTGTTTGCCATGCAGCCGAACGCAAGACCACACGTCTCCTCCCGGCCTGCTGAGAAACAGGCCGCCGTGCAGGCCCTTCGTAACACTTCTTGGCATGTAGACTCCAAGGCGACACGCTGTCCTCTTCCTTGGAAACCTACGTTGCCCCAGCATGCCAACGCTCAAGAAGGCAGTCCGAGCCCATCTCATGTGCTGGGCCACTTGCATTCAGTGAGGAAAAGCCACCTGCATTGAGGTGAACACTCTGCTCAGCGTTCTTTCCGGGAGCTCACACTTGCCGCCTCTCTAGGTTAAGCAGGAAGTCGTAGTGAGGACCAACCTGAGCAAAGAGCACAATTCCTCACGTTACACTGGTAGTCGTCGTAAGAGGAATTGCCAACTACGCCTGGCTGAGGCCTTCCCTGTGTTAAGGAACCAGCCACACTTAGAGGCCTTGAAAGAACAATTTATTCAGCGAAGTTCCCATTGTTTGGCGATGGTCAACCTTTGCAGCGCCAGTACTGCAGGGACTTAGGTTTGCTGCTAACAGGGCTAGGTGACCCTGCATACATACAGAAGCAGGCGTTTCCCTTTGGAAGCTTGGATCCCGGTTTCTCAGGGGCTGCTTGCAAGACCCTGCTATTGCCCAGCATCTCTCCTCTGCCCCTACGCCCGGGTAGGAAGCGAGTATTTTAGCCTGAGAAGCAGGGCTCTTGCAACTCTGGAGGAGAGCTAATCCTGCAGCCCACGTTCGTCCTGGGAAACCACAAGGCGACCCTTGGCCTCAGTGTAGTGGCGAAATGGCCGCCGGACAGGTCTTTCCTGCCGCGGTTTCCGTGAGTTCTCCACCGTCTTCGGGCTTAAATGGAGAGCGAGGAGAGCTGTCGGCTCTCACAGAACTCTGGCCTCCGCACTGTTTGCCATGCAACTGCACGCAAGACCACACGTCTCCTCCCGACCTGCTGAGAAACAGGCATCCGTGTAGGCCCTTGTTAACATTTCCTGGCGTGCAGAGTCCAAGGCGACACGCTGTCCTCTGCCTTGGAAACCTACGTTGCCACAGCTTGCCAAACGCTACCGAAGGCAGTCCTAACCAGTCTCGTGTGCTGCGCAGCTTTGATTCGGTTACGAAAAGCCACCTGCATTGAGGTGAACACTCTGCTCAGCGTTCTTTCCGGGAGCTCACAATTGCCCCCTCTCTAGGTTAAGCAGGATGTCGAGGTGAGGTCCAAACTGAGCAAAGAGCACAATTGCTCACTTTGCAGTGGTAGTCGTCGTAAGAGGCATTGCCTACTAGGCCTTGCTAAGGTCTTCGTTCTGTTAGGGAAGTCGCCACACTTAGACGCCTGTAAAGGAAACTTTATTCAGCGAGGTTCCCAGTGTCTTGCGATGGTCTCCCTTCGCAGGGCCAATACAGCAGGGACTTAGGTTTGCTGCTAACTAGGCTAGGTGACCCTGCATACAGAAGCAGGCTTTTCCCTTTGGAAGCTTGGATCCCGGTTTCTCAGGGGCTGCTTACAAGACCCTGCTATTGCCCAGCATCTCTCCTCTGCCCCTACGCCCGGGTAGGAAGCGAGTATTTTAGCCTGAGAAGCAGGGCTCTTGCAACTCTGGCGGAGAGCTAATCCTGCAGCCCACGTTCGTCCTGGGAAACCGCAAGGCGACCCTTGGCCTCAGTGTAGTGACGAAATGGCCGCCGGACAGGTCTTGCCTGCCGCGGTTTCCGTGAGTTCTCCACCGTCTTCGGGCTTAAATGGAGAGCGAGGAGAGCTGTCGGCTCTCACAGAACTCTGGCCTCCGCACTGTTTGCCATGCAGCCGAACGCAAGACCACACGTCTCCTCCCGGCCTGCTGAGAAACAGGCCGCCGTGCAGGCCCTTCGTAACACTTCTTGGCATGTAGACTCCAAGGCGACACGCTGTCCTCTTCCTTGGAAACCTACGTTGCCCCAGCATGCCAACGCTCACGAAGGCAGTCCGAGCCCGTCTCATGTGCTGGGCCACTTGCATTCAGTGAGGAAAAGCCACCTGCATTGAGGTGAACACTCTGCTCAGCGTTCTTTCCGGGAGCTCACACTTGCCGCCTCTCTAGGTTAAGCAGGAAGTCGTAGTGAGGACCAACCTGAGCAAAGAGCACAATTCCTCACGTTACACTGGTAGTCGTCGTAAGAGGAATTGCCAACTACGCCTGGCTGAGGCCTTCCCTGTGTTAAGGAACCAGCCACACTTAGAGGCCTTGAAAGAACAATTTATTCAGCGAAGTTCCCATTGTTTGGCGATGGTCAACCTTTGCAGCGCCAGTACTGCAGGGACTTAGGTTTGCTGCTAACAGGGCTAGGTGACCCTGCATACAGAAGCAGGCGTTTCCCTTTGGAAGCTTGGATCCCGGTTTCTCAGGGGCTGCTTGCAAGACCCTGCTATTGCCCAGCATCTCTCCTCTGCCCCTACGCCCGGGTAGGAAGCGACTATTTTAGCCTGAGAAGCAGGGCTCTTGCAACTCTGGAGGAGAGCTAATCCTGCAGCCCACGTTCGTCCTGGGAAACCGCAAGGCGACCCTTGGCCTCAGTGTAGTGGCGAAATGGCCGCCGGACAGGTCTTGCCTGCCGCGGTTTCCGTGAGTTCTCCACCGTCTTCGGGCTTAAATGGAGAGCGAGGAGAGCTGTCGGCTCTCACAGAACTCTGGCCTCCGCACTGTTTGCCATGCAGCCGAACGCAAGACCACACGTCTCCTCCCGGCCTGCTGAGAAACAGGCCGCCGTGCAGGCCCTTCGTAACACTTCTTGGCATGTAGACTCCAAGGCGACACGCTGTCCTCTTCCTTGGAAACCTACGTTGCCCCAGCATGCCAACGCTCACGAAGGCAGTCCGAGCCCGTCTCATGTGCTGGGCCACTTGCATTCAGTGAGGAAAAGCCACCTGCATTGAGGTGAACGCTCTGCTCAGCGTTCTTTCCGGGAGCTCACACTTGCCGCCTCTCTAGGTTAAGCAGGAAGTCGTAGTGAGGACCAACCTGAGCAAAGAGCACAATTCCTCACGTTACACTGGTAGTCGTCGTAAGAGGAATTGCCAACTACGCCTGGCTGAGGCCTTCCCTGTGTTAAGGAACCAGCCACACTTAGAGGCCTTGAAAGAACAATTTATTCAGCGAAGTTCCCATTGTTTGGCGATGGTCAACCTTTGCAGCGCCAGTACTGCAGGGACTTAGGTTTGCTGCTAACAGGGCTAGGTGACCCTGCATACAGAAGCAGGCGTTTCCCTTTGGAAGCTTGGATCCCGGTTTCTCAGGGGCTGCTTGCAAGACCCTGCTATTGCCCAGCATCTCTCCTCTGCCCCTACGCCCGGGTAGGAAGCGAGTATTTTAGCCTGAGAAGCAGGGCTCTTGCAACTCTGGAGGAGAGCTAATCCTGCAGCCCACGTTCGTCCTGGGAAACCGCAAGGAGACCCTTGGCCTCAGTGTAGTGGTGAAATGGCCGCCGGACAGGTCTTGCCTGCCGCGGTTTCCGTGAGTTCTCCACCGTCTTCGGGCTTAAATGGAGAGCGAGGAGAGCTGTCAGCTCTCACAGAACTCTGGCCTCCGCACTGTTTGCCATGCAACTGCACGCAAGACCACACGTCTCCTCCCGACCTGCTGAGAAACAGGCATCCGTGTAGGCCCTTGTTAACATTTCCTGGCGTGCAGAGTCCAAGGCGACACGCTGTCCTCTGCCTTGGAAACCTACGTTGCCACAGCTTGCCAAACGCTACCGAAGGCAGTCCTAACCAGTCTCGTGTGCTGCGCAGCTTTGATTCGGTTACGAAAAGCCACCTGCATTGAGGTGAACACACTGCTCAGCGTTCTTTCCGGGAGCTCACAATTGCCCCCTCTCTAGGTTAAGCAGGATGTCGAGGTGAGGTCCAAACTGAGCAAAGAGCACAATTGCTCACTTTGCAGTGGTAGTCGTCGTAAGAGGCATTGCCTACTAGGCCTTGCTAAGGTCTTCGTTCTGTTAGGGAAGTCGCCACACTTAGACGCCTGTAAAGGAAACTTTATTCAGCGAAGTTCCCAGTGTCTTGCGACGGTCTCCCTTCGCAGGGCCAATACCGCAGGGACTTAGGTTTGCTGCTAACTAGGCTAGGTGACCCTGCATACAGAAGCAGGCATTTCCCTTTGGAAGCTTGGATCCCGGTTTCTCAGGGGCTGCTTGCAAGACCCTGCTATTGCCCAGCATCTCTCCTCTGCCCCTACGCCCGGGTAGGAAGCGAGTATTTTAGCCTGAGAAGCAGGGCTCTTGCAACTCTGGCGGAGAGCTAATCCTGCAGCCCACGTTCGTCCTGGGAAACCGCAAGGCGACCCTTGGCCTCAGTGTAGTGGCGAAATGGCCGCCGGACAGGTCTTGCCTGCCGCGGTTTCCGTGAGTTCTCCACCGTCTTCGGGCTTAAATGGAGAGCGAGGAGAGCTGTCGGCTCTCACAGAACTCTGGCCTCCGCACTGTTTGCCATGCAACTGCACGCAAGACCACACGTCTCCTCCCGACCTGCTGAGAAACAGGCATCCGTGTAGGCCCTTGTTAACATTTCCTGGCGTGCAGAGTCCAAGGCGACACGCTGTCCTCTGCCTTGGAAACCTACGTTGCCACAGCTTGCCAAACGCTACCGAAGGCAGTCCTAACCAGTCTCGTGTGCTGCGCAGCTTTGATTCGGTTACGAAAAGCCACCTGCATTGAGGTGAACACTCTGCTCAGCGTTCTTTCCGGGAGCTCACAATTGCCCCCTCTCTAGGTTAAGCAGGATGTCGAGGTGAGGTCCAAACTGAGCAAAGAGCACAATTGCTCACTTTGCAGTGGTAGTCGTCGTAAGAGGCATTGCCTACTAGGCCTTGCTAAGGTCTTCGTTCTGTTAGGGAAGTCGCCACACTTAGACGCCTGTAAAGGAAACTTTATTCAGCGAAGTTCCCAGTGTCTTGCGACGGTCTCCCTTCGCAGGGCCAATACCGCAGGGACTTAGGTTTGCTGCTAACTAGGCTAGGTGACCCTGCATACAGAAGCAGGCGTTTCCCTTTGGAAGCTTGGATCCCGGTTTCTCAGGGGCTGCTTGCAAGACCCTGCTATTGCCCAGCATCTCTCCTCTGCCCCTACGCCCGGGTAGGAAGCGAGTATTTTAGCCTGAGAAGCAGGGCTCCTGCAACTCTGGCGGAGAGCTAATCCTGCAGCCCACGTTCGTCCTGGGAAACCGCAAGGCGACCCTTGGCCTCAGTGTAGTGGCGAAATGGCCGCCGGACAGGTCTTGCCTGCCGCGGTTTCCGTGAGTTCTCCACCGTCTTCGGGCTTAAATGGAGAGCGAGGAGAGCTGTCGGCTCTCACAGAACTCTGGCCTCCGCACTGTTTGCCATGCAGCCGAACGCAAGACCACACGTCTCCTCCCGGCCTGCTGAGAAACAGGCCGCCGTGCAGGCCCTTCGTAACACTTCTTGGCATGTAGACTCCAAGGCGACACGCTGTCCTCTTCCTTGGAAACCTACGTTGCCCCAGCATGCCAACGCTCACGAAGGCAGTCCGAGCCCGTCTCATGTGCTGGGCCACTTGCATTCAGTGAGGAAAAGCCACCTGCATTGAGGTGAACACTCTGCTCAGCGTTCTTTCCGGGAGCTCACACTTGCCGCCTCTCTAGGTTAAGCAGGAAGTCGTAGTGAGGACCAACCTGAGCAAAGAGCACAATTCCTCACGTTACACTGGTAGTCGTCGTAAGAGGAATTGCCAACTACGCCTGGCTGAGGCCTTCCCTGTGTTAAGGAACCAGCCACACTTAGAGGCCTTGAAAGAACAATTTATTCAGCGAAGTTCCCATTGTTTGGCGATGGTCAACCTTTGCAGCGCCAGTACTGCAGGGACTTAGGTTTGCTGCTAACAGGGCTAGGTGACCCTGCATACAGAAGCAGGCGTTTCCCTTTGGAAGCTTGGATCCCGGTTTCTCAGGGGCTGCTTGCAAGACCCTGCTATTGCCCAGCATCTCTCCTCTGCCCCTACGCCCGGGTAGGAAGCGAGTATTTTAGCCTGAGAAGCAGGGCTCTTGCAACTCTGGAGGAGAGCTAATCCTGCAGCCCACGTTCGTCCTGGGAAACCGCAAGGCGACCCTTGGCCTCAGTGTAGTGGCAAAATGGCCGCCGGACAGGTCTTGCCTGCCGCGGTTTCCGTGAGTTCTCCACCGTCTTCGGGCTTAAATGGAGAGCGAGGAGAGCTGTCGGCTCTCACAGAACTCTGGCCTCCGCACTGTTTGCCATGCAACTGCACGCAAGACCACACGTCTCCTCCCGACCTGCTGAGAAACAGGCATCCGTGTAGGCCCTTGTTAACACTTCCTGGCGTGCAGAGTCCAAGGCGACACGCTGTCCTCTGCCTTGGAAACCTACGTTGCCACAGCTTGCCAAACGCTACCGAAGGCAGTCCTAACCAGTCTCGTGTGCTGCGCAGCTTTGATTCGGTTACGAAAAGCCACCTGCATTGAGGTGAACACTCTGCTCAGCGTTCTTTCCGGGAGCTCACAATTGCCCCCTCTCTAGGTTAAGCAGGATGTCGAGGTGAGGTCCAAACTGAGCAAAGAGCACAATTGCTCACTTTGCAGTGGTAGTCGTCGTAAGAGGCATTGCCTACTAGGCCTTGCTAAGGTCTTCGTTCTGTTAGGGAAGTCGCCACACTTAGACGCCTGTAAAGGAAACTTTATTCAGCGAAGTTCCCAGTGTCTTGCGACGGTCTCCCTTCGCAGGGCCAATACAGCAGGGACTTAGGTTTGCTGCTAACTAGGCTAGGTGACCCTGCATACAGAAGCAGGCTTTTCCCTTTGGAAGCTTGGATCCCGGTTTCTCAGGGGCTGCTTGCAAGACCCTGCTATTGCCCAGCATCTCTCCTCTGCCCCTTCGCCCGTGTAGGAAGCGAGTATTTTAGCCTGAGAAGCAGGGCTCTTGCAACTCTGGCGAAGAGCTAATCCTGCAGCCCACGTTGGTCCTGGGAAACCGCAAGGCGACCCTTGACCTCAGTGTAGTGGCGAAATGGCCGCCGGACAGGTCTTGCCTGCCGCGGTTTCCATGAGTTCTCCACCGTCTTCGGGCTTAAATGGAGAGCGAGGAGAGCTGTCGGCTCTCACAGAACTCTGGCCTCCGCACTGTTTGCCATGCAGCCGAACGCAAGACCACACGTCTCCTCCCGGCCTGCTGAGAAACAGGCCGCCGTGCAGGCCCTTCGTAACACTTCTTGGCATGTAGACTCCAAGGCGACACGCTGTCCTCTTCCTTGGAAACCTACGTTGCCCCAGCATGCCAACGCTCACGAAGGCAGTCCGAGCCCGTCTCATGTGCTGGGCCACTTGCATTCAGTGAGGAAAAGCCACCTGCATTGAGGTGAACACTCTGCTCAGCGTTCTTTCCGGGAGCTCACACTTGCCGCCTCTCTAGGTTAAGCATGAAGTCGTAGTGAGGACCAACCTGAGCAAAGAGCACAATTCCTCACGTTACACTGGTAGTCGTCGTAAGAGGAATTGCCAACTACGCCTGGCTGAGGCCTTCCCTGTGTTAAGGAACCAGCCACACTTAGAGGCCTTGAAAGAACAATTTATTCAGCGAAGTTCCCATTGTTTGGCGATGGTCAACCTTTGCAGCGCCAGTACTGCAGGGACTTAGGTTTGCTGCTAACAGGGCTAGGTGACCCTGCATACAGAAGCAGGCGTTTCCCTTTGGAAGCTTGGATCCCGGTTTCTCAGGGGCTGCTTGCAAGACCCTGCTATTGCCCAGCATCTCTCCTCTGCCCCTACGCCCGGGTAGGAAGCGAGTATTTTAGCCTGAGAAGCAGGGCTCTTGCAACTCTGGAGGAGAGCTAATCCTGCAGCCCACGTTCGTCCTGGGAAACCGCAAGGCGACCCTTGGCCTCAGTGTAGTGGCAAAATGGCCGCCGGACAGGTCTTGCCTGCCGCGGTTTCCGTGAGTTCTCCACCGTCTTCGGGCTTAAATGGAGAGCGAGGAGAGCTGTCGGCTCTCACAGAACTCTGGCCTCCGCACTGTTTGCCATGCAACTGCACGCAAGACCACACGTCTCCTCCCGACCTGCTGAGAAACAGGCATCCGTGTAGGCCCTTGTTAACACTTCCTGGCGTGCAGAGTCCAAGGCGACACGCTGTCCTCTGCCTTGGAAACCTACGTTGCCACAGCTTGCCAAACGCTACCGAAGGCAGTCCTAACCAGTCTCGTGTGCTGCGCAGCTTTGATTCGGTTACGAAAAGCCACCTGCATTGAGGTGAACACTCTGCTCAGCGTTCTTTCCGGGAGCTCACAATTGCCCCCTCTCTAGGTTAAGCAGGATGTCGAGGTGAGGTCCAAACTGAGCAAAGAGCACAATTGCTCACTTTGCAGTGGTAGTCGTCGTAAGAGGCATTGCCTACTAGGCCTTGCTAAGGTCTTCGTTCTGTTAGGGAAGTCGCCACACTTAGACGCCTGTAAAGGAAACTTTATTCAGCGAAGTTCCCAGTGTCTTGCGACGGTCTCCCTTCGCAGGGCCAATACAGCAGGGACTTAGGTTTGCTGCTAACTAGGCTAGGTGACCCTGCATACAGAAGCAGGCTTTTCCCTTTGGAAGCTTGGATCCCGGTTTCTCAGGGGCTGCTTGCAAGACCCTGCTATTGCCCAGCATCTCTCCTCTGCCCCTACGCCCGTGTAGGAAGCGAGTATTTTAGCCTGAGAAGCAGGGCTCTTGCAACTCTGGCGGAGAGCTAATCCTGCAGCCCACGTTCGTCCTGGGAAACCGCAAGGCGACCCTTGGCCTCAGTGTAGTGGCGAAATGGCCGCCGGACAGGTCTTGCCTGCCGCGGTTTCCATGAGTTCTCCACCGTCTTCGGGCTTAAATGGAGAGCGAGGAGAGCTGTCGGCTCTCACAGAACTCTGGCCTCCGCACTGTTTGCCATGCAGCCGAACGCAAGACCACACGTCTCCTCCCGGCCTGCTGAGAAACAGGCCGCCGTGCAGGCCCTTCGTAACACTTCTTGGCATGTAGACTCCAAGGCGACACGCTGTCCTCTTCCTTGGAAACCTACGTTGCCCCAGCATGCCAACGCTCACGAAGGCAGTCCGAGCCCGTCTCATGTGCTGGGCCACTTGCATTCAGTGAGGAAAAGCCACCTGCATTGAGGTGAACGCTCTGCTCAGCGTTCTTTCCGGGAGCTCACACTTGCCGCCTCTCTAGGTTAAGCATGAAGTCGTAGTGAGGACCAACCTGAGCAAAGAGCACAATTCCTCACGTTACACTGGTAGTCGTCGTAAGAGGAATTGCCAACTACGCCTGGCTGAGGCCTTCCCTGTGTTAAGGAACCAGCCACACTTAGAGGCCTTGAAAGAACAATTTATTCAGCGAAGTTCCCATTGTTTGGCAATGGTCAACCTTTGCAGCGCCAGTACTGCAGGGACTTAGGTTTGCTGCTAACAGGGCTAGGTGACCCTGCATACAGAAGCAGGCGTTTCCCTTTGGAAGCTTGGATCCCGGTTTCTCAGGGGCTGCTTGCAAGACCCTGCTATTGCCCAGCATCTCTCCTCTGCCCCTACGCCCGGGTAGGAAACGAGTATTTTAGCCTGAGAAGCAGGGCTCTTGCAACTCTGGAGGAGAGCTAATCCTGCAGCCCACGTTCGTCCTGGGAAACCGCAAGGCGACCCTTGGCCTCAGTGTAGTGGCGAAATGGCCGCTGGACACGTCTTGCCTGCCGCGGTTTCTGTGAGTTCTCCACCGTCTTCGGGCTTAAATGGAGAGCGAGGAGAGCTGTCGGCTCTCACAGAACTCTGGCCTCCGCACTGTTGGCCATGCAACTGCACGCAAGACCACACGTCTCCTCCCGACCTGCTGAGAAACAGGCATCCGTGTAGGCCCTTGTTAACATTTCCTGGCGTGCAGAGTCCAAGGCGACATGCTGTCCTCTGCCTTGGAAACCTACGTTGCCACAGCTTGCCAAACGCTACCGAAGGCAGTCCTAACCAGTCTCGTGTGCTGCGCAGCTTTGATTCGGTTACGAAAAGCCACCTGCATTGAGGTGAACACTCTGCTCAGCGTTCTTTCCGGGAGCTCACAATTGCCCCCTCTCTAGGTTAAGCAGGATGTCGAGGTGAGGTCCAAACTGAGCAAAGAGCACAATTGCTCACTTTGCAGTGGTAGTCGTCGTAAGAGGCATTGCCTACTAGGCCTTGCTAAGGTCTTCGTTCTGTTAGGGAAGTCGCCACACTTAGACGCCTGTAAAGGAAACTTTATTCAGCGAAGTTCCCAGTGTCTTGCGACGGTCTCCCTTCGCAGGGCCAATACAGCAGGGACTTAGGTTTGCTGCTAACTAGGCTAGGTGACCCTGCATACAGAAGCAGGCGTTTCCCTTTGGAAGCTTGGATCCCGGTTTCTCAGGGGCTGCTTGCAAGACCCTGCTATTGCCCAGCATCTCTCCTCTGCCCCTACGCCCGGGTAGGAAGCGAGTATTTTAGCCTGAAAAGCAGGGCTCTTGCAACTCTGGCGGAGAGCTAATCCTGCAGCCCACGTTCGTCCTGGGAAACCGCAAGGCGACCCTTGGCCTCAGTGTAGTGGCGAAATGGCCGCCGGACAGGTCTTGCCTGCCGCGGTTTCCGTGAGTTCTCCACCGTCTTCGGGCTTAAATGGAGAGCGAGGAGAGCTGTCGGCTCTCACAGAACTCTGGCCTCCGCACTGTTTGCCATGCAGCCGAACGCAAGACCACACGTCTCCTCCCGGCCTGCTGAGAAACAGGCCGCCGTGCAGGCCCTTCGTAACACTTCTTGGCATGTAGACTCCAAGGCGACACGCTGTCCTCTTCCTTGGAAACCTACGTTGCCCCAGCATGCCAACGCTCACGAAGGCAGTCCGAGCCCGTCTCATGTGCTGGGCCACTTGCATTCAGTGAGGAAAAGCCACCTGCATTGAGGTGAACACTCTGCTCAGCGTTCTTTCCGGGAGCTCACACTTGCCGCCTCTCTAGGTTAAGCAGGAAGTCGTAGTGAGGACCAACCTGAGCAAAGAGCACAATTCCTCACGTTACACTGGTAGTCGTCGTAAGAGGAATTGCCAACTACGCCTGGCTGAGGCCTTCCCTGTGTTAAGGAACCAGCCACACTTAGAGGCCTTGAAAGAACAATTTATTCAGCGAAGTTCCCATTGTTTGGCGATGGTCAACCTTTGCAGCGCCAGTACTGCAGGGACTTAGGTTTGCTGCTAACAGGGCTAGGTGACCCTGCATACAGAAGCAGGCGTTTCCCTTTGGAAGCTTGGATCCCGGTTTCTCAGGGGCTGCTTGCAAGACCCTGCTATTGCCCAGCATCTCTCCTCTGCCCCTACGCCCGGGTAGGAAGCGAGTATTTTAGCCTGAGAAGCAGGGCTCTTGCAACTCTGGAGGAGAGCTAATCCTGCAGCCCACGTTTGTCCTGGGAAACCGCAAGGCGACCCTTGGCCTCAGTGTAGTGGCGAAATGGCCGCCGGACAGGTCTTGCCTGCCGCGGTTTCCGTGAGTTCTCCACCGTCTTCGGGCTTAAATGGAGAGCGAGGAGAGCTGTCGGCTCTCACAGAACTCTGGCCTCCGCACTGTTTGCCATGCAACTGCACGCAAGACCACACGTCTCCTCCCGACCTGCTGAGAAACAGGCATCCGTGTAGGCCCTTGTTAACATTTCCTGGCGTGCAGAGTCCAAGGCGACACGCTGTCCTCTGCCTTGGAAACCTACGTTGCCACAGCTTGCCAAACGCTACCGAAGGCAGTCCTAACCAGTCTCGTGTGCTGCGCAGCTTTGATTCGGTTACGAAAAGCCACCTGCATTGAGGTGAACACTCTGCTCAGCGTTCTTTCCGGGAGCTCACAATTGCCCCCTCTCTAGGTTAAGCAGGATGTCGAGGTGAGGTCCAAACTGAGCAAAGAGCACAATTGCTCACTTTGCAGTGGTAGTCGTCGTAAGAGGCATTGCCTACTAGGCCTTGCTAAGGTCTTCGTTCTGTTAGGGAAGTCGCCACACTTAGACGCCTGTAAAGGAAACTTTATTCAGTAAAGTTCCCAGTGTCTTGCGACGGTCTCCCTTCGCAGGGCCAATACAGCAGGGACTTAGGTTTGCTGCTAACTAGGCTAGGTGACCCTGCATACAGAAGCAGGCTTTTCCCTTTGGAAGCTTGGATCCCGGTTTCTCAGGGGCTGCTTGCAAGACCCTGCTATTGCCCAGCATCTCTCCTCTGCCCCTACGCCCGGGTAGGAAGCGAGTATTTTAGCCTGAGAAGCAGGGTTCTTGCAACTCTGGAGGAGAGCTAATCCTGCAGCCCACGTTCGTCCTGGGAAACCGCAAGGCGACCCTTGGCCTCAGTGTAGTGGCGAAATGGCCGCCGGAGAGGTCTTGCCTGCCACGGTTTCCGTGAGTTCTCCACCGACTTCGGGCTTAAATGGAGAGCGAGGAGAGCTGTCGGCTCTCACAGAACTCTGGCCTCCGCACTGTTTGCCATGCAGCCGAACGCAAGACCACACGTCTCCTCCCGGCCTGCTGAGAAACAGGCCGCCGTGCAGGCCCTTCGTAACACTTCTTGGCATGTAGACTCCAAGGCGACACGCTGTCCTCTTCCTTGGAAACCTACGTTTCCCCAGCATGCCAACGCTCACGAAGGCAGTCCGAGCCCGTCTCATGTGCTGGGCCACTTGCATTCAGTGAGGAAAAGCCACCTGCATTGAGGTGAACACTCTGCTCAGCGTTCTTTCCGGGAGCTCACACTTGCCGCCTCTCTAGGTTAAGCAGGAAGTCGTAGTGAGGACCAACCTGAGCAAAGAGCACAATTCCTCACGTTACACTGGTAGTCGTCGTAAGAGGAATTGCCAACTACGCCTGGCTGAGGCCTTCCCTGTGTTAAGGAACCAGCCACACTTAGAGGCCTTGAAAGAACAATTTATTCAGCGAAGTTCCCATTGTTTGGCGATGGTCAACCTTTGCAGCGCCAGTACTGCAGGGACTTAGGTTTGCTGCTAACAGGGCTAGGTGACCCTGCATACAGAAGCAGGCGTTTCCCTTTGGAAGCTTGGATCCCAGTTTCTCAGGGGCTGCTTGCAAGACCCTGCTATTGCCCAGCATCTCCCCTCTGCCCCTACACCCGGGTAGGAAGCATTTTAGCCTGAGAAGCAGGGCTCTTGCAACTCTGGAGGAGAGCTAATCCTGCAGCCCACGTTCGTCCTGGGAAACCGCAAGGTGACCCTTGGCCTCAGTGTAGTGGCGAAATGGCCGCCGGACAGGTCTTGCCTGCCGCGGTTTCCGTGAGTTCTCCACCGTCTTCGGGCTTAAATGGAGAGCGAGGAGAGCTGTCGGCTCTCACAGAACTCTGGCCTCCGCACTGTTTGCCATGCAACTGCACGCAAGACCACACGTCTCCTCCCGACCTGCTGAGAAACAGGCATCCGTGTAGGCCCTTGTTAACATTTCCTGGCGTGCAGAGTCCAAGGCGGCACGCTGTCCTCTGCCTTGGAAACCTACGTTGCCACAGCTTGCCAAACGCTACCGAAGGCAGTCCTAACCAGTCTCGTGTGCTGCGCAGCTTTGATTCGGTTACGAAAAGCCACCTGCATTGAGGTGAACACTCTGCTCAGCGTTCTTTCCGGGAGCTCACAATTGCCCCCTCTCTAGGTTAAGCAGGATGTCGAGGTGAGGTCCAAACTGAGCAAAGAGCACAATTGCTCACTTTGCAGTGGTAGTCGTCGTAAGAGGCATGGCCTACTAGGCCTTGCTAAGGTCTTCGTTCTGTTAGGGAAGTCGCCACACTTAGACGCCTGTAAAGGAAACTTTATTCAGCGAAGTTCCCAGTGTCTTGCGACGGTCTCCCTTCGCAGGGCCAATACCGCAGGGACTTAGGTTTGCTGCTAACTAGGCTAGGTGACCCTGCATACAGAAGCAGGCGTTTCCCTTTGGAAGCTTGGATCCCGGTTTCTCAGGGGCTGCTTGCAAGACCCTGCTATTGCCCAGCATCTCTCCTCTGCCCCTACGCCCGGGTAGGAAGCGAGTATTTTAGCCTGAGAAGCAGGGCTCTTGCAACTCTGGCGGAGAGCTAATCCTGCAGCCCACGTTCATCCTGGGAAACCACAAGGGGACCCTTGGCCTCAGTGTAGTGGCGAAATGGCCGCCGGACAGGTCTTGCCTGCCGCGGTTTCCATGAGTTCTCCACCGTCTTCGGGCTTAAATGGAGAGCGAGGAGAGCTGTCGGCTCTCACAGAACTCTGGCCTCCGCACTGTTTGCCATGCAGCCGAACACAAGACCACACGTCTCCTCCCGGCCTGCTGAGAAACAGGCCGCCGTGCAGGCCCTTCGTAACACTTCTTGGCATGTAGACTCCAAGGCGACACGCTGTCCTCTTCCTTGGAAACCTACGTTTCCCCAGCATGCCAACGCTCACGAAGGCAGTCCGAGCCCGTCTCATGTGCTGGGCCACTTGCATTCAGTGAGGAAAAGCCACCTGCATTGAGGTGAACACTCTGCTCAGCGTTCTTTCCGGGAGCTCACACTTGCCGCCTCTCTAGGTTAAGCAGGAAGTCGTAGTGAGGACCAACCTGAGCAAAGAGCACAATTCCTCACGTTACACTGGTAGTCGTCGTAAGAGGAATTGCCAACTACGCCTGGCTGAGGCCTTCCCTGTGTTAAGGAACCAGCCACACTTAGAGGCCTTGAAAGAACAATTTATTCAGAGAAGTTCCCATTGTTTGGCAATGGTTAACCTTTGCAGCGCCAGTACTGCAGGGACTTAGGTTTGCTGCTAACAGGGCTAGGTGACCCTGCATACAGAAGCAGGCGTTTCCCTTTGGAAGCTTGGATCCCGGTTTCTCAGGGGCTGCTTGCAAGACCCTGCTATTGCCCAGCATCTGTCCTCTGCCCCTACACCCGGGTAGGAAGCGAGTATTTTAGCCTGAGAAGCAGGGCTCTTGCAACTCTGGAGGAGAGCTAATCCTGCAGCCCACGTTCGTCCTGGGAAACCGCAAGGCGACCCTTGGCCCCAGTGTAGTGGTGAAATGGCCGCCGGACAGGTCTTGCCTGCCGCGGTTTCCGTGAGTTCTCCACCGTCTTCGGGCTTAAATGGAGAGCGAGGAGAGCTGTCAGCTCTCACAGAACTCTGGCCTCCGCACTGTTTGCCATGCAACTGCACGCAAGACCACACGTCTCCTCCCGACCTGCTGAGAAACAGGCATCCGTGTAGGCCCTTGTTAACGTTTCCTGGCGTGCAGAGTCCAAGGCGACACGCTGTCCTCTGCCTTGGAAACCTACGTTGCCACAGCTTGCCAAACGCTACCGAAGGCAGTCCTAACCAGTCTCGTGTGCTGCGCAGCTTTGATTCGGTTACGAAAAGCCACCTGCATTGAGGTGAACACTCTGCTCAGTGTTCTTTCCGGGAGCTCACAATTGCCCCCTCTCTAGGTTAAGCAGGATGTCGAGGTGAGGTCCAAACTGAGCAAAGAGCACAATTGCTCACTTTGCAGTGGTAGTCGTCGTAAGAGGCATTGCCTACTAGGCCTTGCTAAGGTCTTCGTTCTGTTAGGGAAGTCGCCACACTTAGACGCCTGTAAAGGAAACTTTATTCAGCGAAGTTCCCAGTGTCTTGCGACGGTCTCCCTTCGCAGGGCCAATACAGCAGGGACTTAGGTTTGCTGCTAACTAGGCTAGGTGACCCTGCATACAGAAGCAGGCGTTTCCCTTTGGAAGCTTGGATCCCGGTTTCTCAGGGGCTGCTTGCAAGACCCTGCTATTGCCCAGCATCTCTCCTCTGCCCCTACGCCCGGGTAGGAAGCGAGTATTTTAGCCTGAGAAGCAGGGCTCTTGCAACTCTGGAGGAGAGCTAATCCTGCAGCCCACGTTCGTCCTGGGAAACCGCAAGGCGACCCTTGGCCTCAGTGTAGTGGCGAAATGGCCGCCGGACAGGTCTTGCCTGCCGCGGTTTCCGTGAGTTCTCCACCGTCTTCGGGCTTAAATGGAGAGCGAGGAGAGCTGTCGGCTCTCACAGAACTCTGGCCTCCGCACTGTTTGCCATGCAGCCGAACGCAAGACCGCACGTCTCCTCCCGGCCTGCTGAGAAACAGGCCACCGTGCAGGCCCTTCGTAACACTTCTTGGCATGTAGACTCCAAGGCGACACGCTGTCCTCTTCCTTGGAAACCTACGTTGCCCCAGCATGCCAACGCTCACGAAGGCAGTCCGAGCCCGTCTCATGTGCTGGGCCACTTGCATTCAGTGAGGAAAAGCCACCTGCATTGAGGTGAACACTCTGCTCAGCGTTCTTTCCGGGAGCTCACACTTGCCGCCTCTCTAGGTTAAGCAGGAAGTCGTAGTGAGGACCAACCTGAGCAAAGAGCAGAATTCCTCACGTTACACTGGTAGTCGTCGTAAGAGGAATTGCCAACTACGCCTGGCTGAGGCCTTCCCTGTGTTAAGGAACCAGCCACACTTAGAGGCCTTGAAAGAACAATTTATTCAGCGAAGTTCCCATTGTTTGGCGATGGTCAACCTTTGCAGCGCCAGTACTGCAGGGACTTAGGTTTGCTGCTAACAGGGCTAGGTGACCCTGCATACAGAAGCAGGTGTTTCCCTTTGGAAGCTTGGATCCCGGTTTCTCAGGGGCTGCTTGCAAGACCCTGCTATTGCCCAGCATCTCTCCTCTGCCCCTACGCCCGGGTAGGAAGCGAGTATTTTAGCCTGAGAAGCAGGGCTCTTGCAACTCTGGAGGAGAGCTAATCCTGCAGCCCACGTTCGTCCTGGGAAACCGCAAGGAGACCCTTGGCCTCAGTGTAGTGGTGAAATGGCCGCCGGACAGGTCTTGCCTGCCGCGGTTTCCGTGAGTTCTCCACCGTCTTCGGGCTTAAATGGAGAGCGAGGAGAGCTGTCAGCTCTCACAGAACTCTGGCCTCCGCACTGTTTGCCATGCAACTGCACGCAAGACCACACGTCTCCTCCCGACCTGCTGAGAAACAGGCATCCGTGTAGGCCCTTGTTAACATTTCCTGGCGTGCAGAGTCCAAGGCGACACGCTGTCCTCTGCCTTGGAAACCTACGTTGCCACAGCTTGCCAAACGCTACCGAAGGCAGTCCTAACCAGTCTCGTGTGCTGCGCAGCTTTGATTCGGTTACGAAAAGCCACCTGCATTGAGGTGAACACTCTGCTCAGCGTTCTTTCCGGGAGCTCACAATTGCCCCCTCTCTAGGTTAAGCAGGATGTCGAGGTGAGGTCCAAACTGAGCAAAGAGCACAATTGCTCACTTTGCAGTGGTAGTCGTCGTAAGAGGCATTGCCTACTAGGCCTTGCTAAGGTCTTCGTTCTGTTAGGGAAGTCGCCACACTTAGACGCCTGTAAAGGAAACTTTATTCAGCGAAGTTCCCAGTGTCTTGCGACGGTCTCCCTTCGCAGGGCCAATACCGCAGGGACTTAGGTTTGCTGCTAACTAGGCTAGGTGACCCTGCATACAGAAGCAGGCGTTTCCCTTTGGAAGCTTGGATCCCGGTTTCTCAGGGGCTGCTTGCAAGACCCTGCTATTGCCCAGCATCTCTCCTCTGCCCCTACGCCCGGGTAGGAAGCGAGTATTTTAGCCTGAGAAGCAGGGCTCTTGCAACTCTGGCGGAGAGCTAATCCTGCAGCCCACGTTCGTCCTGGGAAACCGCAAGGCGACCCTTGGCCTCAGTGTAGTGGCGAAATGGCCGCCGGACAGGTCTTGCCTGCCGCGGTTTCCGTGAGTTCTCCACCGTCTTCGGGCTTAAATGGAGAGCGAGGAGAGCTGTCGGCTCTCACAGAACTCTGGCCTCTGCACTGTTTGCCATGCAACTGCACGCAAGACCACACGTCTCCTCCCGACCTGCTGAGAAACAGGCATCCGTGTAGGCCCTTGTTAACATTTCCTGGCGTGCAGAGTCCAAGGCGACACGCTGTCCTCTGCCTTGGAAACCTACGTTGCCACAGCTTGCCAAACGCTACCGAAGGCAGTCCTAACCAGTCTCGTGTGCTGCGCAGCTTTGATTCGGTTACGAAAAGCCACCTGCATTGAGGTGAACACTCTGCTCAGCGTTCTTTCCGGGAGCTCACAATTGCCCCCTCTCTAGGTTAAGCAGGATGTCGAGGTGAGGTCCAAACTGAGCAAAGAGCACAATTGCTCACTTTGCAGTGGTAGTCGTCGTAAGAGGCATTGCCTACTAGGCCTTGCTAAGGTCTTCGTTCTGTTAGGGAAGTCGCCACACTTAGACGCCTGTAAAGGAAACTTTATTCAGCGAAGTTCCCAGTGTCTTGCGACGGTCTCCCTTCGCAGGACCAATACCGCAGGGACTTAGGTTTGCTGCTAACTAGGCTAGGTGACCCTGCATACAGAAGCAGGCGTTTCCCTTTGGAAGCTTGGATCCCGGTTTCTCAGGGGCTGCTTGCAAGACCCTGCTATTGCCCAGCATCTCTCCTCTTCCCCTACGCCCGGGTAGGAAGCGAGTATTTTAGCCTGAGAAGCAGGGCTCTTGCAACTCTGGCGGAGAGCTAATCCTGCAGCCCACGTTCGTCCTGGGAAACCGCAAGGCGACCCTTGGCCTCAGTGTAGTGGCGAAATGGCCGCCGGACAGGTCTTGCCTGCCGCGGTTTCCGTGAGTTCTCCACCGTCTTCGGGCTTAAATGGAGAGCGAGGAGAGCTGTCGGCTCTCACAGAACTCTGGCCTCCGCACTGTTTGCCATGCAGCCGAACGCAAGACCACACGTCTCCTCCCGGCCTGCTGAGAAACAGGCCGCCGTGCAGGCCCTTCGTAACACTTCTTGGCATGTAGACTCCAAGGCGACACGCTGTCCTCTTCCTTGGAAACCTACGTTGCCCCAGCATGCCAACACTCACGAAGGCAGTCCGAGCCCGTCTCATGTGCTGGGCCACTTGCATTCAGTGAGGAAAAGCCACCTGCATTGAGGTGAACACTCTGCTCAGCGTTCTTTCCGGGAGCTCACACTTGCCGCCTCTCTAGGTTAAGCAGGAAGTCGTAGTGAGGACCAACCTGAGCAAAGAGCAGAATTCCTCACGTTACACTGGTAGTCGTCGTAAGAGGAATTGCCAACTACGCCTGGCTGAGGCCTTCCCTGTGTTAAGGAACCAGCCACACTTAGAGGCCTTGAAAGAACAATTTATTCAGCGAAGTTCCCATTGTTTGGCGATGGTCAACCTTTGCAGCGCCAGTACTGCAGGGACTTAGGTTTGCTGCTAACAGGGCTAGGTGACCCTGCATACAGAAGCAGGTGTTTCCCTTTGGAAGCTTGGATCCCGGTTTCTCAGGGGCTGCTTGCAAGACCCTGCTATTGCCCAGCATCTCTCCTCTGCCCCTACGCCCGGGTAGGAAGCGAGTATTTTAGCCTGAGAAGCAGGGCTCTTGCAACTCTGGAGGAGAGCTAATCCTGCAGCCCACGTTCGTCCTGGGAAACCGCAAGGAGACCCTTGGCCTCAGTGTAGTGGTGAAATGGCCGCCGGACAGGTCTTGCCTGCCGCGGTTTCCGTGAGTTCTCCACCGTCTTCGGGCTTAAATGGAGAGCGAGGAGAGCTGTCAGCTCTCACAGAACTCTGGCCTCCGCACTGTTTGCCATGCAACTGCACGCAAGACCACACGTCTCCTCCCGACCTGCTGAGAAACAGGCATCCGTGTAGGCCCTTGTTAACATTTCCTGGCGTGCAGAGTCCAAGGCGACACGCTGTCCTCTGCCTTGGAAACCTACGTTGCCACAGCTTGCCAAACGCTACCGAAGGCAGTCCTAACCAGTCTCGTGTGCTGCGCAGCTTTGATTCGGTTACGAAAAGCCACCTGCATTGAGGTGAACACTCTGCTCAGCGTTCTTTCCGGGAGCTCACAATTGCCCCCTCTCTAGGTTAAGCAGGATGTCGAGGTGAGGTCCAAACTGAGCAAAGAGCACAATTGCTCACTTTGCAGTGGTAGTCGTCGTAAGAGGCATTGCCTACTAGGCCTTGCTAAGGTCTTCGTTCTGTTAGGGAAGTCGCCACACTTAGACGCCTGTAAAGGAAACTTTATTCAGCGAAGTTCCCAGTGTCTTGCGACGGTCTCCCTTCGCAGGGCCAATACCGCAGGGACTTAGGTTTGCTGCTAACTAGGCTAGGTGACCCTGCATACAGAAGCAGGCGTTTCCCTTTGGAAGCTTGGATCCCGGTTTCTCAGGGGCTGCTTGCAAGACCCTGCTATTGCCCAGCATCTCTCCTCTGCCCCTACGCCCGGGTAGGAAGCGAGTATTTTAGCCTGAGAAGCAGGGCTCTTGCAACTCTGGCGGAGAGCTAATCCTGCAGCCCACGTTCGTCCTGGGAAACCGCAAGGCGACCCTTGGCCTCAGTGTAGTGGCGAAATGGCCGCCGGACAGGTCTTGCCTGCCGCGGTTTCCGTGAGTTCTCCACCGTCTTCGGGCTTAAATGGAGAGCGAGGAGAGCTGTCGGCTCTCACAGAACTCTGGCCTCCGCACTGTTTGCCATGCAACTGCACGCAAGACCACACGTCTCCTCCCGACCTGCTGAGAAACAGGCATCCGTGTAGGCCCTTGTTAACATTTCCTGGCGTGCAGAGTCCAAGGCGACACGCTGTCCTCTGCCTTGGAAACCTACGTTGCCACAGCTTGCCAAACGCTACCGAAGGCAGTCCTAACCAGTCTCGTGTGCTGCGCAGCTTTGATTCGGTTACGAAAAGCCACCTGCATTGAGGTGAACACTCTGCTCAGCGTTCTTTCCGGGAGCTCACAATTGCCCCCTCTCTAGGTTAAGCAGGATGTCGAGGTGAGGTCCAAACTGAGCAAAGAGCACAATTGCTCACTTTGCAGTGGTAGTCGTCGTAAGAGGCATTGCCTACTAGGCCTTGCTAAGGTCTTCGTTCTGTTAGGGAAGTCGCCACACTTAGACGCCTGTAAAGGAAACTTTATTCAGCGAAGTTCCCAGTGTCTTGCGACGGTCTCCCTTCGCAGGGCCAATACCGCAGGGACTTAGGTTTGCTGCTAACTAGGCTAGGTGACCCTGCATACAGAAGCAGGCTTTTCCCTTTGGAAGCTTGGATCCCGGTTTCTCAGGGGCTGCTTGCAAGACCCTGCTATTGCCCAGCATCTCTCCTCTGCCCCTACGCCCGGGTAGGAAGCGAGTATTTTAGCCTGAAAAGCAGGGCTCTTGCAACTCTGGCGGAGAGCTAATCCTGCAGCCCACGTTCGTCCTGGGAAACCGCAAGGCGACCCTTGGCCTCAGTGTAGTGGCGAAATGGCCGCCGGACAGGTCTTGCCTGCCGCGGTTTCCGTGAGTTCTCCACCGTCTTCGGGCTTAAATGGAGAGCGAGGAGAGCTGTCGGCTCTCACAGAACTCTGGCCTCCGCACTGTTTGCCATGCAGCCGAACGCAAGACCACACGTCTCCTCCCGGCCTGCTGAGAAACAGGCCGCCGTGCAGGCCCTTCGTAACACTTCTTGGCATGTAGACTCCAAGGCGACACGCTGTCCTCTTCCTTGGAAACCTACGTTGCCCCAGCATGCCAACGCTCACGAAGGCAGTCCGAGCCCGTCTCATGTGCTGGGCCACTTGCATTCAGTGAGGAAAAGCCACCTGCATTGAGGTGAACACTCTGCTCAGCGTTCTTTCCGGGAGCTCACACTTGCCACCTCTCTAGGTTAAGCAGGAAGTCGTAGTGAGGACCAACCTGAGCAAAGAGCACAATTCCTCACGTTACACTGGTAGTCGTCGTAAGAGGAATTGCCAACTACGCCTGGCTGAGGCCTTCCCTGTGTTAAGGAACCAGCCACACTTAGAGGCCTTGAAAGAACAATTTATTCAGCGAAGTTCCCATTGTTTGGTGATGGTCAACCTTTGCAGCGCCAGTACTGCAGGGACTTAGGTTTGCTGCTAACAGGGCTAGGTGACCCTGCATACAGAAGCAGGCGTTTCCCTTTGGAAGCTTGGATCCCGGTTTCTCAGGGGCTGCTTGCAAGACCCTGCTATTGCCCAGCATCTCTCCTCTGCCCCTACGCCCGGGTAGGAAGCGAGTATTTTAGCCTGAGAAGCAGGGCTCTTGCAACTCTGGAGGAGAGCTAATCCTGCAGCCCACGTTCGTCCTGGGAAACCACAAGGCGACCCTTGGCCTCAGTGTAGTGGCGAAATGGCCGCCGGACAGGTCTTGCCTGCCGCGGTTTCCGTGAGTTCTCCACCGTCTTCGGGCTTAAATGGAGAGCGAGGAGAGCTGTCGGCTCTCACAAAACTCTGGCCTCCGCACTGTTTGCCATGCAACTGCACGCAAGACCACACGTCTCCTCCCGACCTGCTGAGAAACAGGCATCCGTGTAGGCCCTTGTTAACATTTCCTGGCGTGCAGAGTCCAAGGCGACACGCTGTCCTCTGCCTTGGAAACCTACGTTGCCACAGCTTGCCAAACGCTACCGAAGGCAGTCCTAACCAGTCTCGTGTGCTGCGCAGCTTTGATTCGGTTACGAAAAGCCACCTGCATTGAGGTGAACACTCTGCTCAGCGTTCTTTCCGGGAGCTCACAATTGCCCCCTCTCTAGGTTAAGCAGGATGTCGAGGTGAGGTCCAAACTGAGCAAAGAGCACAATTGCTCACTTTGCAGTGGTAGTCGTCGTAAGAGGCATTGCCTACTAGGCCTTGCTAAGGTCTTCGTTCTGTTAGGGAAGTCGCCACACTTAGACGCCTGTAAAGGAAACTTTATTCAGCGAAGTTCCCAGTGTCTTGCGACGGTCTCCCTTCGCAGGGCCAATACCGCAGGGACTTAGGTTTGCTGCTAACTAGGCTAGGTGACCCTGCATACAGAAGCAGGCTTTTCCCTTTGGAAGCTTGGATCCCGGTTTCTCAGGGGCTGCTTGCAAGACCCTGCTATTGCCCAGCATCTCTCCTCTGCCCCTACGCCCGGGTAGGAAGCGAGTATTTTAGCCTGAAAAGCAGGGCTCTTGCAACTCTGGCGGAGAGCTAATCCTGCAGCCCACGTTCGTCCTGGGAAACCGCAAGGCGACCCTTGGCCTCAGTGTAGTGGCGAAATGGCCGCCGGACAGGTCTTGCCTGCCGCGGTTTCCGTGAGTTCTCCACCGTCTTCGGGCTTAAATGGAGAGCGAGGAGAGCTGTCGGCTCTCACAGAACTCTGGCCTCCGCACTGTTTGCCATGCAGCCGAACGCAAGACCACACGTCTCCTCCCGGCCTGCTGAGAAACAGGCCGCCGTGCAGGCCCTTCGTAACACTTCTTGGCATGTAGACTCCAAGGCGACACGCTGTCCTCTTCCTTGGAAACCTACGTTGCCCCAGCATGCCAACGCTCACGAAGGCAGTCCGAGCCCGTCTCATGTGCTGGGCCACTTGCATTCAGTGAGGAAAAGCCACCTGCATTGAGGTGAACACTCTGCTCAGCGTTCTTTCCGGGAGCTCACACTTGCCGCCTCTCTAGGTTAAGCAGGAAGTCGTAGTGAGGACCAACCTGAGCAAAGAGCACAATTCCTCACGTTACACTGGTAGTCGTCGTAAGAGGAATTGCCAACTACGCCTGGCTGAGGCCTTCCCTGTGTTAAGGAACCAGCCACACTTAGAGGCCTTGAAAGAACAATTTATTCAGCGAAGTTCCCATTGTTTGGCGATGGTCAACCTTTGCAGCGCCAGTACTGCAGGGACTTAGGTTTGCTGCTAACAGGGCTAGGTGACCCTGCATACAGAAGCAGGCGTTTCCCTTTGGAAGCTTGGATCCCGGTTTCTCAGGGGCTGCTTGCAAGACCCTGCTATTGCCCAGCATCTCTCCTCTGCCCTTACGCACGGGTAGGAAGCGAGTATTTTAGCCTGAGAAGCAGGGCTCTTGCAACTCTGGAGGAGAGCTAATCCTGCAGCCCACGTTCGTCCTGGGAAACCGCAAGGCGACCCTTGGCCTCAGTGTAGTGGCGAAATGGCCGCCGGACAGGTCTTGCCTGCCGCGGTTTCCGTGAGTTCTCCACCGTCTTCGGGCTTAAATGGAGAGCGAGGAGAGCTGTCAGCTCTCACAGAACTCTGGCCTCCGCACTGTTTGCCATGCAACTGCACGCAAGACCACACGTCTCCTCCCGACCTGCTGAGAAACAGGCATCCGTGTAGGCCCTTGTTAACATTTCCTGGCGTGCAGAGTCCAAGGCGACACGCTGTCCTCTGCCTTGGAAACCTACGTTGCCACAGCTTGCCAAACGCTACCGAAGGCAGTCCTAACCAGTCTCGTGTGCTGCGCAGCTTTGATTCGGTTACGAAAAGCCACCTGCATTGAGGTGAACACTCTGCTCAGCGTTCTTTCCGGGAGCTCACAATTGCCCCCTCTCTAGGTTAAGCAGGATGTCGAGGTGAGGTCCAAACTGAGCAAAGAGCACAATTGCTCACTTTGCAGTGGTAGTCGTCGTAAGAGGCATTGCCTACTAGGCCTTGCTAAGGTCTTCGTTCTGTTAGGGAAGTCGCCACACTTAGACGCCTGTAAAGGAAACTTTATTCAGCGAAGTTCCCAGTGTCTTGCGACGGTCTCCCTTCGCAGGGCCAATACCGCAGGGACTTAGGTTTGCTGCTAACTAGGCTAGGTGACCCTGCATACAGAAGCAGGCGTTTCCCTTTGGAAGCTTGGATCCCGGTTTCTCAGGGGCTGCTTGCAAGACCCTGCTATTGCCCAGCATCTCTCCTCTGCCCCTACGCCCGGGTAGGAAGCGAGTATTTTAGCCTGAGAAGCAGGGCTCTTGCAACTCTGGCGGAGAGCTAATCCTGCAGCCCACGTTCGTCCTGGGAAACCGCAAGGCGACCCTTGGCCTCAGTGTAGTGGCGAAATGGCCGCCGGACAGGTCTTGCCTGCCGCGGTTTCCGTGAGTTCTCCACCGTCTTCGGGCTTAAATGGAGAGCGAGGAGAGCTGTCGGCTCTCACAGAACTCTGGCCTCCGCACTGTTTGCCATGCAACTGCACGCAAGACCACACGTCTCCTCCCGACCTGCTGAGAAACAGGCATCCGTGTAGGCCCTTGTTAACATTTCCTGGCGTGCAGAGTCCAAGGCGACACGCTGTCCTCTGCCTTGGAAACCTACGTTGCCACAGCTTGCCAAACGCTACCGAAGGCAGTCCTAACCAGTCTCGTGTGCTGTGCAGCTTTGATTCGGTTACGAAAAGCCACCTGCATTGAGGTGAACACTCTGCTCAGCGTTCTTTCCGGGAGCTCACAATTGCCCCCTCTCTAGGTTAAGCAGGATGTCGAGGTGAGGTCCAAACTGAGCAAAGAGCACAATTGCTCACTTTGCAGTGGTAGTCGTCGTAAGAGGCATTGCCTACTAGGCCTTGCTAAGGTCTTCGTTCTGTTAGGGAAGTCGCCACACTTAGACGCCTGTAAAGGAAACTTTATTCAGCGAAGTTCCCAGTGTCTTGCGACGGTCTCCCTTCGCAGGGCCAATACCGCAGGGACTTAGGTTTGCTGCTAACTAGGCTAGGTGACCCTGCATACAGAAGCAGGTGTTTCCCTTTGGAAGCTTGGATCCCGGTTTCTCAGGGGCTGCTTGCAAGACCCTGCTATTGCCCAGCATCTCTCCTCTGCCCCTACGCCCGGGTAGGAAGCGAGTATTTTAGCCTGAGAAGCAGGGCTCTTGCAACTCTGGCGGAGAGCTAATCCTGCAGCCCACGTTCGTCCTGGGAAACCGCAAGGCGACCCTTGGCCTCAGTGTAGTGGCGAAATGGCCGCCGGACAGGTCTTGCCTGCCGCGGTTTCCGTGAGTTCTCCACCGTCTTCGGGCTTAAATGGAGAGCGAGGAGAGCTGTCGGCTCTCACAGAACTCTGGCCTCCGCACTGTTTGCCATGCAGCCGAACGCAAGACCACACGTCTCCTCCCGGCCTGCTGAGAAACAGGCCGCCGTGCAGGCCCTTCGTAACACTTCTTGGCATGTAGACTCCAAGGCGACACGCTGTCCTCTTCCTTGGAAACCTACGTTGCCCCAGCATGCCAACGCTCACGAAGGCAGTCCGAGCCCGTCTCATGTGCTGGGCCACTTGCATTCAGTGAGGAAAAGCCACCTGCATTGAGGTGAACACTCTGCTCAGCGTTCTTTCCGGGAGCTCACACTTGCCACCTCTCTAGGTTAAGCAGGAAGTCGTAGTGAGGACCAACCTGAGCAAAGAGCACAATTCCTCACGTTACACTGGTAGTCGTCGTAAGAGGAATTGCCAACTACGCCTGGCTGAGGCCTTCCCTGTGTTAAGGAACCAGCCACACTTAGAGGCCTTGAAAGAACAATTTATTCAGCGAAGTTCCCATTGTTTGGTGATGGTCAACCTTTGCAGCGCCAGTACTGCAGGGACTTAGGTTTGCTGCTAACAGGGCTAGGTGACCCTGCATACAGAAGCAGGCGTTTCCCTTTGGAAGCTTGGATCCCGGTTTCTCAGGGGCTGCTTGCAAGACCCTGCTATTGCCCAGCATCTCTCCTCTGCCCCTACGCCCGGGTAGGAAGCGAGTATTTTAGCCTGAGAAGCAGGGCTCTTGCAACTCTGGAGGAGAGCTAATCCTGCAGCCCACGTTCGTCCTGGGAAACCACAAGGCGACCCTTGGCCTCAGTGTAGTGGCGAAATGGCCGCCGGACAGGTCTTGCCTGCCGCGGTTTCCGTGAGTTCTCCACCGTCTTCGGGCTTAAATGGAGAGCGAGGAGAGCTGTCGGCTCTCACAAAACTCTGGCCTCCGCACTGTTTGCCATGCAACTGCACGCAAGACCACACGTCTCCTCCCGACCTGCTGAGAAACAGGCATCCGTGTAGGCCCTTGTTAACATTTCCTGGCGTGCAGAGTCCAAGGCGACACGCTGTCCTCTGCCTTGGAAACCTACGTTGCCACAGCTTGCCAAACGCTACCGAAGGCAGTCCTAACCAGTCTCGTGTGCTGCGCAGCTTTGATTCGGTTACGAAAAGCCACCTGCATTGAGGTGAACACTCTGCTCAGCGTTCTTTCCGGGAGCTCACAATTGCCCCCTCTCTAGGTTAAGCAGGATGTCGAGGTGAGGTCCAAACTGAGCAAAGAGCACAATTGCTCACTTTGCAGTGGTAGTCGTCGTAAGAGGCATTGCCTACTAGGCCTTGCTAAGGTCTTCGTTCTGTTAGGGAAGTCGCCACACTTAGACGCCTGTAAAGGAAACTTTATTCAGCGAAGTTCCCAGTGTCTTGCGACGGTCTCCCTTCGCAGGGCCAATACCGCAGGGACTTAGGTTTGCTGCTAACTAGGCTAGGTGACCCTGCATACAGAAGCAGGCTTTTCCCTTTGGAAGCTTGGATCCCGGTTTCTCAGGGGCTGCTTGCAAGACCCTGCTATTGCCCAGCATCTCTCCTCTGCCCCTACGCCCGGGTAGGAAGCGAGTATTTTAGCCTGAAAAGCAGGGCTCTTGCAACTCTGGCGGAGAGCTAATCCTGCAGCCCACGTTCGTCCTGGGAAACCGCAAGGCGACCCTTGGCCTCAGTGTAGTGGCGAAATGGCCGCCGGACAGGTCTTGCCTGCCGCGGTTTCCGTGAGTTCTCCACCGTCTTCGGGCTTAAATGGAGAGCGAGGAGAGCTGTCGGCTCTCACAGAACTCTGGCCTCCGCACTGTTTGCCATGCAGCCGAACGCAAGACCACACGTCTCCTCCCGGCCTGCTGAGAAACAGGCCGCCGTGCAGGCCCTTCGTAACACTTCTTGGCATGTAGACTCCAAGGCGACACGCTGTCCTCTTCCTTGGAAACCTACGTTGCCCCAGCATGCCAACGCTCACGAAGGCAGTCCGAGCCCGTCTCATGTGCTGGGCCACTTGCATTCAGTGAGGAAAAGCCACCTGCATTGAGGTGAACACTCTGCTCAGCGTTCTTTCCGGGAGCTCACACTTGCCGCCTCTCTAGGTTAAGCAGGAAGTCGTAGTGAGGACCAACCTGAGCAAAGAGCACAATTCCTCACGTTACACTGGTAGTCGTCGTAAGAGGAATTGCCAACTACGCCTGGCTGAGGCCTTCCCTGTGTTAAGGAACCAGCCACACTTAGAGGCCTTGAAAGAACAATTTATTCAGCGAAGTTCCCATTGTTTGGCGATGGTCAACCTTTGCAGCGCCAGTACTGCAGGGACTTAGGTTTGCTGCTAACAGGGCTAGGTGACCCTGCATACAGAAGCAGGCGTTTCCCTTTGGAAGCTTGGATCCCGGTTTCTCAGGGGCTGCTTGCAAGACCCTGCTATTGCCCAGCATCTCTCCTCTGCCCCTACGCCCGGGTAGGAAGCGAGTATTTTAGCCTGAGAAGCAGGGCTCTTGCAACTCTGGAGGAGAGCTAATCCTGCAGCCCACGTTCGTCCTGGGAAACCGCAAGGCGACCCTTGGCCTCAGTGTAGTGGCAAAATGGCCGCCGGACAGGTCTTGCCTGCCGCGGTTTCCGTGAGTTCTCCACCGTCTTCGGGCTTAAATGGAGAGCGAGGAGAGCTGTCGGCTCTCACAGAACTCTGGCCTCCGCACTGTTTGCCATGCAACTGCACGCAAGACCACACGTCTCCTCCCGACCTGCTGAGAAACAGGCATCCGTGTAGGCCCTTGTTAACACTTCCTGGCGTGCAGAGTCCAAGGCGACACGCTGTCCTCTGCCTTGGAAACCTACGTTGCCACAGCTTGCCAAACGCTACCGAAGGCAGTCCTAACCAGTCTCGTGTGCTGCGCAGCTTTGATTCGGTTACGAAAAGCCACCTGCATTGAGGTGAACACTCTGCTCAGCGTTCTTTCCGGGAGCTCACAATTGCCCCCTCTCTAGGTTAAGCAGGATGTCGAGGTGAGGTCCAAACTGAGCAAAGAGCACAATTGCTCACTTTGCAGTGGTAGTCGTCGTAAGAGGCATTGCCTACTAGGCCTTGCTAAGGTCTTCGTTCTGTTAGGGAAGTCGCCACACTTAGACGCCTGTAAAGGAAACTTTATTCAGCGAAGTTCCCAGTGTCTTGCGACGGTCTCCCTTCGCAGGGCCAATACAGCAGGGACTTAGGTTTGCTGCTAACTAGGCTAGGTGACCCTGCATACAGAAGCAGGCTTTTCCCTTTGGAAGCTTGGATCCCGGTTTCACAGGGGCTGCTTGCAAGACCCTGCTATTGCCCAGCATCTCTCCTCTGCCCCTACGCCCGTGTAGGAAGCGAGTATTTTAGCCTGAGAAGCAGGGCTCTTGCAACTCTGGCGGAGAGCTAATCCTGCAGCCCACGTTCGTCCTGGGAAACCGCAAGGCGACCCTTGGCCTCAGTGTAGTGGCGAAATGGCCGCCGGACAGGTCTTGCCTGCCGCGGTTTCCATGAGTTCTCCACCGTCTTCGGGCTTAAATGGAGAGCGAGGAGAGCTGTCGGCTCTCACAGAACTCTGGCCTCCGCACTGTTTGCCATGCAGCCGAACGCAAGACCACACGTCTCCTCCTGGCCTGCTGAGAAACAGGCCGCCGTGCAGGCCCTTCGTAACACTTCTTGGCATGTAGACTCCAAGGCGACACGCTGTCCTCTTCCTTGGAAACCTACGTTGCCCCAGCATGCCAACGCTCACGAAGGCAGTCCGAGCCCGTCTCATGTGCTGGGCCACTTGCATTCAGTGAGGAAAAGCCACCTGCATTGAGGTGAACGCTCTGCTCAGCGTTCTTTCCGGGAGCTCACACTTGCCGCCTCTCTAGGTTAAGCATGAAGTCGTAGTGAGGACCAACCTGAGCAAAGAGCACAATTCCTCACGTTACACTGGTAGTCGTCGTAAGAGGAATTGCCAACTACGCCTGGCTGAGGCCTTCCCTGTGTTAAGGAACCAGCCACACTTAGAGGCCTTGAAAGAACAATTTATTCAGCGAAGTTCCCATTGTTTGGCAATGGTCAACCTTTGCAGCGCCAGTACTGCAGGGACTTAGGTTTGCTGCTAACAGGGCTAGGTGACCCTGCATACAGAAGCAGGCGTTTCCCTTTGGAAGCTTGGATCCCGGTTTCTCAGGGGCTGCTTGCAAGACCCTGCTATTGCCCAGCATCTCTCCTCTGCCCCTACGCCCGGGTAGGAAACGAGTATTTTAGCCTGAGAAGCAGGGCTCTTGCAACTCTGGAGGAGAGCTAATCCTGCAGCCCACGTTCGTCCTGGGAAACCGCAAGGCGACCCTTGGCCTCAGTGTAGTGGCGAAATGGCCGCTGGACACGTCTTGCCTGCCGCGGTTTCTGTGAGTTCTCCACCGTCTTCGGGCTTAAATGGAGAGCGAGGAGAGCTGTCGGCTCTCACAGAACTCTGGCCTCCGCACTGTTTGCCATGCAACTGCACGCAAGACCACACGTCTCCTCCCGACCTGCTGAGAAACAGGCATCCGTGTAGGCCCTTGTTAACATTTCCTGGCGTGCAGAGTCCAAGGCGACACGCTGTCCTCTGCCTTGGAAACCTACGTTGCCACAGCTTGCCAAACGCTACCGAAGGCAGTCCTAACCAGTCTCGTGTGCTGCGCAGCTTTGATTCGGTTACGAAAAACCACCTGCATTGAGGTGAACACTCTGCTCAGCGTTCTTTCCGGGAGCTCACAATTGCCCCCTCTCTAGGTTAAGCAGGATGTCGAGGTGAGGTCCAAACTGAGCAAAGAGCACAATTGCTCACTTTGCAGTGGTAGTCGTCGTAAGAGGCATTGCCTACTAGGCCTTGCTAAGGTCTTCGTTCTGTTAGGGAAGTCGCCACACTTAGACGCCTGTAAAGGAAACTTTATTCAGCGAAGTTCCCAGTGTCTTGCGACGGTCTCCCTTCGCAGGGCCAATACAGCAGGGACTTAGGTTTGCTGCTAACTAGGCTAGGTGACCCTGCATACAGAAGCAGGCCTTTCCCTTTGGAAGCTTGGATCCCGGTTTCTCAGGGGCTGCTTGCAAGACCCTGCTATTGCCCAGCATCTCTCCTCTGCCCCTACGCCCGGGTAGGAAGCGACTATTTTAGCCTGAGAAGCAGGGCTCTTGCAACTCTGGCGGAGAGCTAATCCTGCAGCCCACGTTCGTCCTGGGAAACCGCAAGGCGACCCTTGGCCTCAGTGTAGTGGCGAAATGGCCGCCAGACAGGTCTTGCCTGCCGCGGTTTCCGTGAGTTCTCCACCGTCTTCGGGCTTAAATGGAGAGCGAGGAGAGCAGTCAGCTCTCACAGAACTCTGGCCTCCGCACTGTTTGCCATGCAGCCGGAAGCAAGACCGCACGTCTCCTCCCGGCCTGCTGAGAAACAGGCCGCCGTGCAGGCCCTTCGTAACACTTCTTGGCATGTAGACTCCAAGGCGACACGCTGTCCTCTTCCTTGGAAACCTACGTTGCCCCAGCATGCCAACGCTCACGAAGGCAGTCCGAGCCCGTCTCATGTGCTGGGCCACTTGCATTCAGTGAGGAAAAGCCACCTGCATTGAGGTGAACACTCTGCTCAGCGTTCTTTCCGGGAGCTCACACTTGCCGCCTCTCTAGGTTAAGCAGGAAGTCGTAGTGAGGACCAACCTGAGCAAAGAGCACAATTCCTCACGTTACACTGGTAGTCGTTGTAAGAGGAATTGCCAACTACGCCTGGCTGAGGCCTTCCCTGTGTTAAGGAACCAGCCACACTTAGAGGCCTTGAAAGAACAATTTATTCAGCGAAGTTCCCATTGTTTGGCGATGGTCAACCTTTGCAGCGCCAGTACTGCAGGGACTTAGGTTTGCTGCTAACAGGGCTAGGTGACCCTGCATACATACAGAAGCAGGCGTTTCCCTTTGGAAGCTTGGATCCCGGTTTCTCAGGGGCTGCTTGCAAGACCCTGCTATTGCCCAGCATCTCTCCTCTGCCCCTACGCCCGGGTAGGAAGCGAGTATTTTAGCCTGAGAAGCAGGGCTCTTGCAACTCTGGAGGAGAGCTAATCCTGCAGCCCACGTTCGTCCTGGGAAACCGCAAGGCGACCCTTGGCCTCAGTGTAGTGGCGAAATGGCCGCCGGACAGGTCTTTCCTGCCGCGGTTTCCGTGAGTTCTCCACCGTCTTCGGGCTTAAATGGAGAGCGAGGAGAGCTGTCGGCTCTCACAGAACTCTGGCCTCCGCACTGTTTGCCATGCAACTGCACGCAAGACCACACGTCTCCTCTCGACCTGCTGAGAAACAGGCATCCGTGTAGGCCCTTGTTAACATTTCCTGGCGTGCAGAGTCCAAGGCGACACGCTGTCCTCTGCCTTGGAAACCTACGTTGCCACAGCTTGCCAAACGCTACCGAAGGCAGTCCTAACCAGTCTCGTGTGCTGCGCAGCTTTGATTCGGTTACGAAAAGCCACCTGCATTGAGGTGAACACTCTGCTCAGCGTTCTTTCCGGGAGCTCACAATTGCCCCCTCTCTAGGTTAAGCAGGATGTCGAGGTGAGGTCCAAACTGAGCAAAGAGCACAATTGCTCACTTTGCAGTGGTAGTCGTCGTAAGAGGCATTGCCTACTAGGCCTTGCTAAGGTCTTCGTTCTGTTAGGGAAGTCGCCACACTTAGACGCCTGTAAAGGAAACTTTATTCAGCGAAGTTCCCAGTGTCTTGCGACGGTCTCCCTTCGCAGGGCCAATACAGCAGGGACTTAGGTTTGCTGCTAACTAGGCTAGGTGACCCTGCATACAGAAGCAGGCTTTTCCCTTTGGAAGCTTGGATCTCGGTTTCTCAGGGGCTGCTTGCAAGACCCTGCTATTGCCCAGCATCTCTCCTCTGCCCCTACGCCCGGGTAGGAAGCGAGTATTTTAGCCTGAGAAGCAGGGCTCTTGCAACTCTGGCGGAGAGCTAATCCTGCAGCCCACGTTCGTCCTGGGAAACCGCAAGGCGACCCTTGGCCTCAGTGTAGTGGCGAAATGGCCGCCGGACAGGTCTTGCCTGCCGCGGTTTCCGTGAGTTCTCCACCGTCTTCGGGCTTAAATGGAGAGCGAGGAGAGCTGTCGGCTCTCACAGAACTCTGGCCTCCGCACTGTTTGCCATGCAGCCGAACGCAAGACCGCACGTCTCCTCCCGGCCTGCTGAGAAACAGGCCACCGTGCAGGCCCTTCGTAACACTTCTTGGCATGTAGACTCCAAGGCGACACGCTGTCCTCTTCCTTGGAAACCTACATTGCCCCAGCATGCCAACGCTCACGAAGGCAGTCCGAGCCCGTCTCATGTGCTGGGCCACTTGCATTCAGTGAGGAAAAGCCACCTGCACTGAGGTGAACACTCTGCTCAGCGTTCTTTCCGGGAGCTCACACTTGCCGCCTCTCTAGGTTAAGCAGGAAGTCGTAGTGAGGACCAACCTGAGCAAAGAGCACAATTCCTCACGTTACACTGGTAGTCGTCGTAAGAGGAATTGCCAACTACGCCTGGCTGAGGCCTTCCCTGTGTTAAGGAACCAGCCACACTTAGAGGCCTTGAAAGAACAATTTATTCAGCGAAGTTCCCATTGTTTGGCGATGGTCAACCTTTGCAGCGCCAGTACTGCAGGGACTTAGGTTTGCTGCTAACAGGGCTAGGTGACCCTGCATACAGAAGCAGGCGTTTCCCTTTGGAAGCTTGGATCCCGGTTTCTCAGGGGCTGCTTGCAAGACCCTGCTATTGCCCAGCATCTCTCCTCTGCCCCTACGCCCGGGTAGGAAGCGAGTATTTTAGCCTGAGAAGCAGGGCTCTTGCAACTCTGGCGGAGAGCTAATCCTGCAGCCCACGTTCGTCCTGGGAAACCGCAAGGCGACCCTTGGCCTCAGTGTAGTGGCGAAATGGCCGCCGGACAGGTCTTGCCTGCCGCTGTTTCTGTGAGTTCTCCACCATCTTCGGGCTTAAATGGAGAGCGAGGAGAGCTGTCGGCTCTCACAGAACTCTGGCCTCCGCACTGTTTGCCATGCAACTGCACGCAAGACCACACGTCTCCTCCCGACCTGCTGAGAAACAGGCATCCGTGTAGGCCCTTGTTAACATTTCCTGGCGTGCAGAGTCCAAGGCGACATGCTGTCCTCTGCCTTGGAAACCTACGTTGCCACAGCTTGCCAAACGCTACCGAAGGCAGTCCTAACCAGTCTCGTGTGCTGCGCAGCTTTGATTCGGTTACGAAAAACCACCTGCATTGAGGTGAACACTCTGCTCAGCGTTCTTTCCGGGAGCTCACAATTGCCCCCTCTCTAGGTTAAGCAGGATGTCGAGGTGAGGTCCAAACTGAGCAAAGAGCACAATTGCTCACTTTGCAGTGGTAGTCGTCGTAAGAGGCATTGCCTACTAGGCCTTGCTAAGGTCTTCGTTCTGTTAGGGAAGTCGCCACACTTAGACGCCTGTAAAGGAAACTTTATTCAGCGAAGTTCCCAGTGTCTTGCGACGGTCTCCCTTCGCAGGGCCAATACAGCAGGGACTTAGGTTTGCTGCTAACTAGGCTAGGTGACCCTGCATACAGAAGCAGGCCTTTCCCTTTGGAAGCTTGGATCCCGGTTTCTCAGGGGCTGCTTGCAAGACCCTGCTATTGCCCAGCATCTCTCCTCTGCCCCTACGCCCGGGTAGGAAGCGAGTATTTTAGCCTGAGAAGCAGGGCTCTTGCAACTCTGGCGGAGAGCTAATCCTGCAGCCCACGTTCGTCCTGGGAAACCGCAAGGCGACCCTTGGCCTCAGTGTAGTGGCGAAATGGCCGCCAGACAGGTCTTGCCTGCCGCGGTTTCCGTGAGTTCTCCACCGTCTTCGGGCTTAAATGGAGAGCGAGGAGAGCAGTCAGCTCTCACAGAACTCTGGCCTCCGCACTGTTTGCCATGCAGCCGGAAGCAAGACCGCACGTCTCCTCCCGGCCTGCTGAGAAACAGGCCGCCGTGCAGGCCCTTCGTAACACTTCTTGGCATGTAGACTCCAAGGCGACACGCTGTCCTCTTCCTTGGAAACCTACGTTGCCCCAGCATGCCAACGCTCACGAAGGCAGTCCGAGCCCGTCTCATGTGCTGGGCCACTTGCATTCAGTGAGGAAAAGCCACCTGCATTGAGGTGAACACTCTGCTCAGCGTTCTTTCCGGGAGCTCACACTTGCCGCCTCTCTAGGTTAAGCAGGAAGTCGTAGTGAGGACCAACCTGAGCAAAGAGCACAATTCCTCACGTTACACTGGTAGTCGTTGTAAGAGGAATTGCCAACTATGCCTGGCTGAGGCCTTCCCTGTGTTAAGGAACCAGCCACACTTAGAGGCCTTGAAAGAACAATTTATTCAGCGAAGTTCCCATTGTTTGGCGATGGTCAACCTTTGCAGCGCCAGTACTGCAGGGACTTAGGTTTGCTGCTAACAGGGCTAGGTGACCCTGCATACATACAGAAGCAGGCGTTTCCCTTTGGAAGCTTGGATCCCGGTTTCTCAGGGGCTGCTTGCAAGACCCTGCTATTGCCCAGCATCTCTCCTCTGCCCCTACGCCCGGGTAGGAAGCGAGTATTTTAGCCTGAGAAGCAGGGCTCTTGCAACTCTGGAGGAGAGCTAATCCTGCAGCCCACGTTCGTCCTGGGAAACCGCAAGGCGACCCTTGGCCTCAGTGTAGTGGCGAAATGGCCGCCGGACAAGTCTTTCCTGCCGCGGTTTCCGTGAGTTCTCCACCGTCTTCGGGCTTAAATGGAGAGCGAGGAGAGCTGTCGGCTCTCACAGAACTCTGGCCTCCGCACTGTTTGCCATGCAACTGCACGCAAGACCACACGTCTCCTCCCGACCTGCTGAGAAACAGGCATCCGTGTAGGCCCTTGTTAACATTTCCTGGCGTGCAGAGTCCAAGGCGACACGCTGTCCTCTGCCTTGGAAACCTACGTTGCCACAGCTTGCCAAACGCTACCGAAGGCAGTCCTAACCAGTCTCGTGTGCTGCGCAGCTTTGATTCGGTTACGAAAAGCCACCTGCATTGAGGTGAACACTCTGCTCAGCGTTCTTTCCGGGAGCTCACAATTGCCCCCTCTCTAGGTTAAGCAGGATGTCGAGGTGAGGTCCAAACTGAGCAAAGAGCACAATTGCTCACTTTGCAGTGGTAGTCGTCGTAAGAGGCATTGCCTACTAGGCCTTGCTAAGGTCTTCGTTCTGTTAGGGAAGTCGCCACACTTAGACGCCTGTAAAGGAAACTTTATTCAGCGAAGTTACCAGTGTCTTGCGACAGTCTCCCTTCGCAGGGCCAATACAGCAGGGACTTAGGTTTGCTGCTAACTAGGCTAGGTGACCCTGCATACAGAAGCAGGCTTTTCCCTTTGGAAGCTTGGATCTCGGTTTCTCAGGGGCTGCTTGCAAGACCCTGCTATTGCCCAGCATCTCTCCTCTGCCCCTACGCCCGGGTAGGAAGCGAGTATTTTAGCCTGAGAAGCAGGGCTCTTGCAACTCTGGCGGAGAGCTAATCCTGCAGCCCACGTTCGTCCTGGGAAACCGCAAGGCGACCCTTGGCCTCAGTGTAGTGGCGAAATGGCCGCCGGACAGGTCTTGCCTGCCGCGGTTTCCGTGAGTTCTCCACCATCTTCGGGCTTAAATGGAGAGCGAGGAGAGCTGTCGGCTCTCACAGAACTCTGGCCTCCGCACTGTTTGCCATGCAGCCGAACGCAAGACCGCACGTCTCCTCCCGGCCTGCTGAGAAACAGGCCGCCGTGCAGGCCCTTCGTAACACTTCTTGGCATGTAGACTCCAAGGCGACACGCTGTCCTCTTCCTTGGAAACCTACGTTGCCCCAGCATGCCAACGCTCACGAAGGCAGTCCGAGCCCGTCTCATGTGCTGGGTCACTTGCATTCAGTGAGGAAAAGCCACCTGCATTGAGGTGAACACTCTGCTCAGCATTCTTTCCAGGAGCTCACACTTGCCGCCTCTCTAGGTTAAGCAGGAAGTCGTAGTGAGGACCAACCTGAGCAAAGAGCACAATTCCTCACGTTACACTGGTAGTCGTCGTAAGAGGAATTGCCAACTACGCCTGGCTGAGGCCTTCCCTGTGTTAAGGAACCAGCCACACTTAGAGGCCTTGAAAGAACAATTTATTCAGCGAAGTTCCCATTGTTTGGCGATGGTCAACCTTTGCAGCGCCAGTACTGCAGGGACTTAGGTTTGCTGCTAACAGGGCTAGGTGACCCTGCATACATACAGAAGCAGGCGTTTCCCTTTGGAAGCTTGGATCCCGGTTTCTCAAGGGCTGCTTGCAAGACCCTGCTATTGCCCAGCATCTCTCCTCTGCCCCTACGCCCGGGTAGGAAGCGAGTATTTTAGCCTGAGAAGCAGGGCTCTTGCAACTCTGGAGGAGAGCTAATCCTGCAGCCCACGTTCGTCCTGGGAAACCGCAAGGCGACCCTTGGCCTCAGTGAAGTGGCGAAATGGCCGCCGGACAGGTCTTGCCTGCCGCGGTTTCCGTGAGTTCTCCACCGTCTTCGGGCTTAAATGGAGAGCGAGGAGAGCTGTCGGCTCTCACAGAACTCTGGCCTCCGCACTGTTTGCCATGCAACTGCACGCAAGACCACACGTCTCCTCCCGACCTGCTGAGAAACAGGCATCCGTGTAGGCCCTTGTTAACATTTCCTGGCGTGCAGAGTCCAAGGCGACACGCTGTCCTCTGCCTTGGAAACCTACGTTGCCACAGCTTGCCAAACGCTACCGAAGGCAGTCCTAACCAATCTCGTGTGCTGCGCAGCTTTGATTCGGTTACGAAAAGCCACCTGCATTGAGGTGAACACTCTGCTCAGCGTTCTTTCCGGGAGCTCACAATTGCCCCCTCTCTAGGTTAAGCAGGATGTCGAGGTGAGGTCCAAACTGAGCAAAGAGCACAATTGCTCACTTTGCAGTGGTAGTCGTCGTAAGAGGCATTGCCTACTAGGCCTTGCTAAGGTCTTCGTTCTGTTAGGGAAGTCGCCACACTTAGACGCCTGTAAAGGAAACTTTATTCAGCGAAGTTCCCAGTGTCTTGCGACGGTCTCCCTTCGCAGGGCCAATACAGCAGGGACTTAGGTTTGCTGCTAACTAGGCTAGGTGACCCTGCATACAGAAGCAGGCTTTTCCCTTTGGAAGCTTGGATCCCGGTTTCTCAGGGGCTGCTTGCAAGACCCTGCTATTGCCCAGCATCTCTCCTCTGCCCCTACGCCCGGGTAGGAAGCGAGTATTTTAGCCTGAGAAGCAGGGCTCTTGCAACTCTGGAGGAGAGCTAATCCTGCAGCCCACGTTCGTCCTGGGAAACCGCAAGGCGACCCTTGGCCTCAGTGTAGTGGCGAAATGGCCGCCGGACAGGTCTTGCCTGCCGCGGTTTCCGTGAGTTCTCCACCGTCTTCGGGCTTAAATGGAGAGCGAGGAGAGCTGTCGGCTCTCACAGAACTCTGGCCTCCGCACTGTTTGCCATGCAGCTGAACGCAAGACCACACGTCTCCTCCCGGCCTGCTGAGAAACAGGCCGCCGTGCAGGCCCTTCGTAACACTTCTTGGCATGTAGACTCCAAGGCGACACGCTGTCCTCTTCCTTGGAAACCTACGTTGCCCCAGCATGCCAACGCTCACGAAGGCAGTCCGAGCCCGTCTCATGTGCTGGGCCACTTGCATTCAGTGAGGAAAAGCCACCTGCATTGAGGTGAACACTCTGCTCAGCGTTCTTTCCGGGAGCTCACACTTGCCGCCTCTCTAGGTTAAGCAGGAAGTCGTAGTGAGGACCAACCTGAGCAAAGAGCACAATTCCTCACGTTACACTGGTAGTCGTCGTAAGAGGAATTGCCAACTACGCCTGGCTGAGGCCTTCCCTGTGTTAAGGAACCAGCCACACTTAGAGGCCTTGAAAGAACAATTTATTCAGCGAAGTTCCCATTGTTTGGCGATGGTCAACCTTTGCAGCGCCAGTACTGCAGGGACTTAGGTTTGCTGCTAACAGGGCTAGGTGACCCTGCATACATACAGAAGCAGGCGTTTCCCTTTGGAAGCTTGGATCCCGGTTTCTCAGGGGCTGCTTGCAAGACCCTGCTATTGCCCAGCATCTCTCCTCTGCCCCTACGCCCGGGTAGGAAGCGAGTATTTTAGCCTGAGAAGCAGGGCTCTTGCAACTCTGGAGGAGAGCTAATCCTGCAGCCCACGTTCGTCCTGGGAAACCACAAGGCGACCCTTGGCCTCAGTGTAGTGGCGAAATGGCCGCCGGACAGGTCTTGCCTGCCGCGGTTTCCGTGAGTTCTCCACCGTCTTCGGGCTTAAATGGAGAGCGAGGAGAGCTGTCGGCTCTCACAGAACTCTGGCCTCCGCACTGTTTGCCATGCAACTGCACGCAAGACCACACGTCTCCTCCCGACCTGCTGAGAAACAGGCATCCGTGTAGGCCCTTGTTAACATTTCCTGGCGTGCAGAGTCCAAGGCGACACGCTGTCCTCTGCCTTGGAAACCTACGTTGACACAGCTTGCCAAACGCTACCGAAGGCAGTCCTAACCAGTCTCGTGTGCTGCGCAGCTTTGATTCGGTTACGAAAAGCCACCTGCATTGAGGTGAACACTCTGCTCAGCGTTCTTTCCGGGAGCTCACAATTGCCCCCTCTCTAGGTTAAGCAGGATGTCGAGGTGAGGTCCAAACTGAGCAAAGAGCACAATTGCTCACTTTGCAGTGGTAGTCGTCGTAAGAGGCATTGCCTACTAGGCCTTGCTAAGGTCTTCGTTCTGTTAGGGAAGTCGCCACACTTAGACGCCTGTAAAGGAAACTTTATTCAGCGAGGTTCCCAGTGTCTTGCGACGGTCTCCCTTCGCAGGGCCAATACAGCAGGGACTTAGGTTTGCTGCTAACTAGGCTAGGTGACCCTGCATACAGAAGCAGGCTTTTCCCTTTGGAAGCTTGGATCCTGGTTTCTCAGGGGCTGCTTGCAAGACCCTGCTATTGCCCAGCATCTCTCCTCTGCCCCTACGCCCGGGTAGGAAGCGAGTATTTTAGCCTGAGAAGCAGGGCTCTTGCAACTCTGGCGGAGAGCTAATCCTGCAGCCCACGTTCGTCCTGGGAAACCGCAAGGCGACCCTTGGCCTCAGTGTAGTGGCGAAATGGCCGCCGGACAGGTCTTGCCTGCCGCGGTTTCCATGAGTTCTCCACCGTCTTCGGGCTTAAATGGAGAGCGAGGAGAGCTGTCGGCTCTCACAGAACTCTGGCCTCCGCACTGTTTGCCATGCAGCCGAACGCAAGACCACACGTCTCCTCCCGGCCTGCTGAGAAACAGGCCGCCGTGCAGGCCCTTCGTAACACTTCTTGGCATGTAGACTCCAAGGCGACACGCTGTCCTCTTCCTTGGAAACCTACGTTGCCCCAGCATGCCAACGCTCACGAAGGCAGTCCGAGCCCGTCTCATGTGCTGGGCCACTTGCATTCAGTGAGGAAAATCCACCTGCATTGAGGTGAACGCTCTGCTCAGCGTTCTTTCCGGGAGCTCACACTTGCCGCCTCTCTAGGTTAAGCAGGAAGTCGTAGTGAGGACCAACCTGAGCAAAGAGCACAATTCCTCACGTTACACTGGTAGTCGTCGTAAGAGGAATTGCCAACTACGCCTGGCTGAGGCCTTCCCTGTGTTAAGGAACCAGCCACACTTAGAGGCCTTGAAAGAACAATTTATTCAGCGAAGTTCCCATTGTTTGGCGATGGTCAACCTTTGCAGCGCCAGTACTGCAGGGACTTAGGTTTGCTGCTAACAGTGCTAGGTGACCCTGCATACAGAAGCAGGCGTTTCCCTTTGGAAGCTTGGATCCCGGTTTCTCAGGGGCTGCTTGCAAGACCCTGCTATTGCCCAGCATCTCTCCTCTGCCCCTACGCCCGGGTAGGAAGCGAGTATTTTAGCCTGAAAAGCAGGGCTCTTGCAACTCTGGAGGAGAGCTAATCCTGCAGCCCACGTTCGTCCTGGGAAACCGCAAGGAGACAGTTGGCCTCAGTGTAGTGGCGAAATGGCCGCCGGACAGGTCTTGCCTGCCGCGGTTTCCGTGAGTTCTCCACCGTCTTCGGGCTTAAATGGAGAGCGAGGAGAGCTGTCGGCTCTCACAGAACTCTGGCCTCCGCACTGTTTGCCATGCAACTGCACGCAAGACCACACGTAGCCTCCCGACCTGCTGAGAAACAGGCATCCGTGTAGGCCCTTGTTAACATTTCCTGGCGTGCAGAGTCCAAGGCGACACGCTGTCCTCTGCCTTGGAAACCTACGTTGCCACAGCTTGCCAAACGCTACCGAAGGCAGTCCTAACCAGTCTCGTGTGCTGCGCAGCTTTGATTCGGTTACGAAAAGCCACCTGCATTGAGGTGAACACTCTGCTCAGCGTTCTTTCCGGGAGCTCACAATTGCCCCCTCTCTAGGTTAAGCAGGATGTCGAGGTGAGGTCCAAACTGAGCAAAGAGCACAATTGCTCACTTTGCAGTGGTAGTCGTCGTAAGAGGCATTGCCTACTAGGCCTTGCTAAGGTCTTCGTTCTGTTAGGGAAGTCGCCACACTTAGACGCCTGTAAAGGAAACTTTATTCAGCGAAGTTCCCAGTGTCTTGCGACGGTCTCCCTTCGCAGGGCCAATACAGCAGGGACTTAGGTTTGCTGCTAACTAGGCTAGGTGACCCTGCATACAGAAGCAGGCGTTTCCCTTTGGAAGCTTGGATCCCGGTTTCTCAGGGGCTGCTTGCAAGACCCTGTTATTGCCCAGCATCTCTCCTCTGCCCCTACGCCCGGGTAGGAAGCGAGTATTTTAGCCTGAGAAGCAGGGCTCTTGCAACTCTGGCGGAGAGCTAATCCTGCAGCCCACGTTCGTCCTGGGAAACCGCAAGGCGACCCTTGGCCTCAGTGTAGTGGCGAAATGGCCGCCGGACAGGTCTTGCCTGCCGCGGTTTCCATGAGTTCTCCACCGTCTTCGGGCTTAAATGGAGAGCGAGGAGAGCTGTCGGCTCTCACAGAACTCTGGCCTCTGCACTGTTTGCCATGCAGCCGAACGCAAGACCACACGTCTCCTCCCGGCCTGCTGAGAAACAGGCCACCGTGCAGGCCCTTCGTAACACTTCTTGGCATGTAGACTCCAAGGCGACACGCTGTCCTCTTCCTTGGAAACCTACGTTGCCCCAGCATGCCAACGCTCACGAAGGCAGTCCGAGCCCGTCTCATGTGCTGGGCCACTTGCATTCAGTGAGGAAAAGCCACCTGCATTGAGGTGAACGCTCTGCTCAGCGTTCTTTCCGGGAGCTCACACTTGCCGCCTCTCTAGGTTAAGCAGGAAGTCGTAGTGAGGACCAACCTGAGCAAAGAGCACAATTCCTCACGTTACACTGGTAGTCGTCGTAAGAGGAATTGCCAACTACGCCTGGCTGAGGCCTTCCCTGTGTTAAGGAACCAGCCACACTTAGAGGCCTTGAAAGAACAATTTATTCAGCGAAGTTCCCATTGTTTGGCGATGGTCAACCTTTGCAGCGCCAGTACTGCAGGGACTTAGGTTTGCTGCTAACAGGGCTAGGTGACCCTGCATACATACAGAAGCAGGCGTTTCCCTTTGGAAGCTTGGATCCCGGTTTCTCAGGGGCTGCTTGCAAGACCCTGCTATTGCCCAGCATCTCTCCTCTGCCCCTACGCCCGGGTAGGAAGCGAGTATTTTAGCCTGAGAAGCAGGGCTCTTGCAACTCTGGAGGAGAGCTAATCCTGCAGCCCACGTTCGTCCTGGGAAACCGCAAGGCGACCCTTGGCCTCAGTGTAGTGGCGAAATGGCCGCCGGACAGGTCTTGCCTGCCGCGGTTTCCGTGAGTTCTCCACCGTCTTCGGGCTTAAATGGAGAGCGAGGAGAGCTGTCGGCTCTCACAGAACTCTGGCCTCCGCACTGTTTGCCATGCAGCCGAACGCAAGACCGCACGTCTCCTCCCGGCCTGCTGAGAAACAGGCCGCCGTGCAGGCCCTTCGTAACACTTCTTGGCATGTAGACTCCAAGGCGACACGCTGTCCTCTTCCTTGGAAACCTACGTTGCCCCAGCATGCCAACGCTCATGAAGGCAGTCCGAGCCCGTCTCATGTGCTGGGTCACTTGCATTCAGTGAGGAAAAGCCACGTGCATTGAGGTGAACACTCTGCTCAGCGTTCTTTCCAGGAGCTCACACTTGCCGCCTCTCTAGGTTAAGCAGGAAGTCGTAGTGAGGACCAACCTGAGCAAAGAGCACAATTCCTCACGTTACACTGGTAGTCGTCGTAAGAGGAATTGCCAACTACGCCTGGCTGAGGCCTTCCCTGTGTTAAGGAACCAGCCACACTTAGAGGCCTTGAAAGAACAATTTATTCAGCGAAGTTCCCATTGTTTGGCGATGGTCAACCTTTGCAGCGCCAGTACTGCAGGGACTTAGGTTTGCTGCTAACAGGGCTAGGTGACCCTGCATACATACAGAAGCAGGCGTTTCCCTTTGGAAGCTTGGATCCCGGTTTCTCAAGGGCTGCTTGCAAGACCCTGCTATTGCCCAGCATCTCTCCTCTGCCCCTACGCCCGGGTAGGAAGCGAGTATTTTAGCCTGAGAAGCAGGGCTCTTGCAACTCTGGAGGAGAGCTAATCCTGCAGCCCACGTTCGTCCTGGGAAACCGCAAGGCGACCCTTGGCCTCAGTGTAGTGGCGAAATGGCCGCCGGACAGGTCTTGCCTGCCGCGGTTTCCGTGAGTTCTCCACCGTCTTCGGGCTTAAATGGAGAGCGAGGAGAGCTGTCGGCTCTCACAGAACTCTGGCCTCCGCACTGTTTGCCATGCAACTGCACGCAAGACCACACGTCTCCTCCCGACCTGCTGAGAAACAGGCATCCGTGTAGGCCCTTGTTAACATTTCCTGGCGTGCAGAGTCCAAGGCGACACGCTGTCCTCTGCCTTGGAAACCTACGTTGCCACAGCTTGCCAAACGCTACCGAAGGCAGTCCTAACCACTCTCGTGTGCTGCGCAGCTTTGATTCGGTTACGAAAAGCCACCTGCATTGAGGTGAACACTCTGCTCAGCGTTCTTTCCGGGAGCTCACAATTGCCCCCTCTCTAGGTTAAGCAGGATGTCGAGGTGAGGTCCAAACTGAGCAAAGAGCACAATTGCTCACTTTGCAGTGGTAGTCGTCGTAAGAGGCATTGCCTACTAGGCCTTGCTAAGGTCTTCGTTCTGTTAGGGAAGTCGCCACACTTAGACGCCTGTAAAGGAAAGTTTATTCAGCGAAGTTCCCAGTGTCTTGCGACGGTCTCCCTTCGCAGGGCCAATACAGCAGGGACTTAGGTTTGCTGCTAACTAGGCTAGGTGACCCTGCATACAGAAGCAGGCTTTTCCCTTTGGAAGCTTGGATCCCGGTTTCTCAGGGGCTGCTTGCAAGACCCTGCTATTGCCCAGCATCTCTCCTCTGCCCCTACGCCCGGGTAGGAAGCGAGTATTTTAGCCTGAGAAGCAGGGCTCTTGCAACTCTGGAGGAGAGCTAATCCTGCAGCCCACGTTCGTCCTGGGAAACCGCAAGGCGACCCTTGGCCTCAGTGTAGTGGCGAAATGGCCGCCGGACAGGTCTTGCCTGCCGCGGTTTCCGTGAGTTCTCTACCGTCTTCGGGCATAAATGGAGAGCGAGGAGAGCTGTCGGCTCTCACAGAACTCTGGCCTCCGCACTGTTTGCCATGCAGCTGAACGCAAGACCACACGTCTCCTCCCGGCCTGCTGAGAAACAGGCCGCCGTGCAGGCCCTTCGTAACACTTCTTGGCATGTAGACTCCAAGGCGACACGCTGTCCTCTTCCTTGGAAACCTACGTTGCCCCAGCATGCCAACGCTCACGAAGGCAGTCCGAGCCCGTCTCATGTGCTGGGCCACTTGCATTCAGTGAGGAAAAGCCACCTGCATTGAGGTGAACACTCTGCTCAGCGTTCTTTCCGGGAGCTCACACTTGCCGCCTCTCTAGGTTAAGCAGGAAGTCGTAGTGAGGACCAACCTGAGCAAAGAGCACAATTCCTCACGTTACACTGGTAGTCGTCGTAAGAGGAATTGCCAACTACGCCTGGCTGAGGCCTTCCCTGTGTTAAGGAACCAGCCACACTTAGAGGCCTTGAAAGAACAATTTATTCAGCGAAGTTCCCATTGTTTGGCGATGGTCAACCTTTGCAGCGCCAGTACTGCAGGGACTTAGGTTTGCTGCTAACAGGGCTAGGTGACCCTGCATACAGAAGCAGGCGTTTCCCTTTGGAAGCTTGGATCCCGGTTTCTCAGGGGCTGCTTGCAAGACCCTGCTATTGCCCAGCATCTCTCCTCTGCCCCTACGCCCGGGTAGGAAGCGAGTATTTTAGCCTGAGAAGCAGGGCTCTTGCAACTCTGGAGGAGAGCTAATCCTGCAGCCCACGTTCGTCCTGGGAAACCGCAAGGAGACAGTTGGCCTCAGTGTAGTGGCGAAATGGCCGCCGGACAGGTCTTGCCTGCCGCGGTTTCCGTGAGTTCTCCACCGTCTTCGGGCTTAAATGGAGAGCGAGGAGAGCTGTCGGCTCTCACAGAACTCTGGCCTCCGCACTGTTTGCCATGCAACTGCACGCAAGACCACACGTAGCCTCCCGACCTGCTGAGAAACAGGCATCCGTGTAGGCCCTTGTTAACATTTCCTGGCGTGCAGAGTCCAAGGCGACACGCTGTCCTCTGCCTTGGAAACCTACGTTGCCACAGCTTGCCAAACGCTACCGAAGGCAGTCCTAACCAGTCTCGTGTGCTGCGCAGCTTTGATTCGGTTACGAAAAGCCACCTGCATTGAGGTGAACACTCTGCTCAGCGTTCTTTCCGGGAGCTCACAATTGCCCCCTCTCTAGGTTAAGCAGGATGTCGAGGTGAGGTCCAAACTGAGCAAAGAGCACAATTGCTCACTTTGCAGTGGTAGTCGTCGTAAGAGGCATTGCCTACTAGGCCTTGCTAAGGTCTTCGTTCTGTTAGGGAAGTCGCCACACTTAGACGCCTGTAAAGGAAACTTTATTCAGCGAAGTTCCCAGTGTCTTGCGACGGTCTCCCTTCGCAGGGCCAATACAGCAGGGACTTAGGTTTGCTGCTAACTAGGCTAGGTGACCCTGCATACAGAAGCAGGCGTTTCCCTTTGGAAGCTTGGATCCCGGTTTCTCAGGGGCTGCTTGCAAGACCCTGCTATTGCCCAGCATCTCTCCTCTGCCCCTACGCCCGGGTAGGAAGCGAGTATTTTAGCCTGAGAAGCAGGGCTCTTGCAACTCTGGCGGAGAGCTAATCCTGCAGCCCACGTTCGTCCTGGGAAACCGCAAGGCGACCCTTGGCCTCAGTGTAGTGGCGAAATGGCCGCCGGACAGGTCTTGCCTGCCGCGGTTTCCATGAGTTCTCCACCGTCTTCGGGCTTAAATGGAGAGCGAGGAGAGCTGTCGGCTCTCACAGAACTCTGGCCTCTGCACTGTTTGCCATGCAGCCGAACGCAAGACCACACGTCTCCTCCCGGCCTGCTGAGAAACAGGCCGCCGTGCAGGCCCTTCGTAACACTTCTTGGCATGTAGACTCCAAGGCGACACGCTGTCCTCTTCCTTGGAAACCTACGTTGCCCCAGCATGCCAACGCTCACGAAGGCAGTCCGAGCCCGTCTCATGTGCTGGGCCACTTGCATTCAGTGAGGAAAAGCCACCTGCATTGAGGTGAACGCTCTGCTCAGCGTTCTTTCCGGGAGCTCACACTTGCCGCCTCTCTAGGTTAAGCAGGAAGTCGTAGTGAGGACCAACCTGAGCAAAGAGCACAATTCCTCACGTTACACTGGTAGTCGTCGTAAGAGGAATTGCCAACTACGCCTGGCTGAGGCCTTCCCTGTGTTAAGGAACCAGCCACACTTAGAGGCCTTGAAAGAACAATTTATTCAGCGAAGTTCCCATTGTTTGGCGATGGTCAACCTTTGCAGCGCCAGTACTGCAGGGACTTAGGTTTGCTGCTAACAGGGCTAGGTGACCCTGCATACATACAGAAGCAGGCGTTTCCCTTTGGAAGCTTGGATCCCGGTTTCTCAGGGGCTGCTTGCAAGACCCTGCTATTGCCCAGCATCTCTCCTCTGCCCCTACGCCCGGGTAGGAAGCGAGTATTTTAGCCTGAGAAGCAGGGCTCTTGCAACTCTGGAGGAGAGCTAATCCTGCAGCCCACGTTCGTCCTGGGAAACCGCAAGGCGACCCTTGGCCTCAGTGTAGTGGCGAAATGGCCGCCGGACAGGTCTTGCCTGCCGCGGTTTCCGTGAGTTCTCCACCGTCTTCGGGCTTAAATGGAGAGCGAGGAGAGCTGTCGGCTCTCACAGAACTCTGGCCTCCGCACTGTTTGCCATGCAGCCGAACGCAAGACCACACGTCTCCTCCCGGCCTGCTGAGAAACAGGCCGCCGTGCAGGCCCTTCGTAACACTTCTTGGCATGTAGACTCCAAGGCGACACGCTGTCCTCTTCCTTGGAAACCTACGTTGCCCCAGCATGCCAAAGCTCACGAAGGCAGTCCGAGCCCGTCTCATGTGCTGGGCCACTTGCATTCAGTGAGGAAAAGCCACCTGCATTGAGGTGAACACTCTGCTCAGCGTTCTTTCCGGGAGCTCACACTTGCCGCCTCTCTAGGTTAAGCAGGAATTCGTAGTGAGGACCAACCTGAGCAAAGAGCACAATTCCTCACGTTACACTGGTAGTCGTCGTAAGAGGAATTGCCAACTAGGCCTGGCTGAGGCCTTCCCTGTGTTAAGGAACCAGCCACACTTAGAGGCCTTGAAAGAACAATTTATTCAGCGAAGTTCCCATTGTTTGGCGATGGTCAACCTTTGCAGCGCCAGTACTGCAGTGACTTAGGTTTGCTGCTAACAGGGCTAGGTGACCCTGCATACAGAAGCAGGCGTTTCCCTTTGGAAGCTTGGATCCCGGTTTCTCAGGGGCTGCTTGCAAGACCCTGCTATTGCCCAGCATCTCTCCTCTGCCCCTACGCCCGGGTAGGAAGCGAGTATTTTAGCCTGAGAAGCAGGGCTCTTGCAACTCTGGCGGAGAGCTAATCCTGCAGCCCACGTTCGTCCTGGGAAACCGCAAGGCGACCCTTGGCCTCAGTGTAGTGGCGAAATGGCCGCCGGACAGGTCTTGCCTGCCGCGGTTTCCGTGAGTTCTCCACCGTCTTCGGGCTTAAATGGAGAGCGAGGAGAGCTGTCGGCTCTCACAGAACTCTGGCCTCCGCACTGTTTGCCATGCAACTGCACGCAAGACCACACGTCTCCTCCCGACCTGCTGAGAAACAGGCATCCGTGTAGGCCCTTGTTAACATTTCCTGGCGTGCAGAGTCCAAGGCGACACGCTGTCCTCTGCCTTGGAAACCTACGTTGCCACAGCTTGCCAAACGCTACCGAAGGCAGTCCTAACCAGTCTCGTGTGCTGCGCAGCTTTGATTCGGTTACGAAAAGCCACCTGCATTGAGGTGAACACTCTGCTCAGCGTTCTTTCCGGGAGCTCACAATTGCCCCCTCTCTAGGTTAAGCAGGATGTCGAGGTGAGGTCCAAACTGAGCAAAGAGCACAATTGCTCACTTTGCAGTGGTAGTCGTCGTAAGAGGCATTGCCTACTAGGCCTTGCTAAGGTCTTCGTTCTGTTAGGGAAGTCGCCACACTTAGACGCCTGTAAAGGAAACTTTATTCAGCGAAGTTCCCAGTGTCTTGCGACGGTCTCCCTTCGCAGGGCCAATACCGCAGGGACTTAGGTTTGCTGCTAACTAGGCTAGGTGACCCTGCATACAGAAGCAGGCGTTTCCCTTTGGAAGCTTGGATCCCGGTTTCTCAGGGGCTGCTTGCAAGACCCTGCTATTGCCCAGCATCTCTCCTCTGCCCCTACGCCCGGGTAGGAAGCGAGTATTTTAGCCTGAGAAGCAGGGCTCTTGCAACTCTGGCGGAGAGCTAATCCTGCAGCCCACGTTCGTCCTGGGAAACCGCAAGGCGACCCTTGGCCTCAGTGTAGTGGCGAAATGGCCGCCAGACAGGTCTTGCCTGCCGCGGTTTCCGTGAGTTCTCGACCGTCTTCGGGCTTAAATGGAGAGCGAGGAGAGCTGTCGGCTCTCACAGAACTCTGGCCTCCGCACTGTTTGCCATGCAACTGCACGCAAGACCGCACGTCTCCTCCCGGCCTGCTGAGAAACAGGCCGCCGTGCAGGCCCTTCGTAACACTTCTTGGCATGTAGACTCCAAGGCGACACGCTGTCCTCTTCCTTGGAAACCTACGTTGCCTCAGCATGCCAACGCTCATGAAGGCAGTCCGAGCCCGTCTCATGTGCTGGGCCACTTGCATTCAGTGAGGAAAAGCCACCTGCATTGAGGTGAACATTCTGCTCAGCGTTCTTTCCGGGAGCTCACACTTGCCGCCTCTCTAGGTTAAGCAGGAAGTCGTAGTGAGGACCAACCTGAGCAAAGAGCACAATTCCTCACGTTACACTGGTAGTCGTCGTAAGAGGAATTGCCAACTACGCCTGGCTGAGGCCTTCCCTGTGTTAAGGAACCAGCCACACTTAGAGGCCTTGAAAGAACAATTTATTCAGCGAAGTTCCCATTGTTTGGCGATGGTCAACCTTTGCAGCGCCAGTACTGCAGGGACTTAGGTTTGCTGCTAACAGGGCTAGGTGACCCTGCATACAGAAGCAGGCGTTTCCCTTTGGAAGCTTGGATCCCGGTTTCTCAGGGGCTGCTTGCAAGACCCTGCTATTGCCCAGCATCTCTCCTCTGCCCCTACGCCCGGGTAGGAAGCGAGTATTTTAGCCTGAGAAGCAGGGCTCTTGCAACTCTGGAGGAGAGCTAATCCTGCAGCCCACGTTCGTCCTGGGAAACCGCAAGGCGACCCTTGGCCTCAGTGTAGTGGCGAAATGGCCGCCGGACAGGTCTTGCCTGCCGCGGTTTCCGTGAGTTCTCCACCGTCTTCGGGCTTAAATGGAGAGCGAGGAGAGCTGTCGGCTCTCACAGAACTCTGGCCTCCGCACTGTTTGCCATGCAACTGCACGCAAGACCACACGTCTCCTCCCGACCTGCTGAGAAACAGGCATCCGTGTAGGCCCTTGTTAACATTTCCTGGCGTGCAGAGTCCAAGGCGACACGCTGTCCTCTGCCTTGGAAACCTACGTTGCCACAGCTTGCCAAACGCTACCGAAGGCAGTCCTAACCAGTCTCGTGTGCTGCGCAGCTTTGATTCGGTTACGAAAAGCCACCTGCATTGAGGTGAACACTCTGCTCAGCGTTCTTTCCGGGAGCTCACAATTGTCCCCTCTCTAGGTTAAGCAGGATGTCGAGGTGAGGTCCAAACTGAGCAAAGAGCACAATTGCTCACTTTGCAGTGGTAGTCGTCGTAAGAGGCATTGCCTACTAGGCCTTGCTAAGGTCTTCGTTCTGTTAGGGAAGTCGCCACACTTAGACGCCTGTAAAGGAAACTTTATTCAGCGAAGTTCCCAGTGTCTTGCGACGGTCTCCCTTCGCAGGGCCAATACAGCAGGGACTTAGGTTTGCTGCTAACTAGGCTAGGTGACCCTGCATACAGAAGCAGGCGTTTCCCTTTGGAAGCTTGGATCCCGGTTTCTCAGGGGCTGCTTGCAAGACCCTGCTATTGCCCAGCATCTCTCCTCTGCCCCTACGCCCGGGTAGGAAGCGAGTATTTTAGCCTGAGAAGCAGGGCTCTTGCAACTCTGGCGGAGAGCTAATCCTGCAGCCCACGTTCGTCCTGGGAAACCACAAGGGGACCCTTGGCCTCAGTGTAGTGGCGAAATGGCCGCCGGACAGGTCTTGCCTGCCGCGGTTTCCGTGAGTTCTCCACCGTCTTCGGGCTTAAATGGAGAGCGAGGAGAGCTGTCGGCTCTCACAGAACTCTGACCTCCGCACTGTTTGCCATGCAGCCAAACGCAAGACCACACGTCTCCTCCCGGCCTGCTGAGAAACAGGCCGCCGTGCAGGCCCTTCGTAACACTTCTTGGCATGTAGACTCCAAGGCGACACGCTGTCCTCTTCCTTGGAAACCTACGTTGCCCCAGCATGCCAACGCTCACGAAGGCAGTCCGAGCCCGTCTCATGTGCTGGGCCACTTGCATTCAGTGAGGAAAAGCCACCTGCATTGAGGTGAACACTCTGCTCAGCGTTCTTTCCGGGAGCTCACACTTGCCGCCTCTCTAGGTTAAGCAGGAAGTCGTAGTGAGGACCAACCTGAGCAAAGAGCACAATTCCTCACGTTACACTGGTAGTCGTCGTAAGAGGAATTGCCAACTACGCCTGGCTGAGGCCTTCCCTGTGTTAAGGAACCAGCCACACTTAGAGGCCTTGAAAGAACAATTTATTCAGTGAAGTTCCCATTGTTTGGCGATGGTCAACCTTTGCAGCGCCAGTACTGCAGGGACTTAGGTTTGCTGCTAACAGGGCTAGGTGACCCTGCATACAGAAGCAGGCGTTTCCCTTTGGAAGCTTGGATCCCGGTTTCTCAGGGGCTGCTTGCAAGACCCTGTTATTGCCCAGCATCTCTCCTCTGCCCCTACGCCCGGGTAGGAAGCGAGTATTTTAGCCTGAGAAGCAGGGCTCTTGCAACTCTGGAGGAGAGCTAATCCTGCAGCCCACGTTCGTCCTGGGAAACCGCAAGGCGACCCTTGGCCTCAGTGTAGTGGCGAAATGGCCGCCGGACAGGTCTTGCCTGCCGTGGTTTCCGTGAGTTCTCCACCGTCTTCGGGCTTAAATGGAGAGCGAGGAGAGCTGTCGGCTCTCACAGAACTCTGGACTCCGCACTGTTTGCCATGCAACTGCACGCAAGACCACACGTCTCCTCCCGACCTGCTGAGAAACAGGCATCCGTGTAGGCCCTTGTTAACATTTCCTGGCGTGCAGAGTCCAAGGCGACACGCTGTCCTCTGCCTTGGAAACCTATGTTGCCACAGCTTGCCAAACGCTACCGAAGGCAGTCCTAACCAGTCTCGTGTGCTGCGCAGCTTTGATTCGGTTACGAAAAGCCACCTGCATTGAGGTGAACACTCTGCTCAGCGTTCTTTCCGGGATCTCACAATTGCCCCCTCTCTAGGTTAAGCAGGATGTCGAGGTGAGGTCCAAACTGAGCAAAGAGCACAATTGCTCACTTTGCAGTGGTAGTCGTCGTAAGAGGCATTGCCTACTAGGCCTTGCTAAGGTCTTCGTTCTGTTAGGGAAGTCGCCACACTTAGACGCCTGTAAAGGAAACTTTATTCAGCGAAGTTCCCAGTGTCTTGCGACGGTCTCCCTTCGCAGGGCCAATACAGCAGGGACTTAGGTTTGCTGCTAACTAGGCTAGGTGACCCTGCATACAGAAGCAGGCGTTTCCCTTTGGAAGCTTGGATCCCGGTTTCTCAGGGGCTGCTTGCAAGACCCTGCTATTGCCCAGCATCTCTCCTCTGCCCCTACGCCCGGGTAGGAAGCGAGTATTTTAGCCTGAGAAGCAGGGCTCTTGCAACTCTGGCGGAGAGCTAATCCTGCAGCCCACGTTCGTCCTGGGAAACCGCAAGGCGACCCTTGGCCTCAGTGTAGTGGCGAAATGGCCGCCGGACAGGTCTTGCCTGCCGCGGTTTCCGTGAGTTCTCCACCGTCTTCGGGCTTAAATGGAGAGCGAGGAGAGCTGTCGGCTCTCACAGAACTCTGGCCTCCGCACTGTTTGCCATGCAACTGCACGCAAGACCACACGTCTCCTCCCGACCTGCTGAGAAACAGGCATCCGTGTAGGCCCTTGTTAACATTTCCTGGCGTGCAGAGTCCAAGGCGACACGCTGTCCTCTGCCTTGGAAACCTACGTTGCCACAGCTTGCCAAACGCTACCGAAGGCAGTCCTAACCAGTCTCGTGTGCTGCGCAGCTTTGATTCGGTTACGAAAAGCCACCTGCATTGAGGTGAACACTCTGCTCAGCGTTCTTTCCGGGAGCTCACAATTGCCCCCTCTCTAGGTTAAGCAGGATGTCGAGGTGAGGTCCAAACTGAGCAAAGAGCACAATTGCTCACTTTGCAGTGGTAGTCGTCGTAAGAGGCATTGCCTACTAGGCCTTGCTAAGGTCTTCGTTCTGTTAGGGAAGTCGCCACACTTAGACGCCTGTAAAGGAAACTTTATTCAGCGAAGTTCCCAGTGTCTTGCGACGGTCTCCCTTCGCAGGGCCAATACAGCAGGGACTTAGGTTTGCTGCTAACTAGGCTAGGTGACCCTGCATACAGAAGCAGGCGTTTCCCTTTGGAAGCTTGGATCCCGGTTTCTCAGGGGCTGCTTGCAAGACCCTGCTATTGCCCAGCATCTCTCCTCTGCCCCTACGCCCAGGTAGGAAGCGAGTATTTTAGCCTGAGAAGCAGGGCTCTTGCAACTCTGGCGGAGAGCTAATCCTGCAGCCCACGTTCTTCCTGGGAAACCACAAGGGGACCCTTGGCCTCAGTGTAGTGGCGAAATGGCCGCCGGACAGGTCTTGCCTGCCGCGGTTTCCGTGAGTTCTCCACCGTCTTCGGGCTTAAATGGAGAGCGAGGAGAGCTGTCGGCTCTCACAGAACTCTGGCCTCCGCACTGTTTGCCATGCAGCCGAACGCAAGACCACACGTCTCCTCCCGGCCTGCTGAGAAACAGGCCGCCGTGCAGGCCCTTCGTAACACTTCTTGGCATGTAGACTCCAAGGCGACACGCTGTCCTCTTCCTTGGAAACCTACGTTGCCCCAGCATGCCAACGCTCACGAAGGCAGTCCGAGCCCGTCTCATGTGCTGGGGCACTTGCATTCAGTGAGGAAAAGCCACCTGCATTGAGGTGAACACTCTGCTCAGCATTCTTTCCGGGAGCTCACACTTGCCGCCTCTCTAGGTTAAGCAGGAAGTCGTAGTGAGGACCAACCTGAGCAAAGAGCACAATTCCTCACGTTACACTGGTAGTCGTCGTAAGAGGAATTGCCAACTACGCCTGGCTGAGGCCTTCCCTGTGTTAAGGAAACAGCCACACTTAGAGGCCTTGAAAGAACAATTTATTCAGCGAAGTTCCCATTGTTTGGCGATGGTCAACCTTTGCAGCGCCAGTACTGCAGGGACTTAGGTTTGCTGCTAACAGGGCTAGGTGACCCTGCATACAGAAGCAGGCGTTTCCCTTTGGAAGCTTGGATCCCGGTTTCTCAGGGGCTCCTTGCAAGACCCTGCTATTGCCCAGCATCTCTCCTCTGCCCCTACGCCCGGGTAGGAAGCGAGTATTTTAGCCTGAGAAGCAGGGCTCTTGCAACTCTGGAGGAGAGCTAATCCTGCAGCCCACGTTCGTCCTGGGAAACCGCAAGGCGACCCTTGGCCTCAGTGTAGTGGCGAAATGGCCGCCGGACAGGTCCTGCCTGCCGCGGTTTCCGTGAGTTCTCCACCGTCTTCGGGCTTAAATGGAGAGCGAGGAGAGCTGTCGGCTCTCACAGAACTCTGGACTCCGCACTGTTTGCCATGCAACTGCACGCAAGACCACACGTCTCCTCCCGACCTGCTGAGAAACAGGCATCCGTGTAGGCCCTTGTTAACATTTCCTGGCGTGCAGAGTCCAAGGCGACACGCTGTCCTCTGCCTTGGAAACCTATGTTGCCACAGCTTGCCAAACGCTACCGAAGGCAGTCCTAACCAGTCTCGTGTGCTGCGCAGCTTTGATTCGGTTACGAAAAGCCACCTGCATTGAGGTGAACACTCTGCTCAGCGTTCTTTCCGGGATCTCACAATTGCCCCCTCTCTAGGTTAAGCAGGATGTCGAGGTGAGGTCCAAACTGAGCAAAGAGCACAATTGCTCACTTTGCAGTGGTAGTCGTCGTAAGAGGCATTGCCTACTAGGCCTTGCTAAGGTCTTCGTTCTGTTAGGGAAGTCGCCACACTTAGACGCCTGTAAAGGAAACTTTATTCAGCGAAGTTCCCAGTGTCTTGCGACGGTCTCCCTTCGCAGGGCCAATACAGCAGGGACTTAGGTTTGCTGCTAACTAGGCTAGGTGACCCTGCATACAGAAGCAGGCGTTTCCCTTTGGAAGCTTGGATCCCGGTTTCTCAGGGGCTGCTTGCAAGACCCTGCTATTGCCCAGCATCTCTCCTCTGCCCCTACGCCCGGGTAGGAAGCGAGTATTTTAGCCTGAGAAGCAGGGCTCTTGCAACTCTGGCGGAGAGCTAATCCTGCAGCCCACGTTCGTCCTGGGAAACCGCAAGGCGACCCTTGGCCTCAGTGTAGTGGCGAAATGGCCGCCGGACAGGTCTTGCCTGCCGCGGTTTCCGTGAGTTCTCCACCGTCTTCGGGCTTAAATGGAGAGCGAGGAGAGCTGTCGGCTCTCACAGAACTCTGGCCTCCGCACTGTTTGCCATGCAACTGCACGCAAGACCACACGTCTCCTCCCGACCTGCTGAGAAACAGGCATCCGTGTAGGCCCTTGTTAACATTTCCTGGCGTGCAGAGTCCAAGGCGACACGCTGTCCTCTGCCTTGGAAACCTACGTTGCCACAGCTTGCCAAACGCTACCGAAGGCAGTCCTAACCAGTCTCGTGTGCTGCGCAGCTTTGATTCGGTTACGAAAAGCCACCTGCATTGAGGTGAACACTCTGCTCAGCGTTCTTTCCGGGAGCTCACAATTGCCCCCTCTCTAGGTTAAGCAGGATGTCGAGGTGAGGTCCAAACTGAGCAAAGAGCACAATTGCTCACTTTGCAGTGGTAGTCGTCGTAAGAGGCATTGCCTACTAGGCCTTGCTAAGGTCTTCGTTCTGTTAGGGAAGTCGCCACACTTAGACGCCTGTAAAGGAAACTTTATTCAGCGAAGTTCCCAGTGTCTTGCGACGGTCTCCCTTCGCAGGGCCAATACAGCAGGGACTTAGGTTTGCTGCTAACTAGGCTAGGTGACCCTGCATACAGAAGCAGGCGTTTCCCTTTGGAAGCTTGGATCCCGGTTTCTCAGGGGCTGCTTGCAAGACCCTGCTATTGCCCAGCATCTCTCCTCTGCCCCTACGCCCAGGTAGGAAGCGAGTATTTTAGCCTGAGAAGCAGGGCTCTTGCAACTCTGGCGGAGAGCTAATCCTGCAGCCCACGTTCTTCCTGGGAAACCACAAGGGGACCCTTGGCCTCAGTGTAGTGGCGAAATGGCCGCCGGACAGGTCTTGCCTGCCGCGGTTTCCGTGAGTTCTCCACCGTCTTCGGGCTTAAATGGAGAGCGAGGAGAGCTGTCGGCTCTCACAGAACTCTGGCCTCCGCACTGTTTGCCATGCAGCCGAACGCAAGACCACACGTCTCCTCCCGGCCTGCTGAGAAACAGGCCGCCGTGCAGGCCCTTCGTAACACTTCTTGGCATGTAGACTCCAAGGCGACACGCTGTCCTCTTCCTTGGAAACCTACGTTGCCCCAGCATGCCAACGCTCACGAAGGCAGTCCGAGCCAGTCTCATGAGCTGGGGCACTTGCATTCAGTGAGGAAAAGCCACCTGCATTGAGGTGAACACTCTGCTCAGCATTCTTTCCGGGAGCTCACCCTTGCCGCCTCTCTAGGTTAAGCAGGAAGTCGTAGTGAGGACCAACCTGAGCAAAGAGCACAATTCCTCACGTTACACTGGTAGTCGTCGTAAGAGGAATTGCCAACTACGCCTGGCTGAGGCCTTCCCTGTGTTAAGGAACCAGCCACACTTAGAGGCCTTGAAAGAACAATTTATTCAGCGAAGTTCCCATTGTTTGGCGATCGTCAACCTTTGCAGCGCCAGTACTGCAGGGACTTAGGTTTGCTGCTAACAGGGCTAGGTGACCCTGCATACAGAAGCAGGCGTTTCCCTTTGGAAGCTTGGATCCCGGTTTCTCAGGGGCTCCTTGCAAGACCCTGCTATTGCCCAGCATCTCTCCTCTGCCCCTACGCCCGGGTAGGAAGCGAGTATTTTAGCCTGAGAAGCAGGGCTCTTGCAACTCTGGAGGAGAGCTAATCCTGCAGCCCACGTTCGTCCTGGGAAACCGCAAGGCGACCCTTGGCCTCAGTGTAGTGGCGAAATGGCCGCCGGACAGGTCCTGCCTGCCGCGGTTTCCGTGAGTTCTCCACCGTCTTCGGGCTTAAATGGAGAGCGAGGAGAGCTGTCGGCTCTCACAGAACTCTGGACTCCGCACTGTTTGCCATGCAACTGCACGCAAGACCACACGTCTCCTCCCGACCTGCTGAGAAACAGGCATCCGTGTAGGCCCTTGTTAACATTTCCTGGCGTGCAGAGTCCAAGGCGACACGCTGTCCTCTGCCTTGGAAACCTACGTTGCCACAGCTTGCCAAACGCTACCGAAGGCAGTCCTAACCAGTCTCGTGTGCTGCGCAGCTTTGATTCGGTTACGAAAAGCCACCTGCATTGAGGTGAACACTCTGCTCAGCGTTCTTTCCGGGAGCTCACAATTGCCCCCTCTCTAGGTTAAGCAGGATGTCGAGGTGAGGTCCAAACTGAGCAAAGAGCACAATTGCTCACTTTGCAGTGGTAGTCGTCGTAAGAGGCATTGCCTACTAGGCCTTGCTAAGGTCTTCGTTCTGTTAGGGAAGTCGCCACACTTAGACGCCTGTAAAGGAAACTTTATTCAGCGAAGTTCCCAGTGTCTTGAGACGGTCTCCCTTCGCAGGGCCAATACAGCAGGGACTTAGGTTTGCTGCTAACTAGGCTAGGTGACCCTGCATACAGAAGCAGGCGTTTCCCTTTGGAAGCTTGGATCCCGGTTTCTCAGGGGCTGCTTGCAAGACCCTGCTATTGCCCAGCATCTCTCCTCTGCCCCTACGCCCGGGTAGGAAGCGAGTATTTTAGCCTGAGAAGCAGGGCTCTTGCAACTCTGGCGGAGAGCTAATCCTGCAGCCCACGTTCGTCCTGGGAAACCGCAAGGCGACCCTTGGCCTCAGTGTAGTGGCGAAATGGCCGCCGGACAGGTCTTGCCTGCCGCGGTTTCCGTGAGTTCTCCACTGTCTTCGGGCTTAAATGGAGAGCGAGGAGAGCTGTCGGCTCTCACAGAACTCTGGCCTCCGCACTGTTTGCCATGCAGCCGAACGCAAGACCGCACGTCTCCTCCCGGCCTGCTGAGAAACAGGCCGCCGTGCAGGCCCTTCGTAACACTTCTTGGCATGTAGACTCCAAGGCGACACGCTGTCCTCTTCCTTGGAAACCTACGTTGCCCCAGCATGCCAACGCTCATGAAGGCAGTCCGAGCCCGTCTCATGTGCTGGGCCACTTGCATTCAGTGAGGAAAAGCCACCTGCATTGAGGTGAACACTCTGCTCAGCGTTCTTTCCGGGAGCTCACCCTTGCCGCCTCTCTAGGTTAAGCAGGAAGTCGTAGTGAGGACCAACCTGAGCAAAGAGCACAATTCCTCACGTTACACTGGTAGTCGTCGTAAGAGGAATTGCCAACTACGCCTGGCTGAGGCCTTCCCTGTGTTAAGGAACCAGCCACACTTAGAGGCCTTGAAAGAACAATTTATTCAGCGAAGTTCCCATTGTTTGGCGATGGTCAACCTTTGCAGCGCCAGTACTGCAGGGACTTAGGTTTGCTGCTAACAGGGCTAGGTGACCCTGCATACAGAAGCAGGCGTTTCCCTTTGGAAGCTTGGATCCCGGTTTCTCAGGGGCTGCTTGCAAGACCCTGCTATTGCACAGCATCTCTCCTCTGCCCCTACGCCCGGGTAGGAAGCGAGTATTTTAGCCTGAGAAGCAGGGCTCTTGCAACTCTGGAGGAGAGCTAATCCTGCAGCCCACGTTCGTCCTGGGAAACCGCAAGGCGACCCTTGGCCTCAGTGTAGTGGCGAAATGGCCGCCGGACAGGTCTTGCCTGCCGCGGTTTCCGTGAGTTCTCCACCGTCTTCGGGCTTAAATGGAGAGCGAGGAGAGCTGTCGGCTCTCACAGAACTCTGGACTCCACACTGTTTGCCATGCAACTGCACGCAAGACCACACGTCTCCTCCCGACCTGCTGAGAAACAGGCATCCGTGTAGGCCCTTGTTAACATTTCCTGGCGTGCAGAGTCCAAGGCGACATGCTGTCCTCTGCCTTGGAAACCTACGTTGCCACAGCTTGCCAAACGCTACCGAAGGCAGTCCTAACCAGTCTCGTGTGCTGCGCAGCTTTGATTCGGTTACGAAAAGCCACCTGCATTGAGGTGAACACTCTGCTCAGCGTTCTTTCCGGGAGCTCACAATTGCCCCCTCTCTAGGTTAAGCAGGATGTCGAGGTGAGGTCCAAACTGAGCAAAGAGCACAATTGCTCACTTTGCAGTGGTAGTCGTCGTAAGAGGCATTGCCTACTAGGCCTTGCTAAGGTCTTCGTTCTGTTAGGGAAGTCGCCACACTTAGACGCCTGTAAAGGAAAGTTTATTCAGCGAAGTTCCCAGTGTCTTGCGACGGTCTCCCTTCGCAGGGCCAATACAGCAGGGACTTAGGTTTGCTGCTAACTAGGCTAGGTGACCCTGCATACAGAAGCAGGCGTTTCCCTTTGGAAGCTTGGATCCCGGTTTCTCAGGGGCTGCTTGCAAGACCCTGCTATTGCCCAGCATCTCTCCTCTGCCCCTACGCCCGGGTAGGAAGCGAGTATTTTAGCCTGAGAAGCAGGGCTCTTGCAACTCTGGCGGAGAGCTAATCCTGCAGCCCACGTTCGTCCTGGGAAACCGCAAGGTGACCCTTGGCATCAGTGTAGTGGCGAAATGGCCGCCGGACAGGTCTTGCCTGCCGCGGTTTCCGTGAGTTCTCCACCGTCTTCGGGCTTAAATGGAGAGCGAGGAGAGCTGTCGGCTCTCACAGAACTCTGGCCTCCGCACTGTTTGCCATGCAACTGCACGCAAGACCACACGTCTCCTCCCGACCTGCTGAGAAACAGGCATCCGTGTAGGCCCTTGTTAACATTTCCTGGCGTGCAGAGTCCAAGGCGACACGCTGTCCTCTGCCTTGGAAACCTACGTTGCCACAGCTTGCCAAACGCTACCGAAGGCAGTCCTAACCAGTCTCGTGTGCTGCGCAGCTTTGATTCGGTTACGAAAAGCCACCTGCATTGAGGTGAACACTCTGCTCAGCGTTCTTTCCGGGAGCTCACAATTGCCCCCTCTCTAGGTTAAGCAGGATGTCGAGGTGAGGTCCAAACTGAGCAAAGAGCACAATTGCTCACTTTGCAGTGGTAGTCGTCGTAAGAGGCATTGCCTACTAGGCCTTGCTAAGGTCTTCGTTCTGTTAGGGAAGTCGCCACACTTAGACGCCTGTAAAGGAAACTTTATTCAGCGAAGTTCCCAGTGTCTTGCGACGGTCTCCCTTCGCAGGGCCAATACAGCAGGGACTTAGGTTTGCTGCTAACTAGGCTAGGTGACCCTGCATACAGAAGCAGGCGTTTCCCTTTGGAAGCTTGGATCCCGGTTTCTCAGGGGCTGCTTGCAAGACCCTGCTATTGCCCAGCATCTCTCCTCTGCCCCTACGCCCAGGTAGGAAGCGAGTATTTTAGCCTGAGAAGCAGGGCTCTTGCAACTCTGGTGGAGAGCTAATCCTGCAGCCCAAGTTCGTCCTGGGAAACCGCAAGGCGACCCTTGGCCTCAGTGTAGTGGCGAAATGGCCGCCGGACAGGTCTTGCCTGCCGCGGTTTCCGTGAGTTCTCCACTGTCTTCGGGCTTAAATGGAGAGCGAGGAGAGCTGTCGGCTCTCACAGAACTCTGGCCTCCGCACTGTTTGCCATGCAGCCGAACGCAAGACCGCACGTCTCCTCCCGGCCTGCTGAGAAACAGGCCACCGTGCAGGCCCTTCGTAACACTTCTTGGCATGTAGACTCCAAGGCGACACGCTGTCCTCTTCCTTGGAAACCTACGTTGCCCCAGCATGCCAACGCTCATGAAGGCAGTCCGAGCACGTCTCATGTGCTGGGCCACTTGCATTCAGTGAGGAAAAGCCACCTGCATTGAGGTGAACATTCTGCTCAGCGTTCTTTCCGGGAGCTCACACTTGCCGCCTCTCTAGGTTAAGCAGGAAGTCGTAGTGAGGACCAACCTGAGCAAAGAGCACAATTCCTCACGTTACACTGGTAGTCGTCGTAAGACGAATTGCCAACTACGCCTGGCTGAGGCCTTCCCTGTGTTAAGGAACCAGCCACACTTAGAGGCCTTGAAAGAACAATTTATTCAGCGAAGTTCCCATTGTTTGGCGATGGTCAACCTTTGCAGCGCCAGTACTGCAGGGACTTAGGTTTGCTGCTAACAGGGCTAGGTGACCCTGCATACAGAAGCAGGCGTTTCCCTTTGGAAGCTTGGATCCCGGTTTCTCAGGGGCTGCTTGCAAGACCCTGCTATTGCCCAGCATCTCTCCTCTGCCCCTACGCCCGGGTAGGAAGCGAGTATTTTAGCCTGAGAAGCAGGGCTCTTGCAACTCTGGAGGAGAGCTAATCCTGCAGCCCACGTTCGTCCTGGGAAACCGCAAGGCGACCCTTGGCCTCAGTGTAGTGGCGAAATGGCCGCTGGACAGGTCTTGCCTGCCGCGGTTTCCGTGAGTTCTCCACCGTCTTCGGGCTTAAATGGAGAGCGAGGAGAGCTGTCGGCTCTCACAGAACTCTGGCCTCCGCACTGTTTGCCATGCAACTGCACGCAAGACCACACGTCTCCTCCCGACCTGCTGAGAAACAGGCATCCGTGTAGGCCCTTGTTAACATTTCCTGGCGTGCAGAGTCCAAGGCGACACGCTGTCCTCTGCCTTGGAAACCTACGTTGCCACAGCTTGCCAAACGCTACCGAAGGCAGTCCTAACCAGTCTCGTGTGCTGCGCAACTTTGATTCGGTTACGAAAAGCCACCTGCATTGAGGTGAACACTCTGCTCAGCGTTCTTTCCGGGAGCTCACAATTGCCCCCTCTCTAGGTTAAGCAGGATGTCGAGGTGAGGTCCAAACTGAGCAAAGAGCACAATTGCTCACTTTGCAGTGGTAGTCGTCGTAAGAGGCATTGCCTACTAGGCCTTGCTAAGGTCTTCGTTCTGTTAGGGAAGTCGCCACACTTAGACGCCTGTAAAGGAAACTTTATTCAGTAAAGTTCCAAGTGTCTTGCGACGGTCTCCCTTCGCAGGGCCAATACAGCAGGGACTTAGGTTTGCTGCTAACTAGGCTAGGTGACCCTGCATACAGAAGCAGGCTTTTCCCTTTGGAAGCTTGGATCCCGGTTTCTCAGGGGCTGCTTGCAAGACCCTGCTATTGCCCAGCATCTCTCCTCTGCCCCTACGCCCGTGTAGAAAGCGAGTATTTTAGCCTGAGAAGCAGGGCTCTTGCAACTCTGGAGGAGAGCTAATCCTGCAGCCCACGTTCGTCCTGGGAAACCGCAAGGCGACCCTTGGCCTCAGTGTAGTGGCGAAATGGCCGCCGGAGAGATCTTGCCTGCCACGGTTTCCGTTAGTTCTCCACCGACTTCGGGCTTAAATGGAGAGCGAGGAGAGCTGTCGGCTCTCACAGAACTCTGGCCTCCGCACTGTTTGCCATGCAGCCGAACGCAAGACCACACGTCTCCTCCCGGCCTGCTGAGAAACAGGCCGCCGTGCAGGCCCTTCGTAACACTTCTTGGCATGTAGACTCCAAGGCGACACGCTGTCCTCTTCCTTGGAAACCTACGTTTCCCCAGCATGCCAACGCTCACGAAGGCAGTCCGAGCCCGTCTCATGTGCTGGGCCACTTGCATTCAGTGAGGAAAAGCCACCTGCATTGAGGTGAACACTCTGCTCAGCGTTCTTTCCGGGAGCTCACACTTGCCGCCTCCCTAGGTTAAGCAGGAAGTCGTAGTGAGGACCAACCTGAGCAAAGAGAACAATTCCTCACGTTACACTGGTAGTCGTCGTAAGAGGAATTGCCAACTACGCCTGGCTGAGGCCTTCCCTGTGTTAAGGAACCAGCCACACTTAGAGGCCTTGAAAGAACAATTTATTCAGCGAAGTTCCCATTGTTTGGCGATGGTCAACCTTTGCAGCGCCAGTACTGCAGGGACTTAGGTTTGCTGCTAACAGGGCTAGGTGACCCTGCATACAGAAGCAGGCGTTTCCCTTTGGAAGCTTGGATCCCGGTTTCTCAGGGGCTGCTTGCAAGACCCTGTTATTGCCCAGCATCTCTCCTCTGCCCCTACGCCCGGGTAGGAAGCGACTATTTTAGCCTGAGAAGCAGGGCTCTTGCAACTCTGGAGGAGAGCTAATCCTGCAGCCCACGTTCGTCCTGGGAAACCGCAAGGCGACCCTTGGCCTCAGTGTAGTGGTGAAATGGCCGCCGGACAGGTCTTGCCTGCCACGGTTTCCGTGAGTTCTCCACCGTCTTCGGGCTTAAATGGAGAGCGAGGAGAGCTGTCGGCTCTCACAGAACTCTGGACTCCACACTGTTTGCCATGCAACTGCACGTAAGACCACACGTCTCCTCCCGACCTGCTGAGAAACAGGCATCCGTGTAGGCCCTTGTTAACATTTCCTGGCGTGCAGAGTCCAAGGCGACACGCTGTCCTCTGCCTTGGAAACCTATGTTGCCACAGCTTGCCAAACGCTACCGAAGGCAGTCCTAACCATTCTCGTGTGCTGCGCAGCTTTGATTCGGTTACGAAAAGCCACCTGCATTGAGGTGAACACTCTGCTCAGCGTTCTTTCCGGGAGCTCACAATTGCCCCCTCTCTAGGTTAAGCAGGATGTCGAGGTGAGGTCCAAACTGAGCAAAGAGCACAATTGCTCACTTTGCAGTGGTAGTCGTCGTAAGAGGCATTGCCTACTAGGCCTTGCTAAGGTCTTCGTTCTGTTAGGGAAGTCGCCACACTTAGACGCCTGTAAAGGAAACTTTATTCAGCGAAGTTCCCAGTGTCTTGCGACGGTCTCCCTTCGCAGGGCCAATACAGCAGGGACTTAGGTTTGCTGCTAACTAGGCTAGGTGACCCTGCATACAGAAGCAGGCGTTTCCCTTTGGAAGATTGGATCCCGGTTTCTCAGGGGCTGCTTGCAAGACCCTGCTATTGCCCAGCATCTCTCCTCTGCCCCTACGCCCGGGTAGGAAGCGAGTATTTTAGCCTGAGAAGCAGGGCTCTTGCAACTCTGGCAGAGAGCTAATCCTGCAGCCCACGTTCGTCCTGGGAAACCGCAAGGCGACCCTTGGCCTCAGTGTAGTGGCGAAATGGCCGCCGGACAGGTCTTGCCTGCCGCGGTTTCTGTGAGTTCTCCACCGTCTTCGGGCTTAAATGGAGAGCGAGGAGAGCTGTCGGCTCTCACAGAACTCTGGCCTCCGCACTGTTTGCCATGCAGCCGAACGCAAGACCGCACGTCTCCTCCCGGCCTGCTGAGAAACAGGCCGCCGTGCAGGCCCTTCGTAACACTTCTTGGCATGTAGACTCCAAGGCGACACGCTGTCCTCTTCCTTGGAAACCTACGTTGCCCCAGCATGCCAACGCTCATGAAGGCAGTCCGAGCCCGTCTCATGTGCTGGGCCACTTGCATTCAGTGAGGAAAAGCCACCTGCATTGAGGTGAACACTCTGCTCAGCGTTCTTTCCGGGAGCTCACACTTGCCGCCTCTCTAGGTTAAGCAGGAAGTCGTAGTGAGGACCAACCTGAGCAAAGAGCACAATTCCTCACGTTACACTGGTAGTCGTCGTAAGAGGAATTGCCAACTACGCCTGGCTGAGGCCTTCCCTGTGTTAAGGAACCAGCCACACTTAGAGGCCTTGAAAGAACAATTTATTCAGCGAAGTTCCCATTGTTTGGCGATGGTCAACCTTTGCAGCGCCAGTACTGCAGGGACTTAGGTTTGCTGCTAACAGGGCTAGGTGACCCTGCATACAGAAGCAGGCGTTTCCCTTTGGAAGCTTGGATCCCGGTTTCTCAGGGGCTGCTTGCAAGACCCTGCTATTGCCCAGCATCTCTCCTCTGCCCCTACGCCCGTGTAGGAAGCGAGTATTTTAGCCTGAGAAGCAGGGCTCTTGCAACTCTGGCGGAGAGCTAATCCTGCAGCCCACGTTCGTCCTGGGAAACCGCAAGGAGACAGTTGGCCTCAGTGTAGTGGTGAAATGGCCGCCGGACAGGTCTTGCCTGCCGCGGTTTCCGTGAGTTCTCCACCGTCTTCGGGCTTAAATGGAGAGCGAGGAGAGCTGTCGGCTCTCACAGAACTCTGGCCTCCGCACTGTTTGCCATGCAACTGCACGCAAGACCACACGTCTCCTCCCGACCTGCTGAGAAACAGGCATCTGTGTAGGCCCTTGTTAACATTTCCTGGCGTGCAGAGTTCAAGGCGACACGCTGTCCTCTGCCTTGGAAACCTACGTTGCCACAGCTTGCCAAACGCTACCGAAGGCAGTCCTAACCAGTCTCGTGTGCTGCGCAGCTTTGATTCGGTTACGAAAAGCCACCTGCATTGAGGTGAACACTCTGCTCAGCGTTCTTTCCGGGAGCTCACAATTGCCCCCTCTCTAGGTTAAGCAGGATGTCGAGGTGAGGTCCAAACTGAGCAAAGAGCACAATTGCTCACTTTGCAGTGGTAGTCGTCGTAAGAGGCATTGCCTACTAGGCCTTGCTAAGGTCTTCGTTCTGTTAGGGAAGTCGCCACACTTAGACGCCTGTAAAGGAAACTTTATTCAGCGAAGTTCCCAGTGTCTTGCGACGGTCTCCCTTCGCAGGGCCAATACAGCAGGGACTTAGGTTTGCTGCTAACTAGGCTAGGTGACCCTGCATACAGAAGCAGGCATTTCCCTTTGGAAGCTTGGATCCCGGTTTCTCAGGGGCTGCTTGCAAGACCCTGCTATTGCCCAGCATCTCTCCTCTGCCCCTACGCCCGGGTAGGAAGCGAGTATTTTAGCCTGAGAAGCAGGGCTCTTGCAACTCTGGCGGAGAGCTAATCCTGCAGCCCACGTTCGTCCTGGGAAACCGCAAGGTGACCCTTGGCCTCAGTGTAGTGGCGAAATGGCCGCCAGACAGGTCTTGCCTGCCGCGGTTTCCGTGAGTTCTCCACCGTCTTCGGGCTTAAATGGAGAGCGAGGAGAGCAGTCAGCTCTCACAGAACTCTGGCCTCCGCACTGTTTGCCATGCAGCCGGAAGCAAGACCGCACGTCTCCTCCCGGCCTGCTGAGAAACAGGCCGCCGTGCAGGCCCTTCGTAACACTTCTTGGCATGTAGACTCCAAGGCGACACGCTGTCCTCTTCCTTGGAAACCTACGTTGCCCCAGCATGCCAACGCTCACGAAGGCAGTCCGAGCCCGTCTCATGTGCTGGGCCACTTGCATTCAGTGAGGAAAAGCCACCTGCATTGAGGTGAACACTCTGCTCAGCGTTCTTTCCGGGAGCTCACACTTGCCGCCTCTCTAGGTTAAGCAGGAAGTCGTAGTGAGGACCAACCTGATCAAAGAGCACAATTCCTCACGTTACACTGGTAGTCGTCGTAAGAGGAATTGCCAACTACGCCTGGCTGAGGCCTTCCCTGTGTTAAGGAACCAGCCACACTTAGAGGCCTTGAAAGAACAATTTATTCAGCGAAGTTCCCATTGTTTGGCGATGGTCAACCTTTGCAGCGCCAGTACTGCAGGGACTTAGGTTTGCTGCTAACAGGGCTAGGTGACCCTGCATACAGAAGCAGGCGTTTCCCTTTGGAAGCTTGGATCCCGGTTTCTCAGGGGCTGCTTGCAAGACCCTGCTATTGCCCAGCATCTCTCCTCTGCCCCTACGCCCGGGTAGGAAGCGAGTATTTTAGCCTGAGAAGCAGGGCTCTTGCAACTCTGGAGGAGAGCTAATCCTGCAGCCCACGTTCGTCCTGGGAAACCGCAAGGCGACCCTTGGCCTCAGTGTAGTGGCGAAATGGCCGCCGGACAGGTCTTGCCTGCCGCGGTTTCCGTGAGTTCTCCACCGTGTTCGGGCTTAAATGGAGAGCGAGGAGAGCTGTCGGCTCTCACAGAACTCTGGCCTCCGCACTGTTTGCCATGCAACTGCACGCAAGACCACACGTCTCCTCCCGACCTGCTGAGAAACAGGCATCCGTGTAGGCCCTTGTTAACATTTCCTGGCGTGCAGAGTCCAAGGCGACACGCTGTCCTCTGCCTTGGAAACCTACGTTGCCACAGCTTGCCAAACGCTACCGAAGGCAGTCCTAACCAGTCTCGTGTGCTGCGCAGCTTTGATTCGGTTACGAAAAGCCACCTGCATTGAGGTGAACACTCTGCTCAGCGTTCTTTCCGGGAGCTCACAATTGCCCCCTCTCTAGGTTAAGCAGGATGTCGAGGTGAGGTCCAAACTGAGCAAAGAGCACAATTGCTCACTTTGCAGTGGTAGTCGTCGTAAGAGGCATTGCCTACTAGGCCTTGCTAAGGTCTTCGTTCTGTTAGGGAAGTCGCCACACTTAGACGCCTGTAAAGGAAACTTTATTCAGCGAAGTTCCCAGTGTCTTGCGACGGTCTCCCTTCGCAGGGCCAATACAGCAGGGACTTAGGTTTGCTGCTAACTAGGCTAGGTGACCCTGCATACAGAAGCAGGCTTTTCCCTTTGGAAGCTTGGATCCCGGTTTCTCAGGGGCTGCTTGCAAGACCCTGCTATTGCCCAGCATCTCTCCTCTGCCCCTACGCCCGGGTAGGAAGCGAGTATTTTAGCCTGAGAAGCAGGGCTCTTGCAACTCTGGCGGAGAGCTAATCCTGCAGCCCACGTTCGTCCTGGGAAACCGCAAGGCGACCCTTGGCCTCAGTGTAGTGGCGAAATGGCCGCCGGACAGGTCTTGCCTGCCGCGGTTTCCGTGAGTTCTCCACCGTCTTCGGGCTTAAATGGAGAGCGAGGAGAGCTGTCGGCTCTCACAGAACTCTGGCCTCCGCACTGTTTGCCATGCAGCCGAACGCAAGACCACACATCTCCTCCCGGCCTGCTGAGAAACAGGCCGCCGTGCAGGCCCTTCGTAACACTTCTTGGCATGTAGACTCCAAGGCGACACGCTGTCCTCTTCCTTGGAAACCTACGTTTCCCCAGCATGCCAACGCTCACGAAGGCAGTCCGAGCCCGTCTCATGTGCTGGGCCACTTGCATTCAGTGAGGAAAAGCCACCTGCATTGAGGTGAACACTCTGCTCAGCGTTCATTCCGGGAGCTCACACTTGCCGCCTCTCTAGGTTAAGCAGGAAGTCGTAGTGAGGACCAACCTGAGCAAAGAGCACAATTCCTCACGTTACACTGGTAGTCGTCGTAAGAGGAATTGCCAACTACGCCTGGCTGAGGCCTTCCCTGTGTTAAGGAACCAGCCACACTTAGAGGCCTTGAAAGAACAATTTATTCAGCGAAGTTCCCATTGTTTGGCGATGGTCAACCTTTGCAGCGCCAGTACTGCAGGGACTTAGGTTTGCTGCTAACAGGGCTAGGTGACCCTGCATACAGAAGCAGGCGTTTCCCTTTGGAAGCTTGGATCCCGGTTTCTCAGGGGCTGCTTGCAAGACCCTGCTATTGCCCAGCATCTCTCCTCTGCCCCTACGCCCGGGTAGGAAGCGAGTATTTTAGCCTGAGAAGCAGGGCTCTTGCAACTCTGGAGGAGAGCTAATCCTGCAGCCCACGTTCGTCCTGGGAAACCGCAAGGCGACCCTTGGCCTCAGTGTAGTGGCGAAATGGCCGCCGGACAGGTCTTGCCTGCCGCGGTTTCCGTGAGTTCTCCACCGTCTTCGGGCTTAAATGGAGAGCGAGGAGAGCTGTCGGCTCTCACAGAACTCTGGCCTCCGCACTGTTTGCCATGCAACTGCACGCAAGACCACACGTCTCCTCCTGACCTGCTGAGAAACAGGCATCCGTGTAGGCCCTTGTTAACATTTCCTGGCGTGCAGAGTCCAAGGCGACACGCTGTCCTCTGCCTTGGAAACCTACGTTGCCACAGCTTGCCAAACGCTACCGAAGGCAGTCCTAACCAGTCTCGTGTGCTGCGCAGCTTTGATTCGGTTACGAAAAGCCACCTGCATTGAGGTGAACACTCTGCTCAGCGTTCTTTCCGGGACCTCACAATTGCCCCCTCTCTAGGTTAAGCAGGATGTCGAGGTGAGGTCCAAACTGAGCAAAGAGCACAATTGCTCACTTTGCAGTGGTAGTCGTCGTAAGAGGCATTGCCTACTAGGCCTTGCTAAGGTCTTCGTTCTGTTAGGGAAGTCGCCACACTTAGACGCCTGTAAAGGAAAGTTTATTCAGCGAAGTTCCCAGTGTCTTGCGACGGTCTCCGTTCGCAGGGCCAATACAGCAGGGACTTAGGTTTGCTGCTAACTAGGCTAGGTGACCCTGCATACAGAAGCAGGCTTTTCCCTTTGGAAGCTTGGATCCCGGTTTCTCAGGGGCTGCTTGCAAGACCCTGCTATTGCCCAGCATCTCTCCTCTGCCCCTACGCCCGGGTAGGAAGCGAGTATTTTAGCCTGAGAAGCAGGGCTCTTGCAACTCTGGCGGAGAGCTAATCCTGCAGCCCACGTTCGTCCTGGGAAACCGCAAGGCGACCCTTGGCCTCAGTGTAGTGGCGAAATGGCCGCCGGACAGGTCTTGCCTGCCGCAGTTTCCGTGAGTTCTCCACCGTCTTCGGGCTTAAATGGAGAGCGAGGAGAGCTGTCGGCTCTCACAGAACTCTGGCCTCCGCACTGTTTGCCATGCAGCCGAACGCAAGACCACACATCTCCTCCCGGCCTGCTGAGAAACAGGCCGCCGTGCAGGCCCTTCGTAACACTTCTTGGCATGTAGACTCCAAGGCGACACGCTGTCCTCTTCCTTGGAAACCTACGTTTCCCCAGCATGCCAACGCTCACGAAGGCAGTCCGAGCCCGTCTCATGTGCTGGGCCACTTGCATTCAGTGAGGAAAAGCCACCTGCATTGAGGTGAACACTCTGCTCAGCGTTCATTCCGGGAGCTCACACTTGCCGCCTCTCTAGGTTAAGCAGGAAGTCGTAGTGAGGACCAACCTGAGCAAAGAGCACAATTCCTCACGTTACACTGGTAGTCGTCGTAAGAGGAATTGCCAACTACGCCTGGCTGAGGCCTTCCCTGTGTTAAGGAACCAGCCACACTTAGAGGCCTTGAAAGAACAATTTATTCAGCGAAGTTCCCATTGTTTGGCGATGGTCAACCTTTGCAGCGCCAGTACTGCAGGGAGTTAGGTTTGCTGCTAACAGGGCTAGGTGACCCTGCATACATACAGAAGCAGGCATTTCCCTTTGGAAGCTTGGATCCCGGTTTCTCAGGGGCTGCTTGCAAGACCCTGCTATTGCCCAGCATCTCTCCTCTGCCCCTACGCCCGGGTAGGAAGCGAGTATTTTAGCCTGAGAAGCAGGGCTCTTGCAACTCTGGAGGAGAGCTAATCCTGCAGCCCACGTTCGTCCTGGGAACCCGCAAGGCGACCCTTGGCCTCAGTGTAGTGGCGAAATGGCCGCCGGACAGGTCTTGCCTGCCGCGGTTTCCGTGAGTTCTCCACCGTCTTCGGGCTTAAATGGAGAGCGAGGAGAGCTGTCGGCTCTCACAGAACTCTGGCCTCCGCACTGTTTGCCATGCAGCCGAACGCAAGACCACACGTCTCCTCCCGGCCTGCTGAGAAACAGGCCGCCGTGCAGGCCCTTCGTAACACTTCTTGGCATGTAGACTCCAAGGCGACACGCTGTCCTCTTCCTTGGAAACCTACGTTGCCCCAGCATGCCAACGCTCACGAAGGCAGTCCGAGCCCGTCTCATGTGCTGGGCCACTTGCATTCAGTGAGGAAAAGCCACCTGCATTGAGGTGAACACTCTGCTCAGCGTTCTTTCCGGGAGCTCACACTTGCCGCCTCTCTAGGTTAAGCAGGAAGTCGTAGTGAGGACCAACCTGAGCAAAGAGCACAATTCCTCACGTTACACTGGTAGTCGTCGTAAGAGGAATTGCCAACTATGCCTGGCTGAGGCCTTCCCTGTGTTAAGGAACCAGCCACACTTAGAGGCCTTGAAAGAACAATTTATTCAGCGAAGTTCCCATTGTTTGGCGATGGTCAACCTTTGCAGCGCCAGTACTGCAGGGACTTAGGTTTGCTGCTAACAGGGCTAGGTGACCCTGCATACATACAGAAGCAGGCGTTTCCCTTTGGAAGCTTGGATCCCGGTTTCTCAGGGGCTGCTTGCAAGACCCTGCTATTGCCCAGCATCTCTCCTCTGCCCCTACGCCCGGGTAGGAAGCGAGTATTTTAGCCTGAGAAGCAGGGCTCTTGCAACTCTGGAGGAGAGCTAATCCTGCAGCCCACGTTCGTCCTGGGAAACCGCAAGGCGACCCTTGGCCTCAGTGTAGTGGCGAAATGGCCGCCGGACAGGTCTTGCCTGCCGCGGTTTCCGTGAGTTCTCCACCGTCTTCGGGCTTAAATGGAGAGCGAGGAGAGCTGTCGGCTCTCACAGAACTCTGGCCTCCGCACTGTTTGCCATGCAACTGCACGCAAGACCACACGTCTCCTCCCGACCTGCTGAGAAACAGGCATCCGTGAAGGCCCTTGTTAACATTTCCTGGCGTGCAGAGTCCAAGGCGACACGCTGTCCTCTGCCTTGGAAACCTACGTTGCCACAGCTTGCCAAACGCTACCGAAGGCAGTCCTAACCAGTCTCGTGTGCTGCGCAGCTTTGATTCGGTTACGAAAAGCCACCTGCATTGAGGTGAACACTCTGCTCAGCGTTCTTTCCGGGAGCTCACAATTGCCCCCTCTCTAGGTTAAGCAGGATGTCGAGGTGAGGTCCAAACTGAGCAAAGAGCACAATTGCTCACTTTGCAGTGGTAGTCGTCGTAAGAGGCATTGCCTACTAGGCCTTGCTAAGGTCTTCGTTCTGTTAGGGAAGTCGCCACACTTAGACGCCTGTAAAGGAAACTTTATTCAGCGAAGTTCCCAGTGTCTTGCGACGGTCTCCCTTCGCAGGGCCAATACAGCAGGGACTTAGGTTTGCTGCTAACTAGGCTAGGTGACCCTGCATACAGAAGCAGGCGTTTCCCTTTGGAAGCTTGGATCCCGGTTTCTCAGGGGCTGCTTGCAAGACCCTGCTATTGCCCAGCATCTCTCCTCTGCCCCTACGACCGGGTAGGAAGCGAGTATTTTAGCCTGAAAAGCAGGGCTCTTGCAACTCTGGCGGAGAGCTAATCCTGCAGCCCACGTTCGTCCTGGGAAACCGCAAGGCGACCCTTGGCCTCAGTGTAGTGGCGAAATGGCCGCCGGACAGGTCTTGCCTGCCGCGGTTTCCGTGAGTTCTCCACCGTCTTCGGGCTTAAATGGAGAGCGAGGAGAGCTGTCGGCTCTCACAGAACTCTGGCCTCCGCACTGTTTGCCATGCAGCCAAACGCAAGACCACACGTCTCCTCCCGGCCTGCTGAGAAACAGGCCGCCGTGCAGGCCCTTCGTAACACTTCTTGGCATGTAGACTCCAAGGCGACACGCTGTCCTCTTCGTTGGAAACCTACGTTGCCCCAGCATGCCAAAGCTCACGAAGGCAGTCCGAGCCCGTCTCATGTGCTGGGCCACTTGCATTCAGTGAGGAAAAGCCACCTGCATTGAGGTGAACACTCTGCTCAGCGTTCTTTCCGGGAGCTCACACTTGCCGCCTCTCTAGGTTAAGCAGGAAGTCGTAGTGAGGACCAACCTGAGCAAAGAGCACAATTCCTCACGTTACACTGGTAGTCGTCGTAAGAGGAATTGCCAACTACGCCTGGCTGAGGCCTTCCCTGTGTTAAGGAACCAGCCACACTTAGAGGCCTTGAAAGAACAATTTATTCAGCGAAGTTCCCATTGTTTGGCGATGGTCAACCTTTGCAGCGCCAGTACTGCAGGGACTTAGGTTTGCTGCTAACAGGGCTAGGTGACCCTGCATACAGAAGCAGGCGTTTCCCTTTGGAAGCTTGGATCCCGGTTTCTCAGGGGCTGCTTGCAAGACCCTGCTATTGCCCAGCATCTGTCCTCTGCCCCTACGCCCGGGTAGGAAGCGAGTATTTTAGCCTGAGAAGCAGGGCTCTTGCAACTCTGGAGGAGAGCTAATCCTGCAGCCCACGTTCGTCCTGGGAAACCGCAAGGCGACCCTTGGCCTCAGTGTAGTGGCGAAATGGCCGCCGGACAGGTCTTGCCTGCCGCGGTTTCCGTGAGTTCTCCACCGTCTTCGGGCTTAAATGGAGAGCGAGGAGAGCTGTCGGCTCTCACAGAACTCTGGCCTCCGCACTGTTTGCCATGCAACTGCACGCAAGACCACACGTCTCCTCCCGACCTGCTGAGAAACAGGCATCCGTGTAGGCCCTTGTTAACATTTCCTGGCGTGCAGAGTCCAAGGCGACACGCTGTCCTCTGCCTTGGAAACCTACGTTGCCACAGCTTGCCAAACGCTACCGAAGGCAGTCCTAACCAGTCTCGTGTGCTGCGCAGCTTTGATTCGGTTACGAAAAGCCACCTGCATTGAGGTGAACACTCTGCTCAGCATTCTTTCCGGGAGCTCACAATTGCCCCCTCTCTAGGTTAAGCAGGATGTCGAGGTGAGGTCCAAACTGAGCAAAGAGCACAATTGCTCACTTTGCAGTGGTAGTCGTCGTAAGAGGCATTGCCTACTAGGCCTTGCTAAGGTCTTCGTTCTGTTAGGGAAGTCGCCACACTTAGACGCCTGTAAAGGAAAGTTTATTCAGCGAAGTTCCCAGTGTCTTGCGACGGTCTCCCTTCGCAGGGCCAATACAGCAGGGACTTAGGTTTGCTGCTAACTAGGCTAGGTGACCCTGCATACAGAAGCAGGCGTTTCCCTTTGGAAGCTTGGATCCCGGTTTCTCAGGGGCTGCTTGCAAGACCCTGCTATTGCCCAGCATCTCTCCTCTGCCCCTACGCCCGGGTAGGAAGCGAGTATTTTAGCCTGAGAAGCAGGGCTCTTGCAACTCTGGCGGAGAGCTAATCCTGCAGCCCACGTTCGTCCTGGGAAACCGCAAGGCGACCCTTGGCCTCAGTGTAGTGGCGAAATGGCCGCCAGACAGGTCTTGCCTGCCGCGGTTTCCGTGAGTTCTCCACCGTCTTCGGGCTTAAATGGAGAGCGAGGAGAGCTGTCGGCTCTCACAGAACTCTGGCCTCCGCACTGTTTGCCATGCAGCCGAACGCAAGACCGCACGTCTCCTCCCGGCCTGCTGAGAAACAGGCCACCGTGCAGGACCTTCGTAACACTTCTTGGCATGTAGACTCCAAGGCGACACGCTGTCCTCTTCCTTGGAAACCTACGTTGCCCCAGCATGCCAACGCTCACGAAGGCAGTCCGAGCCCGTCTCATGTGCTGGGCCACTTGCATTCAGTGAGGAAAAGCCACCTGCATTGAGGTGAACACTCTGCTCAGCGTTCTTTCCGGGAGCTCACACTTGCCGCCTCTCTAGGTTAAGCAGGAAGTCGTAGTGAGGACCAACCTGAGCAAAGAGCACAATTCCTCACGTTACACTGGTAGTCGTCGTAAGAGGAATTGCCAACTACGCCTGGCTGAGGCCTTCCCTGTGTTAAGGAAACAGCCACACTTAGAGGCCTTGAAAGAACAATTTATTCAGCGAAGTTCCCATTGTTTGGCGATGGTCAACCTTTGCAGCGCCAGTACTGCAGGGACTTAGGTTTGCTGCTAACAGGGCTAGGTGACCCTGCATACAGAAGCAGGCGTTTCCCTTTGGAAGCTTGGATCCCGGTTTCTCAGGGGCTGCTTGCAAGACCCTGCTATTGCCCAGCATCTCTCCTCTGCCCCTACGCCCGGGTAGGAAGCGAGTATTTTAGCCTGAGAAGCAGGGCTCTTGCAACTCTGGAGGAGAGCTAATCCTGCAGCCCACGTTCGTCCTGGGAAACCGCAAGGCGACCCTTGGCCTCAGTGTAGTGGCGAAATGGCCGCCGGACAGGTCTTGCCTGCCGCGGTTTCCGTGAGTTCTCCACCGTCTTCGGGCTTAAATGGAGAGCGAGGAGAGCTGTCGGCTCTCACAGAACTCTGGACTCCGCACTGTTTGCCATGCAACTGCACGCAAGACCACACGTCTCCTCCTGACCTGCTGAGAAACAGGCATCCGTGTAGGCCCTTGTTAACATTTCCTGGCGTGCAGAGTCCAAGGCGACACGCTGTCCTCTGCCTTGGAAACCTACGTTGCCACAGCTTGCCAAACGCTACCGAAGGCAGTCCTAACCAGTCTCGTGTGCTGCGCAGCTTTGATTCGGTTACGAAAAGCCACCTGCATTGAGGTGAACACTCTGCTCAGCGTTCTTTCCGGGAGCTCACAATTGCCCCCTCTCTAGGTTAAGCAGGATGTCGAGGTGAGGTCCAAACTGAGCAAAGAGCACAATTGCTCACTTTGCAGTGGTAGTCGTCGTAAGAGGCATTGCCTACTAGGCCTTGCTAAGGTCTTCGTTCTGTTAGGGAAGTCGCCACACTTAGACGCCTGTAAAGGAAAGTTTATTCAGCGAAGTTCCCAGTGTCTTGCGACGGTCTCCCTTCGCAGGGCCAATACAGCAGGGACTTAGGTTTGCTGCTAACTAGGCTAGGTGACCCTGCATACAGAAGCAGGCGTTTCCCTTTGGAAGCTTGGATCCCGGTTTCTCAGGGGCTGCTTGCAAGACCCTGCTATTGCCCAGCATCTCTCCTCTGCCCCTACGCCCGGGTAGGAAGCGAGTATTTTAGCCTGAGAAGCAGGGCTCTTGCAACTCTGGCGGAGAGCTAATCCTGCAGCCCACGTTCGTCCTGGGAAACCGCAAGGCGACCCTTGGCCTCAGTGTAGTGGCGAAATGGCCGCCGGACAGGTCTTGCCTGCCGCGGTTTCCGTGAGTTCTCCACCGTCTTCGGGCTTAAATGGAGAGCGAGGAGAGCTGTCGGCTCTCACAGAACTCTGGCCTCCGCACTGTTTGCCATGCAGCCGAACGCAAGACCACACGTCTCCTCCCGGCCTGCTGAGAAACAGGCCGCCGTGCAGGCCCTTCGTAACACTTCTTGGCATGTAGACTCCAAGGCGACACGCTGTCCTCTTCCTTGGAAACCTACGTTGCCCCAGCATGCCAACGCTCACGAAGGCAGTCCGAGCCCATCTCATGTGCTGGGCCACTTGCATTCAGTGAGGAAAAGCCACCTGCATTGAGGTGAACACTCTGCTCAGCGTTCTTTCCGGGAGCTCACACTTGCCGCCTCTGTAGGTTAAGCAGGAAGTCGTAGTGAGGACCAACCTGAGCAAAGAGCACAATTCCTCACGTTACACTGGTAGTCGTCGTAAGAGGAATTGCCAACTACGCCTGGCTGAGGCCTTCCCTGTGTTAAGGAACCAGCCACACTTAGAGGCCTTGAAAGAACAATTTATTCAGCGAAGTTCCCATTGTTTGGCGATGGTCAACCTTTGCAGCGCCAGTACTGCAGGGACTTAGGTTTGCTGCTAACAGGGCTAGGTGACCCTGCATACAGAAGCAGGCGTTTCCCTTTGGAAGCTTGGATCCCGGTTTCTCAGGGGCTGCTTGCAAGACCCTGCTATTGCCCAGCATCTCTCCTCTGCCCCTACGCCCGGGTAGGAAGCGAGTATTTTAGCCTGAGAAGCAGGGCTCTTGCAACTCTGGAGGAGAGCTAATCCTGCAGCCCACGTTCGTCCTGGGAAACCGCAAGGCGACCCTTGGCCTCAGTGTAGTGGCGAAATGGCCGCCGGACAGGTCTTGCCTGCCGCGGTTTCCGTGAGTTATCCACCGTCTTCGGGCTTAAATGGAGAGCGAGGAGAGCTGTCGGCTCTCACAGAACTCTGGCCTCCGCACTGTTTGCCATGCAGCCGAACGCAAGACCACACGTCTCCTCCCGACCTGCTGAGAAACAGGCATCCGTGTAGGCCCTTGTTAACATTTCCTGGCGTGCAGAGTCCAAGGCGACACGCTGTCCTCTGCCTTGGAAACCTACGTTGCCACAGCTTGCCAAACGCTACCGAAGGCAGTCCTAACCAGTCTCGTGTGCTGCGCAGCTTTGATTCGGTTACGAAAAGCCACCTGCATTGAGGTGAACACTCTGCTCAGCGTTCTTTCCGGGAGCTCACAATTGCCCCCTCTCTAGGTTAAGCAGGATGTCGAGGTGAGGTCCAAACTGAGCAAAGAGCACAATTGCTCACTTTGCAGTGGTAGTCGTCGTAAGAGGCATTGCCTACTAGGCCTTGCTAAGGTCTTCGTTCTGTTAGGGAAGTCGCCACACTTAGACGCCTGTAAAGGAAACTTTATTCAGCGAAGTTCCCAGTGTCTTGCGACGGTCTCCCTTCGCAGGGCCAATACAGCAGGGACTTAGGTTTGCTGCTAACTAGGCTAGGTGACCCTGCATACAGAAGCAGGCATTTCCCTTTGGAAGCTTGGATCCCGGTTTCTCAGGGGCTGCTTGCAAGACCCTGCTATTGCCCAGCATCTCTCCTCTGCCCCTACGCCCGGGTAGGAAGTGAGTATTTTAGCCTGAGAAGCAGGGCTCTTGCAACTCTGGCGGAGAGCTAATCCTGCAGCCCACGTTCGTCCTGGGAAACCGCAAGGCGACCCTTGGCCTCAGTGTAGTGGCGAAACGGCCGCCAGACAGGTCTTGCCTGCCGCAGTTTCCGTGAGTTCTCCACCGTCTTCGGGCTTAAATGGAGAGCGAGGAGAGCAGTCAGCTCTCACAGAACTCTGGCCTCCGCACTGTTTGCCATGCAGCCGGAAGCAAGACCGCACGTCTCCTCCCGGCCTGCTGAGAAACAGGCCGCCGTGCAGGCCCTTCGTAACACTTCTTGGCATGTAGACTCCAAGGCGACACGCTGTCCTCTTCCTTGGAAACCTACGTTGCCCCAGCATGTCAACGCTCACGAAGGCAGTCCGAGCCCGTCTCATGTGCTGGGCCACTTGCATTCAGTGAGGAAAAGCCACCTGCATTGAGGTGAACACTCTGCTCAGCGTTCTTTCCGGGAGCTCACACTTGCCGCCTCTCTAGGTTAAGCAGGAAGTCGTAGTGAGGACCAACCTGAGCAAAGAGCACAATTCCTCACGTTACACTGGTAGTCGTCGTAAGAGGAATTGCCAACTACGCCTGGCTGAGGCCTTCCCTGTGTTAAGGAACCAGCCACACTTAGAGGCCTTGAAAGAACAATTTATTCAGCGAAGTTCCCATTGTTTGGCGATGGTCAACCTTTGCAGCGCCAGTACTGCAGGGACTTAGGTTTGCTGCTAAAAGGGCTAGGTGACCCTGCATACAGAAGCAGGCCTTTCCCTTTGGAAGCTTGGATCCCGGTTTCTCAGGGGCTGCTTGCAAGACCCTGCTATTGCCCAGCATCTCTCCTCTGCCCCTACGCCCGGGTAGGAAGCGAGTATTTTAGCCTGAGAAGCAGGGCTCTTGCAACTCTGGCGGAGAGCTAATCCTGCAGCCCACGTTCGTCCTGGGAAACCACAAGGCGACCCTTGGCCTCAGTGTAGTGGCGAAATGGCCGCCAGACAGTTCTTGCCTGCCGCGGTTTCCGTGAGTTCTCCACCGTCTTCGGGCTTAAATGGAGAGCGAGGAGAGCTGTTGGCTCTCACAGAACTCTGGCCTCCGCACTGTTTGCCATGCAGCCGGAAGCAAGACCGCACGTCTCCTCCCGGCCGGCTGAGAAACAGGCCGCCGTGCAGGCCCTTCGTAACACTTCTTGGCATGTAGACTCCAAGGCGACACGCTGTCCTCTTCCTTGGAAACCTACGTTGCCCCAGCATGCCAACGCTCACGAAGGCAGTCCGAGCCCGTCTCATGTGCTGGGCCACTTGCATTCAGTGAGGAAAAGCCACCTGCATTGAGGTGAACACTCTGCTCAGCGTTCTTTCCGGGAGCTCACACTTGCTGCCTCTCTAGGTTAAGCAGGAAGTCGTAGTGAGGACCAACCTGAGCAAAGAGCACAATTCCTCACGTTACACTGGTAGTCGTCGTAAGAGGAATTGCCAACTACGCCTGGCTGAGGCCTTCCCTGTGTTAAGGAACCAGCCACACTTAGAGGCCTTGAAAGAACAATTTATTCAGCGAAGTTCCCATTGTTTGGCGATGGTCAACCTTTGCAGCGCCAGTACTGCAGGGACTTAGGTTTGCTGCTAACAGGGCTAGGTGACCCTGCATACAGAAGCAGGCGTTTCCCTTTGGAAGCTTGGATCCCGGTTTCTCAGGGGCTGCTTGCAAGACCCTGCTATTGCCCAGCATCTCTCCTCTGCCCCTACGCCCGGGTAGGAAGCGAGTATTTTAGCCTGAGAAGCAGGGCTCTTGCAACTCTGGAGGAGAGCCTAATCCTGCAGCCCACGTTCGTCCTGGGAAACCGCAAGGCGACCCTTGGCCTCAGTGTAGTGGCGAAATGGCCGCCGGACAGGTCTTGCCTGCCGCGGTTTCCGTGAGTTCTCCACCGTCTTCGGGCTTAAATGGAGAGCGAGGAGAGCTGTCGGCTCTCACAGAACTCTGGCCTCCGCACTGTTTGCCATGCAACTGCACGCAAGACCACACGTCTCCTCCCGACCTGCTGAGAAACAGGCATCCGTGTAGGCCCTTGTTAACATTTCCTGGCGTGCAGAGTCCAAGGCGACACGCTGTCCTCTGCCTTGGAAACCTACGTTGCCACAGCTTGCCAAACGCTACCGAAGGCAGTCCTAACCAGTCTCGTGTGCTGCGCAGCTTTGATTCGGTTACGAAAAGCCACCTGCATTGAGGTGAACACTCTGCTCAGCGTTCTTTCCGGGAGCTCACAATTGCCCCCTCTCTAGGTTAAGCAGGATGTCGAGGTGAGGTCCAAACTGAGCAAAGAGCACAATTGCTCACTTTGCAGTGGTAGTCGTCGTAAGAGGCATTGCCTACTAGGCCTTGCTAAGGTCTTCGTTCTGTTAGGGAAGTCGCCACACTTAGACGCCTGTAAAGGAAACTTTATTCAGCGAAGTTCCCAGTGTCTTGCGACGGTCTCCCTTCGCAGGGCCAATACAGCAGGGACTTAGGTTTGCTGCTAACTAGGCTAGGTGACCCTGCATACAGAAGCAGGCGTTTCCCTTTGGAAGCTTGGATCCCGGTTTCTCAGGGGCTGCTTGCAAGACCCTGCTATTGCCCAGCATCTCTCCTCTGCCCCTACGCCCGGGTAGGAAGCGAGTATTTTAGCCTGAGAAGCAGGGCTCTTGCAACTCTGGCGGAGAGCTAATCCTGCAGCCCACGTTCGTCCTGGGAAACCGCAAGGCGACCCTTGGCCTCAGTGTAGTGGCGAAATGGCCGCCGGACAGGTCTTGCCTGCCGCGGTTTCCGTGAGTTCTCCACCGTCTTCGGGCTTAAATGGAGAGCGAGGAGAGCTGTCGGCTCTCACAGAACTCTGGCCTCTGCACTGTTTGCCATGCAGCCGAACGCAAGACCGCACGTCTCCTCCCGGCCTGCTGAGAAACAGGCCGCCGTGCAGGCCCTTCGTAACACTTCTTGGCATGTAGACTCCAAGGCGACACGCTGTCCTCTTCCTTGGAAACCTACGTTGCCCCAGCATGCCAACGCTCACGAAGGCAGTCCGAGCCCGTCTCATGTGCTGGGCCACTTGCATTCAGTGAGGAAAAGCCACCTGCATTGAGGTGAACACTCTGCTCAGCGTTCTTTCCGGGAGCTCACACTTGCCGCCTCTCTAGGTTAAGCAGGAAGTCGTAGTGAGGACCAACCTGAGCAAAGAGCACAATTCCTCACATTACACTGGTAGTCGTCGTAAGAGGAATTGCCAACTACGCCTGGCTGAGGCCTTCCCTGTGTTAAGGAACCAGCCACACTTAGAGGCCTTGAAAGAGCAATTTATTCAGCGAAGTTCCCATTGTTTGGCGATGGTCAACCTTTGCAGCGCCAGTACTGCAGGGACTTAGGTTTGCTGCTAACAGGGCTAGGTGACCCTGCATAAAGAAGCAGGCGTTTCCCTTTGGAAGCTTGGATCCCGGTTTCTCAGGGGCTGCTTGCAAGACCCTGCTATTGCCCAGCATCTCTCCTCTGCCCCTACACCCGTGTAGGAACCGAGTATTTTAGCCTGAGAAGCAGGGCTCTTGCAACTCTGGCGGAGAGCTAATCCTGCAGCTCACGTTCGTCCTGGGAAACCGCAAGGAGACCCTTGGCCTCAGTGTAGTGGCGAAATGGCCGCCGGACAGGTCTTGCCTGCCGCGGTTTCCGTGAGTTCTCCACCGTCTTCGGGCTTAAATGGAGAGCGAGGAGAGCTGTCGGCTCTCACAGAACTCTGGCCTCCGCACTGTTTGCCATGCAACTGCACGGAACACCACACGTCTCCTCCCGACCTGCTGAGAAACAGGCATCCGTGTAGGCTCTTGTTAACATTTCCTGGCGTGCAGAGTCCAAGGCGACACGCTGTCCTCTGCCTTGGAAACCTACGTTGCCACAGCTTGCCAAACGCTACCGAAGGCAGTCCTAACCAGTCTCGTGTGCTGCGCAGCTTTGATTCGGTTACGAAAAGCCACCTGCATTGAGGTGAACACTCTGCTCAGCGTTCTTTCCGGGAGCTCACAATTGCCCCCTCTCTAGGTTAAGCAGGATGTCGAGGTGAGGTCCAAACTGAGCAAAGAGCACAATTGCTCACTTTGCAGTGGTAGTCGTCGTAAGAGGCATTGCCTACTAGGCCTTGCTAAGGTCTTCGTTCTGTTAGGGAAGTCGCCACACTTAGACGCCTGTAAAGGAAACTTTATTCAGCGAAGTTCCCAGTGTCTTGCGACGGTCTCCCTTCGCAGGGCCAATACAGCAGGGACTTAGGTTTGCTGCTAACTAGGCTAGGTGACCCTGCATACAGAAGCAGGCGTTTCCCTTTGGAAGCTTGGATCCCGGTTTCTCAGGGGCTGCTTGCAAGACCCTGCTATTGCCCAGCATCTCTCCTCTGCCCCTACGCCCGGGTAGGAAGCGAGTATTTTAGCCTGAGAAGCAGGGCTCTTGCAACTCTGGAGGAGAGCTAATCCTGCAGCCCATGTTCGTCCTGGGAAACCGCAAGGTGACCCTTGGCCTCAGTGTAGTGGCGAAATGGCCGCCGGACAGGTCTTGCCTGCCGCGGTTTCCGTGAGTTCTCCACCGTGTTCGGGCTTAAATGGAGAGCGAGGAGAGCTGTCGGCTCTCACAGAACTCTGGCCTCCGCACTGTTTGCCATGCAACTGCACGCAAGACCACACGTCTCCTCCCGACCTGCTGAGAAACAGGCATCCGTGTAGGCCCTTGTTAACATTTCCTGGCGTGCAGAGTCCAAGGCGACACGCTGTCCTCTGCCTTGGAAACCTACGTTGCCACAGCTTGCCAAACGCTACCGAAGGCAGTCCTAACCAGTCTCGTGTGCTGCGCAGCTTTGATTCGGTTACGAAAAGCCACCTGCATTGAGGTGAACACTCTGCTCAGCGTTCTTTCCGGGAGCTCACAATTGCCCCCTCTCTAGGTTAAGCAGGATGTCGAGGTGAGGTCCAAACTGAGCAAAGAGCACAATTGCTCACTTTGCAGTGGTAGTCGTCGTAAGAGGCATTGCCTACTAGGCCTTGCTAAGGTCTTCGTTCTGTTAGGGAAGTCGCCACACTTAGACGCCTGTAAAGGAAACTTTATTCAGCGAAGTTCCCAGTGTCTTGCGACGGTCTCCCTTCGCAGGGCCAATACAGCAGGGACTTAGGTTTGCTGCTAACTAGGCTAGGTGACCCTGCATACAGAAGCAGGCGTTTCCCTTTGGAAGCTTGGATCCCGGTTTCTCAGGGGCTGCTTGCAAGACCCTGCTATTGCCCAGCATCTCTCCTCTGCCCCTACGCCCGGGTAGGAAGCGAGTATTTTAGCCTGAGAAGCAGGGCTCTTGCAACTCTGGCGGAGAGCTAATCCTGCAGCCCACGTTCGTCCTGGGAAACCGCAAGGCGACCCTTGGCCTCAGTGTAGTGGCGAAATGGCCGCCGGACAGGTCTTGCCTGCCGCGGTTTCCGTGAGTTCTCCACCGTCTTCGGGCTTAAATGGAGAGCGAGGAGAGCTGTCGGCTCTCACAGAACTCTGGCCTCTGCACTGTTTGCCATGCAGCCGAACGCAAGACCGCACGTCTCCTCCCGGCCTGCTGAGAAACAGGCCGCCGTGCAGGCCCTTCGTAACACTTCTTGGCATGTAGACTCCAAGGCGACACGCTGTCCTCTTCCTTGGAAACCTACGTTGCCCCAGCATGCCAACGCTCACGAAGGCAGTCCGAGCCCGTCTCATGTGCTGGGCCACTTGCATTCAGTGAGGAAAAGCCACCTGCATTGAGGTGAACACTCTGCTCAGCGTTCTTTCCGGGAGCTCACACTTGCCGCCTCTCTAGGTTAAGCAGGAAGTCGTAGTGAGGACCAACCTGAGCAAAGAGCACAATTCCTCACATTACACTGGTAGTCGTCGTAAGAGGAATTGCCAACTACGCCTGGCTGAGGCCTTCCCTGTGTTAAGGAACCAGCCACACTTAGAGGCCTTGAAAGAGCAATTTATTCAGCGAAGTTCCCATTGTTTGGCGATGGTCAACCTTTGCAGCGCCAGTACTGCAGGGACTTAGGTTTGCTGCTAACAGGGCTAGGTGACCCTGCATAAAGAAGCAGGCGTTTCCCTTTGGAAGCTTGGATCCCGGTTTCTCAGGGGCTGCTTGCAAGACCCTGCTATTGCCCAGCATCTCTCCTCTGCCCCTACACCCGTGTAGGAACCGAGTATTTTAGCCTGAGAAGCAGGGCTCTTGCAACTCTGGCGGAGAGCTAATCCTGCAGCTCACGTTCGTCCTGGGAAACCGCAAGGAGACCCTTGGCCTCAGTGTAGTGGCGAAATGGCCGCCGGACAGGTCTTGCCTGCCGCGGTTTCCGTGAGTTCTCCACCGTCTTCGGGCTTAAATGGAGAGCGAGGAGAGCTGTCGGCTCTCACAGAACTCTGGCCTCCGCACTGTTTGCCATGCAACTGCACGGAACACCACACGTCTCCTCCCGACCTGCTGAGAAACAGGCATCCGTGTAGGCTCTTGTTAACATTTCCTGGCGTGCAGAGTCCAAGGCGACACGCTGTCCTCTGCCTTGGAAACCTACGTTGCCACAGCTTGCCAAACGCTACCGAAGGCAGTCCTAACCAGTCTCGTGTGCTGCGCAGCTTTGATTCGGTTACGAAAAGCCACCTGCATTGAGGTGAACACTCTGCTCAGCGTTCTTTCCGGGAGCTCACAATTGCCCCCTCTCTAGGTTAAGCAGGATGTCGAGGTGAGGTCCAAACTGAGCAAAGAGCACAATTGCTCACTTTGCAGTGGTAGTCGTCGTAAGAGGCATTGCCTACTAGGCCTTGCTAAGGTCTTCGTTCTGTTAGGGAAGTCGCCACACTTAGACGCCTGTAAAGGAAACTTTATTCAGCGAAGTTCCCAGTGTCTTGCGACGGTCTCCCTTCGCAGGGCCAATACAGCAGGGACTTAGGTTTGCTGCTAACTAGGCTAGGTGACCCTGCATACAGAAGCAGGCGTTTCCCTTTGGAAGCTTGGATCCCGGTTTCTCAGGGGCTGCTTGCAAGACCCTGCTATTGCCCAGCATCTCTCCTCTGCCCCTACGCCCGGGTAGGAAGCGAGTATTTTAGCCTGAGAAGCAGGGCTCTTGCAACTCTGGAGGAGAGCTAATCCTGCAGCCCATGTTCGTCCTGGGAAACCGCAAGGTGACCCTTGGCCTCAGTGTAGTGGCGAAATGGCCGCCGGACAGGTCTTGCCTGCCGCGGTTTCCGTGAGTTCTCCACCGTGTTCGGGCTTAAATGGAGAGCGAGGAGAGCTGTCGGCTCTCACAGAACTCTGGCCTCCGCACTGTTTGCCATGCAACTGCACGCAAGACCACACGTCTCCTCCCGACCTGCTGAGAAACAGGCATCCGTGTAGGCCCTTGTTAACATTTCCTGGCGTGCAGAGTCCAAGGCGACACGCTGTCCTCTGCCTTGGAAACCTACGTTGCCACAGCTTGCCAAACGCTACCGAAGGCAGTCCTAACCAGTCTCGTGTGCTGCGCAGCTTTGATTCGGTTACGAAAAGCCACCTGCATTGAGGTGAACACTCTGCTCAGCGTTCTTTCCGGGAGCTCACAATTGCCCCCTCTCTAGGTTAAGCAGGATGTCGAGGTGAGGTCCAAACTGAGCAAAGAGCACAATTGCTCACTTTGCAGTGGTAGTCGTCGTAAGAGGCATTGCCTACTAGGCCTTGCTAAGGTCTTCGTTCTGTTAGGGAAGTCGCCACACTTAGACGCCTGTAAAGGAAACTTTATTCAGCGAAGTTCCCAGTGTCTTGCGACGGTCTCCCTTCGCAGGGCCAATACAGCAGGGACTTAGGTTTGCTGCTAACTAGGCTAGGTGACCCTGCATACAGAAGCAGGCGTTTCCCTTTGGAAGCTTGGATCCCGGTTTCTCAGGGGCTGCTTGCAAGACCCTGCTATTGCCCAGCATCTCTCCTCTGCCCCTACGCCCGGGTAGGAAGCGAGTATTTTAGCCTGAGAAGCAGGGCTCTTGCAACTCTGGCGGAGAGCTAATCCTGCAGCCCACGTTCGTCCTGGGAAACCGCAAGGCGACCCTTGGCCTCAGTGTAGTTGCGAAATGGCCGCCGGACAGGTCTTGCCTGCCGCGGTTTCCGTGAGTTCTCCACCGTCTTCGGGCTTAAATGGAGAGCGAGGAGAGCTGTCGGCTCTCACAGAACTCTGGCCTCCGCACTGTTTGCCATGCAACTGCACGCAAGACCACACGTCTCCTCCCGACCTGCTGAGAAACAGGCATCCGTGTAGGCCCTTGTTAACATTTCCTGGCGTGCAGAGTCCAAGGCGACACGCTGTCCTCTGCCTTGGAAACCTACGTTGCCACAGCTTGCAAACGCTACCGAAGGCAGTCCTAACAAGTCTCGTGTGCTGCGCAACTTTGATTCGGTTACGAAAAGCCACCTGCATTGAGGTGAACACTCTGCTCAGCGTTCTTTCCGGGAGCTCACAATTGCCCCCTCTCTAGGTTAAGCAGGATGTCGAGGTGAGGTCCAAACTGAGCAAAGAGCACAATTGCTCACTTTGCAGTGGTAGTCGTCGTAAGAGGCATTGCCTACTAGGCCTTGCTAAGGTCTTCGTTCTGTTAGGGAAGTCGCCACACTTAGACGCCTGTAAAGGAAACTTTATTCAGCGAAGTTCCCAGTGTCTTGCGACGGTCTCCCTTCGCAGGGCCAATACAGCAGGGACTTAGGTTTGCTGCTAACTAGGCTAGGTGACCCTGCATACAGAAGCAGGCGTTTCCCTTTGGAAGCTTGGATCCCGGTTTCTCAGGGGCTGCTTGCAAGACCCTGCTATTGCCCAGCATCTCTCCTCTGCCCCTACGCCCGGGTAGGAAGCGAGTATTTTAGCCTGAGAAGCAGGGCTCTTGCAACTCTGGCGGAGAGCTAATCCTGCAGCCCACGTTCATCCTGGGAAACCGCAAGGCGACCCTTGGCCTCAGTGTAGTGGCGAAATGGCCGCCGGACAGGTCTTGCCTGCCGCGGTTTCCGTGAGTTCTCCAGCGTCTTCGGGCTTAAATGGAGAGCGAGGAGAGCTGTCGGCTCTCACAGAACTCTGGCCTCCGCACTGTTTGCCATGCAGCTGAACGGAAGACCGCACGTCTCCTCCCGGCCTGCTGAGAAACAGGCCGCCGTGCAGGCCCTTCGTAACACTTCTTGGCATGTAGACTCCAAGGCGACACGCTGTCCTCTTCCTTGGAAACCTACGTTGCCCCAGCATGCCAACGCTCACGAAGGCAGTCCGAGCCCGTCTCATGTGCTGGGCCACTTGCATTCAGTGAGGAAAAGCCACCTGCATTGAGGTGAACACTCTGCTCAGCGTTCTTTCCGGGAGCTCACACTTGCCGCCTCTCTAGGTTAAGCAGGAAGTCGTAGTGAGGACCAACCTGAGCAAAGAGCACAATTCCTCACGTTACACTGGTAGTCGTCGTAAGAGGAATTGCCAACTACGCCTGGCTGAGGCCTTCCCTGTGTTAAGGAACCAGCCACACTTAGAGGCCTTGAAAGAACAATTTATTCAGCGAAGTTCCCATTGTTTGGCGATGGTCAACCTTTGCAGCGCCAGTACTGCAGGGACTTAGGTTTGCTGCTAACAGGGCTAGGTGACCCTGCATACATACAGAAGCAGGCGTTTCCCTTTGGAAGCTTGGATCCCGGTTTCTCAGGGGCTGCTTGCAAGACCCTGCTATTGCCCAGCATCTCTCCTCTGCCCCTACGCCCGGGTAGGAAGCGAGTATTTTAGCCTGAGAAGCAGGGCTCTTGCAACTCTGGAGGAGAGCTAATCCTGCAGCCCACGTTCGTCCTGGGAAACCGCAAGGCGACCCTTGGCCTCAGTGTAGTGGCGAAATGGCCACCGGACAGGTCTTGCCTGCCGCGGTTTCCGTGAGTTCTCCACCGTCTTCGGGCTTAAATGGAGAGCGAGGAGAGCTGTCGGCTCTCACAGAACTCTGGCCTCCGCACTGTTTGCCATGCAACTGCACGCAAGACCACACGTCTCCTCCCGACCTGCTGAGAAACAGGCATCCGTGTAGGCCCTTGTTAACATTTCCTGGCGTGCAGAGTCCAAGGCGACACGCTGTCCTCTGCCTTGGAAACCTACGTTGCCACAGCTTGCCAAACGCTACCGAAGGCCGTCCTAACCAGTCTCGTGTGCTGCACAGCTTTGATTCGGTTACGAAAAGCCACCTGCATTGAGGTGAACACTCTGCTCAGCGTTCTTTCCGGGAGCTCACAATTGCCCCCTCTCTAGGTTAAGCAGGATGTCGAGGTGAGGTCCAAACTGAGCAAAGAGCACAATTGCTCACTTTGCAGTGGTAGTCGTCGTAAGAGGCATTGCCTACTAGGCCTTGCTAAGGTCTTCGTTCTGTTAGGGAAGTCGCCACACTTAGACGCCTGTAAAGGAAACTTTATTCAGCGAAGTTCCCAGTGTCTTGCGACGGTCTCCCTTCGCAGGGCCAATACAGCAGGGACTTAGGTTTGCTGCTAACTAGGCTAGGTGACCCTGCATACAGAAGCAGGCGTTTCCCTTTGGAAGCTTGGATCCCGGTTTCTCAGGGGCTGCTTGCAAGACCCTGCTATTGCCCAGCATCTCTCCTCTGCCCCTACGCCCGGGTAGGAAGCGAGTATTTTAGCCTGAGAAGCAGGGCTCTTGCAACTCTGGAGGAGAGCTAATCCTGCAGCCCACGTTCGTCCTGGGAAACCGCAAGGCGACCCTTGGCCTCAGTGTAGTTGCGAAATGGCCGCCGGACAGGTCTTGCCTGCCGCGGTTTCCGTGAGTTCTCCACCGTCTTCGGGCTTAAATGGAGAGCGAGGAGAGCTGTCGGCTCTCACAGAACTCTGGCCTCCGCACTGTTTGCCATGCAACTGCACGCAAGACCACACGTCTCCTCCCGACCTGCTGAGAAACAGGCATCCGTGTAGGCCCTTGTTAACATTTCCTGGCGTGCAGAGTCCAAGGCGACACGCTGTCCTCTGCCTTGGAAACCTACGTTGCCACAGCTTGCAAACGCTACCGAAGGCAGTCCTAACAAGTCTCGTGTGCTGCGCAACTTTGATTCGGTTACGAAAAGCCACCTGCATTGAGGTGAACACTCTGCTCAGCGTTCTTTCCGGGAGCTCACAATTGCCCCCTCTCTAGGTTAAGCAGGATGTCGAGGTGAGGTCCAAACTGAGCAAAGAGCACAATTGCTCACTTTGCAGTGGTAGTCGTCGTAAGAGGCATTGCCTACTAGGCCTTGCTAAGGTCTTCGTTCTGTTAGGGAAGTCGCCACACTTAGACGCCTGTAAAGGAAACTTTATTCAGCGAAGTTCCCAGTGTCTTGCGACGGTCTCCCTTCGCAGGGCCAATACAGCAGGGACTTAGGTTTGCTGCTAACTAGGCTAGGTGACCCTGCATACAGAAGCAGGCGTTTCCCTTTGGAAGCTTGGATCCCGGTTTCTCAGGGGCTGCTTGCAAGACCCTGCTATTGCCCAGCATCTCTCCTCTGCCCCTACGCCCGGGTAGGAAGCGAGTATTTTAGCCTGAGAAGCAGGGCTCTTGCAACTCTGGCGGAGAGCTAATCCTGCAGCCCACGTTCATCCTGGGAAACCGCAAGGCGACCCTTGGCCTCAGTGTAGTGGCGAAATGGCCGCCGGACAGGTCTTGCCTGCCGCGGTTTCCGTGAGTTCTCCAGCGTCTTCGGGCTTAAATGGAGAGCGAGGAGAGCTGTCGGCTCTCACAGAACTCTGGCCTCCGCACTGTTTGCCATGCAGCTGAACGGAAGACCGCACGTCTCCTCCCGGCCTGCTGAGAAACAGGCCGCCGTGCAGGCCCTTCGTAACACTTCTTGGCATGTAGACTCCAAGGCGACACGCTGTCCTCTTCCTTGGAAACCTACGTTGCCCCAGCATGCCAACGCTCACGAAGGCAGTCCGAGCCCGTCTCATGTGCTGGGCCACTTGCATTCAGTGAGGAAAAGCCACCTGCATTGAGGTGAACACTCTGCTCAGCGTTCTTTCCGGGAGCTCACACTTGCCGCCTCTCTAGGTTAAGCAGGAAGTCGTAGTGAGGACCAACCTGAGCAAAGAGCACAATTCCTCACGTTACACTGGTAGTCGTCGTAAGAGGAATTGCCAACTACGCCTGGCTGAGGCCTTCCCTGTGTTAAGGAACCAGCCACACTTAGAGGCCTTGAAAGAACAATTTATTCAGCGAAGTTCCCATTGTTTGGCGATGGTCAACCTTTGCAGCGCCAGTACTGCAGGGACTTAGGTTTGCTGCTAACAGGGCTAGGTGACCCTGCATACATACAGAAGCAGGCGTTTCCCTTTGGAAGCTTGGATCCCGGTTTCTCAGGGGCTGCTTGCAAGACCCTGCTATTGCCCAGCATCTCTCCTCTGCCCCTACGCCCGGGTAGGAAGCGAGTATTTTAGCCTGAGAAGCAGGGCTCTTGCAACTCTGGAGGAGAGCTAATCCTGCAGCCCACGTTCGTCCTGGGAAACCGCAAGGCGACCCTTGGCCTCAGTGTAGTGGCGAAATGGCCACCGGACAGGTCTTGCCTGCCGCGGTTTCCGTGAGTTCTCCACCGTCTTCGGGCTTAAATGGAGAGCGAGGAGAGCTGTCGGCTCTCACAGAACTCTGGCCTCCGCACTGTTTGCCATGCAACTGCACGCAAGACCACACGTCTCCTCCCGACCTGCTGAGAAACAGGCATCCGTGTAGGCCCTTGTTAACATTTCCTGGCGTGCAGAGTCCAAGGCGACACGCTGTCCTCTGCCTTGGAAACCTACGTTGCCACAGCTTGCCAAACGCTACCGAAGGCCGTCCTAACCAGTCTCGTGTGCTGCACAGCTTTGATTCGGTTACGAAAAGCCACCTGCATTGAGGTGAACACTCTGCTCAGCGTTCTTTCCGGGAGCTCACAATTGCCCCCTCTCTAGGTTAAGCAGGATGTCGAGGTGAGGTCCAAACTGAGCAAAGAGCACAATTGCTCACTTTGCAGTGGTAGTCGTCGTAAGAGGCATTGCCTACTAGGCCTTGCTAAGGTCTTCGTTCTGTTAGGGAAGTCGCCACACTTAGACGCCTGTAAAGGAAACTTTATTCAGCGAAGTTCCCAGTGTCTTGCGACGGTCTCCCTTCGCAGGGCCAATACAGCAGGGACTTAGGTTTGCTGCTAACTAGGCTAGGTGACCCTGCATACAGAAGCAGGCGTTTCCCTTTGGAAGCTTGGATCCCGGTTTCTCAGGGGCTGCTTGCAAGACCCTGCTATTGCCCAGCATCTCTCCTCTGCCCCTACGCCCGGGTAGGAAGCGAGTATTTTAGCCTGAGAAGCAGGGCTCTTGCAACTCTGGAGGAGAGCTAATCCTGCAGCCCACGTTCGTCCTGGGAAACCGCAAGGCGACCCTTGGCCTCAGTGTAGTGGCGAAATGGCCGCCGGACAGGTCTTGCCTGCCGCGGTTTCCGTGAGTTCTCCACCGTCTTCGGGCTTAAATGGAGAGCGAGGAGAGCTGTCGGCTCTCACAGAACTCTGGCCTCCGCACTGTTTGCCGTGCAACTGCACGCAAGACCACACGTCTCCTCCCGACCTGCTGAGAAACAGGCATCCGTGTAGGCCCTTGTTAACATTTCCTGGCATGCAGAGTCCAAGGCGACACGCTGTCCTCTGCCTTGGAAACCTACGTTGCCACAGCTTGCCAAACGCTACCGAAGGCAGTCCTAACCAGTCTCGTGTGCTGCGCAGCTTTGATTCGGTTACGAAAAGCCACCTGCATTGAGGTGAACACTCTGCTCAGCGTTCTTTCCGGGAGCTCACAATTGCCCCCTCTCTAGGTTAAGCAGGATGTCGAGGTGAGGTCCAAACTGAGCAAAGAGCACAATTGCTCACTTTGCAGTGGTAGTCGTCGTAAGAGGCATTGCCTACTAGGCCTTGCTAAGGTCTTCGTTCTGTTAGGGAAGTCGCCACACTTAGACGCCTGTAAAGGAAACTTTATTCAGCGAAGTTCCCAGTGTCTTGTGACGGTCTCCCTTCGCAGGGCCAATACAGCAGGGACTTAGGTTTGCTGCTAACTAGGCTAGGTGACCCTGCATACAGAAGCAGGCATTTCCCTTTGGAAGCTTGGATCCCGGTTTCTCAGGGGCTGCTTGCAAGACCCTGCTATTGCCCAGCATCTCTCCTCTGCCCCTACGCCCGGGTAGGAAGCGAGTATTTTAGCCTGAGAAGCAGGGCTCTTGCAACTCTGGCGGAGAGCTAATCCTGCAGCCCACGTTCGTCCTGGGAAACCGCAAGGCGACCCTTGGCCTCAGTGTAGTGGCGAAATGGCCGCCGGACAGGTCTTGCCTGCCGCGGTTTCCGTGAGTTCTCCACCATCTTCGGGCTTAAATGGAGAGCGAGGAGAGCTGTCGGCTCTCACAGAACTCTGGCCTCCGCACTGTTTGCCATGCAGCCGAACGCAAGACCGCACGTCTCCTCCCGGCCTGCTGAGAAACAGGCCGCCGTGCAGGCCCTTCGTAACACTTCTTGGCATGTAGACTCCAAGGCGACACGCTGTCCTCTTCCTTGGAAACCTACGTTGCCCCAGCATGCCAACGCTCACGAAGGCAGTCCGAGCCCGTCTCATGTGCTGGGCCACTTGCATTCAGTGAGGAAAAGCCACCTGCATTGAGGTGAACACTCTGCTCAGCGTTCTTTCCGGGAGCTCACACTTGCCGCCTCTCTAGGTTAAGCAGGAAGTCGTAGTGAGGACCAACCTGAGCAAAGAGCACAATTCCTCACGTTACACTGGTAGTCGTCGTAAGAGGAATTGCCAACTACGCCTGGCTGAGGCCTTCCCTGTGTTAAGGAACCAGCCACACTTAGAGGCCTTGAAAGAACAATTTATTCAGCGAAGTTCCCATTGTTTGGCGATGGTCAACCTTTGCAGCGCCAGTACTGCAGGGACTTAGGTTTGCTGCTAACAGGGCTAGGTGACCCTGCATACATACAGAAGCAGGCGTTTCCCTTTGGAAGCTTGGATCCCGGTTTCTCAGGGGCTGCTTGCAAGACCCTGCTATTGCCCAGCATCTCTCCTCTGCCCCTATGCCCGGGTAGGAAGCGAGTATTTTAGCCTGAGAAGCAGGGCTCTTGCAACTCTGGAGGAGAGCTAATCCTGCAGCCCACGTTCGTCCTGGGAAACCGCAAGGCGACCCTTGGCCTCAGTGTAGTGGCGAAATGGCCGCCGGACAGGTCTTGCCTGCCGCGGTTTCCGTGAGTTCTCCACCGTCTTCGGGCTTAAATGGAGAGCGAGGAGAGCTGTCGGCTCTCACAGAACTCTGGCCTCCGCACTGTTTGCCATGCAACTGCACGCAAGACCACACGTCTCCTCCCGACCTGCTGAGAAACAGGCATCCGTGTAGGCCCTTGTTAACATTTCCTGGCGTGCAGAGTCCAAGGCGACACGCTGTCCTCTGCCTTGGAAACCTACGTTGCCACAGCTTGCCAAATGCTACCGAAGGCAGTCCTAACCAGTCTTGTGTGCTGCGCAGCTTTGATTCGGTTACGAAAAGCCACCTGCATTGAGGTGAACACTCTGCTCAGCGTTCTTTCCGGGAGCTCACAATTGCCCCATCTCTAGGTTAAGCAGGATGTCGAGGTGAGGTCCAAACTGAGCAAAGAGCACAATTGCTCACTTTGCAGTGGTAGTCGTCGTAAGAGGCATTGCCTACTAGGCCTTGCTAAGGTCTTCGTTCTGTTAGGGAAGTCGCCACACTTAGACGCCTGTAAAGGAAACTTTATTCAGCGAAGTTCCCAGTGTCTTGCGACGGTCTCCCTTCGCAGGGCCAATACAGCAGGGACTTAGGTTTGCTGCTAACTAGGCTAGGTGACCCTGCATACAGAAGCAGGCGTTTCCCTTTGGAAGCTTGGATCCCGGTTTCTCAGGGGCTGCTTGCAAGACCCTGCTATTGCCCAGCATCTCTCCTCTGCCCCTACGCCCGGGTAGGAAGCGAGTATTTTAGCCTGAGAAGCAGGGCTCTTGCAACTCTGGAGGAGAGCTAATCCTGCAGCCCACATTCGTCCTGGGAAACCGCAAGGCGACCCTTGGCCTCAGTGTAGTGGCGAAATGGCCGCCGGACAGGTCTTGCCTGCCGCGGTTTCCGTGAGTTCTCCACCGTCTTCGGGCTTAAATGGAGAGCGAGGAGAGCTGTCGGCTCTCACAGAACTCTGGCCTCCGCACTGTTTGCCATGCAGCCGAACGCAAGACCACACGTCTCCTCCCGGCCTGCTGAGAAACAGGCCGCCGTGCAGGCCCTTCGTAACACTTCTTGGCATGTAGACTCCAAGGCGACACGCTGTCCTCTTCCTTGGAAACCTACGTTGCCCCAGCATGCCAACGCTCACGAAGGCAGTCCGAGCCCGTCTCATGTGCTGGGCCACTTGCATTCAGTGAGGAAAAGCCACCTGCATTGAGGTGAACACTCTGCTCAGCGTTCTTTCCGGGAGCTCACACTTGCCGCCTCTTTAGGTTAAGCAGGAAGTCGTAGTGATGACCAACCTGAGCAAAGAGCACAATTCCTCACGTTACACTGGTAGTCGTCGTAAGAGGAATTGCCAACTACGCCTGGCTGAGGCCTTCCCTGTGTTAAGGAACCAGCCACACTTAGAGGCCTTGAAAGAACAATTTATTCAGCGAAGTTCCCATTGTTTGGCGATGGTCAACCTTTGCAGCGCCAGTACTGCAGGGACTTAGGTTTGCTGCTAACAGGGCTAGGTGACCCTGCATACATACAGAAGCAGGCGTTTCCCTTTGGAAGCTTGGATCCCGGTTTCTCAGGGGCTGCTTGCAAGACCCTGCTATTGCCCAGCATCTCTCCTCTGCCCCTACGCCCGGGTAGGAAGCGAGTATTTTAGCCTGAGAAGCAGGGCTCTTGCAACTCTGGAGGAGAGCTAATCCTGCAGCCCACGTTCGTCCTGGGAAACCGCAAGGCGACCCTTGGCCTCAGTGTAGTGGCGAAATGGCCGCCGGACAGGTCTTGCCTGCCGCGGTTTCCGTGAGTTCTCCACCGTCTTCGGGCTTAAATGGAGAGCGAGGAGAGCTGTCGGCTCTCACAGAACTCTGGCCTCCGCACTGTTTGCCATGCAACTGCACGCAAGACCACACGTCTCCTCCCGACCTGCTGAGAAACAGGCATCCGTGTAGGCCCTTGTTAACATTTCCTGGCGTGCAGAGTCCAAGGCGACACGCTGTCCTCTGCCTTGGAAACCTACGTTGCCACAGCTTGCCAAATGCTACCGAAGGCAGTCCTAAACAGTCTCGTGTGCTGCGCAGCTTTGATTCGGTTACGAAAAGCCACCTGCATTGAGGTGAACACTCTGCTCAGCGTTCTTTCCGGGAGCTCACAATTGCCCCCTCTCTAGGTTAAGCAGGATGTCGAGGTGAGGTCCAAACTGAGCAAAGAGCACAATTGCTCACTTTGCAGTGGTAGTCGTCGTAAGAGGCATTGCCTACTAGGCCTTGCTAAGGTCTTCGTTCTGTTAGGGAAGTCGCCACACTTAGAGGCCTGTAAAGGAAACTTTATTCAGCGAAGTTCCCAGTGTCTTGCGACGGTCTCCCTTCGCAGGGCCAATACAGCAGGGACTTAGGTTTGCTGCTAAATAGGCTAGGTGACCCTGCATACAGAAGCAGGCGTTTCCCTTTGGAAGCTTGGATCCCGGTTTCTCAGGGGCTGCTTGCAAGACCCTGCTATTGCCCAGCATCTCTCCTCTATCCCTACGCCCGGGTAGGAAGCGAGTATTTTAGCCTGAGAAGCAGGGCTCTTGCAACTCTGGTGGAGAGCTAATCCTGCAGCCCACGTTCGTCCTGGGAAACCGCAAGGAGACCCTTGGCCTCAGTGTAGTGGCGAAATGGCCGCCGGACAGGTCTTGCCTGCCGCGGTTTCCGTGAGTTCTCCACCGTCTTCGGGCTTAAATGGAGAGCGAGGAGAGCTGTCGGCTCTCACAGAACTCTGGCCTCCGCACTGTTTGCCATGCAACTGCACGCAAGACCACACGTCTCCTCCCGACCTGCTGAGAAACAGGCATCCGTGTAGGCCCTTGTTAACACTTCCTGGCGTGCAGAGTCCAAGGCGACACGCTGTCCTCTGCCTTGGAAACCTACGTTGCCACAGCTTGCCAAACGCTACCGAAGGCAGTCCTAACCAGTCTCGTGTGCTGCGCAGCTTTGATTCGGTTACGAAAAGCCACCTGCATTGAGGTGAACACTCTGCTCAGCGTTCTTTCCGGGAACTCACAATTGCCCCCTCTCTAGGTTAAGCAGGATGTCGAGGTGAGGTCCAAACTGAGCAAAGAGCACAATTGCTCACTTTGAAGTGGTAGTCGTCGTAAGAGGCATTGCCTACTAGGCCTTGCTAAGGTCTTCGTTCTGTTAGGGAAGTCGCCACACTTAGACGCCTGTAAAGGAAACTTTATTCAGCGAAGTTCCCAGTGTCTTGCGACGGTCTCCCTTCACAGGGCCAATACAGCAGGGACTTAGGTTTGCTGCTAACAGGGCTAGGTGACCCTGCATACAGAAGCAGGCGTTTCCCTTTGGAAGCTTGGATCCCGGTTTCTCAGGGGCTGCTTGCAAGACCCTGCTATTGCCCAGCATCTCTCCTCTGCCCCTACGCCCGGGTAGGAAGCGAGTATTTTAGCCTGAGAAGCAGGGCTCTTGCAACTCTGGCGGAGAGCTAATCCTGCAGCCCACGTTCGTCCTGGGAAACCGCAAGGCGACCCTTGGCCTCAGTGTAGTGGCGAAATGGCCGCCGGACAGGTCTTGCCTGCCGCGGTTTCCGTGAGTTCTCCACCGTCTTCGGGCTTAAATGGAGAGCGAGGAGAGCTGTCGGCTATCACAGAACTCTGGCCTCCGCACTGTTTGCCATGCAGCCGAACGCAAGACCGCACGTCTCCTCCCGGCCTGCTGAGAAACAGGCCGCCGTGCAGGCCCTTCGTAACACTTCTTGGCATGTAGACTCCAAGGCGACACGCTGTCCTCTTCCTTGGAAACCTACGTTGCCCCAGCATGCCAACGCTCACGAAGGCAGTCCGAGCCCGTCTCATGTGCTGGGCCACTTGCATTCAGTGAGGAAAAGCCACCTGCATTGAGGTGAACACTCTGCTCAGCGTTCTTTCCGGGAGCTCACACTTGCCGCCTCTCTAGGTTAAGCAGGAAGTCGTAGTGAGGACCAACCTGAGCAAAGAGCACAATTCCTCACGTTACACTGGTAGTCGTCGTAAGAGGAATTGCCAACTACGCCTGGCTGAGGCCTTCCCTGTGTTAAGGAACCAGCCACACTTAGAGGCCTTGAAAGAACAATTTATTCAGCGAAGTTCCCATTGTTTGGCGATGGTCAACCTTTGCAGCGCCAGTACTGCAGGGACTTAGGTTTGCTGCTAACAGGGCTAGGTGACCCTGCATACAGAAGCAGGCGTTTCCCTTTGGAAGCTTGGATCCCGGTTTCTCAGGGGCTGCTTGCAAGACCCTGCTATTGCCCAGCATCTCTCCTCTGCCCCTACGCCCGGGTAGGAAGCGAGTATTTTAGCCTGAGAAGCAGGGCTCTTGCAACTCTGGCGGAGAGCTAATCCTGCAGCCCACGTTCGTCCTGGGAAACCGCAAGGCGACCCTTGGCCTCAGTGTAGTGGCGAAATGGCCGCCGGACAGGTCTTGCCTGCCGCGGTTTCCGTGAGTTCTCCACCGTCTTCGGGCTTAAATGGAGAGCGAGGAGAGCTGTCGGCTCTCACAGAACTCTGGCCTCCGCACTGTTTGCCATGCAACTGCACGCAAGACCACACGTCTCCTCCCGACCTGCTGAGAAACAGGCATCCGTGTAGGCCCTTGTTAACATTTCCTGGCGTGCAGAGTCCAAGGCGACACGCTGTCCTCTGCCTTGGAAACCTACGTTGCCACAGCTTGCCAAACGCTACCGAAGGCAGTCCTAACCAGTCTCGTGTGCTGCGCAGCTTTGATTCGGTTACGAAAAGCCACCTGCTTTGAGGTGAACACTCTGCTCAGCGTTCTTTCCGGGAGCTCACAATTGCCCCCTCTCTAGGTTAAGCAGGATGTCGAGGTGAGGTCCAAACTGAGCAAAGAGCACAATTGCTCACTTTGCAGTGGTAGTCGTCGTAAGAGGCATTGCCTACTAGGCCTTGCTAAGGTCTTCGTTCTGTTAGGGAAGTCGCCACACTTAGAGGCCTGTAAAGGAAACTTTATTCAGCGAAGTTCCCAGTGTCTTGCGACGGTCTCCCTTCGCAGGGCCAATACAGCAGGGACTTAGGTTTGCTGCTAAATAGGCTAGGTGACCCTGCATACAGAAGCAGGCGTTTCCCTTTGGAAGCTTGGATCCCGGTTTCTCAGGGGCTGCTTGCAAGACCCTGCTATTGCCCAGCATCTCTCCTCTGCCCCTACGCCCGGGTAGGAAGCGAGTATTTTAGCCTGAGAAGCAGGGCTCTTGCAACTCTGGCGGAGAGCTAATCCTGCAGCCCACGTTCGTCCTGGGAAACCGCAAGGCGACCCTTGGCCTCAGTGTAGTGGCGAAATGGCCGCCGGACAGGTCTTGCCTGCCGCGGTTTCCGTGAGTTCTCCACCGTCTTCGGGCTTAAATGGAGAGCGAGGAGAGCTGTCGGCTATCACAGAACTCTGGCCTCCGCACTGTTTGCCATGCAGCCGAACGCAAGACCGCACGTCTCCTCCCGGCCTGCTGAGAAACAGGCCGCCGTGCAGGCCCTTCGTAACACTTCTTGGCATGTAGACTCCAAGGCGACACGCTGTCCTCTTCCTTGGAAACCTACGTTGCCCCAGCATGCCAACGCTCACGAAGGCAGTCCGAGCCCGTCTCATGTGCTGGGCCACTTGCATTCAGTGAGGAAAAGCCACCTGCATTGAGGTGAACACTCTGCTCAGCGTTCTTTCCGGGAGCTCACACTTGCCGCCTCTCTAGGTTAAGCAGGAAGTCGTAGTGAGGACCAACCTGAGCAAAGAGCACAATTCCTCACGTTACACTGGTAGTCGTCGTAAGAGGAATTGCCAACTACGCCTGGCTGAGGCCTTCCCTGTGTTAAGGAACCAGCCACACTTAGAGGCCTTGAAAGAACAATTTATTCAGCGAAGTTCCCATTGTTTGGCGATGGTCAACCTTTGCAGCGCCAGTACTGCAGGGACTTAGGTTTGCTGCTAACAGGGCTAGGTGACCCTGCATACAGAAGCAGGCGTTTCCCTTTGGAAGCTTGGATCCCGGTTTCTCAGGGGCTGCTTGCAAGACCCTGCTATTGCCCAGCATCTCTCCTCTGCCCCTACGCCCGGGTAGGAAGCGAGTATTTTAGCCTGAGAAGCAGGGCTCTTGCAACTCTGGCGGAGAGCTAATCCTGCAGCCCACGTTCGTCCTGGGAAACCGCAAGGCGACCCTTGGCCTCAGTGTAGTGGCGAAATGGCCGCCGGACAGGTCTTGCCTGCCGCGGTTTCCGTGAGTTCTCCACCGTCTTCGGGCTTAAATGGAGAGCGAGGAGAGCTGTCGGCTCTCACAGAACTCTGGCCTCCGCACTGTTTGCCATGCAACTGCACGCAAGACCACACGTCTCCTCCCGACCTGCTGAGAAACAGGCATCCGTGTAGGCCCTTGTTAACATTTCCTGGCGTGCAGAGTCCAAGGCGACACGCTGTCCTCTGCCTTGGAAACCTACGTTGCCACAGCTTGCCAAACGCTACCGAAGGCAGTCCTAACCAGTCTCGTGTGCTGCGCAGCTTTGATTCGGTTACGAAAAGCCACCTGCTTTGAGGTGAACACTCTGCTCAGCGTTCTTTCCGGGAGCTCACAATTGCCCCCTCTCTAGGTTAAGCAGGATGTCGAGGTGAGGTCCAAACTGAGCAAAGAGCACAATTGCTCACTTTGCAGTGGTAGTCGTCGTAAGAGGCATTGCCTACTAGGCCTTGCTAAGGTCTTCGTTCTGTTAGGGAAGTCGCCACACTTAGACGCCTGTAAAGGAAACTATTCAGCGAAGTTCCCAGTGTCTTGCGACGGTCTCCCTTCGCAGGGCCAATACAGCAGGGACTTAGGTTTGCTGCTAACTAGGCTAGGTGACCCTGCATACAGAAGCAGGCGTTTCCCTTTGGAAGCTTGGATCCCGGTTTCTCAGGGGCTGCTTGCAAGACCCTGCTATTGCCCAGCATCTCTCCTCTGCCCCTACGCCCGGGTAGGAAGCGAGTATTTTAGCCTGAGAAGCAGGGCTCTTGCAACTCTGGCGGAGAGCTAATCCTGCAGCCCACGTTCGTCCTGGGAAACCGCAAGGCGACCCTTGGCCTCAGTGTAGTGGCGAAATGGCTGCCGGACAGGTCTTGCCTGCCGCGGTTTCCGTGAGTTCTCCACCGTCTTCGGGCTTAAATGGAGAGCGTGGAGAGCTGTCGGCTCTCACAGAACTCTGGCCTCTGCACTGTTTGCCATGCAGCTGAACGCAAGACCGCACGTCTCCTCCCGGCCTGCTGAGAAACAGGCCGCCGTGCAGGCCCTTCGTAACACTTCTTGGCATGTAGACTCCAAGGCGACACGCTGTCCTCTTCCTTGGAAACCTACGTTGCCCCAGCATGCCAACGCTCACGAAGGCAGTCCGAGCCCGTCTCATGTGCTGGGCCACTTGCATTCAGTGAGGAAAAGCCACCTTCATTGAGGTGAACACTCTGCTCAGCGTTCTTTCCGGGAGCTCACACTTGCCGCCTCTCTAGGTTAAGCAGGAAGTCGTAGTGAGGACCAACCTGAGCAAAGAGCACAATTCCTCACGTTACACTGGTAGTCGTCGTAAGAGGAATTGCCAACTACGCCTGGCTGAGGCCTTCCCTGTGTTAAGGAACCAGCCACACTTAGAGGCCTTGAAAGAACAATTTATTCAGCGAAGTTCCCATTGTTTGGCGATGGTCAACCTTTGCAGCGCCAGTACTGCAGGGACTTAGGTTTGCTGCTAACAGGGCTAGGTGACCCTGCATACAGAAGCAGGCGTTTTCCTTTGGAAGCTTGGATCCCGGTTTCTCAGGGGCTGCTTGCAAGACCCTGCTATTGCCCAGCATCTGTCCTCTGCCCCTACGCCCGGGTAGGAAGCGAGTATTTTAGCCTGAGAAGCAGGGCTCTTGCAACTCTGGCGGAGAGCTAATCCTGCAGCCCACGTTCGTCCTGGGAAACCGCAAGGCGACCCTTGGCCTCAGTGTAGTTGCGAAATGGCCGCCGGACAGGTCTTGCCTGCCGCGGTTTCCGTGAGTTCTCCACCGTCTTCGGGCTTAAATGGAGAGCGAGGAGAGCTGTCGGCTCTCACAGAACTCTGGCCTCCGCACTGTTTGCCATGCAACTGCACGCAAGACCACACGTCTCCTCCCGACCTGCTGAGAAACAGGCATCCGTGTAGGCCCTTGTTAACATTTCCTGGCGTGCAGAGTCCAAGGCGACACGCTGTCCTCTGCCTTGGAAACCTACGTTGCCACAGCTTGCCAAACGCTACCGAAGGCAGTCCTAACCAGTCTCGTGTGCTGCGCAACTTTGATTCGGTTACGAAAAGCCACCTGCATTGAGGTGAACACTCTGCTCAGCGTTCTTTCCGGGAGCTCACAATTGCCCCCTCTCTAGGTTAAGCAGGATGTCGAGGTGAGGTCCAAACTGAGCAAAGAGCACAATTGCTCACTTTGCAGTGGTAGTCGTCGTAAGAGGCATTGCCTACTAGGCCTTGCTAAGGTCTTCGTTCTGTTAGGGAAGTCGCCACACTTAGACGCCTGTAAAGGAAACTTTATTCAGCGAAGTTCCCAGTGTCTTGCGACGGTCTCCCTTCGCAGGGCCAATACAGCAGGGACTTAGGTTTGCTGCTAACTAGGCTAGGTGACCCTGCATACAGAAGCAGGCGTTTCCCTTTGGAAGCTTGGATCCCGGTTTCTCAGGGGCTGCTTGCAAGACCCTGCTATTGCCCAGCATCTCTCCTCTGCCCCTACGCCCGGGTAGGAAGCGAGTATTTTAGCCTGAGAAGCAGGGCTCTTGCAACTCTGGCGGAGAGCTAATCCTGCAGCCCACGTTCATCCTGGGAAACCGCAAGGCGACCCTTGGCCTCAGTGTAGTGGCGAAATGGCCGCCGGACAGGTCTTGCCTGCCGCGGTTTCCGTGAGTTCTCCAGCGTCTTCGGGCTTAAATGGAGAGCGAGGAGAGCTGTCGGCTCTCACAGAACTCTGGCCTCCGCACTGTTTGCCATGCAGCTGAACGGAAGACCGCACGTCTCCTCCCGGCCTGCTGAGAAACAGGCCGCCGTGCAGGCCCTTCGTAACACTTCTTGGCATGTAGACTCCAAGGCGACACGCTGTCCTCTTCCTTGGAAACCTACGTTGCCCCAGCATGCCAACGCTCACGAAGGCAGTCCGAGCCCGTCTCATGTGCTGGGCCACTTGCATTCAGTGAGGAAAAGCCACCTGCATTGAGGTGAACACTCTGCTCAGCGTTCTTTCCGGGAGCTCACACTTGCCGCCTCTCTAGGTTAAGCAGGAAGTCGTAGTGAGGACCAACCTGAGCAAAGAGCACAATTCCTCACGTTACACTGGTAGTCGTCGTAAGAGGAATTGCCAACTACGCCTGGCTGAGGCCTTCCCTGTGTTAAGGAACCAGCCACACTTAGAGGCCTTGAAAGAACAATTTATTCAGCGAAGTTCCCATTGTTTGGCGATGGTCAACCTTTGCAGCGCCAGTACTGCAGGGACTTAGGTTTGCTGCTAACAGGGCTAGGTGACCCTGCATACATACAGAAGCAGGCGTTTCCCTTTGGAAGCTTGGATCCCGGTTTCTCAGGGGCTGCTTGCAAGACCCTGCTATTGCCCAGCATCTCTCCTCTGCCCCTACGCCCGGGTAGGAAGCGAGTATTTTAGCCTGAGAAGCAGGGCTCTTGCAACTCTGGAGGAGAGCTAATCCTGCAGCCCACGTTCGTCCTGGGAAACCGCAAGGCGACCCTTGGCCTCAGTGTAGTGGCGAAATGGCCACCGGACAGGTCTTGCCTGCCGCGGTTTCCGTGAGTTCTCCACCGTGTTCGGGCTTAAATGGAGAGCGAGGAGAGCTGTCGGCTCTCACAGAACTCTGGCCTCCGCACTGTTTGCCATGCAACTGCACGCAAGACCACACGTCTCCTCCCGACCTGCTGAGAAACAGGCATCCGTGTAGGCCCTTGTTAACATTTCCTGGCGTGCAGAGTCCAAGGCGACACGCTGTCCTCTGCCTTGGAAACCTACGTTGCCACAGCTTGCCAAACGCTACCGAAGGCAGTCCTAACCAGTCTCGTGTGCTGCACAGCTTTGATTCGGTTAAGAAAAGCCACCTGCATTGAGGTGAACACTCTGCTCAGCGTTCTTTCCGGGAGCTCACAATTGCCCCCTCTCTAGGTTAAGCAGGATGTCGAGGTGAGGTCCAAACTGAGCAAAGAGCACAATTGCTCACTTTGCAGTGGTAGTCGTCGTAAGAGGCATTGCCTACTAGGCCTTGCTAAGGTCTTCGTTCTGTTAGGGAAGTCGCCACACTTAGAGGCCTGTAAAGGAAACTTTATTCAGCGAAGTTCCCAGTGTCTTGCGACGGTCTCCCTTCGCAGGGCCAATACAGCAGGGACTTAGGTTTGCTGCTAACTAGGCTAGGTGACCCTGCATACAGAAGCAGGCGTTTCCCTTTGGAAGCTTGGATCCCGGTTTCTCAGGGGCTGCTTGCAAGACCCTGCTATTGCCCAGCATCTCTCCTCTGCCCCTACGCCCGGGTAGGAAGCGAGTATTTTAGCCTGAGAAGCAGGGCTCTTGCAACTCTGGAGGAGAGCTAATCCTGCAGCCCACGTTCGTCCTGGGAAACCGCAAGGCGACCCTTGGCCTCAGTGTAGTGGCGAAATGGCCGCCGGACAGGTCTTGCCTGCCGCGGTTTCCGTGAGTTCTCCACCGTCTTCGGGCTTAAATGGAGAGCGAGGAGAGCTGTCGGCTCTCACAGAACTCTGGCCTCCGCACTGTTTGCCATGCAGCCGAACGCAAGACCACACGTATCCTCCCGGCCTGCTGAGAAACAGGCCACCGTGCAGGCCCTTCGTAACACTTCTTGGCATGTAGACTCCAAGGCGACACGCTGTCCTCTTCCTTGGAAACCTACGTTGCCCCAGCATGCCAACGCTCACGAAGGCAGTCCGAGCCCGTCTCATGTGCTGGGCCACTTGCATTCAGTGAGGAAAAGCCACCTGCATTGAGGTGAACACTCTGCTCAGCGTTCTTTCCGGGAGCTCACACTTGCCGCCTCTCTAGGTTAAGCAGGAAGTCGTAGTGAGGACCAACCTGAGCAAAGAGCACAATTCCTCACGTTACACTGGTAGTCGTCGTAAGAGGAATTGCCAACTACGCCTGGCTGAGGCCTTCCCTGTGTTAAGGAACCAGCCACACTTAGAGGCCTTGAAAGAACAATTTATTCAGCGAAGTTCCCATTGTTTGGCGATGGTCAACCTTTGCAGCGCCAGTACTGCAGGGACTTAGGTTTGCTGCTAACAGGGCTAGGTGACCCTGCATACATACAGAAGCAGGCGTTTCCCTTTGGAAGCTTGGATCCCGGTTTCTCAGGGGCTGCTTGCAAGACCCTGCTATTGCCCAGCATCTCTCCTCTGCCCCTACGCCCGGGTAGGAAGCGAGTATTTTAGCCTGAGAAGCAGGGCTCTTGCAACTCTGGCGGAGAGCTAATCCTGCAGCCCACGTTCGTCCTGGGAAACCGCAAGGCGACCCTTGGCCTCAGTGTAGTGGCGAAATGGCCACCAAACAGGTCTTGCCTGCCGCGGTTTCCGTGAGTTCTCCACCGTCTTCGGGCTTAAATGGAGAGCGAGGAGAGCTGTCGGCTCTCACAGAACTCTGGCCTCCGCACTGTTTGCCATGCAACTGCACGCAAGACCACACGTCTCCTCCCGACCTGCTGAGAAACAGGCATCCGTGTAGGCCCTTGTTAACATTTCCTGGCGTGCAGAGTCCAAGGCGACACGCTGTCCTCTGCCTTGGAAACCTACGTTGCCACAGCTTGCCAAATGCTACCGAAGTCAGTCCTAACCAGTCTTGTGTGCTGCGCAGCTTTGATTCGGTTACGAAAAGCCACCTGCATTGAGGTGAACACTCTGCTCAGCGTTCTTTCCGGGAGCTCACAATTGCCCCATCTCTAGGTTAAGCAGGATGTCGAGGTGAGGTCCAAACTGAGCAAAGAGCACAATTGCTCACTTTGCAGTGGTAGTCGTCGTAAGAGGCATTGCCTACTAGGCCTTGCTAAGGTCTTCGTTCTGTTAGGGAAGTCGCCACACTTAGACGCCTGTAAAGGAAACTTTATTCAGCGAAGTTCCCAGTGTCTTGCGACGGTCTCCCTTCGCAGGGCCAATACAGCAGGGACTTAGGTTTGCTGCTAACTAGGCTAGGTGACCCTGCATACAGAAGCAGGCGTTTCCCTTTGGAAGCTTGGATCCCGGTTTCTCAGGGGCTGCTTGCAAGACCCTGCTATTGCCCAGCATCTCTCCTCTGCCCCTACGCCCGGGTAGGAAGCGAGTATTTTAGCCTGAGAAGCAAGGCTCTTGCAACTCTGGAGGAGAGCTAATCCTGCAGCCCACATTCGTCCTGGGAAACCGCAAGGCGACCCTTGGCCTCAGTGTAGTGGCGAAATGGCCGCCGGACAGGTCTTGCCTGCCGCGGTTTCCGTGAGTTCTCCACCGTCTTCGGGCTTAAATGGAGAGCGAGGAGAGCTGTCGGCTCTCACAGAACTCTGGCCTCCGCACTGTTTGCCATGCAGCCGAACGCAAGACCACACGTCTCCTCCCGGCCTGCTGAGAAACAGGCCGCCGTGCAGGCCCTTCGTAACACTTCTTGGCATGTAGACTCCAAGGCGACACGCTGTCCTCTTCCTTGGAAACCTACGTTGCCCCAGCATGCCAACGCTCACGAAGGCAGTCCGAGCCCGTCTCATGTGCTGGGCCACTTGCATTCAGTGAGGAAAAGCCACCTGCATTGAGGTGAACACTCTGCTCAGCGTTCTTTCCGGGAGCTCACACTTGCCGCCTCTCTAGGTTAAGCAGGAAGTCGTAGTGAGGACCAACCTGAGCAAAGAGCACAATTCCTCACGTTACACTGGTAGTCGTCGTAAGAGGAATTGCCAACTACGCCTGGCTGAGGCCTTCCCTGTGTTAAGGAACCAGCCACACTTAGAGGCCTTGAAAGAACAATTTATTCAGCGAAGTTCCCATTGTTTGGCGATGGTCAACCTTTGCAGCGCCAGTACTGCAGGGACTTAGGTTTGCTGCTAACAGGGCTAGGTGACCCTGCATACATACAGAAGCAGGCGTTTCCCTTTGGAAGCTTGGATCCCGGTTTCTCAGGGGCTGCTTGCAAGACCCTGCTATTGCCCAGCATCTCTCCTCTGCCCCTACGCCCGGGTAGGAAGCGAGTATTTTAGCCTGAGAAGCAGGGCTCTTGCAACTCTGGAGGAGAGCTAATCCTGCAGCCCACGTTCGTCCTGGGAAACCGCAAGGCGACCCTTGGCCTCAGTGTAGTGGCGAAATGGCCGCCGGACAGGTCTTGCCTGCCGCGGTTTCCGTGAGTTCTCCACCGTCTTCGGGCTTAAATGGAGAGCGAGGAGAGCTGTCGGCTCTCACAGAACTCTGGCCTCCGCACTGTTTGCCATGCAACTGCACGCAAGACCACACGTCTCCTCCCGACCTGCTGAGAAACAGGCATCCATGTAGGCCCTTGTTAACATTTCCTGGCGTGCAGAGTCCAAGGCGACACGCTGTCCTCTGCCTTGGAAACCTACGTTGCCACAGCTTGCCAAATGCTACCGAAGGCAGTCCTAAACAGTCTCGTGTGCTGCGCAGCTTTGATTCGGTTACGAAAAGCCACCTGCATTGAGGTGAACACTCTGCTCAGCGTTCTTTCCGGGAGCTCACAATTGCCCCATCTCTAGGTTAAGCAGGATGTCGAGGTGAGGTCCAAACTGAGCAAAGAGCACAATTGCTCACTTTGCAGTGGTAGTCGTCGTAAGAGGCATTGCCTACTAGGCCTTGCTAAGGTCTTCGTTCTGTTAGGGAAGTCCCCACACTTAGACGCCTGTAAAGGAAACTTTATTCAGCGAAGTTCCCAGTGTCTTGCGACGGTCTCCCTTCGCAGGGCCAATACAGCAGGGACTTAGGTTTGCTGCTAAATAGGCTAGGTGACCCTGCATACAGAAGCAGGCGTTTCCCTTTGGAAGCTTGGATCCCGGTTTCTCAGGGGCTGCTTGCAAGACCCTGCTATTGCCCAGCATCTCTCCTCTATCCCTACGCCCGGGTAGGAAGCGAGTATTTTAGCCTGAGAAGCAGGGCTCTTGCAACTCTGGTGGAGAGCTAATCCTGCAGCCCACGTTCGTCCTGGGAAACCGCAAGGCGACCCTTGGCCTCAGTGTAGTGGCGAAATGGCCGCCGGACAGGTCTTGCCTGCCGCGGTTTCCGTGAGTTCTCCACCGTCTTCGGGCTTAAATGGAGAGCGAGGAGAGCTGTCGGCTCTCACAGAACTCTGGCCTCCGCACTGTTTGCCATGCAACTGCACGCAAGACCACACGTCTCCTCCCGACCTGCTGAGAAACAGGCATCCATGTAGGCCCTTGTTAACATTTCCTGGCGTGCAGAGTCCAAGGCGACACGCTGTCCTCTGCCTTGGAAACCTACGTTGCCACAGCTTGCCAAATGCTACCGAAGGCAGTCCTAACCAGTCTCGTGTGCTGCGCAGCTTTGATTCGGTTACGAAAAGCCACCTGCATTGAGGTGAACACTCTGCTCAGCGTTCTTTCTTGGAGCTCACAATTGCCCCCTCTCTAGGTTAAGCAGGATGTCGAGGTGAGGTCCAAACTGAGCAAAGAGCACAATTGCTCACTTTGCAGTGGTAGTCGTCGTAAGAGGCATTGCCTACTAGGCCTTGCTAAGGTCTTCGTTCTGTTAGGGAAGTCGCCACACTTAGACGCCTGTAAAGGAAACTTTATTCAGCGAGGTTCCCAGTGTCTTGCGACGGTCTCCCTTCGCAGGGCCAATACAGCAGGGACTTAGGTTTGCTGCTAACTAGGCTAGGTGACCCTGCATACAGAAGCAGGCTTTTCCCTTTGGAAGCTTGGATCCCGGGTTCTCAGGGGCTGCTTGCAAGACCCTGCTATTGCCCAGCATCTCTCCTCTGCCCCTACGCCCGGGTAGGAAGCGAGTATTTTAGCCTGAAAAGCAGGGCTCTTGCAACTCTGGCGGAGAGCTAATCCTGCAGCCCACGTTCGTCCTGGGAAACCGCAAGGCGACCCTTGGCCTCAGTGTAGTGGCGAAATGGCCGCCGGACAGGTCTTGCCTGCCGCGGTTTCCGTGAGTTCTCCACCGTCTTCGGGCTTAAATGGAGAGCGAGGAGAGCTGTCGGCTCTCACAGAACTCTGGCCTCCGCACTGTTTGCCATGCAGCCGAACGCAAGACCACACGTCTCCTCCCGGCCTGCTGAGAAACAGGCCGCCGTGCAGGCCCTTCGTAACACTTCTTGGCATGTAGACTCCAAGGCGACACGCTGTCCTCTTCCTTGGAAACCTACGTTGCCCCAGCATGCCAACGCTCACGAAGGCAGTCCGAGCCCGTCTCATGTGCTGGGCCACTTGCATTCAGTGAGGAAAAGCCACCTGCATTGAGGTGAACACTCTGCTCAGCGTTCTTTCCGGGAGCTCACACTTGCCGCCTCTCTAGGTTAAGCAGGAAGTCGTAGTGAGGACCAACCTGAGCAAAGAGCACAATTCCTCACGTTACATTGGTAGTCGTCGTAAGAGGAATTGCCAACTACGCCTGGCTGAGGCCTTCCCTGTGTTAAGGAACCAGCCACACTTAGAGGCCTTGAAAGAACAATTTATTCAGCGAAGTTCCCATTGTTTGGCGATGGTCAACCTTTGCAGCGCCAGTACTGCAGGGACTTAGGTTTGCTGCTAACAGGGCTAGGTGACCCTGCATACAGAAGCAGGCGTTTCCCTTTGGAAGCTTGGATCCCGGTTTCTCAGGGGCTGCTTGCAAGACCCTGCTATTGCCCAGCATCTCTCCTCTGCCCCTACGCCCGGGTAGGAAGCGAGTATTTTAGCCTGAGAAGCAGGGCTCTTGCAACTCTGGAGGAGAGCTAATCCTGCAGCCCACGTTCGTCCTGGGAAACCGCAAGGCGACCCTTGGCCTCAGTGTAGTGGCGAAATGGCCGCCGGACAGGTCTTGCCTGCCGCGGTTTCCGTGAGTTCTCCACCGTCTTCGGGCTTAAATGGAGAGCGAGGAGAGCTGTCGGCTCTCACAGAACTCTGGCCTCCGCACTGTTTGCCATGCAACTGCACGCAAGACCACACGTCTCCTCCCGACCTGCTGAGAAACAGGCATCCGTGTAGGCCCTTGTTAACATTTCCTGGCGTGCAGAGTCCAAGGCGACACGCTGTCCTCTGCCTTGGAAACCTACGTTGCCACAGCTTGCCAAACGCTACCGAAGGCAGTCCTAACCAGTCTCGTGTGCTGCGCAGCTTTGATTCGGTTACGAAAAGCCACCTGCATTGAGGTGAACACTCTGCTCAGCGTTCTTTCCGGGAGCTCACAATTGCCCCCTCTCTAGGTTAAGCAGGATGTCGAGGTGAGGTCCAAACTGAGCAAAAAGCACAATAGCTCACTTTGCAGTGGTAGTCGTCGTAAGAGGCATTGCCTACTAGGCCTTGCTAAGGTCTTCGTTCTGTTAGGGAAGTCGCCACACTTAGACGCCTGTAAAGGAAACTTTATTCAGCGAAGTTCCCAGTGTCTTGCGACGGTCTCCCTTCGCAGGGCCAATACAGCAGGGACTTAGGTTTGCTGCTAACTAGGCTAGGTGACCCTGCATACAGAAGCAGGCGTTTCCCTTTGGAAGCTTGGATCCCGGTTTCTCAGGGGCTGCTTGCAAGACCCTGCTATTGCCCAGCATCTCTCCTCTGCCCCTACGCCCGGGTAGGAAGCGAGTATTTTAGCCTGAGAAGCAGGGCTCTTGCAACTCTGGCGGAGAGCTAATCCTGCAGCCCACGTTCGTCCTGGGAAACCGCAAGGCGACCCTTGGCCTCAGTGTAGTGGCGAAATGGCAGCCGGACAGGTCTTGCCTGCCGCGGTTTCCATGAGTTCTCCACCGTCTTCGGGCTTAAATGGAGAGCGAGGAGAGCTGTCGGCTCTCACAGAACTCTGGCCTCCGCACTGTTTGCCATGCAGCCGAAAGCAAGACCACACGTCTCCTCCCGGCCTGCTGAGAAACAGGCCGCCGTGCAGGCCCTTCGTAACACTTCTTGGCATGTAGACTCCAAGGCGACACGCTGTCCTCTTCCTTGGAAACCTACGTTGCCCCAGCATGCCAACGCTCACGAAGGCAGTCCGAGCCCGTCTCATGTGCTGGGCCACTTGCATTCAGTGAGGAAAAGCCACCTGCATTGAGGTGAACGCTCTGCTCAGCGTTCTTTCCGGGAGCTCACACTTGCCGCCTCTCTAGGTTAAGCAGGAAGTCGTAGTGAGGACCAACCTGAGCAAAGAGCACAATTCCTCACGTTACACTGGTAGTCGTCGTAAGAGGAATTGCCAACTACGCCTGGCTGAGGCCTTCCCTGTGTTAAGGAACCAGCCACACTTAGAGGCCTTGAAAGAACAATTTATTCAGCGAAGTTCCCATTGTTTGGCGATGGTCAACCTTTGCAGCGCCAGTACTGCAGGGACTTAGGTTTGCTGCTAACAGGGCTAGGTGACCCTGCATACATACAGAAGCAGGCGTTTCCCTTTGGAAGCTTGGATCCCGGTTTCTCAGGGGCTGCTTGCAAGACCCTGCTATTGCCCAGCATCTGTCCTCTGCCCCTACGCCCGGGTAGGAAGCGAGTATTTTAGCCTGAGAAGCAGGGCTCTTGCAACTCTGGAGGAGAGCTAATCCTGCAGCCCACGTTCGTCCTGGGAAACCGCAAGGCGACCCTTGGCCTCAGTGTAGTGGCGAAATGGCCGCCGGACAGGTCTTGCCTGCCGCGGTTTCCGTGAGTTCTCCACCGTCTTCGGGCTTAAATGGAGAGCGAGGAGAGCTGTCGGCTCTCACAGAACTCTGGCCTCCGCACTGTTTGCCATGCAACTGCACGCAAGACCACACGTCTCCTCCCGACCTGCTGAGAAACAGGCATCCGTGTAGGCCCTTGTTAACACTTCCTGGCGTGCAGAGTCCAAGGCGACACGCTGTCCTCTGCCTTGGAAACCTACGTTGCCACAGCTTGCCAAACGCTACCGAAGGCAGTCCTAACCAGTCTCGTGTGCTGCGCAGCTTTGATTCGGTTACGAAAAGCCACCTGCATTGAGGTGAACACTCTGCTCAGCGTTCTTTCCGGGAGCTCACAATTGCCCCCTCTCTAGGTTAAGCAGGATGTCGAGGTGAGGTCCAAACTGAGCAAAGAGCACAATTGCTCACTTTGCAGTGGTAGTCGTCGTAAGAGGCATTGCCTACTAGGCCTTGCTAAGGTCTTCGTTCTGTTAGGGAAGTCGCCACACTTAGACGCCTGTAAAGGAAACTTTATTCAGCGAAGTTCTCGGTGTCTTGCGACGGTCTCCCTTCGCAGGGCCAATACAGCAGGGACTTAGGTTTGCTGCTAACAGGGCTAGGTGACCCTGCATACAGAAGCAGGCTTTTCCCTTTGGAAGCTTGGATCCCGGTTTCTCAGGGGCTGCTTGCAAGACCCTGCTATTGCCCAGCATCTCTCCTCTGCCCCTACGACCGGGTAGGAAGCGAGTATTTTAGCCTGAAAAGCAGGGCTCTTGCAACTCTGGCGGAGAGCTAATCCTGCAGCCCACGTTCGTCCTGGGAAACCGCAAGGCGACCCTTGGCCTCAGTGTAGTGGCGAAATGGCCGCCGGACAGGTCTTGCCTGCCGCGGTTTCCGTGAGTTCTCCACCGTCTTCGGGCTTAAATGGAGAGCGAGGAGAGCTGTCGGCTCTCACAGAACTCTGGCCTCCGCACTGTTTGCCATGCAGCCGAACGCAAGACCACACGTCTCCTCCCGGCCTGCTGAGAAACAGGCCGCCGTGCAGGCCCTTCGTAACACTTCTTGGCATGTAGACTCCAAGGCGACACGCTGTCCTCTTCCTTGGAAACCTACGTTGCCCCAGCATGCCAAAGCTCACGAAGGCAGTCCGAGCCCGTCTCATGTGCTGGGCCACTTGCATTCAGTGAGGAAAAGCCACCTGCATTGAGGTGAACACTCTGCTCAGCGTTCTTTCCGGGAGCTCACACTTGCCGCCTCTCTAGGTTAAGCAGGAAGTCGTAGTGAGGACCAACCTGAGCAAAGAGCACAATTCCTCACGTTACACTGGTAGTCGTCGTAAGAGGAATTGCCAACTACGCCTGGCTGAGGCCTTCCCTGTGTTAAGGAACCAGCCACACTTAGAGGCCTTGAAAGAACAATTTATTCAGCGAAGTTCCCATTGTTTGGCGATGGTCAACCTTTGCAGCGCCAGTACTGCAGGGACTTAGGTTTGCTGCTAACAGGGCTAGGTGACCCTGCATACAGAAGCAGGCGTTTCCCTTTGGAAGCTTGGATCCCGGTTTCTCAGGGGCTGCTTGCAAGACCCTGCTATTGCCCAGCATCTCTCCTCTGCCCCTACGCCCGGGTAGGAAGCGAGTATTTTAGCCTGAGAAGCAGGGCTCTTGCAACTCTGGAGGAGAGCTAATCCTGCAGCCCACGTTCGTCCTGGGAAACCGCAAGGCGACCCTTGGCCTCAGTGTAGTGGCGAAATGGCCGCCGGACAGGTCTTGCCTGCCGCGGTTTCCGTGAGTTCTCCACCGTCTTCGGGCTTAAATGGAGAGTGAGGAGAGCTGTCGGCTCTCACAGAACTCTGGCCTCCGCACTGTTTGCCATGCAACTGCACGCAAGACCACACGTCTCCTCCCGACCTGCTGAGAAACAGGCATCCGTGTAGGCCCTTGTTAACATTTCCTGGCGTGCAGAGTCCAAGGCGACACGCTGTCCTCTGCCTTGGAAACCTACGTTGCCACAGCTTGCCAAACGCTACCGAAGGCAGTCCTAACCAGTCTCGTGTGCTGCGCAGCTTTGATTCGGTTACGAAAAGCCACCTGCATTGAGGTGAACACTCTGCTCAGCGTTCTTTCCGGGAGCTCACAATTGCCCCCTCTCTAGGTTAAGCAGGATGTCGAGGTGAGGTCCAAACTGAACAAAGAGCACAATTGCTCACTTTGCAGTGGTAGTCGTCGTAAGAGGCATTGCCTACTAGGCCTTGCTAAGGTCTTCGTTCTGTTAGGGAAGTCGCCACACTTAGACGCCTGTAAAGGAAACTTTATTCAGCGAAGTTCTCAGTGGCTTGCGACGGTCTCCCTTCGCAGGGCCAATACAGCAGGGACTTAGGTTTGCTGCTAACAGGGCTAGGTGACCCTGCATACAGAAGCAGGCTTTTCCCTTTGGAAGCTTGGATCCCGGTTTCTCAGGGGCTGCTTGCAAGACCCTGCTATTGCCCAGCATCTCTCCTCTGCCCCTACGACCGGGTAGGAAGCGAGTATTTTAGCCTGAAAAGCAGGGCTCTTGCAACTCTGGCGGAGAGCTAATCCTGCAGCCCACGTTCATCCTGGGAAACCGCAAGGCGACCCTTGGCCTCAGTGTAGTGGCGAAATGGCCGCCGGACAGGTCTTGCCTGCCGCGGTTTCCGTGAGTTCTCCACCGTCTTCGGGCTTAAATGGAGAGCGAGGAGAGCTGTCGGCTCTCACAGAACTCTGGCCTCCACACTGTTTGCCATGCAGCCGAACGCAAGACCACACGTCTCCTCCCGGCCTGCTGAGAAACAGGCCGCCGTGCAGGCCCTTCGTAACACTTCTTGGCATGTAGACTCCAAGGCGACACGCTGTCCTCTTCCTTGGAAACCTACGTTGCCCCAGCATGCCAAAGCTCACGAAGGCAGTCCGAGCCCGTCTCATGTGCTGGGCCACTTGCATTCAGTGAGGAAAAGCCACCTGCATTGAGGTGAACACTCTGCTCAGCGTTCTTTCCGGGAACTCACACTTGCCGCCTCTCTAGGTTAAGCAGGAAGTCGTAGTGAGTACCAACCTGAGCAAAGAGCACAATTCCTCACGTTACACTGGTAGTCGTCGTAAGAGGAATTGCCAACTAGGCCTGGCTGAGGCCTTCCCTGTGTTAAGGAACCAGCCACACTTAGAGGCCTTGAAAGAACAATTTATTCAGCGAAGTTCCCATTGTTTGGCGATGGTCAACCTTTGCAGCGCCAGTACTGCAGGGACTTAGGTTTGCTGCTAACAGGGCTAGGTGACCCTGCATACAGAAGCAGGCTTTTCCCTTTGGAAGCTTGGATCCCGGTTTCTCAGGGGCTGCTTGCAAGACCCTGCTATTGCCCAGCATCTCTCCTCTGCCCCTACGCCCGGGTAGGAAGCGAGTATTTTAGCCTGAGAAGCAGGGCTCTTGCAACTCTGGAGGAGAGCTAATCCTGCAGCCCACGTTCGTCCTGGGAAACCGCAAGGCGACCCTTGGCCTCAGTGTAGTGGCGAAATGGCCGCCGGACAGGTCTTGCCTGCCGCGGTTTCCGTGAGTTCTCCACCGTCTTCGGGCTTAAATGGAGAGCGAGGAGAGCTGTCGGCTCTCACAGAACTCTGGCCTCCGCACTGTTTGCCATGCAACTGCACGCAAGACCACACGTCTCCTCCCGACCTGCTGAGAAACAGGCATCCGTGTAGGCCCTTGTTAACATTTCCTGGCGTGCAGAGTCCAAGGCGACACGCTGTCCTCTGCCTTGGAAACCTACATTGCCACAGCTTGCCAAACGCTACCGAAGGCAGTCCTAACCAGTATCGTGTGCTGCGCAGCTTTGATTCGGTTACGAAAAGCCACCTGCATTGAGGTGAACACTCTGCTCAGCGTTCTTTCCGGGAGCTCACAATTGCCCCCTCTCTAGGTTAAGCAGGATGTCGAGGTGAGGTCCAAACTGAGCAAAGAGCACAATTGCTCACTTTGCAGTGGTAGTCGTCGTAAGAGGCATTGCCTACTAGGCCTTGCTAAGGTCTTCGTTCTGTTAGGGAAGTCGCCACACTTAGACGCCTGTAAAGGAAACTTTATTCAGCGAAGTTCCCAGTGTCTTGCGACGGTCTCCCTTCGCAGGGCCAATACAGCAGGGACTTAGGTTTGCTGCTAACTAGGCTAGGTGACCCTGCATACAGAAGCAGGCGTTTCCCTTTGGAAGCTTGGATCCCGGTTTCTCAGGGGCTGCTTGCAAGACCCTGCTATTGCCCAGCATCTCTCCTCTGCCCCTACGCCCGGGTAGGAAGCGAGTATTTTAGCCTGAGAAGCAGGGCTCTTGCAACTCTGGAGGAGAGCTAATCCTGCAGCCCACGTTCGTCCTGGGAAACCGCAAGGCGACCCTTGGCCTCAGTGTAGTGGCGAAATGGCCGCCGGACAGGTCTTGCCTGCCGCGGTTTCCGTGAGTTCTCCACCGTCTTCGGGCTTAAATGGAGAGCGAGGAGAGCTGTCGGCTCTCACAGAACTCTGGCCTCCGCACTGTTTGCCATGCAGCCGAACGCAGGACCACACGTCTCCTCCCGACCTGCTGAGAAACAGGCCGCCGTGGAGGCCCTTCGTAACACTTCTTGGCATGTAGACTCCAAGGCGACACGCTGTCCTCTTCCTTGGAAACCTACGTTGCCCCAGCATGCCAACGCTCACGAAGGCAGTCCGAGCCCGTCTCATGTGCTGGGCCACTTGCATTCAGTGAGGAAAAGCCACCTGCATTGAGGTGAACATTCTGCTCAGCGTTCTTTCCGGGAGCTCACACTTGCCGCCTCTCTAGGTTAAGCAGGAAGTCGTAGTGAGGACCAACCTGAGCAAAGAGCACAATTCCTCATGTTACACTGGTAGTCGTCGTAAGAGGAATTGCCAACTACGCCTGGCTGAGGCCTTCCCTGTGTTAAGGAACCAGCCACACTTAGAGGCCTTGAAAGAACAATTTATTCAGCGAAGTTCCCATTGTTTGGCGATGGTCAACCTTTGCAGCGCCAGTACTGCAGGGACTTAGGTTTGCTGCTAACAGGGCTAGGTGACCCTGCATACAGAAGCAGGCGTTTCCCTTTGGAAGCTTGGATCCCGGTTTCTCAGGGACTGCTTGCAAGACCCTGCTATTGCCCAGCATCTCTCCTCTGCCCCTACGCCCGGGTAGGAAGCGAGTATTTTAGCCTGAGAAGCAGGGCTCTTGCAACTCTGGAGGAGAGCTAATCCTGCAGCCCACGTTCGTCCTGGGAAACCGCAAGGCGACCCTTGGCCTCAGTGTAGTGGCGAAATGGCCGCCGGACAGGTCTTGCCTGCCGCGGTTTCCGTGAGTTCTCCACCGTCTTCGGGCTTAAATGGAGAGCGAGGAGAGCTGTCGGCTCTCACAGAACTCTGGCCTCCGCACTGTTTGCCATGCAACTGCACGCAAGACCACACGTCTCCTCCCGACCTGCTGAGAAACAGGCATCCGTGTAGGCCCTTGTTAACATTTCCTGGCGTGCAGAGTCCAAGGCGACACGCTGTCCTCTGCCTTGGAAACCTACGTTGCCACAGCTTGCCAAACGCTACCGAAGGCGGTCCTAACCAGTCTCCTGTGCTGCGCAGCTTTGATTCGGTTACGAAAAGCCACCTGCATTGAGGTGAACACTCTGCTCAGCGTTCTTTCCGGGAGCTCACAATTGCCCCCTCTCTAGGTTAAGCAGGATGTCGAGGTGAGGTCCAAACTGAGCAAAGAGCACAATTGCTCACTTTGCAGTGGTAGTCGTCGTAAGAGGCATTGCCTACTAGGCCTTGCTAAGGTCTTCGTTCTGTTAGGGAAGTCGCCACACTTAGACGCCTGTAAAGGAAACTTTATTCAGCGAAGTTCCCAGTGTCTTGCGACGGTCTCCCTTCGCAGGGCCAATACAGCAGGGACTTAGGTTTGCTGCTTACTAGGCTAGGTGACCCTGCATACAGAAACAGGCGTTTCCCATTGGAAGCTTGGATCCCGGTTTCTCAGGGGCTGCTTGCAAGACCCTGCTATTGCCCAGCATCTCTCCTCTGCCCCTACGCCCGGGTAGGAAGCGAGTATTTTAGCCTGAGAAGCAGGGCTCTTGCAACTCTGGCGGAGAGCTAATCCTGCAGCCCACGTTCGTCCTGGGAAACCACAAGGGGACCCTTGGCCTCAGTGTAGTGGCGAAATGGCCGCCGGACAGGTCTTGCCTGCCGCGGTTTCCGTGAGTTCTCCACCGTCTTCGGGCTTAAATGGAGAGCGAGGAGAGCTGTCGGCTCTCACAGAACTCTGGCCTCCGCACTGTTTGCCATGCAGCCGAACGCAAGACCACACGTCTCCTCCCGGCCTGCTGAGAAACAGGCCGCCGTGCAGGCCCTTCGTAACACTTCTTGGCATGTAGACTCCAAGGCGACACGCTGTCCTCTTCCTTGGAAACCTACGTTGCCCCAGCATGCCAACGCTCACGAAGGCAGTCCGAGCCCGTCTCATGTGCTGGGCCACTTGCATTCAGTGAGGAAAAGCCACCTGCATTGAGGTGAACACTCTGCTCAGCGTTCTTTCCGGGAGCTCACACTTGCCGCCTCTCTAGGTTAAGCAGGAAGTCGTAGTGAGGACCAACCTGAGCAAAGAGCACAATTCCTCACGTTACACTGGTAGTCGTCGTAAGAGGAATTGCCAACTACGCCTGGCTGAGGCCTTCCCTGTGTTAAGGAACCAGCCACACTTAGAGGCCTTGAAAGAACAATTTATTCAGTGAAGTTCCCATTGTTTGGCGATGGTCAACCTTTGCAGCGCCAGTACTGCAGGGACTTAGGTTTGCTGCTAACAGGGCTAGGTGACCCTGCATACAGAAGCAGGCGTTTCCCTTTGGAAGCTTGGATCCCGGTTTCTCAGGGGCTGCTTGCAAGACCCTGTTATTGCCCAGCATCTCTCCTCTGCCCCTACGCCCGGGTAGGAAGCGAGTATTTTAGCCTGAGAAGCAGGGCTCTTGCAACTCTGGAGGAGAGCTAATCCTGCAGCCCACGTTCGTCCTGGGAAACCGCAAGGCGACCCTTGGCCTCAGTGTAGTGGCGAAATGGCCGCCGGACAGGTCTTGCCTGCCGCGGTTTCCGTGAGTTCTCCACCGTCTTCGGGCTTAAATGGAGAGCGAGGAGAGCTGTCGGCTCTCACAGAACTCTGGCCTCCGCACTGTTTGCCATGCAACTGCACGCAAGACCACACGTCTCCTCCCGACCTGCTGAGAAACAGGCATCCGTGTAGGCCCTTGTTAACATTTCCTGGCGTGCAGAGTCCAAGGCGACACGCTGTCCTCTGCCTTGGAAACCTATGTTGCCACAGCTTGCCAAACGCTACCGAAGGCAGTCCTAACCAGTCTCGTGTGCTGCGCAGCTTTGATTCGGTTACGAAAAGCCACCTGCATTGAGGTGAACACTCTGCTCAGCGTTCTTTCTTGGAGCTCACAATTGCCCCCTCTCTAGGTTAAGCAGGATGTCGAGGTGAGGTCCAAACTGAGCAAAGAGCACAATTGCTCACTTTGCAGTGGTAGTCGTCGTAAGAGGCATTGCCTACTAGGCCTTGCTAAGGTCTTCGTTCTGTTAGGGAAGTCGCCACACTTAGACGCCTGTAAAGGAAACTTTATTCAGCGAAGTTCCCAGTGTCTTGCGACGGTCTCCCTTCGCAGGGCCAATACAGCAGGGACTTAGGTTTGCTGCTAACTAGGCTAGGTGACCCTGCATACAGAAGCAGGCGTTTCCCTTTGGAAGCTTGGATCCCGGTTTCTCAGGGGCTGCTTGCAAGACCCTGCTATTGCCCAGCATCTCTCCTCTGCCCCTACGCCCGGGTAGGAAGCGAGTATTTTAGCCTGAGAAGCAGGGCTCTTGCAACTCTGGCGGAGAGCTAATCCTGCAGCCCACGTTCGTCCTGGGAAACCGCAAGGCGACCCTTGGCCTCAGTGTAGTGGCGAAATGGGCGCCGGACAGGTCTTGCCTGCCGCGGTTTCCGTGAGTTCTCCACCGTCTTCGGGCTTAAATGGAGAGTGAGGAGAGCTGTCGGCTCTCACAGAACTCTGGCCTCCGCACTGTTTGCCATGCAGCCGAACGCAAGACCGCACGTCTCCTCCCGGCCTGCTGAGAAACAGGCCGCCGTGCAGGCCCTTCGTAACACTTCTTGGCATGTAGACTCCAAGGCGACACGCTGTCCTCTTCCTTGGAAACCTACGTTGCCCCAGCATGCCAACGCTCATGAAGGCAGTCCGAGCCTGTCTCATGTGCTGGGCCACTTGCATTCAGTGAGGAAAAGCCACCTGCATTGAGGTGAACACTCTGCTCAGCGTTCTTTCCGGGAGCTCACACTTGCCGCCACTCTAGGTTAAGCAGGAAGTCGTAGTGAGGACCAACCTGAGCAAAGAGCACAACTCCTCACGTTACACTGGTAGTCGTCGTAAGAGGAATTGCCAACTACGCCTGGCTGAGGCCTTCCCTGTGTTAAGGAACCAGCCACACTTAGAGGCCTTGAAAGAACAATTTATTCAGCGAAGTTCCCATTGTTTGGCGATGGTCAACCTTTGCAGCGCCAGTACTGCAGGGACTTAGGTTTGCTGCTAACAGGGCTAGGTGACCCTGCATACAGAAGCAGGCGTTTCCCTTTGGAAGCTTGGATCCCGGTTTCTCAGGGGCTGCTTGCAAGACCCTGCTATTGCCCAGCATCTCTCCTCTGCCCCTACGCCCGGGTAGGAAGCGAGTATTTTAGCCTGAGAAGCAGGGCTCTTGCAACTCTGGAGGAGAGCTAATCCTGCAGCCCACGTTCGTCCTGGGAAACCGCAAGGAGACAGTTGGCCTCAGTGTAGTGGTGAAATGGCCGCCGGACAGGTCTTGCCTGCCGCGGTTTCCGTGAGTTCTCCACCGTCTTCGGGCTTAAATGGAGAGCGAGGAGAGCTGTCGGCTCTCACAGAACTCTGGCCTCCGCACTGTTTGCCATGCAACTGCACGCAAGACCACACGTCTCCTCCCGACCTGCTGAGAAACAGGCATCCGTGTAGGCCCTTGTTAACATTTCCTGGCGTGCAGAGTCCAAGGTGACACGCTGTCCTCTGCCTTGGAAACCTACGTTGCCACAGCTTGCCAAACGCTACCGAAGGCAGTCCTAACCAGTCTCGTGTGCTGCGCAGCTTTGATTCGGTTACGAAAAGCCACCTGCATTGAGGTGAACACTCTGCTCAGCGTTCTTTCCGGGAGCTCACAATTGCCCCCTCTCTAGGTTAAGCAGGATGTCGAGGTGAGGTCCAAACTGAGCAAAGAGCACAATTGCTCACTTTGCAGTGGTAGTCGTCGTAAGAGGCATTGCCTACTAGGCCTTGCTAAGGTCTTCGTTCTGTTAGGGAAGTCGCCACACTTAGACGCCTGTAAAGGAAACTTTATTCAGCGAAGTTCCCAGTGTCTTGCGACGGTCTCCCTTCGCAGGGCCAATACAGCAGGGACTTAGGTTTGCTGCTAACTAGGCTAAGTGACCCTGCATACAGAAGCAGGCATTTCCCTTTGGAAGCTTGGATCCCGGTTTCTCAGGGGCTGCTTGCAAGACCCTGCTATTGCCCAGCATCTCTCCTCTGCCCCTACGCCCGGGTAGGAAGCGAGTATTTTAGCCTGAGAAGCAGGGCTCTTGCAACTCTGGCGGAGAGCTAATCCTGCAGCCCACGTTCGTCCTGGGAAACCGCAAGGCGACCCTTGGCCTCAGTGTAGTGGCGAAATGGCCGCCAGACAGGTCTTGCCTGCCGCGGTTTCCGTGAGTTCTCCACCGTCTTCGGGCTTAAATGGAGAGCGAGGAGAGCAGTCAGCTCTCACAGAACTCTGGCCTCCGCACTGTTTGCCATGCAGCCGGAAGCAAGTCCGCACGTCTCCTCCCGGCCTGCTGAGAAACAGGCCGCCGTGCAGGCCCTTCGTAACACTTCTTGGCATGTAGACTCCAAGGCGACATGCTGTCCTCTTCCTTGGAAACCTACGTTGCCCCAGCATGCCAACGCTCACGAAGGCAGTCCGAGCCCATCTCATGTGCTGGGCCACTTGCATTCAGTGAGGAAAAGCCACCTGCATTGAGGTGAACACTCTGCTCAGCGTTCTTTCCGGGAGCTCACACTTGCCGCCTCTCTAGGTTAAGCAGGAAGTCGTAGTGAGGACCAACCTGAGCAAAGAGCACAATTCCTCACGTTACACTGGTAGTCGTCGTAAGAGGAATTGCCAACTACGCCTGGCTGAGGCCTTCCCTGTGTTAAGGAACCAGCCACACTTAGAGGCCTTGAAAGAACAATTTATTCAGCGAAGTTCCCATTGTTTGGCGATGGTCAACCTTTGCAGCGCCAGTACTGCAGGGACTTAGTTTTGCTGCTAACAGGGCTAGGTGACCCTGCATACAGAAGCAGGCGTTTCCCTTTGGAAGCTTGGATCCCGGTTTCTCAGGGGCTGCTTGCAAGACCCTGCTATTGCCCAGCATCTCTCCTCTGCCCCTACGCCCGGGTAGGAAGCGAGTATTTTAGCCTGAGAAGCAGGGCTCTTGCAACTCTGGCGGAGAGCTAATCCTGCAGCCCACGTTCGTCCTGGGAAACCGCAAGGCGACCCTTGGCCTCAGTGTAGTGGCGAAATGGCCGCCAGACAGGTCTTGCCTGCCGCGGTTTCCGTGAGTTCTCCACCGTCTTCGGGCTTAAATGGAGAGCGAGGAGAGCTGTCAGCTCTCACAGAACTCTGGCCTCCGCACTGTTTGCCATGCAGCCGGAAGTAAGACCGCACGTCTCCTCCTGGCCGGCTGAGAAACAGGCCGCCGTGCAGGCCCTTCGTAACACTTCTTGGCATGTAGACTCCAAGGCGACATGCTGTCCTCTTCCTTGGAAACCTATGTTGCCCCAGCATGCCAACGCTCACGAAGGCAGTCCGAGCCCGTCTCATGTGCTGGGCCACTTGCATTCAGTGAGGAAAAGCCACCTGCATTGAGGTGAACACTCTGCTCAGCGTTCTTTCCGGGAGCTCACACTTGCCGCCTCTCTAGGTTAAGCAGGAAGTCGTAGTGAGGACCAACCTGAGCAAAGAGCACAATTCCTCACGTTACACTGGTAGTCGTCGTAATAGGAATTGCCAACTACGCCTGGCTGAGGCCTTCCCTGTGTTAAGGAACCAGCCACACTTAGAGGCCTTGAAAGAACAATTTATTCAGCGAAGTTCCCATTGTTTGGCGATGGTCAACCTTTGCAGCGCCAGTACTGCAGGGACTTAGGTTTGCTGCTAACAGGGCTAGGTGACCCTGCATACAGAAGCAGGCGTTTCCCTTTGGAAGCTTGGATCCCGGTTTCTCAGGGGCTGCTTGCAAGACCCTGCTATTGCCCAGCATCTCTCCTCTGCCCCTACGCCCGGGTAGGAAGCGAGTATTTTAGCCTGAGAAGCAGGGCTCTTGCAACTCTGGAGGAGAGCTAATCCTGCAGCCCACGTTCGTCCTGGGAAACCGCAAGGAGACAGTTGGCCTCAGTGTAGTGGCGAAATGGCCGCCGGACAGGTCTTGCCTGCCGCGGTTTCCGTGAGTTCTCCACCGTCTTCGGGCTTAAATGGAGAGCGAGGAGAGCTGTCGGCTCTCACAGAACTCTGGCCTCCGCACTGTTTGCCATGCAACTGCACGCAAGACCACACGTCTCCTCCCGACCTGCTGAGAAACAGGCATCCGTGTAGGCCCTTGTTAACATTTCCTGGCGTGCAGAGTCCAAGGTGACACGCTGTCCTCTGCCTTGGAAACCTACGTTGCCACAGCTTGCCAAACGCTACCGAAGGCAGTCCTAACCAGTCTCGTGTGCTGCGCAGCTTTGATTCGGTTACGAAAAGCCACCTGCATTGAGGTGAACACTCTGCTCAGCGTTCTTTCCGGGAGCTCACAATTGCCCCCTCTCTAGGTTAAGCAGGATGTCGAGGTGAGGTCCAAACTGAGCAAAGAGCACAATTGCTCACTTTGCAGTGGTAGTCGTCGTAAGAGGCATTGCCTACTAGGCCTTGCTAAGGTCTTCGTTCTGTTAGGGAAGTCGCCACACTTAGACGCCTGTAAAGGAAACTTTATTCAGCGAAGTTCCCAGTGTCTTGCGACGGTCTCCCTTCGCAGGGCCAATACAGCAGGGACTTAGGTTTGCTGCTAACTAGGCTAAGTGACCCTGCATACATAAGCAGGCATTTCCCTTTGGAAGCTTGGATCCCGGTTTCTCAGGGGCTGCTTGCAAGACCCTGCTATTGCCCAGCATCTCTCCTCTGCCCCTACGCCCGGGTAGGAAGCGAGTATTTTAGCCTGAGAAGCAGGGCTCTTGCAACTCTGGCGGAGAGCTAATCCTGCAGCCCACGTTCGTCCTGGGAAACCGCAAGGCGACCCTTGGCCTCAGTGTAGTGGCGAAATGGCCGCCAGACAGGTCTTGCCTGCCGCGGTTTCCGTGAGTTCTCCACCGTCTTCGGGCTTAAATGGAGAGCGAGGAGAGCAGTCAGCTCTCACAGAACTCTGGCCTCCGCACTGTTTGCCATGCAGCCGGAAGCAAGTCCGCACGTCTCCTCCCGGCCTGCTGAGAAACAGGCCGCCGTGCAGGCCCTTCGTAACACTTCTTGGCATGTAGACTCCAAGGCGACACGCTGTCCTCTTCCTTGGAAACCTACGTTGCCCCAGCATGCCAACGCTCACGAAGGCAGTCCGAGCCCATCTCATGTGCTGGGCCACTTGCATTCAGTGAGGAAAAGCCACCTGCATTGAGGTGAACACTCTGCTCAGCGTTCTTTCCGGGAGCTCACACTTGCCGCCTCTCTAGGTTAAGCAGGAAGTCGTAGTGAGGACCAACCTGAGCAAAGAGCACAATTCCTCACGTTACACTGGTAGTCGTCGTAAGAGGAATTGCCAACTACGCCTGGCTGAGGCCTTCCCTGTGTTAAGGAACCAGCCACACTTAGAGGCCTTGAAAGAACAATTTATTCAGCGAAGTTCCCATTGTTTGGCGATGGTCAACCTTTGCAGCGCCAGTACTGCAGGGACTTAGGTTTGCTGCTAACAGGGCTAGGTGACCCTGCATACAGAAGCAGGCGTTTCCCTTTGGAAGCTTGGATCCCGGTTTCTCAGGGGCTGCTTGCAAGACCCTGCTATTGCCCAGCATCTCTCCTCTGCCCCTACGCCCGGGTAGGAAGCGAGTATTTTAGCCTGAGAAGCAGGGCTCTTGCAACTCTGGCGGAGAGCTAATCCTGCAGCCCACGTTCGTCCTGGGAAACCGCAAGGCGACCCTTGGCCTCAGTGTAGTGGCGAAATGGCCGCCAGACAGGTCTTGCCTGCCGCGGTTTCCGTGAGTTCTCCACCGTCTTCGGGCTTAAATGGAGAGCGAGGAGAGCTGTCAGCTCTCACAGAACTCTGGCCTCCGCACTGTTTGCCATGCAGCCGGAAGTAAGACCGCACGTCTCCTCCCGGCCTGCTGAGAAACAGGCCGCCGTGCAGGCCCTTTGTAACACTTCTTGGCATGTAGACTCCAAGGCGACACGCTGTCCTCTTCCTTGGAAACCTACGTTGCCCCAGCATGCCAACGCTCACGAAGGCAGTCCGAGCCCGTCTCATGTGCTGGGCCACTTGCATTCAGTGAGGAAAAGCCACCTGCATTGAGGTGAACACTCTGCTCAGCGTTCTTTCCGGGAGCTCACACTTGCCGCCTCTCTAGGTTAAGCAGGAAGTCGTAGTGAGGACCAACCTGAGCAAAGAGCACAATTCCTCACGTTACACTGGTAGTCGTCGTAAGAGGAATTGCCAACTACGCCTGGCTGAGGCCTTCCCTGTGTTAAGGAACCAGCCACACTTAGAGGCCTTGAAAGAACAATTTATTCAGCGAAGTTCCCATTGTTTGGCGATGGTCAACCTTTGCAGCGCCAGTACTGCAGGGACTTAGGTTTGCTGCTAACAGGGCTAGGTGACCCTGCATACAGAAGCAGGCGTTTCCCTTTGGAAGCTTGGATCCCGGTTTCTCAGGGGCTGCTTGCAAGACCCTGCTATTGCCCAGCATCTCTCCTCTGCCCCTACGCCCGGGTAGGAAGCGAGTATTTTAGCCTGAGAAGCAGGGCTCTTGCAACTCTGGCGGAGAGCTAATCCTGCAGCCCACGTTCGTCCTGGGAAACCGCAAGGCGACCCTTGGCCTCAGTGTAGTGGCGAAATGGCTGCCAGACAGGTCTTGCCTGCCGCGGTTTCCGTGAGTTCTCCACCGTCTTCGGGCTTAAATGGAGAGCGAGGAGAGCTGTCAGCTCTCACAGAACTCTGGCCTCCGCACTGTTTGCCATGCAGCCGGAAGCAAGACCGCACGTCTCCTCCCGGCCGGCTGAGAAACAGGCCGCCGTGCAGGCCCTTCGTAACACTTCTTGGCATGTAGACTCCAAGGCGACACGCTGTCCTCTTCCTTGGAAACCTACGTTGCCCCAGCATGCCAACGCTCACGAAGGCAGTCCGAGCCCGTCTCATGTGCTGGGCCACTTGCATTCAGTGAGGAAAAGCCACCTGCATTGAGGTGAACACTCTGCTCAGCGTTCTTTCCGGGAGCTCACACTTGCCGCCTCTCTAGGTTAAGCAGGAAGTCGTAGTGAGGACCAACCTGAGCAAAGAGCACAATTCCTCACGTTACACTGGTAGTCGTCGTAAGAGGAATTGCCAACTACGCCTGGCTGAGGCCTTCCCTGTGTTAAGGAACCAGCCACACTTAGAGGCCTTGAAAGAACAATTTATTCAGCGAAGTTCCCATTGTTTGGCGATGGTCAACCTTTGCAGCGCCAGTACTGCAGGGACTTAGGTTTGCTGCTAACAGGGCTAGGTGACCCTGCATACAGAAGCAGGCGTTTCCCTTTGGAAGCTTGGATCCCGGTTTCTCAGGGGCTGCTTGCAAGACCCTGCTATTGCCCAGCATCTCTCCTCTGCCCCTACGCCCGGGTAGGAAGCGAGTATTTTAGCCTGAGAAGCAGGGCTCTTGCAACTCTGGCGGAGAGCTAATCCTGCAGCCCACGTTCGTCCTGGGAAACCGCAAGGCGACCCTTGGCCTCAGTGTAGTGGCGAAATGGCCGCCAGACAGGTCTTGCCTGCCGCGGTTTCCGTGAGTTCTCCACCGTCTTCGGGCTTAAATGGAGAGCGAGGAGAGCTGTCGGCTCTCACAGAACTCTGGCCTCCGCACTGTTTGCCATGCAACTGCACGCAAGACCGCACGTCTCCTCCCGGCCTGCTGAGAAACAGGCCGCCGTGCAGGCCCTTCGTAACACTTCTTGGCATGTAGACTCCAAGGCGACACGCTGTCCTCTTCCTTGGAAACCTACGTTGCCCCAGCATGCCAACGCTCACGAAGGCAGTCCGAGCCCGTCTCATGTGCTGGGCCACTTGCATTCAGTGAGGAAAAGCCACCTGCATTGAGGTGAACACTCTGCTCAGCGTTCTTTCCGGGAGCTCACACTTGCCGCCTCTCTAGGTTAAGCAGGAAGTCGTAGTGAGGACCAACCTGAGCAAAGAGCACAATTCCTCACGTTACACTGGTAGTCGTCGTAAGAGGAATTGCCAACTACGCCTGGCTGAGGCCTTCCCTGTGTTAAGGAACCAGCCACACTTAGAGGCCTTGAAAGAACAATTTATTCAGCGAAGTTCCCATTGTTTGGCGATGGTCAACCTTTGCAGCGCCAGTACTGCAGGGACTTAGGTTTGCTGCTAACAGGGCTAGGTGACCTTGCATACAGAAGCAGGCGTTTCCCTTTGGAAGCTTGGATCCCGGTTTCTCAGGGGCTGCTTGCAAGACCCTGCTATTGCCCAGCATCTCTCCTCTGCCCCTACACCCGGGTAGGAAGCATTTTAGCCTGAGAAGCAGGGCTCTTGCAACTCTGGCGGAGAGCTAATCCTGCAGCCCACGTTCGTCCTGGGAAACCACAAGGCGACCCTTGGCCTCAGTGTAGTGGCGAAATGGCTGCCGGACAGGTCTTGCCTGCCGCGGTTTCCGTGAGTTCTCCACCGTCTTCGGGCTTAAATGGAGAGCGAGGAGAGCTGTCGGCTCTCACAGAACTCTGGCCTCCGCACTGTTTGCCATGCAACTGCACGCAAGACCACACGTCTCCTCCCGACCTGCTGAGAAACAGGCATCCGTGTAGGCCCTTGTTAACATTTCCTGGCGTGCAGAGTCCAAGGCAACACGCTGTCCTCTGCCTTGGAAACCTACGTTGCCACAGCTTGCCAAACGCTACCGAAGGCAGTCCTAACCAGTCTAGTGTGCTGCGCAGCTTTGATTCGGTTACGAAAAGCCACCTGCATTGAGGTGAACACTCTGCTCAGCGTTCTTTCCGGGAGCTCACAATTGCCCCCTCTCTAGGTTAAGCAGGATGTCGAGGTGAGGTCCAAACTGAGCAAAGAGCACAATTGCTCACTTTGCAGTGGTAGTCGTCGTAAGAGGCATTGCCTACTAGGCCTTGCTAAGGTCTTCGTTCTGTTAGGGAAGTCGCCACACTTAGACGCCTGTAAAGGAAACTTTATTCAGCGAAGTTCCCAGTGTCTTGCGACGGTCTCCCTTCGCAGGGCCAATACAGCAGGGACTTAGGTTTGCTGCTAACTAGGCTAGGTGACCCTGCATACAGAAGCAGGCGTTTCCCTTTGGAAGCTTGGATCCCGGTTTCTCAGGGGCTGCTTGCAAGACCCTGCTATTGCCCAGCATCTCTCCTCTGCCCCTACGCCCGGGTAGGAAGCGAGTATTTTAGCCTGAGAAGCAGGGCTCTTGCAACTCTGGCGGAGAGCTAATCCTGCAGCCCACGTTCGTCCTGGGAAACCGCAAGGCGACCCTTGGCCTCAGTGTAGTGGCGAAATGGCCGCCGGACAGGTCTTGCCTGCCGCGGTTTCCGTGAGTTCTCCACCGTCTTCGGGCTTAAATGGAGAGCGAGGAGAGCTGTCGGCTCTCACAGAACTCTGGCCTCCGCACTGTTTGCCATGCAGCCGAACGCAAAACCGCACGTCTCCTCCCGGCCTGCTGAGAAACAGGCCGCCGTGCAGGCCCTTCGTAACACTTCTTGGCATGTAGACTCCAAGGCGACACGCTGTCCTCTTCCTTGGAAACCTACGTTGCCCCAGCATGCCAACGCTCACGAAGGCAGTCCGAGCCCGTCTCATGTGCTGGGCCACTTGCATTCAGTGAGGAAAAGCCACCTGCATTGAGGTGAACACTCTGCTCAGCGTTCTTTCCGGGAGCTCACACTTGCCGCCTCTCTAGGTTAAGCAGGAAGTCGTAGTGAGGACCAACCTGAGCAAAGAGCACAATTCCTCACGTTACACTGGTAGTCGTCGTAAGAGGAATTGCCAACTACGCCTGGCTGAGGCCTTCCCTGTGTTAAGGAACCAGCCACACTTAGAGGCCTTGAAAGAACAATTTATTCAGCGAAGTTCCCATTGTTTGGCGATGGTCAACCTTTGCAGCGCCAGTACTGCAGGGACTTAGGTTTGCTGCTAACAGGGCTAGGTGACCCTGCATACAGAAGCAGGCGTTTCCCTTTGGAAGCTTGGATCCCGGTTTCTCAGGGGCTGCTTGCAAGACCCTGCTATTGCCCAGCATCTCTCCTCTGCCCGTACGCCCGGGTAGGAAGCGAGTATTTTAGCCTGAGAAGCAGGGCTCTTGCAACTCTGGCGGAGAGCTAATCCTGCAGCCCACGTTCGTCCTGGGAAACCGCAAGGCGACCCTTGGCCTCAGTGTAGTGGCGAAATGGCCGCCAGACAGGTCTTGCCTGCCGCGGTTTCCGTGAGTTCTCCACCGTCTTCGGGCTTAAATGGAGAGCGAGGAGAGCTGTCAGCTCTCACAGAACTCTGGCCTCCGCACTGTTTGCCATGCAGCCAGAAGCAAGACCGCACGTCTCCTCCCGGCCGGCTGAGAAACAGGCCGCCGTGCAGGCCCTTCGTAACACTTCTTGGCATGTAGACTCCAAGGCGACACGCTGTCCTCTTCCTTGGAAACCTACGTTGCCCCAGCATGCCAACGCTCACGAAGGCAGTCCGAGCCCGTCTCATGTGCTGGGCCACTTGCATTCAGTGAGGAAAAGCCACCTGCATTGAGGTGAACACTCTGCTCAGCGTTCTTTCCGGGAGCTCACACTTGCCGCCTCTCTAGGTTAAGCAGGAAGTCGTAGTGAGGACCAACCTGAGCAAAGAGCACAATTCCTCACGTTACACTGGTAGTCGTCGTAAGAGGAATTGCCAACTACGCCTGGCTGAGGCCTTCCCTGTGTTAAGGAACCAGCCACACTTAGAGGCCTTGAAAGAACAATTTATTCAGCGAAGTTCCCATTGTTTGGCGATGGTCAACCTTTGCAGCGCCAGTACTGCAGGGACTTAGGTTTGCTGCTAACAGGGCTAGGTGACCCTGCATACAGAAGCAGGCGTTTCCCTTTGGAAGCTTGGATCCCGGTTTCTCAGGGGCTGCTTGCAAGACCCTGCTATTGCCCAGCATCTCTCCTCTGCCCCTACGCCCGGGTAGGAAGCGAGTATTTTAGCCTGAGAAGCAGGGCTCTTGCAACTCTGGAGGAGACCTAATCCTGCAGCCCACGTTCGTCCTGGGAAACCGCAAGGCGACCCTTGGCCTCAGTGTAGTGGCGAAATGGTCGCCGGACAGGTCTTGCCTGCCGCGGTTTCCATGAGTTCTCCACCGTCTTCGGGCTTAAATGGAGAGCAAGGAGAGCTGTCGGCTCTCACAGAACTCTGGCCTCCGCACTTTTTGCCATGCAGCCGAACGCAAGACCGCACGTCTCCTCCCGGCCTGCTGAGAAACAGGCCGCCGTGCAGGCCCTTCGTAACACTTCTTGGCATGTAGACTCCAAGGCGACACGCTGTCCTCTTCCTTGGAAACCTACGTTGCCCCAGCATGCCAACGCTCACGAAGGCAGTCCGAGCCCGTCTCATGTGCTGGGCCACTTGCATTCAGTGAGGAAAAGCCACCTGCATTGAGGTGAACACTCTGCTCAGCGTTCTTTCCGGGAGCTCACACTTGCCGCCTCTCTAGGTTAAGCAGGAAGTCGTAGTGAGGACCAACCTGAGCAAAGAGCACAATTCCTCACGTTACACTGGTAGTCGTCGTAAGAGGAATTGCCAACTACACCTGGCTGAGGCCTTCCCTGTGTTAAGGAACCAGCCACACTTAGAGGCCTTGAAAGAACAATTTATTCTGCGAAGTTCCCATTGTTTGGTGATGGTCAACCTTTGCAGCGCCAGTACTGCAGGGACTTAGGTTTGCTGCTAACAGGGCTAGGTGACCCTGCATACATACAGAAGCAGGCGTTTCCCTTTGGAAGCTTGGATCCCGGTTTCTCAGGGGCTGCTTGCAAGACCCTGCTATTGCCCAGCATCTCTCCTCTGCCCCTACGCCCGGGTAGGAAGCGAGTATTTTAGCCTGAGAAGCAGGGCTCTTGCAACTCTGGAGGAGAGCTAATCCTGCAGCCCACGTTCGTCCTGGGAAACCGCAAGGCGACCCTTGGCCTCAGTGTAGTGGCGAAATGGCCGCCGGACAGTTCTTGCCTGCCGCGGTTTCCGTGAGTTCTCCACCGTCTTCGGGCTTAAATGGAGAGCGAGGAGAGCTGTCGGCTCTCACAGAACTCTGGCCTCCGCACTGTTTGCCATGCAACTGCACGCAAGACCACACGTCTCCTCCCGACCTGCTGAGAAACAGGCATCCGTGTAGGCCCTTGTTAACATTTCCTGGCGTGCAGAGTCCAAGGCGACACGCTGTCCTCTGCCTTGGAAACCTACGTTGCCACAGCTTGCCAAACGCTACCGAAGGCAGTCCTAACCAGTCTCGTGTGCTGCGCAGCTTTGATTCGGTTACGAAAAGCCACCTGCATTGAGGTGAACACTCTGCTCAGCGTTCTTTCCGGGAGCTCACAATTGCCCCCTCTCTAGGTTAAGCAGGATGTCGAGGTGAGGTCCAAACTGAGCAAAGAGCACAATTGCTCACTTTGCAGTGGTAGTCGTCGTAAGAGGCATTGCCTACTAGGCCTTGCTAAGGTCTTCGTTCTGTTAGGGAAGTCGCCACACTTAGACGCCTGTAAAGGAAACTTTATTCAGCGAAGTTCCCAGTGTCTTGCGACGGTCTCCCTTCGCAGGGCCAATACAGCAGGGACTTAGGTTTGCTGCTAACTAGGCTAGGTGACCCTGCATACAGAAGCAGCCTTTTCCCTTTGGAAGCTTGGATCCCGGTTTCTCAGGGGCTGCTTGCAAGACCCTGCTATTGCCCAGCATCTCTCCTCTGCCCCTACGACCGGGTAGGAAGCGAGTATTTTAGCCTGAAAAGCAGGGATCTTGCAACTCTGGCGGAGAGCTAATCCTGCAGCCCACGTTCGTCCTGGGAAACCGCAAGGCGACCCTTGGCCTCAGTGTAGTGGCGAAATGGCCGCCGGACAGGTCTTGCCTGCCGCGGTTTCCGTGAGTTCTCCACCGTCTTCGGGCTTAAATGGAGAGCGAGGAGAGCTGTCGGCTCTCACAGAACTCTGGCCTCCGCACTGTTTGCCATGCAGCCGAACGCAAGACCACACGTCTCCTCCCGGCCTGCTGAGAAACAGGCCACCGTGCAGGCCCTTCGTAACACTTCTTGGCATGTAGACTCCAAGGCGACACGCTGTCCTCTTCCTTGGAAACCTACGTTGCCCCAGCATGCCAAAGCTCACGAAGGCAGTCCGAGCCCGTCTCATGTGCTGGGCCACTTGCATTCAGTGAGGAAAAGCCACCTGCATTGAGGTGAACACTCTGCTCAGCGTTCTTTCCGGGAGCTCACACTTGCCACCTCTCTAGGTTAAGCAGGAAGTCGTAGTGAGGACCAACCTGAGCAAAGAGCACAATTCCTCACGTTACACTGGTAGTCGTCGTAAGAGGAATTGCCAACTACGCCTGGCTGAGGCCTTCCCTGTGTTAAGGAACCAGCCACACTTAGAGGCCTTGAAAGAACAATTTATTCAGCGAAGTTCCCATTGTTTGGCGATGGTCAACCTTTGCAGCGCCAGTACTGCAGGGACTTAGGTTTGCTGCTAACAGGGCTAGGTGACCCTGCATACAGAAGCAGGCGTTTCCCTTTGGAAGCTTGGATCCCGGTTTCTCAGGGGCTGCTTGCAAGACCCTGCTATTGCCCAGCATCTGTCCTCTGCCCCTACGCCCGGGTAGGAAGCGAGTATTTTAGCCTGAGAAGCAGGGCTCTTGCAACTCTGGAGGAGAGCTAATCCTGCAGCCCACGTTCGTCCTGGGAAACCGCAAGGCGACCCTTGGCCTCAGTGTAGTGGCGAAATGGCCGCCGGACAGGTCTTGCCTGCCGCGGTTTCCGTGAGTTCTCCACCGTCTTCGGGCTTAAATGGAGAGCGAGGAGAGCTGTCGGCTCTCACAGAACTCTGGCCTCCGCACTGTTTGCCATGCAACTGCACGCAAGACCACACGTCTCCTCCCGACCTGCTGAGAAACAGGCATCCGTGTAGGCCCTTGTTAACATTTCCTGGCGTGCAGAGTCCAAGGCGACACGCTGTCCTCTGCCTTGGAAACCTACATTGCCACAGCTTGCCAAACGCTACCGAAGGCAGTCCTAACCAGTATCGTGTGCTGCGCAGCTTTGATTCGGTTACGAAAAGCCACCTGCATTGAGGTGAACACTCTGCTCAGCGTTCTTTCCGGGAGCTCACAATTGCCCCCTCTCTAGGTTAAGCAGGATGTCGAGGTGAGGTCCAAACTGAGCAAAGAGCACAATTGCTCACTTTGCAGTGGTAGTCGTCGTAAGAGGCATTGCCTACTAGGCCTTGCTAAGGTCTTCGTTCTGTTAGGGAAGTCGCCACACTTAGACGCCTGTAAAGGAAACTTTATTCAGCGAAGTTCCCAGTGTCTTGCGACGGTCTCCCTTCGCAGGGCCAATACAGCAGGGACTTAGGTTTGCTGCTAACTAGGCTAGGTGACCCTGCATACAGAAGCAGGCGTTTCCCTTTGGAAGCTTGGATCCCGGTTTCTCAGGGGCTGCTTGCAAGACCCTGCTATTGCCCAGCATCTCTCCTCTGCCCCTACGCCCGGGTAGGAAGCGAGTATTTTAGCCTGAGAAGCAGGGCTCTTGCAACTCTGGAGGAGAGCTAATCCTGCAGCCCACGTTCGTCCTGGGAAACCGCAAGGCGACCCTTGGCCTCAGTGTAGTGGCGAAATGGCCGCCGGACAGGTCTTGCCTGCCGTGGTTTCCGTGAGTTCTCCACCGTCTTCGGGCTTAAATGGAGAGCGAGGAGAGCTGTCGGCTCTCACAGAACTCTGGCCTCCGCACTGTTTGCCATGCAGCCGAACGCAGGACCACACGTCTCCTCCCGACCTGCTGAGAAACAGGCCGCCGTGGAGGCCCTTCGTAACACTTCTTGGCATGTAGACTCCAAGGCGACACGCTGTCCTCTTCCTTGGAAACCTACGTTGCCCCAGCATGCCAACGCTCACGAAGGCAGTCCGAGCCCGTCTCATGTGCTGGGCCACTTGCATTCAGTGAGGAAAAGCCACCTGCATTGAGGTGAACATTCTGCTCAGCGTTCTTTCCGGGAGCTCACACTTGCCGCCTCTCTAGGTTAAGCAGGAAGTCGTAGTGAGGACCAACCTGAGCAAAGAGCACAATTCCTCATGTTACACTGGTAGTCGTCGTAAGAGGAATTGCCAACTACGCCTGGCTGAGGCCTTCCCTGTGTTAAGGAACCAGCCACACTTAGAGGCCTTGAAAGAACAATTTATTCAGCGAAGTTCCCATTGTTTGGCGATGGTCAACCTTTGCAGCGCCAGTACTGCAGGGACTTAGGTTTGCTGCTAACAGGGCTAGGTGACCCTGCATACAGAAGCAGGCGTTTCCCTTTGGAAGCTTGGATCCCGGTTTCTCAGGGACTGCTTGCAAGACCCTGCTATTGCCCAGCATCTCTCCTCTGCCCCTACGCCCGGGTAGGAAGCGAGTATTTTAGCCTGAGAAGCAGGGCTCTTGCAACTCTGGAGGAGAGCTAATCCTGCAGCCCACGTTCGTCCTGGGAAACCGCAAGGCGACCCTTGGCCTCAGTGTAGTGGCGAAATGGCCGCCGGACAGGTCTTGCCTGCCGCGGTTTCCGTGAGTTCTCCACCGTCTTCGGGCTTAAATGGAGAGCGAGGAGAGCTGTCGGCTCTCACAGAACTCTGGCCTCCGCACTGTTTGCCATGCAACTGCACGCAAGACCACACGTCTCCTCCCGACCTGCTGAGAAACAGGCATCCGTGTAGGCCCTTGTTAACATTTCCTGGCGTGCAGAGTCCAAGGCGACACGCTGTCCTCTGCCTTGGAAACCTACGTTGCCACAACTTGCCAAACGCTACCGAAGGCAGTCCTAACCAGTCTCCTGTGCTGCGCAGCTTTGATTCGGTTACGAAAAGCCACCTGCATTGAGGTGAACACTCTGCTCAGCGTTCTTTCCGGGAGCTCACAATTGCCCCCTCTCTAGGTTAAGCAGGATGTCGAGGTGAGGTCCAAACTGAGCAAAGAGCACAATTGCTCACTTTGCAGTGGTAGTCGTCGTAAGAGGCATTGCCTACTAGGCCTTGCTAAGGTCTTCGTTCTGTTAGGGAAGTCGCCACACTTAGACGCCTGTAAAGGAAACTTTATTCAGCGAAGTTCCCAGTGTCTTGCGACGGTCTCCCTTCGCAGGGCCAATACAGCAGGGACTTAGGTTTGCTGCTTACTAGGCTAGGTGACCCTGCATACAGAAACAGGCGTTTCCCATTGGAAGCTTGGATCCCGGTTTCTCAGGGGCTGCTTGCAAGACCCTGCTATTGCCCAGCATCTCTCCTCTGCCCCTACGCCCGGGTAGGAAGCGAGTATTTTAGCCTGAGAAGCAGGGCTCTTGCAACTCTGGCGGAGAGCTAATCCTGCAGCCCACGTTCGTCCTGGGAAACCACAAGGGGACCCTTGGCCTCAGTGTAGTGGCGAAATGGCCGCCGGACAGGTCTTGCCTGCCGCGGTTTCCGTGAGTTCTCCACCGTCTTCGGGCTTAAATGGAGAGCGAGGAGAGCTGTCGGCTCTCACAGAACTCTGGCCTCCGCACTGTTTGCCATGCAGCCGAACGCAAGACCACACGTCTCCTCCCGGCCTGCTGAGAAACAGGCCGCCGTGCAGGCCCTTCGTAACACTTCTTGGCATGTAGACTCCAAGGCGACACGCTGTCCTCTTCCTTGGAAACCTACGTTGCCCCAGCATGCCAACGCTCACGAAGGCAGTCCGAGCCCGTCTCATGTGCTGGGCCACTTGCATTCAGTGAGGAAAAGCCACCTGCATTGAGGTGAACACTCTGCTCAGCGTTCTTTCCGGGAGCTCACACTTGCCGCCTCTCTAGGTTAAGCAGGAAGTCGTAGTGAGGACCAACCTGAGCAAAGAGCACAATTCCTCACGTTACACTGGTAGTCGTCGTAAGAGGAATTGCCAACTACGCCTGGCTGAGGCCTTCCCTGTGTTAAGGAACCAGCCACACTTAGAGGCCTTGAAAGAACAATTTATTCAGTGAAGTTCCCATTGTTTGGCGATGGTCAACCTTTGCAGCGCCAGTACTGCAGGGACTTAGGTTTGCTGCTAACAGGGCTAGGTGACCCTGCATACAGAAGCAGGCGTTTCCCTTTGGAAGCTTGGATCCCGGTTTCTCAGGGGCTGCTTGCAAGACCCTGTTATTGCCCAGCATCTCTCCTCTGCCCCTACGCCCGGGTAGGAAGCGAGTATTTTAGCCTGAGAAGCAGGGCTCTTGCAACTCTGGAGGAGAGCTAATCCTGCAGCCCACGTTCTTCCTGGGAAACCGCAAGGCGACCCTTGGCCTCAGTGTAGTGGCGAAATGGCCGCCGGACAGGTCTTGCCTGCCGCGGTTTCCGTGAGTTCTCCACCGTCTTCGGGCTTAAATGGAGAGCGAGGAGAGCTGTCGGCTCTCACAGAACTCTGGACTCCACACTGTTTGCCATGCAACTGCACGCAAGACCACACGTCTCCTCCCGACCTGCTGAGAAACAGGCATCCGTGTAGGCCCTTGTTAACATTTCCTGGCGTGCAGAGTCCAAGGCGACACGCTGTCCTCTGCCTTGGAAACCTATGTTGCCACAGCTTGCCAAACGCTACCGAAGGCAGTCCTAACCAGTCTCGTGTGCTGCGCAGCTTTGATTCGGTTACGAAAAGCCACCTGCATTGAGGTGAACACTCTGCTCAGCGTTCTTTCTTGGAGCTCACAATTGCCCCCTCTCTAGGTTAAGCAGGATGTCGAGGTGAGGTCCAAACTGAGCAAAGAGCACAATTGCTCACTTTGCAGTGGTAGTCGTCGTAAGAGGCATTGCCTACTAGGCCTTGCTAAGGTCTTCGTTCTGTTAGGGAAGTCGCCACACTTAGACGCCTGTAAAGGAAACTTTATTCAGCGAAGTTCCCAGTGTCTTGCGACGGTCTCCCTTCGCAGGGCCAATACAGCAGGGACTTAGGTTTGCTGCTAACTAGGCTAGGTGACCCTGCATACAGAAGCAGGCGTTTCCCTTTGGAAGCTTGGATCCCGGTTTCTCAGGGGCTGCTTGCAAGACCCTGCTATTGCCCAGCATCTCTCCTCTGCCCCTACGCCCGGGTAGGAAGCGAGTATTTTAGCCTGAGAAGCAGGGCTCTTGCAACTCTGGCGGAGAGCTAATCCTGCAGCCCACGTTCGTCCTGGGAAACCGCAAGGCGACCCTTGGCCTCAGTGTAGTGGCGAAATGGGCGCCGGACAGGTCTTGCCTGCCGCGGTTTCCGTGAGTTCTCCACCGTCTTCGGGCTTAAATGGAGAGTGAGGAGAGCTGTCGGCTCTCACAGAACTCTGGCCTCCGCACTGTTTGCCATGCAGCCGAACGCAAGACCGCACGTCTCCTCCCGGCCTGCTGAGAAACAGGCCGCCGTGCAGGCCCTTCGTAACACTTCTTGGCATGTAGACTCCAAGGCGACACGCTGTCCTCTTCCTTGGAAACCTACGTTGCCCCAGCATGCCAACGCTCATGAAGGCAGTCCGAGCCTGTCTCATGTGCTGGGCCACTTGCATTCAGTGAGGAAAAGCCACCTGCATTGAGGTGAACACTCTGCTCAGCGTTCTTTCCGGGAGCTCACACTTGCCGCCACTCTAGGTTAAGCAGGAAGTCGTAGTGAGGACCAACCTGAGCAAAGAGCACAATTCCTCACGTTACACTGGTAGTCGTCGTAAGAGGAATTGCCAACTACGCCTGGCTGAGGCCTTCCCTGTGTTAAGGAACCAGCCACACTTAGAGGCCTTGAAAGAACAATTTATTCAGCGAAGTTCCCATTGTTTGGCGATGGTCAACCTTTGCAGCGCCAGTACTGCAGGGACTTAGGTTTGCTGCTAACAGGGCTAGGTGACCCTGCATACAGAAGCAGGCGTTTCCCTTTGGAAGCTTGGATCCCGGTTTCTCAGGGGCTGCTTGCAAGACCCTGCTATTGCCCAGCATCTCTCCTCTGCCCCTACGCCCGGGTAGGAAGCGAGTATTTTAGCCTGAGAAGCAGGGCTCTTGCAACTCTGGAGGAGAGCTAATCCTGCAGCCCACGTTCGTCCTGGGAAACCGCAAGGAGACAGTTGGCCTCAGTGTAGTGATGAAATGGCCGCCGGACAGGTCTTGCCTGCCGCGGTTTCCGTGAGTTCTCCACCGTCTTCGGGCTTAAATGGAGAGCGAGGAGAGCTGTCGGCTCTCACAGAACTCTGGCCTCCGCACTGTTTGCCATGCAACTGCACGCAAGACCACACGTCTCCTCCCGACCTGCTGAGAAACAGGCATCCGTGTAGGCCCTTGTTAACATTTCCTGGCGTGCAGAGTCCAAGGTGACACGCTGTCCTCTGCCTTGGAAACCTACGTTGCCACAGCTTGCCAAACGCTACCGAAGGCAGTCCTAACCAGTCTCGTGTGCTGCGCAGCTTTGATTCGGTTACGAAAAGCCACCTGCATTGAGGTGAACACTCTGCTCAGCGTTCTTTCCGGGAGCTCACAATTGCCCCCTCTCTAGGTTAAGCAGGATGTCGAGGTGAGGTCCAAACTGAGCAAAGAGCACAATTGCTCACTTTGCAGTGGTAGTCGTCGTAAGAGGCATTGCCTACTAGGCCTTGCTAAGGTCTTCGTTCTGTTAGGGAAGTCGCCACACTTAGACGCCTGTAAAGGAAACTTTATTCAGCGAAGTTCCCAGTGTCTTGCGACGGTCTCCCTTCGCAGGGCCAATACAGCAGGGACTTAGGTTTGCTGCTAACTAGGCTAAGTGACCCTGCATACAGAAGCAGGCATTTCCCTTTGGAAGCTTGGATCCCGGTTTCTCAGGGGCTGCTTGCAAGACCCTGCTATTGCCCAGCATCTCTCCTCTGCCCCTACGCCCGGGTAGGAAGCGAGTATTTTAGCCTGAGAAGCAGGGCTCTTGCAACTCTGGCGGAGAGCTAATCCTGCAGCCCACGTTCGTCCTGGGAAACCGCAAGGCGACCCTTGGCCTCAGTGTAGTGGCGAAATGGCCGCCAGACAGGTCTTGCCTGCCGCGGTTTCCGTGAGTTCTCCACCGTCTTCGGGCTTAAATGGAGAGCGAGGAGAGCAGTCAGCTCTCACAGAACTCTGGCCTCCGCACTGTTTGCCATGCAGCCGGAAGCAAGTCCGCACGTCTCCTCCCGGCCTGCTGAGAAACAGGCCGCCGTGCAGGCCCTTCGTAACACTTCTTGGCATGTAGACTCCAAGGCGACACGCTGTCCTCTTCCTTGGAAACCTACGTTGCCCCAGCATGCCAACGCTCACGAAGGCAGTCCGAGCCCATCTCATGTGCTGGGCCACTTGCATTCAGTGAGGAAAAGCCACCTGCATTGAGGTGAACACTCTGCTCAGCGTTCTTTCCGGGAGCTCACACTTGCCGCCTCTCTAGGTTAAGCAGGAAGTCGTAGTGAGGACCAACCTGAGCAAAGAGCACAATTCCTCACGTTACACTGGTAGTCGTCGTAAGAGGAATTGCCAACTACGCCTGGCTGAGGCCTTCCCTGTGTTAAGGAACCAGCCACACTTAGAGGCCTTGAAAGAACAATTTATTCAGCGAAGTTCCCATTGTTTGGCGATGGTCAACCTTTGCAGCGCCAGTACTGCAGGGACTTAGGTTTGCTGCTAACAGGGCTAGGTGACCCTGCATACAGAAGCAGGCGTTTCCCTTTGGAAGCTTGGATCCCGGTTTCTCAGGGGCTGCTTGCAAGACCCTGCTATTGCCCAGCATCTCTCCTCTGCCCCTACGCCCGGGTAGGAAGCGAGTATTTTAGCCTGAGAAGCAGGGCTCTTGCAACTCTGGAGGAGAGCTAATCCTGCAGCCCACGTTCGTCCTGGGAAACCGCAAGGAGACAGTTGGCCTCAGTGTAGTGGCGAAATGGCCGCCGGACAGGTCTTGCCTGCCGCGGTTTCCGTGAGTTCTCCACCGTCTTCGGGCTTAAATGGAGAGCGAGGAGAGCTGTCGGCTCTCACAGAACTCTGGCCTCCGCACTGTTTGCCATGCAACTGCACGCAAGACCACACGTCTCCTCCCGACCTGCTGAGAAACAGGCATCCGTGTAGGCCCTTGTTAACATTTCCTGGCGTGCAGAGTCCAAGGTGACACGCTGTCCTCTGCCTTGGAAACCTACGTTGCCACAGCTTGCCAAACACTACCGAAGGCAGTCCTAACCAGTCTCGTGTGCTGCGCAGCTTTGATTCGGTTACGAAAAGCCACCTGCATTGAGGTGAACACTCTGCTCAGCGTTCTTTCCGGGAGCTCACAATTGCCCCCTCTCTAGGTTAAGCAGGATGTCGAGGTGAGGTCCAAACTGAGCAAAGAGCACAATTGCTCACTTTGCAGTGGTAGTCGTCGTAAGAGGCATTGCCTACTAGGCCTTGCTAAGGTCTTCGTTCTGTTAGGGAAGTCGCCACACTTAGACGCCTGTAAAGGAAACTTTATTCAGCGAAGTTCCCAGTGTCTTGCGACGGTCTCCCTTCGCAGGGCCAATACAGCAGGGACTTTGGTTTGCTGCTAACTAGGCTAAGTGACCCTGCATACAGAAGCAGGCATTTCCCTTTGGAAGCTTGGATCCCGGTTTCTCAGGGGCTGCTTGCAAGACCCTGCTATTGCCCAGCATCTCTCCTCTGCCCCTACGCCCGGGTAGGAAGCGAGTATTTTAGCCTGAGAAGCAGGGCTCTTGCAACTCTGGCGGAGAGCTAATCCTGCAGCCCACGTTCGTCCTGGGAAACCGCAAGGCGACCCTTGGCCTCAGTGTAGTGGCGAAATGGCCGCCAGACAGGTCTTGCCTGCCGCGGTTTCCGTGAGTTCTCCACCGTCTTCGGGCTTAAATGGAGAGCGAGGAGAGCAGTCAGCTCTCACAGAACTCTGGCCTCCGCACTGTTTGCCATGCAGCCGGAAGCAAGTCCGCACGTCTCCTCCCGGCCTGCTGAGAAACAGGCCGCCGTGCAGGCCCTTCGTAACACTTCTTGGCATGTAGACTCCAAGGCGACACGCTGTCCTCTTCCTTGGAAACCTACGTTGCCCCAGCATGCCAACGCTCACGAAGGCAGTCCGAGCCCATCTCATGTGCTGGGCCACTTGCATTCAGTGAGGAAAAGCCACCTGCATTGAGGTGAACACTCTGCTCAGCGTTCTTTCCGGGAGCTCACACTTGCCGCCTCTCTAGGTTAAGCAGGAAGTCGTAGTGAGGACCAACCTGAGCAAAGAGCACAATTCCTCACGTTACACTGGTAGTCGTCGTAAGAGGAATTGCCAACTACGCCTGGCTGAGGCCTTCCCTGTGTTAAGGAACCAGCCACACTTAGAGGCCTTGAAAGAACAATTTATTCAGCGAAGTTCCCATTGTTTGGCGATGGTCAACCTTTGCAGCGCCAGTACTGCAGGGACTTAGGTTTGCTGCTAACAGGGCTAGGTGACCCTGCATACAGAAGCAGGCGTTTCCCTTTGGAAGCTTGGATCCCGGTTTCTCAGGGGCTGCTTGCAAGACCCTGCTATTGCCCAGCATCTCTCCTCTGCCCCTACGCCCGGGTAGGAAGCGAGTATTTTAGCCTGAGAAGCAGGGCTCTTGCAACTCTGGCGGAGAGCTAATCCTGCAGCCCACGTTCGTCCTGGGAAACCGCAAGGCGACCCTTGGCCTCAGTGTAGTGGCGAAATGGCCGCCAGACAGGTCTTGCCTGCCGCGGTTTCCGTGAGTTCTCCACCGTCTTCGGGCTTAAATGGAGAGCGAGGAGAGCTGTCAGCTCTCACAGAACTCTGGCCTCCGCACTGTTTGCCATGCAGCCGGAAGTAAGACCGCACGTCTCCTCCCGACCTGCTGAGAAACAGGCCGCCGTGCAGGCCCTTCGTAACACTTCTTGGCATGTAGACTCCAAGGCGACACGCTGTCCTCTTCCTTGGAAACCTACGTTGCCCCAGCATGCCAACGCTCACGAAGGCAGTCCGAGCCCGTCTCATGTGCTGGGCCACTTGCATTCAGTGAGGAAAAGCCACCTGCATTGAGGTGAACACTCTGCTCAGCGTTCTTTCCGGGAGCTCACACTTGCCGCCTCTCTAGGTTAAGCAGGAAGTCGTAGTGAGGACCAACCTGAGCAAAGAGCACAATTCCTCACGTTACACTGGTAGTCGTCGTAAGAGGAATTGCCAACTACGCCTGGCTGAGGCCTTCCCTGTGTTAAGGAACCAGCCACACTTAGAGGCCTTGAAAGAACAATTTATTCAGCGAAGTTCCCATTGTTTGGCGATGGTCAACCTTTGCAGCGCCAGTACTGCAGGGACTTAGGTTTGCTGCTAACAGGGCTAGGTGACCTTGCATACAGAAGCAGGCGTTTCCCTTTGGAAGCTTGGATCCCGGTTTCTCAGGGGCTGCTTGCAAGACCCTGCTATTGCCCAGCATCTCTCCTCTGCCCCTACACCCGGGTAGGAAGCATTTTAGCCTGAGAAGCAGGGCTCTTGCAACTCTGGCGGAGAGCTAATCCTGCAGCCCACGTTCGTCCTGGGAAACCACAAGGCGACCCTTGGCCTCAGTGTAGTGGCGAAATGGCTGCCGGACAGGTCTTGCCTGCCGCGGTTTCCGTGAGTTCTCCACCGTCTTCGGGCTTAAATGGAGAGCGAGGAGAGCTGTCGGCTCTCACAGAACTCTGGCCTCCGCACTGTTTGCCATGCAACTGCACGCAAGACCACACGTCTCCTCCCGACCTGCTGAGAAACAGGCATCCGTGTAGGCCCTTGTTAACATTTCCTGGCGTGCAGAGTCCAAGGCAACACGCTGTCCTCTGCCTTGGAAACCTACGTTGCCACAGCTTGCCAAACGCTACCGAAGGCAGTCCTAACCAGTCTAGTGTGCTGCGCAGCTTTGATTCGGTTACGAAAAGCCACCTGCATTGAGGTGAACACTCTGCTCAGCGTTCTTTCCGGGAGCTCACAATTGCCCCCTCTCTAGGTTAAGCAGGATGTCGAGGTGAGGTCCAAACTGAGCAAAGAGCACAATTGCTCACTTTGCAGTGGTAGTCGTCGTAAGAGGCATTGCCTACTAGGCCTTGCTAAGGTCTTCGTTCTGTTAGGGAAGTCGCCACACTTAGACGCCTGTAAAGGAAACTTTATTCAGCGAAGTTCCCAGTGTCTTGCGACGGTCTCCCTTCGCAGGGCCAATACAGCAGGGACTTAGGTTTGCTGCTAACTAGGCTAGGTGACCCTGCATACAGAAGCAGGCGTTTCCCTTTGGAAGCTTGGATCCCGGTTTCTCAGGGGCTGCTTGCAAGACCCTGCTATTGCCCAGCATCTCTCCTCTGCCCCTACGCCCGGGTAGGAAGCGAGTATTTTAGCCTGAGAAGCAGGGCTCTTGCAACTCTGGCGGAGAGCTAATCCTGCAGCCCACGTTCGTCCTGGGAAACCGCAAGGCGACCCTTGGCCTCAGTGTAGTGGCGAAATGGCCGCCGGACAGGTCTTGCCTGCCGCGGTTTCCGTGAGTTCTCCACCGTCTTCGGGCTTAAATGGAGAGCGAGGAGAGCTGTCGGCTCTCACAGAACTCTGGCCTCCGCACTGTTTGCCATGCAGCCGAACGCAAAACCGCACGTCTCCTCCCGGCCTGCTGAGAAACAGGCCGCCGTGCAGGCCCTTCGTAACACTTCTTGGCATGTAGACTCCAAGGCGACACGCTGTCCTCTTCCTTGGAAACCTACGTTGCCCCAGCATGCCAACGCTCACGAAGGCAGTCCGAGCCCGTCTCATGTGCTGGGCCACTTGCATTCAGTGAGGAAAAGCCACCTGCATTGAGGTGAACACTCTGCTCAGCGTTCTTTCCGGGAGCTCACACTTGCCGCCTCTCTAGGTTAAGCAGGAAGTCGTAGTGAGGACCAACCTGAGCAAAGAGCACAATTCCTCACGTTACACTGGTAGTCGTCGTAAGAGGAATTGCCAACTACGCCTGGCTGAGGCCTTCCCTGTGTTAAGGAACCAGCCACACTTAGAGGCCTTGAAAGAACAATTTATTCAGCGAAGTTCCCATTGTTTGGCGATGGTCAACCTTTGCAGCGCCAGTACTGCAGGGACTTAGGTTTGCTGCTAACAGGGCTAGGTGACCCTGCATACAGAAGCAGGCGTTTCCCTTTGGAAGCTTGGATCCCGGTTTCTCAGGGGCTGCTTGCAAGACCCTGCTATTGCCCAGCATCTCTCCTCTGCCCCTACGCCCGGGTAGGAAGCGAGTATTTTAGCCTGAGAAGCAGGGCTCTTGCAACTCTGGCGGAGAGCTAATCCTGCAGCCCACGTTCGTCCTGGGAAACCGCAAGGCGACCCTTGGCCTCAGTGTAGTGGCGAAATGGCCGCCAGACAGGTCTTGCCTGCCGCGGTTTCCGTGAGTTCTCCACCGTCTTCGGGCTTAAATGGAGAGCGAGGAGAGCTGTCAGCTCTCACAGAACTCTGGCCTCCGCACTGTTTGCCATGCAGCCGGAAGCAAGACCGCACGTCTCCTCCCGGCCGGCTGAGAAACAGGCCGCCGTGCAGGCCCTTCGTAACACTTCTTGGCATGTAGACTCCAAGGCGACACGCTGTCCTCTTCCTTGGAAACCTACGTTGCCCCAGCATGCCAACGCTCACGAAGGCAGTCCGAGCCCGTCTCATGTGCTGGGCCACTTGCATTCAGTGAGGAAAAGCCACCTGCATTGAGGTGAACACTCTGCTCAGCGTTCTTTCCGGGAGCTCACACTTGCCGCCTCTCTAGGTTAAGCAGGAAGTCGTAGTGAGGACCAACCTGAGCAAAGAGCACAATTCCTCACGTTACACTGGTAGTCGTCGTAAGAGGAATTGCCAACTACGCCTGGCTGAGGCCTTCCCTGTGTTAAGGAACCAGCCACACTTAGAGGCCTTGAAAGAACAATTTATTCAGCGAAGTTCCCATTGTTTGGCGATGGTCAACCTTTGCAGCGCCAGTACTGCAGGGACTTAGGTTTGCTGCTAACAGGGCTAGGTGACCCTGCATACAGAAGCAGGCGTTTCCCTTTGGAAGCTTGGATCCCGGATTCTCAGGGGCTGCTTGCAAGACCCTGCTATTGCCCAGCATCTCTCCTCTGCCCCTACGCCCGGGTAGGAAGCGAGTATTTTAGCCTGAGAAGCAGGGCTCTTGCAACTCTGGCGGAGAGCTAATCCTGCAGCCCACGTTCGTCCTGGGAAACCGCAAGGCGACCCTTGGCCTCAGTGTAGTGGCGAAATGGCCGCCAGACAGGTCTTGCCTGCCGCGGTTTCCGTGAGTTCTCCACCGTCTTCGGGCTTAAATGGAGAGCGAGGAGAGCTGTCAGCTCTCACAGAACTCTGGCCTCCGCACTGTTTGCCATGCAGCCGGAAGCAAGACCGCACGTCTCCTCCCGGCCGGCTGAGAAACAGGCCGCCGTGCAGGCCCTTCGTAACACTTCTTGGCATGTAGACTCCAAGGCGACACGCTGTCCTCTTCCTTGGAAACCTACGTTGCCCCAGCATGCCAACGCTCACGAAGGCAGTCCGAGCCCGTCTCATGTGCTGGGCCACTTGCATTCAGTGAGGAAAAGCCACCTGCATTGAGGTGAACACTCTGCTCAGCGTTCTTTCCGGGAGCTCACACTTGCCGCCTCTCTAGGTTAAGCAGGAAGTCGTAGTGAGGACCAACCTGAGCAAAGAGCACAATTCCTCACGTTACACTGGTAGTCGTCGTAAGAGGAATTGCCAACTACACCTGGCTGAGGCCTTCCCTGTGTTAAGGAACCAGCCACACTTAGAGGCCTTGAAAGAACAATTTATTCTGCGAAGTTCCCATTGTTTGGTGATGGTCAACCTTTGCAGCGCCAGTACTGCAGGGACTTAGGTTTGCTGCTAACAGGGCTAGGTGACCCTGCATACATACAGAAGCAGGCGTTTCCCTTTGGAAGCTTGGATCCCGGTTTCTCAGGGGCTGCTTGCAAGACCCTGCTATTGCCCAGCATCTCTCCTCTGCCCCTACGCCCGGGTAGGAAGCGAGTATTTTAGCCTGAGAAGCAGGGCTCTTGCAACTCTGGAGGAGAGCTAATCCTGCAGCCCACGTTCGTCCTGGGAAACCGCAAGGCGACCCTTGGCCTCAGTGTAGTGGCGAAATGGCCGCCGGACAGTTCTTGCCTGCCGCGGTTTCCGTGAGTTCTCCACCGTCTTCGGGCTTAAATGGAGAGCGAGGAGAGCTGTCGGCTCTCACAGAACTCTGGCCTCCGCACTGTTTGCCATGCAACTGCACGCAAGACCACACGTCTCCTCCCGACCTGCTGAGAAACAGGCATCCGTGTAGGCCCTTGTTAACATTTCCTGGCGTGCAGAGTCCAAGGCGACACGCTGTCCTCTGCCTTGGAAACCTACGTTGCCACAGCTTGCCAAACGCTACCGAAGGCAGTCCTAACCAGTCTCGTGTGCTGCGCAGCTTTGATTCGGTTACGAAAAGCCACCTGCATTGAGGTGAACACTCTGCTCAGCGTTCTTTCCGGGAGCTCACAATTGCCCCCTCTCTAGGTTAAGCAGGATGTCGAGGTGAGGTCCAAACTGAGCAAAGAGCACAATTGCTCACTTTGCAGTGGTAGTCGTCGTAAGAGGCATTGCCTACTAGGCCTTGCTAAGGTCTTCGTTCTGTTAGGGAAGTCGCCACACTTAGACGCCTGTAAAGGAAACTTTATTCAGCGAAGTTCCCAGTGTCTTGCGACGGTCTCCCTTCGCAGGGCCAATACAGCAGGGACTTAGGTTTGCTGCTAACTAGGCTAGGTGACCCTGCATACAGAAGCAGGCGTTTCCCTTTGGAAGCTTGGATCCCGGTTTCTCAGGGGCTGCTTGCAAGACCCTGCTATTGCCCAGCATCTCTCCTCTGCCCCTACGCCCGGGTAGGAAGCGAGTATTTTAGCCTGAGAAGCAGGGCTCTTGCAACTCTGGCGGAGAGCTAATCCTGCAGCCCACGTTCGTCCTGGGAAACCGCAAGGCGACCCTTGACCTCAGTGTAGTGGCGAAATGGCCGCCGGACAGGTCTTGCCTGCCGCGGTTTCCGTGAGTTCTCCACCGTCTTCGGGCTTAAATGGAGAGCGAGGAGAGCTGTCGGCTCTCACAGAACTCTGGCCTCCGCACTGTTTGCCATGCAGCCGAACGCAAGACCGCACGTCTCCTCCCGGCCTGCTGAGAAACAGGCCGCCGTGCAGGCCCTTCGTAACACTTCTTGGCATGTAGACTCCAAGGCGACACGCTGTCCTCTTCCTTGGAAACCTACGTTGCCCCAGCATGCCAACGCTCACGAAGGCAGTCCGAGCCCGTCTCATGTGCTGGGCCACTTGCATTCAGTGAGGAAAAGCCACCTGCATTGAGGTGAACACTCTGCTCAGCGTTCTTTCCGGGAGCTCACACTTGCCGCCTCTCTAGGTTAAGCAGGAAGTCGTAGTGAGGACCAACCTGAGCAAAGAGCACAATTCCTCACGTTACACTGGTAGTCGTCGTAAGAGGAATTGCCAACTACGCCTGGCTGAGGCCTTCCCTGTGTTAAGGAACCAGCCACACTTAGAGGCCTTGAAAGAACAATTTATTCAGCGAAGTTCCCATTGTTTGGCGATGGTCAACCTTTGCAGCGCCAGTACTGCAGGGACTTAGGTTTGCTGCTAACAGGGCTAGGTGACCCTGCATACAGAAGCAGGCGTTTCCCTTTGGAAGCTTGGATCCCGGTTTCTCAGGGGCTGCTTGCAAGACCCTGCTATTGCCCAGCATCTCTCCTCTGCCCCTACACCCGGGTAGGAAGCATTTTAGCCTGAGAAGCAGGGCTCTTGCAACTCTGGAGGAGAGCTAATCCTGCAGCCCACGTTCGTCCTGGGAAACCGCAAGGTGACCCTTGGCCTCAGTGTAGTGGCGAAATGGCCGCCGGACAGGTCTTGCCTGCCGCGGTTTCCGTGAGTTCTCCACCGTCTTCGGGCTTAAATGGAGAGCGAGGAGAGCTGTCGGCTCTCACAGAACTCTGGCCTCCGCACTGTTTGCCATGCAACTGCACGCAAGACCACACGTCTCCTCCCGACCTGCTGAGAAACAGGCATCCGTGTAGGCCCTTGTTAACATTTCCTGGCGTGCAGAGTCCAAGGCGACACGCTGTCCTCTGCCTTGGAAACCTACGTTGCCACAGCTTGCCAAACGCTACCGAAGGCAGTCCTAACCAGTCTCGTGTGCTGCGCAGCTTTGATTCGGTTACGAAAAGCCACCTGCATTGAGGTGAACACTCTGCTCAGCGTTCTTTCCGGGAGCTCACAATTGCCCCCTCTCTAGGTTAAGCAGGATGTCGAGGTGAGGTCCAAACTGAGCAAAGAGCACAATTGCTCACTTTGCAGTGGTAGTCGTCGTAAGAGGCATTGCCTACTAGGCCTTGCTAAGGTCTTCGTTCTGTTAGGGAAGTCGCCACACTTAGACGCCTGTAAAGGAAACTTTATTCAGCGAAGTTCCCAGTGTCTTGCGACGGTCTCCCTTCGCAGGGCCAATACAGCAGGGACTTAGGTTTGCTGCTAACTAGGCTAGGTGACCCTGCATACAGAAGCAGGCGTTTCCCTTTGGAAGCTTGGATCCCGGTTTCTCAGGGGCTGCTTGCAAGACCCTGCTATTGCCCAGCATCTCTCCTCTGCCCCTACGCCCGGGTAGGAAGCGAGTATTTTAGCCTGAGAAGCAGGGCTCTTGCAACTCTGGCGGAGAGCTAATCCTGCAGCCCACGTTCGTCCTGGGAAACCACAAGGGGACCCTTGGCCTCAGTGTAGTGGCGAAATGGCCGCCGGACAGGTCTTGCCTGCCGTGGTTTCCGTGAGTTCTCCACCGTCTTCGGGCTTAAATGGAGAGCGAGGAGAGCTGTCGGCTCTCACAGAACTCTGGCCTCCGCACTGTTTGCCATGCAGCCGAACGCAAGACCACACGTCTCCTCCCGGCCTGCTGAGAAACAGGCCGCCGTGCAGGCCCTTCGTAACACTTCTTGGCATGTAGACTCCAAGGCGACACGCTGTCCTCTTCCTTGGAAACCTACGTTGCCCCAGCATGCCAACGCTCATGAAGGCAGTCCGAGCCCGTCTCATGTGCTGGGCCACTTGCATTCAGTGAGGAAAAGCCACCTGCATTGAGGTGAACACTCTGCTCAGCGTTCTTTCCGGGAGCTCACACTTGCCGCCTCTCTAGGTTAAGCAGGAAGTCGTAGTGAGGACCAACCTGAGCAAAGAGCACAATTCCTCACGTTACACTGGTAGTCGTCGTAAGAGGAATTGCCAACTACGCCTGGCTGAGACCTTCCCTGTGTTAAGGAACCAGCCACACTTAGAGGCCTTGAAAGAACAATTTATTCAGCGAAGTTCCCATTGTTTGGCGATGGTCAACCTTTGCAGCGCCAGTACTGCAGGGACTTAGGTTTGCTGCTAACAGGGCTAGGTGACCCTGCATACAGAAGCAGGCGTTTCCCTTTGGAAGCTTGGATCCCGGTTTCTCAGGGGCTGCTTGCAAGACCCTGCTATTGCCCAGCATCTCTCCTCTGCCCCTACGCCCGGGTAGGAAGCGAGTATTTTAGCCTGAGAAGCAGGGCTCTTGCAACTCTGGAGGAGAGCTAATCCTGCAGCCCACGTTCGTCCTGGGAATCCGCAAGGAGACAGTTGGCCTCAGTGTAGTGGTGAAATGGCCGCCGGACAGGTCTTGCCTGCCGCGGTTTCCGTGAGTTCTCCACCGTCTTCGGGCTTAAATGGAGAGCGAGGAGAGCTGTCGGCTCTCACAGAACTCTGGCCTCCGCACTGTTTGCCATGCAACTGCACGCAAGACCACACGTCTCCTCCCGACCTGCTGAGAAACAGGCATCCGTGTAGGCCCTTGTTAACATTTCCTGGCGTGCAGAGTCCAAGGCGACACGCTGTCCTCTGCCTTGGAAACCTACGTTGCCACAGCTTGCCAAACGCTACCGAAGGCAGTCCTAACCAGTCTCGTGTGCTGCGCAGCTTTGATTCGGTTACGAAAAGCCACCTGCATTGAGGTGAACACTCTGCTCAGCGTTCTTTCCGGGAGCTCACAATTGCCCCCTCTCTAGGTTAAGCAGTATGTCGAGGTGAGGTCCAAACTGAGCAAAGAGCACAATTGCTCACTTTGCAATGGTAGTCGTCGTAAGAGGCATTGCCTACTAGGCCTTGCTAAGGTCTTCGTTCTGTTAGGGAAGTCGCCACACTTAGACGCCTGTAAAGGAAACTTTATTCAGCGAAGTTCCCAGTGTCTTGCGACGGTCTCCCTTCGCAGGGCCAATACAGCAGGGACTTAGGTTTGCTGCTAACTAGGCTAGGTGACCCTGCATACAGAAGCAGGCGTTTCCCTTTGGAAGCTTGGATCCCGGTTTCTCAGGGGCTGCTTGCAAGACCCTGCTATTGCCCAGCATCTCTCCTCTGCCCCTACGCCCGGGTAGGAAGCGAGTATTTTAGCCTGAGAAGCAGGGCTCTTGCAACTCTGGCAGAGAGCTAATCCTGCAGCCCACGTTCGTCCTGTGAAACCGCAAGGCGACCCTTGGCCTCAGTGTAGTGGCGAAATGGCCGCCAGACAGGTCTTGCCTGCCGCGGTTTCCGTGAGTTCTCCACCGTCTTCGGGCTTAAATGGAGAGCGAAGAGAGCTGTCGGCTCTCACAGAACTCTGGCCTCTGCACTGTTTGCCATACAGCTGAACGCAAGACCGCACGTCTCCTCCCGGCCTGCTGAGAAACAGGCCACCGTGCAGGCCCTTCGTAACACTTCTTGGCATGTAGACTCCAAGGCGACACGCTGTCCTCTTCCTTGGAAACCTACGTTGCCCCAGCATGCCAACGCTCACGAAGGCAGTCCGAGCCCGTCTCATGTGCTGGGCCACTTGCATTCAGTGAGGAAAAGCCACCTGCATTGAGGTGAACACTCTGCTCAGCGTTCTTTCCGGGAGCTCACACTTGCCGCCTCTCTAGGTTAAGCAGGAAGTCGTAGTGAGGACCAACCTGAGCAAAGAGCACAATTCCTCACGTTACACTGGTAGTCGTCGTAAGAGGAATTGCCAACTACGCCTGGCTGAGGCCTTCCCTGTGTTAAGGAACCAGCCACACTTAGAGGCCTTGAAAGAACAATTTATTCAGCGAAGTTCCCATTGTTTGGCGATGGTCAACCTTTGCAGCGCCAGTACTGCAGGGACTTAGGTTTGCTGCTAACAGGGCTAGGTGACCCTGCATACAGAAGCAGGCGTTTCCCTTTGGAAGCTTGGATCCCGGTTTCTCAGGGGCTGCTTGCAAGACCCTGCTATTGCCCAGCATCTCTCCTCTGCCCCTACGCCCGGGTAGGAAGCGAGTATTTTAGCCTGAGAAGCAGGGCTCTTGCAACTCTGGAGGAGAGCTAATCCTGCAGCCCACGTTCGTCCTGGGAAACCGCAAGGAGACAGTTGGCCTCAGTGTAGTGGTGAAATGGCCGCCGGACAGGTCTTGCCTGCCGCGGTTTCCGTGAGTTCTCCACCGTCTTCGGGCTTAAATGGAGAGCGAGGAGAGCTGTCGGCTCTCACAGAACTCTGGCCTCCGCACTGTTTGCCATGCAACTGCACGCAAGACCACACGTCTCCTCCCGACCTGCTGAGAAACAGGCATCCGTGTAGGCCCTTGTTAACATTTCCTGGCGTGCAGAGTCCAAGGCGACACGCTGTCCTCTGCCTTGGAAACCTACGTTGCCACAGCTTGCCAAACGCTACCGAAGGCAGTCCTAACCAGTCTCGTGTGCTGCGCAGCTTTGATTCGGTTACGAAAAGCCACCTGCATTGAGGTGAACACTCTGCTCAGCGTTCTTTCCGGGAGCTCACAATTGCCCCCTCTCTAGGTTAAGCAGTATGTCGAGGTGAGGTCCAAACTGAGCAAAGAGCACAATTGCTCACTTTGCAGTGGTAGTCGTCGTAAGAGGCATTGCCTACTAGGCCTTGCTAAGGTCTTCGTTCTGTTAGGGAAGTCGCCACACTTAGACGCCTGTAAAGGAAACTTTATTCAGCGAAGTTCCCAGTGTCTTGCGACGGTCTCCCTTCGCAGGGCCAATACAGCAGGGACTTAGGTTTGCTGCTAACTAGGCTAAGTGACCCTGCATACAGAAGCAGGCATTTCCCTTTGGAAGCTTGGATCCCGGTTTCTCAGGGGCTGCTTGCAAGACCCTGCTATTGCCCAGCATCTCTCCTCTGCCCCTACGCCCGGGTAGGAAGCGAGTATTTTAGCCTGAGAAGCAGGGCTCTTGCAACTCTGGCGGAGAGCTAATCCTGCAGCCCACGTTCGTCCTGGGAAACCGCAAGGCGACCCTTGGCCTCAGTGTAGTGGCGAAATGGCCGCCAGACAGGTCTTGCCTGCCGCGGTTTCCGTGAGTTCTCCACCGTCTTCGGGCTTAAATGGAGAGCGAGGAGAGCAGTCAGCTCTCACAGAACTCTGGCCTCCGCACTGTTTGCCATGCAGCCGGAAGCAAGTCCGCACGTCTCCTCCCGGCCTGCTGAGAAACAGGCCGCCGTGCAGGCCCTTCGTAACACTTCTTGGCATGTAGACTCCAAGGCGACACGCTGTCCTCTTCCTTGGAAACCTACGTTGCCCCAGCATGCCAACGCTCACGAAGGCAGTCCGAGCCCATCTCATGTGCTGGGCCACTTGCATTCAGTGAGGAAAAGCCACCTGCATTGAGGTGAACACTCTGCTCAGCGTTCTTTCCGGGAGCTCACACTTGCCGCCTCTCTAGGTTAAGCAGGAAGTCGTAGTGAGGACCAACCTGAGCAAAGAGCACAATTCCTCACGTTACACTGGTAGTCGTCGTAAGAGGAATTGCCAACTACGCCTGGCTGAGGCCTTCCCTGTGTTAAGGAACCAGCCACACTTAGAGGCCTTGAAAGAACAATTTATTCAGCGAAGTTCCCATTGTTTGGCGATGGTCAACCTTTGCAGCGCCAGTACTGCAGGGACTTAGGTTTGCTGCTAACAGGGCTAGGTGACCCTGCATACAGAAGCAGGCGTTTCCCTTTGGAAGCTTGGATCCCGGTTTCTCAGGGGCTGCTTGCAAGACCCTGCTATTGCCCAGCATCTCTCCTCTGCCCCTACGCCCGGGTAGGAAGCGAGTATTTTAGCCTGAGAAGCAGGGCTCTTGCAACTCTGGAGGAGAGCTAATCCTGCAGCCCACGTTCGTCCTGGGAAACCGCAAGGAGACAGTTGGCCTCAGTGTAGTGGCGAAATGGCCGCCGGACAGGTCTTGCCTGCCGCGGTTTCCGTGAGTTCTCCACCGTCTTCGGGCTTAAATGGAGAGCGAGGAGAGCTGTCGGCTCTCACAGAACTCTGGCCTCCGCACTGTTTGCCATGCAACTGCACGCAAGACCACACGTCTCCTCCCGACCTGCTGAGAAACAGGCATCCGTGTAGGCCCTTGTTAACATTTCCTGGCGTGCAGAGTCCAAGGTGACACGCTGTCCTCTGCCTTGGAAACCTACGTTGCCACAGCTTGCCAAACACTACCGAAGGCAGTCCTAACCAGTCTCGTGTGCTGCGCAGCTTTGATTCGGTTACGAAAAGCCACCTGCATTGAGGTGAACACTCTGCTCAGCGTTCTTTCCGGGAGCTCACAATTGCCCCCTCTCTAGGTTAAGCAGGATGTCGAGGTGAGGTCCAAACTGAGCAAAGAGCACAATTGCTCACTTTGCAGTGGTAGTCGTCGTAAGAGGCATTGCCTACTAGGCCTTGCTAAGGTCTTCGTTCTGTTAGGGAAGTCGCCACACTTAGACGCCTGTAAAGGAAACTTTATTCAGCGAAGTTCCCAGTGTCTTGCGACGGTCTCCCTTCGCAGGGCCAATACAGCAGGGACTTTGGTTTGCTGCTAACTAGGCTAAGTGACCCTGCATACAGAAGCAGGCATTTCCCTTTGGAAGCTTGGATCCCGGTTTCTCAGGGGCTGCTTGCAAGACCCTGCTATTGCCCAGCATCTCTCCTCTGCCCCTACGCCCGGGTAGGAAGCGAGTATTTTAGCCTGAGAAGCAGGGCTCTTGCAACTCTGGCGGAGAGCTAATCCTGCAGCCCACGTTCGTCCTGGGAAACCGCAAGGCGACCCTTGGCCTCAGTGTAGTGGCGAAATGGCCGCCAGACAGGTCTTGCCTGCCGCGGTTTCCGTGAGTTCTCCACCGTCTTCGGGCTTAAATGGAGAGCGAGGAGAGCAGTCAGCTCTCACAGAACTCTGGCCTCCGCACTGTTTGCCATGCAGCCGGAAGCAAGTCCGCACGTCTCCTCCCGGCCTGCTGAGAAACAGGCCGCCGTGCAGGCCCTTCGTAACACTTCTTGGCATGTAGACTCCAAGGCGACACGCTGTCCTCTTCCTTGGAAACCTACGTTGCCCCAGCATGCCAACGCTCACGAAGGCAGTCCGAGCCCATCTCATGTGCTGGGCCACTTGCATTCAGTGAGGAAAAGCCACCTGCATTGAGGTGAACACTCTGCTCAGCGTTCTTTCCGGGAGCTCACACTTGCCGCCTCTCTAGGTTAAGCAGGAAGTCGTAGTGAGGACCAACCTGAGCAAAGAGCACAATTCCTCACGTTACACTGGTAGTCGTCGTAAGAGGAATTGCCAACTACGCCTGGCTGAGGCCTTCCCTGTGTTAAGGAACCAGCCACACTTAGAGGCCTTGAAAGAACAATTTATTCAGCGAAGTTCCCATTGTTTGGCGATGGTCAACCTTTGCAGCGCCAGTACTGCAGGGACTTAGGTTTGCTGCTAACAGGGCTAGGTGACCCTGCATACAGAAGCAGGCGTTTCCCTTTGGAAGCTTGGATCCCGGTTTCTCAGGGGCTGCTTGCAAGACCCTGCTATTGCCCAGCATCTCTCCTCTGCCCCTACGCCCGGGTAGGAAGCGAGTATTTTAGCCTGAGAAGCAGGGCTCTTGCAACTCTGGCGGAGAGCTAATCCTGCAGCCCACGTTCGTCCTGGGAAACCGCAAGGCGACCCTTGGCCTCAGTGTAGTGGCGAAATGGCCGCCAGACAGGTCTTGCCTGCCGCGGTTTCCGTGAGTTCTCCACCGTCTTCGGGCTTAAATGGAGAGCGAGGAGAGCTGTCAGCTCTCACAGAACTCTGGCCTCCGCACTGTTTGCCATGCAGCCGGAAGTAAGACCGCACGTCTCCTCCCGGCCTGCTGAGAAACAGGCCGCCGTGCAGGCCCTTCGTAACACTTCTTGGCATGTAGACTCCAAGGCGACACGCTGTCCTCTTCCTTGGAAACCTACGTTGCCCCAGCATGCCAACGCTCACGAAGGCAGTCCGAGCCCGTCTCATGTGCTGGGCCACTTGCATTCAGTGAGGAAAAGCCACCTGCATTGAGGTGAACACTCTGCTCAGCGTTCTTTCCGGGAGCTCACACTTGCCGCCTCTCTAGGTTAAGCAGGAAGTCGTAGTGAGGACCAACCTGAGCAAAGAGCACAATTCCTCACGTTACACTGGTAGTCGTCGTAAGAGGAATTGCCAACTACGCCTGGCTGAGGCCTTCCCTGTGTTAAGGAACCAGCCACACTTAGAGGCCTTGAAAGAACAATTTATTCAGCGAAGTTCCCATTGTTTGGCGATGGTCAACCTTTGCAGCGCCAGTACTGCAGGGACTTAGGTTTGCTGCTAACAGGGCTAGGTGACCCTGCATACAGAAGCAGGCGTTTCCCTTTGGAAGCTTGGATCCCGGTTTCTCAGGGGCTGCTTGCAAGACCCTGCTATTGCCCAGCATCTCTCCTCTGCCCCTACGCCTGGGTAGGAAGCGAGTATTTTAGCCTGAGAAGCAGGGCTCTTGCAACTCTGGAGGAGAGCTAATCCTGCAGCCCACGTTCGTCCTGGGAAACCGCAAGGCGACCCTTGGCCTCAGTGTAGTGGCGAAATGGCCGCCGGACAGGTCTTGCCTGCCGCGGTTTCCGTGAGTTCTCCACCGTCTTCGGGCTTAAATGGAGAGCGAGGAGAGCTGTCGGCTCTCACAGAACTCTGGCCTCCGCACTGTTTGCCATGCAACTGCACGCAAGACCACACGTCTCCTCCCGACCTGCTGAGAAACAGGCATCCGTGTAGGCCCTTGTTAACATTTCCTGGCGTGCAGAGTCCAAGGCGACACGCTGTCCTCTGCCTTGGAAACCTACGTTGCCACAGCTTGCCAAACGCTACCGAAGGCAGTCCTAACCAGTCTCGTGTGCTGCGCAGCTTTGATTCGGTTATGAAAAGCCACCTGCATTGAGGTGAACACTCTGCTCAGCGTTCTTTCCGGGAGCTCACAATTGCCCCCTCTCTAGGTTAAGCAGAATGTCGAGGTGAGGTCCAAACTGAGCAAAGAGCACAATTGCTCACTTTGCAGTGGTAGTCGTCGTAAGAGGCATTGCCTACTAGGCCTTGCTAAGGTCTTCGTTCTGTTAGGGAAGTCGCCACACTTAGACGCCTGTAAAGGAAACTTTATTCAGCGAAGTTCCCAGTGTCTTGCGACGGTCTCCCTTCGCAGGGCCAATACAGCAGGGACTTAGGTTTGCTGCTAACTAGGCTAGGTGACCCTGCATACAGAAGCAGGCATTTCCCTTTGGAAGCTGGGATCCCGGTTTCTCAGGGGCTGCTTGCAAGACCCTGCTATTGCCCAGCATCTCTCCTCTGCCCCTACGCCCGGGTAGGAAGCGAGTATTTTAGCCTGAGAAGCAGGGCTCTTGCAACTCTGGCGGAGAGCTAATCCTGCAGCCCACGTTCGTCCTGGGAAACCGCAAGGCGACCCTTGGCCTCAGTGTAGTGGCGAAATGGCCGCCAGACAGGTCTTGCCTGCCGCGGTTTCCGTGAGTTCTCCACCGTCTTCGGGCTTAAATGGAGAGCGAGGAGAGCAGTCAGCTCTCACAGAACTCTGGCCTCCGCACTGTTTGCCATGCAGCCGGAAGCAAGACCGCACGTCTCCTCCCGGCCGGCTGAGAAACAGGCCGCCGTGCAGGCCCTTCGTAACACTTCTTGGCATGTAGACTCCAAGGCGACACGCTGTCCTCTTCCTTGGAAACCTACGTTGCCCCAGCATGCCAACGCTCACGAAGGCAGTCCGAGCCCGTCTCATGTGCTGGGCCACTTGCATTCAGTGAGGAAAAGCCACCTGCATTGAGGTGAACACTCTGCTCAGCGTTCTTTCCGGGAGCTCACACTTGCCGCCTCTCTAGGTTAAGCAGGAAGTCGTAGTGAGGACCAACCTGAGCAAAGAGCACAATTCCTCACGTTACACTGGTAGTCGTCGTAAGAGGAATTGCCAACTACGCCTGGCTGAGGCCTTCCCTGTGTTAAGGAACCAGCCACACTTAGAGGCCTTGAAAGAACAATTTATTCAGCGAAGTTCCCATTGTTTGGCGATGGTCAACCTTTGCAGCGCCAGTACTGCAGGGACTTAGGTTTGCTGCTAACAGGGCTAGGTGACCTTGCATACAGAAGCAGGCGTTTCCCTTTGGAAGCTTGGATCCCGGTTTCTCAGGGGCTGCTTGCAAGACCCTGCTATTGCCCAGCATCTCTCCTCTGCCCCTACACCCGGGTAGGAAGCATTTTAGCCTGAGAAGCAGGGCTCTTGCAACTCTGGCGGAGAGCTAATCCTGCAGCCCACGTTCGTCCTGGGAAACCACAAGGCGACCCTTGGCCTCAGTGTAGTGGCGAAATGGCTGCCGGACAGGTCTTGCCTGCCGCGGTTTCCGTGAGTTCTCCACCGTCTTCGGGCTTAAATGGAGAGCGAGGAGAGCTGTCGGCTCTCACAGAACTCTGGCCTCCGCACTGTTTGCCATGCAACTGCACGCAAGACCACACGTCTCCTCCCGACCTGCTGAGAAACAGGCATCCGTGTAGGCCCTTGTTAACATTTCCTGGCGTGCAGAGTCCAAGGCAACACGCTGTCCTCTGCCTTGGAAACCTACGTTGCCACAGCTTGCCAAACGCTACCGAAGGCAGTCCTAACCAGTCTAGTGTGCTGCGCAGCTTTGATTCGGTTACGAAAAGCCACCTGCATTGAGGTGAACACTCTGCTCAGCGTTCTTTCCGGGAGCTCACAATTGCCCCCTCTCTAGGTTAAGCAGGATGTCGAGGTGAGGTCCAAACTGAGCAAAGAGCACAATTGCTCACTTTGCAGTGGTAGTCGTCGTAAGAGGCATTGCCTACTAGGCCTTGCTAAGGTCTTCGTTCTGTTAGGGAAGTCGCCACACTTAGACGCCTGTAAAGGAAACTTTATTCAGCGAAGTTCCCAGTGTCTTGCGACGGTCTCCCTTCGCAGGGCCAATACAGCAGGGACTTAGGTTTGCTGCTAACTAGGCTAGGTGACCCTGCATACAGAAGCAGGCGTTTCCCTTTGGAAGCTTGGATCCCGGTTTCTCAGGGGCTGCTTGCAAGACCCTGCTATTGCCCAGCATCTCTCCTCTGCCCCTACGCCCGGGTAGGAAGCGAGTATTTTAGCCTGAGAAGCAGGGCTCTTGCAACTCTGGCGGAGAGCTAATCCTGCAGCCCACGTTCGTCCTGGGAAACCGCAAGGCGACCCTTGGCCTCAGTGTAGTGGCGAAATGGCCGCCGGACAGGTCTTGCCTGCCGCGGTTTCCGTGAGTTCTCCACCGTCTTCGGGCTTAAATGGAGAGCGAGGAGAGCTGTCGGCTCTCACAGAACTCTGGCCTCCGCACTGTTTGCCATGCAGCCGAACGCAAAACCGCACGTCTCCTCCCGGCCTGCTGAGAAACAGGCCGCCGTGCAGGCCCTTCGTAACACTTCTTGGCATGTAGACTCCAAGGCGACACGCTGTCCTCTTCCTTGGAAACCTACGTTGCCCCAGCATGCCAACGCTCACGAAGGCAGTCCGAGCCCGTCTCATGTGCTGGGCCACTTGCATTCAGTGAGGAAAAGCCACCTGCATTGAGGTGAACACTCTGCTCAGCGTTCTTTCCGGGAGCTCACACTTGCCGCCTCTCTAGGTTAAGCAGGAAGTCGTAGTGAGGACCAACCTGAGCAAAGAGCACAATTCCTCACGTTACACTGGTAGTCGTCGTAAGAGGAATTGCCAACTACGCCTGGCTGAGGCCTTCCCTGTGTTAAGGAACCAGCCACACTTAGAGGCCTTGAAAGAACAATTTATTCAGCGAAGTTCCCATTGTTTGGCGATGGTCAACCTTTGCAGCGCCAGTACTGCAGGGACTTAGGTTTGCTGCTAACAGGGCTAGGTGACCCTGCATACAGAAGCAGGCGTTTCCCTTTGGAAGCTTGGATCCCGGTTTCTCAGGGGCTGCTTGCAAGACCCTGCTATTGCCCAGCATCTCTCCTCTGCCCCTACGCCCGGGTAGGAAGCGAGTATTTTAGCCTGAGAAGCAGGGCTCTTGCAACTCTGGCGGAGAGCTAATCCTGCAGCCCACGTTCGTCCTGGGAAACCGCAAGGCGACCCTTGGCCTCAGTGTAGTGGCGAAATGGCCGCCAGACAGGTCTTGCCTGCCGCGGTTTCCGTGAGTTCTCCACCGTCTTCGGGCTTAAATGGAGAGCGAGGAGAGCTGTCAGCTCTCACAGAACTCTGGCCTCCGCACTGTTTGCCATGCAGCCGGAAGCAAGACCGCACGTCTCCTCCCGGCCGGCTGAGAAACAGGCCGCCGTGCAGGCCCTTCGTAACACTTCTTGGCATGTAGACTCCAAGGCGACACGCTGTCCTCTTCCTTGGAAACCTACGTTGCCCCAGCATGCCAACGCTCACGAAGGCAGTCCGAGCCCGTCTCATGTGCTGGGCCACTTGCATTCAGTGAGGAAAAGCCACCTGCATTGAGGTGAACACTCTGCTCAGCGTTCTTTCCGGGAGCTCACACTTGCCGCCTCTCTAGGTTAAGCAGGAAGTCGTAGTGAGGACCAACCTGAGCAAAGAGCACAATTCCTCACGTTACACTGGTAGTCGTCGTAAGAGGAATTGCCAACTACGCCTGGCTGAGGCCTTCCCTGTGTTAAGGAACCAGCCACACTTAGAGGCCTTGAAAGAACAATTTATTCAGCGAAGTTCCCATTGTTTGGCGATGGTCAACCTTTGCAGCGCCAGTACTGCAGGGACTTAGGTTTGCTGCTAACAGGGCTAGGTGACCCTGCATACAGAAGCAGGCGTTTCCCTTTGGAAGCTTGGATCCCGGATTCTCAGGGGCTGCTTGCAAGACCCTGCTATTGCCCAGCATCTCTCCTCTGCCCCTACGCCCGGGTAGGAAGCGAGTATTTTAGCCTGAGAAGCAGGGCTCTTGCAACTCTGGCGGAGAGCTAATCCTGCAGCCCACGTTCGTCCTGGGAAACCGCAAGGCGACCCTTGGCCTCAGTGTAGTGGCGAAATGGCCGCCAGACAGGTCTTGCCTGCCGCGGTTTCCGTGAGTTCTCCACCGTCTTCGGGCTTAAATGGAGAGCGAGGAGAGCTGTCAGCTCTCACAGAACTCTGGCCTCCGCACTGTTTGCCATGCAGCCGGAAGCAAGACCGCACGTCTCCTCCCGGCCGGCTGAGAAACAGGCCGCCGTGCAGGCCCTTCGTAACACTTCTTGGCATGTAGACTCCAAGGCGACACGCTGTCCTCTTCCTTGGAAACCTACGTTGCCCCAGCATGCCAACGCTCACGAAGGCAGTCCGAGCCCGTCTCATGTGCTGGGCCACTTGCATTCAGTGAGGAAAAGCCACCTGCATTGAGGTGAACACTCTGCTCAGCGTTCTTTCCGGGAGCTCACACTTGCCGCCTCTCTAGGTTAAGCAGGAAGTCGTAGTGAGGACCAACCTGAGCAAAGAGCACAATTCCTCACGTTACACTGGTAGTCGTCGTAAGAGGAATTGCCAACTACACCTGGCTGAGGCCTTCCCTGTGTTAAGGAACCAGCCACACTTAGAGGCCTTGAAAGAACAATTTATTCTGCGAAGTTCCCATTGTTTGGTGATGGTCAACCTTTGCAGCGCCAGTACTGCAGGGACTTAGGTTTGCTGCTAACAGGGCTAGGTGACCCTGCATACATACAGAAGCAGGCGTTTCCCTTTGGAAGCTTGGATCCCGGTTTCTCAGGGGCTGCTTGCAAGACCCTGCTATTGCCCAGCATCTCTCCTCTGCCCCTACGCCCGGGTAGGAAGCGAGTATTTTAGCCTGAGAAGCAGGGCTCTTGCAACTCTGGAGGAGAGCTAATCCTGCAGCCCACGTTCGTCCTGGGAAACCGCAAGGCGACCCTTGGCCTCAGTGTAGTGGCGAAATGGCCGCCGGACAGTTCTTGCCTGCCGCGGTTTCCGTGAGTTCTCCACCGTCTTCGGGCTTAAATGGAGAGCGAGGAGAGCTGTCGGCTCTCACAGAACTCTGGCCTCCGCACTGTTTGCCATGCAACTGCACGCAAGACCACACGTCTCCTCCCGACCTGCTGAGAAACAGGCATCCGTGTAGGCCCTTGTTAACATTTCCTGGCGTGCAGAGTCCAAGGCGACACGCTGTCCTCTGCCTTGGAAACCTACGTTGCCACAGCTTGCCAAACGCTACCGAAGGCAGTCCTAACCAGTCTCGTGTGCTGCGCAGCTTTGATTCGGTTACGAAAAGCCACCTGCATTGAGGTGAACACTCTGCTCAGCGTTCTTTCCGGGAGCTCACAATTGCCCCCTCTCTAGGTTAAGCAGGATGTCGAGGTGAGGTCCAAACTGAGCAAAGAGCACAATTGCTCACTTTGCAGTGGTAGTCGTCGTAAGAGGCATTGCCTACTAGGCCTTGCTAAGGTCTTCGTTCTGTTAGGGAAGTCGCCACACTTAGACGCCTGTAAAGGAAACTTTATTCAGCGAAGTTCCCAGTGTCTTGCGACGGTCTCCCTTCGCAGGGCCAATACAGCAGGGACTTAGGTTTGCTGCTAACTAGGCTAGGTGACCCTGCATACAGAAGCAGGCGTTTCCCTTTGGAAGCTTGGATCCCGGTTTCTCAGGGGCTGCTTGCAAGACCCTGCTATTGCCCAGCATCTCTCCTCTGCCCCTACGCCCGGGTAGGAAGCGAGTATTTTAGCCTGAGAAGCAGGGCTCTTGCAACTCTGGCGGAGAGCTAATCCTGCAGCCCACGTTCGTCCTGGGAAACCGCAAGGCGACCCTTGACCTCAGTGTAGTGGCGAAATGGCCGCCGGACAGGTCTTGCCTGCCGCGGTTTCCGTGAGTTCTCCACCGTCTTCGGGCTTAAATGGAGAGCGAGGAGAGCTGTCGGCTCTCACAGAACTCTGGCCTCCGCACTGTTTGCCATGCAGCCGAACGCAAGACCGCACGTCTCCTCCCGGCCTGCTGAGAAACAGGCCGCCGTGCAGGCCCTTCGTAACACTTCTTGGCATGTAGACTCCAAGGCGACACGCTGTCCTCTTCCTTGGAAACCTACGTTGCCCCAGCATGCCAACGCTCACGAAGGCAGTCCGAGCCCGTCTCATGTGCTGGGCCACTTGCATTCAGTGAGGAAAAGCCACCTGCATTGAGGTGAACACTCTGCTCAGCGTTCTTTCCGGGAGCTCACACTTGCCGCCTCTCTAGGTTAAGCAGGAAGTCGTAGTGAGGACCAACCTGAGCAAAGAGCACAATTCCTCACGTTACACTGGTAGTCGTCGTAAGAGGAATTGCCAACTACGCCTGGCTGAGGCCTTCCCTGTGTTAAGGAACCAGCCACACTTAGAGGCCTTGAAAGAACAATTTATTCAGCGAAGTTCCCATTGTTTGGCGATGGTCAACCTTTGCAGCGCCAGTACTGCAGGGACTTAGGTTTGCTGCTAACAGGGCTAGGTGACCCTGCATACAGAAGCAGGCGTTTCCCTTTGGAAGCTTGGATCCCGGTTTCTCAGGGGCTGCTTGCAAGACCCTGCTATTGCCCAGCATCTCTCCTCTGCCCCTACACCCGGGTAGGAAGCATTTTAGCCTGAGAAGCAGGGCTCTTGCAACTCTGGAGGAGAGCTAATCCTGCAGCCCACGTTCGTCCTGGGAAACCGCAAGGTGACCCTTGGCCTCAGTGTAGTGGCGAAATGGCCGCCGGACAGGTCTTGCCTGCCGCGGTTTCCGTGAGTTCTCCACCGTCTTCGGGCTTAAATGGAGAGCGAGGAGAGCTGTCGGCTCTCACAGAACTCTGGCCTCCGCACTGTTTGCCATGCAACTGCACGCAAGACCACACGTCTCCTCCCGACCTGCTGAGAAACAGGCATCCGTGTAGGCCCTTGTTAACATTTCCTGGCGTGCAGAGTCCAAGGCGACACGCTGTCCTCTGCCTTGGAAACCTACGTTGCCACAGCTTGCCAAACGCTACCGAAGGCAGTCCTAACCAGTCTCGTGTGCTGCGCAGCTTTGATTCGGTTACGAAAAGCCACCTGCATTGAGGTGAACACTCTGCTCAGCGTTCTTTCCGGGAGCTCACAATTGCCCCCTCTCTAGGTTAAGCAGGATGTCGAGGTGAGGTCCAAACTGAGCAAAGAGCACAATTGCTCACTTTGCAGTGGTAGTCGTCGTAAGAGGCATTGCCTACTAGGCCTTGCTAAGGTCTTCGTTCTGTTAGGGAAGTCGCCACACTTAGACGCCTGTAAAGGAAACTTTATTCAGCGAAGTTCCCAGTGTCTTGCGACGGTCTCCCTTCGCAGGGCCAATACAGCAGGGACTTAGGTTTGCTGCTAACTAGGCTAGGTGACCCTGCATACAGAAGCAGGCGTTTCCCTTTGGAAGCTTGGATCCCGGTTTCTCAGGGGCTGCTTGCAAGACCCTGCTATTGCCCAGCATCTCTCCTCTGCCCCTACGCCCGGGTAGGAAGCGAGTATTTTAGCCTGAGAAGCAGGGCTCTTGCAACTCTGGCGGAGAGCTAATCCTGCAGCCCACGTTCGTCCTGGGAAACCACAAGGGGACCCTTGGCCTCAGTGTAGTGGCGAAATGGCCGCCGGACAGGTCTTGCCTGCCGTGGTTTCCGTGAGTTCTCCACCGTCTTCGGGCTTAAATGGAGAGCGAGGAGAGCTGTCGGCTCTCACAGAACTCTGGCCTCCGCACTGTTTGCCATGCAGCCGAACGCAAGACCACACGTCTCCTCCCGGCCTGCTGAGAAACAGGCCGCCGTGCAGGCCCTTCGTAACACTTCTTGGCATGTAGACTCCAAGGCGACACGCTGTCCTCTTCCTTGGAAACCTACGTTGCCCCAGCATGCCAACGCTCATGAAGGCAGTCCGAGCCCGTCTCATGTGCTGGGCCACTTGCATTCAGTGAGGAAAAGCCACCTGCATTGAGGTGAACACTCTGCTCAGCGTTCTTTCCGGGAGCTCACACTTGCCGCCTCTCTAGGTTAAGCAGGAAGTCGTAGTGAGGACCAACCTGAGCAAAGAGCACAATTCCTCACGTTACACTGGTAGTCGTCGTAAGAGGAATTGCCAACTACGCCTGGCTGAGACCTTCCCTGTGTTAAGGAACCAGCCACACTTAGAGGCCTTGAAAGAACAATTTATTCAGCGAAGTTCCCATTGTTTGGCGATGGTCAACCTTTGCAGCGCCAGTACTGCAGGGACTTAGGTTTGCTGCTAACAGGGCTAGGTGACCCTGCATACAGAAGCAGGCGTTTCCCTTTGGAAGCTTGGATCCCGGTTTCTCAGGGGCTGCTTGCAAGACCCTGCTATTGCCCAGCATCTCTCCTCTGCCCCTACGCCCGGGTAGGAAGCGAGTATTTTAGCCTGAGAAGCAGGGCTCTTGCAACTCTGGAGGAGAGCTAATCCTGCAGCCCACGTTCGTCCTGGGAATCCGCAAGGAGACAGTTGGCCTCAGTGTAGTGGTGAAATGGCCGCCGGACAGGTCTTGCCTGCCGCGGTTTCCGTGAGTTCTCCACCGTCTTCGGGCTTAAATGGAGAGCGAGGAGAGCTGTCGGCTCTCACAGAACTCTGGCCTCCGCACTGTTTGCCATGCAACTGCACGCAAGACCACACGTCTCCTCCCGACCTGCTGAGAAACAGGCATCCGTGTAGGCCCTTGTTAACATTTCCTGGCGTGCAGAGTCCAAGGCGACACGCTGTCCTCTGCCTTGGAAACCTACGTTGCCACAGCTTGCCAAACGCTACCGAAGGCAGTCCTAACCAGTCTCGTGTGCTGCGCAGCTTTGATTCGGTTACGAAAAGCCACCTGCATTGAGGTGAACACTCTGCTCAGCGTTCTTTCCGGGAGCTCACAATTGCCCCCTCTCTAGGTTAAGCAGTATGTCGAGGTGAGGTCCAAACTGAGCAAAGAGCACAATTGCTCACTTTGCAATGGTAGTCGTCGTAAGAGGCATTGCCTACTAGGCCTTGCTAAGGTCTTCGTTCTGTTAGGGAAGTCGCCACACTTAGACGCCTGTAAAGGAAACTTTATTCAGCGAAGTTCCCAGTGTCTTGCGACGGTCTCCCTTCGCAGGGCCAATACAGCAGGGACTTAGGTTTGCTGCTAACTAGGCTAGGTGACCCTGCATACAGAAGCAGGCGTTTCCCTTTGGAAGCTTGGATCCCGGTTTCTCAGGGGCTGCTTGCAAGACCCTGCTATTGCCCAGCATCTCTCCTCTGCCCCTACGCCCGGGTAGGAAGCGAGTATTTTAGCCTGAGAAGCAGGGCTCTTGCAACTCTGGCAGAGAGCTAATCCTGCAGCCCACGTTCGTCCTGTGAAACCGCAAGGCGACCCTTGGCCTCAGTGTAGTGGCGAAATGGCCGCCAGACAGGTCTTGCCTGCCGCGGTTTCCGTGAGTTCTCCACCGTCTTCGGGCTTAAATGGAGAGCGAAGAGAGCTGTCGGCTCTCACAGAACTCTGGCCTCTGCACTGTTTGCCATACAGCTGAACGCAAGACCGCACGTCTCCTCCCGGCCTGCTGAGAAACAGGCCACCGTGCAGGCCCTTCGTAACACTTCTTGGCATGTAGACTCCAAGGCGACACGCTGTCCTCTTCCTTGGAAACCTACGTTGCCCCAGCATGCCAACGCTCACGAAGGCAGTCCGAGCCCGTCTCATGTGCTGGGCCACTTGCATTCAGTGAGGAAAAGCCACCTGCATTGAGGTGAACACTCTGCTCAGCGTTCTTTCCGGGAGCTCACACTTGCCGCCTCTCTAGGTTAAGCAGGAAGTCGTAGTGAGGACCAACCTGAGCAAAGAGCACAATTCCTCACGTTACACTGGTAGTCGTCGTAAGAGGAATTGCCAACTACGCCTGGCTGAGGCCTTCCCTGTGTTAAGGAACCAGCCACACTTAGAGGCCTTGAAAGAACAATTTATTCAGCGAAGTTCCCATTGTTTGGCGATGGTCAACCTTTGCAGCGCCAGTACTGCAGGGACTTAGGTTTGCTGCTAACAGGGCTAGGTGACCCTGCATACAGAAGCAGGCGTTTCCCTTTGGAAGCTTGGATCCCGGTTTCTCAGGGGCTGCTTGCAAGACCCTGCTATTGCCCAGCATCTCTCCTCTGCCCCTACGCCCGGGTAGGAAGCGAGTATTTTAGCCTGAGAAGCAGGGCTCTTGCAACTCTGGAGGAGAGCTAATCCTGCAGCCCACGTTCGTCCTGGGAAACCGCAAGGAGACAGTTGGCCTCAGTGTAGTGGTGAAATGGCCGCCGGACAGGTCTTGCCTGCCGCGGTTTCCGTGAGTTCTCCACCGTCTTCGGGCTTAAATGGAGAGCGAGGAGAGCTGTCGGCTCTCACAGAACTCTGGCCTCCGCACTGTTTGCCATGCAACTGCACGCAAGACCACACGTCTCCTCCCGACCTGCTGAGAAACAGGCATCCGTGTAGGCCCTTGTTAACATTTCCTGGCGTGCAGAGTCCAAGGCGACACGCTGTCCTCTGCCTTGGAAACCTACGTTGCCACAGCTTGCCAAACGCTACCGAAGGCAGTCCTAACCAGTCTCGTGTGCTGCGCAGCTTTGATTCGGTTACGAAAAGCCACCTGCATTGAGGTGAACACTCTGCTCAGCGTTCTTTCCGGGAGCTCACAATTGCCCCCTCTCTAGGTTAAGCAGTATGTCGAGGTGAGGTCCAAACTGAGCAAAGAGCACAATTGCTCACTTTGCAGTGGTAGTCGTCGTAAGAGGCATTGCCTACTAGGCCTTGCTAAGGTCTTCGTTCTGTTAGGGAAGTCGCCACACTTAGACGCCTGTAAAGGAAACTTTATTCAGCGAAGTTCCCAGTGTCTTGCGACGGTCTCCCTTCGCAGGGCCAATACAGCAGGGACTTAGGTTTGCTGCTAACTAGGCTAGGTGACCCTGCATACAGAAGCAGGCGTTTCCCTTTGGAAGCTTGGATCCCGGTTTCTCAGGGGCTGCTTGCAAGACCCTGCTATTGCCCAGCATCTCTCCTCTGCCCCTACGCCCGGGTAGGAAGCGAGTATTTTAGCCTGAGAAGCAGGGCTCTTGCAACTCTGGCAGAGAGCTAATCCTGCAGCCCACGTTCATCCTGGGAAACCGCAAGGCGACCCTTGGCCTCAGTGTAGTGGCGAAATGGCCGCCAGACAGGTCTTGCCTGCCGCGGTTTCCGTGAGTTCTCCACCGTCTTCGGGCTTAAATGGAGAGCGAAGAGAGCTGTCGGCTCTCACAGAACTCTGGCCTCTGCACTGTTTGCCATGCAGCTGAACGCAAGACCGCACGTCTCCTCCCGGCCTGCTGAGAAACAGGCCACCGTGCAGGCCCTTCGTAACACTTCTTGGCATGTAGACTCCAAGGCGACACGCTGTCCTCTTCCTTGGAAACCTACGTTGCCCCAGCATGCCAACGCTCACGAAGGCAGTCCGAGCCCGTCTCATGTGCTGGGCCACTTGCATTCAGTGAGGAAAAGCCACCTGCATTGAGGTGAACACTCTGCTCAGCGTTCTTTCCGGGAGCTCACAATTGCCGCCTCTCTAGGTTAAGCAGGAAGTCGTAGTGAGGACCAACCTGAGCAAAGAGCACAATTCCTCACGTTACACTGGTAGTCGTCGTAAGAGGAATTGCCAACTACGCCTGGCTGAGGCCTTCCCTGTGTTAAGGAACCAGCCACACTTAGAGGCCTTGAAAGAACAATTTATTCAGCGAAGTTCCCATTGTTTGGCGATGGTCAACCTTTGCAGCGCCAGTACTGCAGGGACTTAGGTTTGCTGCTAACAGGGCTAGGTGACCCTGCATACAGAAGCAGGCGTTTCCCTTTGGAAGCTTGGATCCCGGTTTCTCAGGGGCTGCTTGCAAGACCCTGCTATTGCCCAGCATCTGTCCTCTGCCCCTACGCCCGGGTAGGAAGCGAGTATTTTAGCCTGAGAAGCAGGGCTCTTGCAACTCTGGAGGAGAGCTAATCCTGCAGCCCACGTTCGTCCTGGGAAACCGCAAGGCGACCCTTGGCCTCAGTGTAGTGGCGAAATGGCCGCCGGACAGGTCTTGCCTGCCGCGGTTTCCGTGAGTTCTCCACCGTCTTCGGGCTTAAATGGAGAGCGAGGAGAGCTGTCGGCTCTCACAGAACTCTGGCCTCCGCACTGTTTGCCATGCAACTGCACGCAAGACCACACGTCTCCTCCCGACCTGCTGAGAAACAGGCATCCGTGTAGGCCCTTGTTAACATTTCCTGGCGTGCAGAGTCCAAGGCGACACGCTGTCCTCTGCCTTGGAAACCTACGTTGCCACAGCTTGCCAAACGCTACCGAAGGCAGTCCTAACCAGTCTCGTGTGCTGCGCAGCTTTGATTCGGTTACGAAAAGCCACCTGCATTGAGGTGAACACTCTGCTCAGCGTTCTTTCCGGGAGCTCACAATTGCCCCCTCTCTAGGTTAAGCAGGATGTCGAGGTGAGGTCCAAACTGAGCAAAGAGCACAATTGCTCACTTTGCAGTGGTAGTCGTCGTAAGAGGCATTGCCTACTAGGCCTTGCTAAGGTCTTCGTTCTGTTAGGGAAGTCGCCACACTTAGACGCCTGTAAAGGAAACTTTATTCAGCGAAGTTCCCAGTGTCTTGCGACGGTCTCCCTTCGCAGGGCCAATACAGCAGGTTCTTAGGTTTGCTGCTAACTAGGCTAGGTGACCCTGCATACAGAAGCAGGCTTTTCCCTTTGGAAGCTTGGATCCCGGTTTCTCAGGGGCTGCTTGCAAGACCCTGCTATTGCCCAGCATCTCTCCTCTGCCCCTACGCCCGGGTAGGAAGCGAGTATTTTAGCCTGAGAAGCAGGGCTCTTGCAACTCTGGAGGAGAGCTAATCCTGCAGCCCACGTTCGTCCTGGGAAACCGCAAGGCGACCCTTGGCCTCAGTGTAGTGGCAAAATGGCCGCCGGGAAAGTCTTGCCTGCCGCGGTTACCGTGAGTTCTCCACCGTCTTCGGGCTTAAATGGAGAGCGAGGAGAGCTGTCGGCTCTCACAGAACTCTGGCCTCCGCACTGTTTGCCATGCAGCTGAACGCAAGACCACACGTCTCCTCCCGGCCTGCTGAGAAACAGGCCGCCGTGCAGGACCTTCGTAACACTTCTTGGCATGTAGACTCCAAGGCGACACGCTGTCCTCTTCCTTGGAAACCTACGTTGCCCCAGCATGCCAACGCTCACGAAGGCAGTCCGAGCCCGTCTCATGTGCTGGGCCACTTGCATTCAGTGAGGAAATGCCACCTGCATTGAGGTGAACACTCTGCTCAGCGTTCTTTCCGGGAGCTCACACTTGCCACCTCTCTAGGTTAAGCAGGAAGTCGTAGTGAGGACCAACCTGAGCAAAGAGCACAATTCCTCACGTTACACTGGTAGTCGTCGTAAGAGGAATTGCCAACTACGCCTGGCTGAGGCCTTCCCTGTGTTAAGGAACCAGCCACACTTAGAGGCCTTGAAAGAACAATTTATTCAGCGAAGTTCCCATTGTTTGGCGATGGTCAACCTTTGCAGCGCCAGTACTGCAGGGACTTAGGTTTGCTGCTAACAGGGCTAGGTGACCCTGCATACAGAAGCAGGCGTTTCCCTTTGGAAGCTTGGATCCCGGTTTCTCAGGGGCTGTTTGCAAGACCCTGCTATTTCCCAGCATCTCTCCTCTGCCCCTACGCCCGGGTAGGAAGCGAGTATTTTAGCCTGAGAAGCAGGGCTCTTGAAACTCTGGAGGAGAGCTAATCCTGCAGCCCACGTTCGTCCTGGGAAACCGCAAGGCGACCCTTGGCCTCAGTGTAGTGGCGAAATGGCCGCCGGACAGGTCTTGCCTGCCGCGGTTACCGTGAGTTCTCCACCGTCTTCGGGCTTAAATGGAGAGCGAGGAGAGCTGTCGGCTCTCACAGAACTCTGGCCTCCGCACTGTTTGCCATGCAACTGCACGCAAGACCACACGTCTCCTCCCGACCTGCTGAGAAACAGGCATCCGTGTAGGCCCTTGTTAACATTTCCTGGCGTGCAGAGTCCAAGGCGACACGCTGTCCTCTGCCTTGGAAACCTACGTTGCCACAGCTTGCCAAACGCTACCGAAGGCAGTCCTAACCAGTCTCGTGTGCTGCGCAGCTTTGATTCGGTTACGAAAAGCCACCTGCATTGAGGTGAACACTCTGCTCAGCGTTCTTTCCGGGAGCTCACAATTGCCCCCTCTCTAGGTTAAGCAGGATGTCGAGGTGAGGTCCAAACTGAGCAAAGAGCACAATTGCTCACTTTGCAGTGGTAGTCGTCGTAAGAGGCATTGCCTACTAGGCCTTGCTAAGGTCTTCGTTCTGTTAGGGAAGTCGCCACACTTAGACGCCTGTAAAGGAAACTTTATTCAGCGAAGTTCCCAGTGTCTTGCGACGGTCTCCCTTCGCAGGGCCAATACAGCAGGGACTTAGGTTTGCTGCTAACTAGGCTAGGTGACCCTGCATACAGAAGCAGGCGTTTCCCTTTGGAAGCTTGGATCCCGGTTTCTCAGGGGCTGCTTGCAAGACCCTGCTATTGCCCAGCATCTCTCCTCTGCCCCTACACCCAGGTAGGAAGCGAGTATTTTAGCCTGAGAAGCAGGGCTGTTGCAACTCTGGAGGAGAGCTAATCCTGCAGCCCACGTTCGTCCTGGGAAACTGCAAGGCGACCCTTGGCCTCAGTGTAGTGGCGAAATGGCCGCCGGACAGGTCTTGCCTGCCACGGTTTCCGTGAGTTCTCCAGCGTCTTCAGGCTTAAATGGAGAGCGAGGAGAGCTTTCGGCTCTCACAGAACTCTGGCCTCCGCACTGTTTGCCATGCAGCCGAACGCAAGACCACACGTCTCCTCCCGGCCTGCTGAGAAACAGGCCGCCGTGCAGGCCCTTCGTAACACTTCTTGGCATGTAGACTCCAAGGCGACACGCTGTCCTCTTCCTTGGAAACCTACGTTGCCCCAGCATGCCAACGCTCACGAAGGCAGTCCGAGCCCGTCTCATGTGCTGGGCCACTTGCATTCAGTGAGGAAAAGCCACCTGCATTGAGGTGAACACTCTGCTCAGCGTTCTTTCCGGGAGCTCACACTTGCCGCCTCTCTAGGTTAAGCAGGAAGTCGTAGTGAGGACCAACCTGAGCAAAGAGCACAATTCCTCACGTTACACTGGTAGTCGTCATAAGAGGAATTGCCAACTACGCCTGGCTGAGGCCTTCCCTGTGTTAAGGAACCAGCCACACTTAGAGGCCTTGAAAGAACAATTTATTCAGTGAAGTTCCCATTGTTTGGCGATGGTCAACCTTTGCAGCGCCAGTACTGCAGGGACTTAGGTTTGCTGCTAACAGGGCTAGGTGACCCTGCATACAGAAGCAGGCGTTTCCCTTTGGAAGCTTGGATCCCGGTTTCTCAGGGGCTGCTTGCAAGACCCTGCTATTGCCCAGCATCTCTCCTCTGCCCCTACGCCCGGGTAGGAAGCGAGTATTTTAGCCTGAGAAGCAGGGCTCTTGCAACTCTGGAGGAGAGCTAATCCTGCAGCCCACGTTCGTCCTGGGAAACCGCAAGGCGACCCTTGGCCTCAGTGTAGTGGCGAAATGGCCGCCGGACAGGTCTTGCCTGCCGCGGTTTCCGTGAGTTCTCCACCGTCTTCGGGCTTAAATGGAGAGCGAGGAGAGCTGTCGGCTCTCACAGAACTCTGGCCTCCGCACTGTTTGCCATGCAACTGCACGCAAGACCACACGTCTCCTCCCGACCTGCTGAGAAACAGGCATCCGTGTAGGCCCTTGTTAACATTTCCTGGCGTGCAGAGTCCAAGGCGACACGCTGTCCTCTGCCTTGGAAACCTACGTTGCCACAGCTTGCCAAACGCTACCGAAGGCAGACCTAACCAGTCTCGTGTGCTGCGCAACTTTGATTCGGTTACGAAAAGCCACCTGCATTGAGGTGAACACTCTGCTCAGCGTTCTTTCCGGGAGCTCACAATTGCCCCCTCTCTAGGTTAAGCAGGATGTCGAGGTGAGGTCCAAACTGAGCAAAGAGCACAATTGCTCACTTTGCAGTGGTAGTCGTCGTAAGAGGCATTGCCTACTAGGCCTTGCTAAGGTCTTCGTTCTGTTAGGGAAGTCGCCACACTTAGACGCCTGTAAAGGAAACTTTATTCAGCGAAGTTCCCAGTGTCTTGCGACGGTCTCCCTTCACAGGGCCAATACAGCAGGGACTTAGGTTTGCTGCTAACTAGGCTAGGTGACCCTGCATACAGAAGCAGGCGTTTCCCTTTGGAAGCTTGGATCCCGGTTTCTCAGGGGCTGCTTGCAAGACCCTGCTATTGCCCAGCATCTCTCCTCTGCCCCTACGCCCGGGTAGGAAGCGAGTATTTTAGCCTGAGAAGCAGGGCTCTTGCAACTCTGGCGGAGAGCTAATCCTGCAGCCCACGTTCGTCCTGGGAAACCGCAAGGCGACCCTTGGCCTCAGTGTAGTGGCGAAATGGCCGCCGGACAGGTCTTGCCTGCCGCGGTTTCCGTGAGTTCTCCACCGTCTTCGGGCTTAAATGGAGAGCGAGGAGAGCTGTCGGCTCTCACAGAACTCTGGCCTCCGCACTGTTTGCCATGCAACTGCACGCAAGACCACACGTCTCCTCCCGACCTGCTGAGAAACAGGCACCCGTGTAGGCCCTTGTTAACATTTCCTGGCGTGCAGAGTCCAAGGCGACACGCTGTCCTCTGCCTTGGAAACCTACGTTGCCACAGCTTGCCAAATGCTACCGAAGGCAGTCCTAACCAGTCTCGTGTGCTGCGCAGCTTTGATTCGGTTACGAAAAGCCACCTGCATTGAGGTGAACACTCTGCTCAGCGTTCTTTCCGGGAGCTCACAATTGCCCCCTCTCTAGGTTAAGCAGGATGTCGAGGTGAGGTCCAAACTGAGCAAAGAGCACAATTGCTCACTTTGCAGTGGTAGTCGTCGTAAGAGGCATTGCCTACTAGGCCTTGCTAAGGTCTTCGTTCTGTTAGGGAAGTCGCCACACTTAGACGCCTGTAAAGGAAACTTTATTCAGCGAAGTTCCCAGTGTCTTGCGACGGTCTCCCTTCGCAGGGCCAATACAGCAGGGACTTAGGTTTGCTGCTAACTAGGCTAGGTGACCCTGCATACAGAAGCAGGCGTTTCCCTTTGGAAGCTTGGATCCCGGTTTCTCAGGGGCTGCTTGCAAGACCCTGCTATTGCCCAGCATCTCTCCTCTGCCCCTACGCCCGGGTAGGAAGCGAGTATTTTAGCCTGAGAAGCAGGGCTCTTGCAACTCTGGCGGAGAGCTAATCCTGCAGCCCACGTTCGTCCTGGGAAACCACAAGGGGACCCTTGGCCTCAGTGTAGTGGCGAAATGGCCGCCGGACAGGTCTTGCCTGCCGTGGTTTCCGTGAGTTCTCCACCGTCTTCGGGCTTAAATGGAGAGCGAGGAGAGCTGTCGGCTCTCACAGAAATCTGGCCTCCGCACTGTTTGCCATGCAGCCGAACGCAAGACCACACGTCTCCTCCCGGCCTGCTGAGAAACAGGCCGCCGTGCAGGCCCTTCGTAACACTTCTTGGCATGTAGACTCCAAGGCGACACGCTGTCCTCTTCCTTGGAAACCTACGTTGCCCCAGCATGCCAACGCTCATGAAGGCAGTCCGAGCCCGTCTCATGTGCTGGGCCACTTGCATTCAGTGAGGAAAAGCCACCTGCATTGAGGTGAACACTCTGCTCAGCGTTCTTTCCGGGAGCTCACACTTGCCGCCTCTCTAGGTTAAGCAGGAAGTCGTAGTGAGGACCAACCTGAGCAAAGAGCACAATTCCTCACGTTACACTGGTAGTCGTCGTAAGGGGAATTGCCAACTACGCCTGGCTGAGACCTTCCCTGTGTTAAGGAACCAGCCACACTTAGAGGCCTTGAAAGAATAATTTATTCAGCGAAGTTCCCATTGTTTGGCGATGGTCAACCTTTGCAGCGCCAGTACTGCAGGGACTTAGGTTTGCTGCTAACAGGGCTAGGTGACCCTGCATACAGAAGCAGGCGTTTCCCTTTGGAAGCTTGGATCCCGGTTTCTCAGGGGCTGCTTGCAAGACCCTGCTATTGCCCAGCATCTCTCCTCTGCCCCTACGCCCGGGTAGGAAGCGAGTATTTTAGCCTGAGAAGCAGGGCTCTTGCAACTCTGGAGGAGAGCTAATCCTGCAGCCCACGTTCGTCCTGGGAATCCGCAAGGAGACAGTTGGCCTCAGTGTAGTGGTGAAATGGCCGCCGGACAGGTCTTGCCTGCCGCGGTTTCCGTGAGTTCTCCACCGTCTTCGGGCTTAAATGGAGAGCGAGGAGAGCTGTCGGCTCTCACAGAACTCTGGCCTCCGCACTGTTTGCCATGCAACTGCACGCAAGACCACACGTCTCCTCCCGACCTGCTGAGAAACAGGCATCCGTGTAGGCCCTTGTTAACATTTCCTGGCGTGCAGAGTCCAAGGCGACACGCTGTCCTCTGCCTTGGAAACCTACGTTGCCACAGCTTGCCAAACGCTACCGAAGGCAGTCCTAACCAGTCTCGTGTGCTGCGCAGCTTTGATTCGGTTACGAAAAGCCACCTGCATTGAGGTGAACACTCTGCTCAGCGTTCTTTCCGGGAGCTCACAATTGCCCCCTCTCTAGGTTAAGCAGTATGTCGAGGTGAGGTCCAAACTGAGCAAAGAGCACAATTGCTCACTTTGCAATGGTAGTCGTCGTAAGAGGCATTGCCTACTAGGCCTTGCTAAGGTCTTCGTTCTGTTAGGGAAGTCGCCACACTTAGACGCCTGTAAAGGAAACTTTATTCAGCGAAGTTCCCAGTGTCTTGCGACGGTCTCCCTTCGCAGGGCCAATACAGCAGGGACTTAGGTTTGCTGCTAACTAGGCTAGGTGACCCTGCATACAGAAGCAGGCGTTTCCCTTTGGAAGCTTGGATCCCGGTTTCTCAGGGGCTGCTTGCAAGACCCTGCTATTGCCCAGCATCTCTCCTCTGCCCCTACGCCCGGGTAGGAAGCGAGTATTTTAGCCTGAGAAGCAGGGCTCTTGCAACTCTGGCAGAGAGCTAATCCTGCAGCCCACGTTCGTCCTGGGAAACCGCAAGGCGACCCTTGGCCTCAGTGTAGTGGCGAAATGGCCGCCAGACAGGTCTTGCCTGCCGCGGTTTCCGTGAGTTCTCCACCGTCTTCGGGCTTAAATGGAGAGCGAAGAGAGCTGTCGGCTCTCACAGAACTCTGGCCTCTGCACTGTTTGCCATGCAGCTGAACGCAAGACCGCACGTCTCCTCCCGGCCTGCTGAGAAACAGGCCACCGTGCAGGCCCTTCGTAACACTTCTTGGCATGTAGACTCCAAGGCGACACGCTGTCCTCTTCCTTGGAAACCTACGTTGCCCCAGCATGCCAACGCTCACGAAGGCAGTCCGAGCCCGTCTCATGTGCTGGGCCACTTGCATTCAGTGAGGAAAAGCCACCTGCATTGAGGTGAACACTCTGCTCAGCGTTCTTTCCGGGAGCTCACACTTGCCGCCTCTCTAGCTTAAGCAGGAAGTCGTAGTGAGGACCAACCTGAGCAAAGAGCACAATTCCTCACGTTACACTGGTAGTCGTCGTAAGAGGAATTGCCAACTACGCCTGGCTGAGGCCTTCCCTGTGTTAAGGAACCAGCCACACTTAGAGGCCTTGAAAGAACAATTTATTCAGCGAAGTTCCCATTGTTTGGCGATGGTCAACCTTTGCAGCGCCAGTACTGCAGGGACTTAGGTTTGCTGCTAACAGGGCTAGGTGACCCTGCATACAGAAGCAGGCGTTTCCCTTTGGAAGCTTGGATCCCGGTTTCTCAGGGGCTGCTTGCAAGACCCTGCTATTGCCCAGCATCTGTCCTCTGCCCCTATGCCCGGGTAGGAAGCGAGTATTTTAGCCTGAGAAGCAGGGCTCTTGCAACTCTGGAGGAGAGCTAATCCTGCAGCCCACGTTCGTCCTGGGAAACCGCAAGGAGACAGTTGGCCTCAGTGTAGTGGTGAAATGGCCGCCGGACAGGTCTTGCCTGCCGCGGTTTCCGTGAGTTCTCCACCATCTTCGGGCTTAAATGGAGAGCGAGGAGAGCTGTCGGCTCTCACAGAACTCTGGCCTCCGCACTGTTTGCCATGCAACTGCACGCAAGACCACACGTCTCCTCCCGACCTGCTGAGAAACAGGCATCCGTGTAGGCCCTTGTTAACATTTCCTGGCGTGCAGAGTCCAAGGCGACACGCTGTCCTCTGCCTTGGAAACCTACGTTGCCACAGCTTGCCAAACGCTACCGAAGGCAGTCCTAACCAGTCTCGTGTGCTGCGCAGCTTTGATTCGGTTACGAAAAGCCACCTGCATTGAGGTGAACACTCTGCTCAGCGTTCTTTCCGGGAGCTCACAATTGCCCCCTCTCTAGGTTAAGCAGTATGTCGAGGTGAGGTCCAAACTGAGCAAAGAGCACAATTGCTCACTTTGCAGTGGTAGTCGTCGTAAGAGGCATTGCCTACTAGGCCTTGCTAAGGTCTTCGTTCTGTTAGGGAAGTCGCCACACTTAGACGCCTGTAAAGGAAACTTTATTCAGCGAAGTTCCCAGTGTCTTGCGACGGTCTCCCTTCGCAGGGCCAATACAGCAGGGACTTAGGTTTGCTGCTAACTAGGCTAGGTGACCCTGCATACAGAAGCAGGCGTTTCCCTTTGGAAGCTTGGATCCCGGTTTCTCAGGGGCTGCTTGCAAGACCCTGCTATTGCCCAGCATCTCTCCTCTGCCCCTACGCCCGGGTAGGAAGCGAGTATTTTAGCCTGAGAAGCAGGGCTCTTGCAACTCTGGCAGAGAGCTAATCCTGCAGCCCACGTTCATCCTGGGAAACCGCAAGGCGACCCTTGGCCTCAGTGTAGTGGCGAAATGGCCGCCAGACAGGTCTTGCCTGCCGCGGTTTCCGTGAGTTCTCCACCGTCTTCGGGCTTAAATGGAGAGCGAAGAGAGCTGTCGGCTCTCACAGAACTCTGGCCTCTGCACTGTTTGCCATGCAGCTGAACGCAAGACCGCACGTCTCCTCCCGGCCTGCTGAGAAACAGGCCACCGTGCAGGCCCTTCGTAACACTTCTTGGCATGTAGACTCCAAGGCGACACGCTGTCCTCTTCCTTGGAAACCTACGTTGCCCCAGCATGCCAACGCTCACGAAGGCAGTCCGAGCCCGTCTCATGTGCTGGGCCACTTGCATTCAGTGAGGAAAAGCCACCTGCATTGAGGTGAACACTCTGCTCAGCGTTCTTTCCGGGAGCTCACACTTGCCGCCTCTCTAGGTTAAGCAGGAAGTCGTAGTGAGGACCAACCTGAGCAAAGAGCACAATTCCTCACGTTACACTGGTAGTCGTCGTAAGAGGAATTGCCAACTACGCCTGGCTGAGGCCTTCCCTGTGTTAAGGAACCAGCCACACTTAGAGGCCTTGAAAGAACAATTTATTCAGCGAAGTTCCCATTGTTTGGCGATGGTCAACCTTTGCAGCGCCAGTACTGCAGGGACTTAGGTTTGCTGCTAACAGGGCTAGGTGACCCTGCATACAGAAGCAGGCGTTTCCCTTTGGAAGCTTGGATCCCGGTTTCTCAGGGGCTGCTTGCAAGACCCTGCTATTGCCCAGCATCTGTCCTCTGCCCCTACGCCCGGGTAGGAAGCGAGTATTTTAGCCTGAGAAGCAGGGCTCTTGCAACTCTGGAGGAGAGCTAATCCTGCAGCCCACGTTCGTCCTGGGAAACCGCAAGGCGACCCTTGGCCTCAGTGTAGTGGCGAAATGGCCGCCGGACAGGTCTTGCCTGCCGCGGTTTCCGTGAGTTCTCCACTGTCTTCGGGCTTAAATGGAGAGCGAGGAGAGCTGTCGGCTCTCACAGAACTCTGGCCTCCGCACTGTTTGCCATGCAACTGCACGCAAGACCACACGTCTCCTCCCGACCTGCTGAGAAACAGGCATCCGTGTAGGCCCTTGTTAACATTTCCTGGCGTGCAGAGTCCAAGGCGACACGCTGTCCTCTGCCTTGGAAACCTACGTTGCCACAGCTTGCCAAACGCTACCGAAGGCAGTCCTAACCAGTCTCGTGTGCTGCGCAGCTTTGATTCGGTTACGAAAAGCCACCTGCATTGAGGTGAACACTCTGCTCAGCGTTCTTTCCGGGAGCTCACAATTGCCCCCTCTCTAGGTTAAGCAGGATGTCGAGGTGAGGTCCAAACTGAGCAAAGAGCACAATTGCTCACTTTGCAGTGGTAGTCGTCGTAAGAGGCATTGCCTACTAGGCCTTGCTAAGGTCTTCGTTCTGTTAGGGAAGTCGCCACACTTAGACGCCTGTAAAGGAAACTTTATTCAGCGAAGTTCCCAGTGTCTTGCGACGGTCTCCCTTCGCAGGGCCAATACAGCAGGTTCTTAGGTTTGCTGCTAACTAGGCTAGGTGACCCTGCATACAGAAGCAGGCTTTTCCCTTTGGAAGCTTGGATCCCGGTTTCTCAGGGGCTGCTTGCAAGACCCTGCTATTGCCCAGCATCTCTCCTCTGCCCCTACGCCCGGGTAGGAAGCGAGTATTTTAGCCTGAGAAGCAGGGCTCTTGCAACTCTGGAGGAGAGCTAATCCTGCAGCCCACGTTCGTCCTGGGAAACCGCAAGGCGACCCTTGGCCTCAGTGTAGTGGCAAAATGGCCGCCGGGAAAGTCTTGCCTGCTGCGGTTACCGTGAGTTCTCCACCGTCTTCGGGATTAAATGGAGAGCAAGGAGAGCTGTCGGCTCTCACAGAACTCTGGCCTCCGCACTGTTTGCCATGCAGCTGAACGCAAGACCACACGTCTCCTCCCGGCCTGCTGAGAAACAGGCCGCCGTGCAGGACCTTCGTAACACTTCTTGGCATGTAGACTCCAAGGCGACACGCTGTCCTCTTCCTTGGAAACCTACGTTGTCCCAGCATGCCAACGCTCACGAAGGCAGTCCGAGCCCGTCTCATGTGCTGGGCCACTTGCATTCAGTGAGGAAAAGCCACCTGCATTGAGGTGAACACTCTGCTCAACGTTCTTTCCGGGAGCTCACACTTGCCACCTCTCTAGGTTAAGCAGGAAGTCGTAGTGAGGACCAACCTGAGCAAAGAGCACAATTCCTCACGTTACACTGGTAGTCGTCGTAAGAGGAATTGCCAACTACGCCTGGCTGAGGCCTTCCCTGTGTTAAGGAACCAGCCACACTTAGAGGCCTTGAAAGAACAATTTATTCAGCGAAGTTCCCATTGTTTGGCGATGGTCAACCTTTGCAGCGCCAGTACTGCAGGGACTTAGGTTTGCTGCTAACAGGGCTAGGTGACCCTGCATACAGAAGCAGGCGTTTCCCTTTGGAAGCTTGGATCCCGGTTTCTCAGGGGCTGTTTGCAAGACCCTGCTATTTCCCAGCATCTCTCCTCTGCCCCTACGCCCGAGTAGGAAGCGAGTATTTTAGCCTGAGAAGCAGGGCTCTTGCAACTCTGGAGGAGAGCTAATCCTGCAGCCCACGTTCGTCCTGGGAAACCGCAAGGAGACCCTTGGCCTCAGTGTAGTGGCGAAATGGCCGCCGGACAGGTCTTGCCTGCCGCGGTTACCGTGAGTTCTCCACCGTCTTCGGGCTTAAATGGAGAGCGAGGAGAGCTGTCGGCTCTCACAGAACTCTGGCCTCCGCACTGTTTGCCATGCAACTGCACGCAAGACCACACGTCTCCTCCCGACCTGCTGAGAAACAGGCATCCGTGTAGGCCCTTGTTAACATTTCCTGGCGTGCAGAGTCCAAGGCGACACGCTGTCCTCTGCCTTGGAAACCTACGTTGCCACAGCTTGCCAAACGCTACCGAAGGCAGTCCTAACCAGTCTCGTGTGCTGCGCAGCTTTGATTCGGTTACGAAAAGCCACCTGCATTGAGGTGAACACTCTGCTCAGCGTTCTTTCCGGGAGCTCACAATTGCCCCCTCTCTAGGTTAAGCAGGATGTCGAGGTGAGGTCCAAACTGAGCAAAGAGCACAATTGCTCACTTTGCAGTGGTAGTCGTCGTAAGAGGCATTGCCTACTAGGCCTTGCTAAGGTCTTCGTTCTGTTAGGGAAGTCGCCACACTTAGACGCCTGTAAAGGAAACTTTATTCAGCGAAGTTCCCAGTGTCTTGCGACGGTCTCCCTTCGCAGGGCCAATACAGCAGGGACTTAGGTTTGCTGCTAACTAGGCTAGGTGACCCTGCATACAGAAGCAGGCGTTTCCCTTTGGAAGCTTGGATCCCGGTTTCTCAGGGGCTGCTTGCAAGACCCTGCTATTGCCCAGCATCTCTCCTCTGCCCCTACACCCAGGTAGGAAGCGAGTATTTTAGCCTGAGAAGCAGGGCTGTTGCAACTCTGGAGGAGAGCTAATCCTGCAGCCCACGTTCGTCCTGGGAAACTGTAAGGCGACCCTTGGCCTCAGTGTAGTGGCGAAATGGCCGCCGGACAGGTCTTGCCTGCCACGGTTTCCGTGAGTTCTCCAGCGTCTTCAGGCTTAAATGGAGAGCGAGGAGAGCTTTCGGCTCTCACAGAACTCTGGCCTCCGCACTGTTTGCCATGCAGCCGAACGCAAGACCACACGTCTCCTCCCGGCCTGCTGAGAAACAGGCCGCCGTGCAGGCCCTTCGTAACACTTCTTGGCATGTAGACTCCAAGGCGACACGCTGTCCTCTTCCTTGGAAACCTACGTTGCCCCAGCATGCCAACGCTCACGAAGGCAGTCCGAGCCCGTCTCATGTGCTGGGCCACTTGCATTCAGTGAGGAAAAGCCACCTGCATTGAGGTGAACACTCTGCTCAGCGTTCTTTCCGGGAGCTCACACTTGCCGCCTCTCTAGGTTAAGCAGGAAGTCGTAGTGAGGACCAACCTGAGCAAAGAGCACAATTCCTCACGTTACACTGGTAGTCGTCATAAGAGGAATTGCCAACTACGCCTGGCTGAGGCCTTCCCTGTGTTAAGGAACCAGCCACACTTAGAGGCCTTGAAAGAACAATTTATTCAGTGAAGTTCCCATTGTTTGGCGATGGTCAACCTTTGCAGCGCCAGTACTGCAGGGACTTAGGTTTGCTGCTAACAGGGCTAGGTGACCCTGCATACAGAAGCAGGCGTTTCCCTTTGGAAGCTTGGATCCCGGTTTCTCAGGGGCTGCTTGCAAGACCCTGCTATTGCCCAGCATCTCTCCTCTGCCCCTACGCCCGGGTAGGAAGCGAGTATTTTAGCCTGAGAAGCAGGGCTCTTGCAACTCTGGAGGAGAGCTAATCCTGCAGCCCACGTTCGTCCTGGGAAACCGCAAGGCGACCCTTGGCCTCAGTGTAGTGGCGAAATGGCCGCCGGACAGGTCTTGCCTGCCGCGGTTTCCGTGAGTTCTCCACCGTCTTCGGGCTTAAATGGAGAGCGAGGAGAGCTGTCGGCTCTCACAGAACTCTGGCCTCTGCACTGTTTGCCATGCAACTGCACGCAAGACCACACGTCTCCTCCCGACCTGCTGAGAAACAAGCATCCGTGTAGGCCCTTGTTAACATTTCCTGGCGTGCAGAGTCCAAGGCGACACGCTGTCCTCTGCCTTGGAAACCTACGTTGCCACAGCTTGCCAAACGCTACCGAAGGCAGACCTAACCAGTCTCGTGTGCTGCGCAACTTTGATTCGGTTACGAAAAGCCACCTGCATTGAGGTGAACACTCTGCTCAGCGTTCTTTCCGGGAGCTCACAATTGCCCCCTCTCTAGGTTAAGCAGGATGTCGAGGTGAGGTCCAAACTGAGCAAAGAGCACAATTGCTCACTTTGCAGTGGTAGTCGTCGTAAGAGGCATTGCCTACTAGGCCTTGCTAAGGTCTTCGTTCTGTTAGGGAAGTCGCCACACTTAGACGCCTGTAAAGGAAACTTTATTCAGCGAAGTTCCCAGTGTCTTGCGACGGTCTCCCTTCACAGGGCCAATACAGCAGGGACTTAGGTTTGCTGCTAACTAGGCTAGGTGACCCTGCATACAGAAGCAGGCGTTTCCCTTTGGAAGCTTGGATCCCGGTTTCTCAGGGGCTGCTTGCAAGACCCTGCTATTGCCCAGCATCTCTCCTCTGCCCCTACGCCCGGGTAGGAAGCGAGTATTTTAGCCTGAGAAGCAGGGCTCTTGCAACTCTGGCGGAGAGCTAATCCTGCAGCCCACGTTCGTCCTGGGAAACCGCAAGGCGACCCTTGGCCTCAGTGTAGTGGCGAAATGGCCGCCGGACAGGTCTTGCCTGCCGCGGTTTCCGTGAGTTCTCCACCGTCTTCGGGCTTAAATGGAGAGCGAGGAGAGCTGTCGGCTCTCACAGAACTCTGGCCTCCGCACTGTTTGCCATGCAACTGCACGCAAGACCACACGTCTCCTCCCGACCTGCTGAGAAACAGGCATCCGTGTAGGCCCTTGTTAACATTTCCTGGCGTGCAGAGTCCAAGGCGACACGCTGTCCTCTGCCTTGGAAACCTACGTTGCCACAGCTTGCCAAATGCTACCGAAGGCAGTCCTAACCAGTCTCGTGTGCTGCGCAGCTTTGATTCGGTTACGAAAAGCCACCTGCATTGAGGTGAACACTCTGCTCAGCGTTCTTTCCGGGAGCTCACAATTGCCCCCTCTCTAGGTTAAGCAGGATGTCGAGGTGAGGTCCAAACTGAGCAAAGAGCACAATTGCTCACTTTGCAGTGGTAGTCGTCGTAAGAGGCATTGCCTACTAGGCCTTGCTAAGGTCTTCGTTCTGTTAGGGAAGTCGCCACACTTAGACGCCTGTAAAGGAAACTTTATTCAGCGAAGTTCCCAGTGTCTTGCGATGGTCTCCCTTCGCAGGGCCAATACAGCAGGGACTTAGGTTTGCTGCTAACTAGGCTAGGTGACCCTGCATACAGAAGCAGGCGTTTCCCTTTGGAAGCTTGGATCCCGGTTTCTCAGGGGCTGCTTGCAAGACCCTGCTATTGCCCAGCATCTCTCCTCTGCCCCTACGCCCGGGTAGGAAGCGAGTATTTTAGCCTGAGAAGCAGGGCTCTTGCAACTCTGGAGGAGAGCTAATCCTGCAGCCCACGTTCGTCCTGGGAAACCGCAAGGCGACCCTTGGCCTCAGTGTAGTGGCGAAATGGCCGCCGGGAAGGTCTTCCCTGCCGCGGTTTCCGTGAGTTCTCCACCGTCTTCGGGCTTAAATGGAGAGCGAGGAGAGCTGTCAGCTCTCACAGAACTCTGGCCTCCGCACTGTTTGCCATGCAGCTGAACGCAAGACCGCACGTCTCCTCCCGGCCTGCTGAGAAACAGGCCGCCGTGCAGGCCCTTCGTAACACTTCTTGGCATGTAGACTCCAAGGTGACACGCTGTCCTCTTCCTTGGAAACCTACGTTGCCCCAGCATGCCAACGCTCACGAAGGCAGTCCGAGCCCGTCTCATGTGCTGGGCCACTTGCATTCAGTGAGGAAAAGCCACCTGCATTGAGGTGAACACTCTGCTCAGCGTTCTTTCCGGGAGCTCACACTTGCCGCCTCTCTAGGTTAAGCAGGAAGTCGTAGTGAGGACCAACCTGAGCAAAGAGCACAATTCCTCACGTTACACTGGTAGTCGTCGTAAGAGGAATTGCCAACTACGCCTGGCTGAGGCCTTCCCTGTGTTAAGGAACCAGCCACACTTAGAGGCCTTGAAAGAACAATTTATTCAGCGAAGTTCCCATTGTTTGGCGATGGTCAACCTTTGCAGCGCCAGTACTGCAGGGACTTAGGTTTGCTGCTAACAGGGCTAGGTGACCCTGCATACAGAAGCAGGTGTTTCCCTTTGGAAGCTTGGATCCCGGTTTCTCAGGGGCTGCTTGCAAGACCCTGCTATTGCCCAGCATCTCTCCTCTGCCCCTACGCCCGGGTAGGAAGCGAGTATTTTAGCCTGAGAAGCAGGGCTCTTGCAACTCTGGAGGAGAGCTAATCCTGCAGCCCACGTTCGTCCTGGGAAACCGCAAGGCGACCCTTGGCCTCAGTGTAGTGGCGAAATGGCCGCCGGACAGGTCTTGCCTGCCGCGGTTTCCGTGAGTTCTCCACCGTCTTCGGGCTTAAATGGAGAGCGAGGAGAGCTGTCGGCTCTCACAGAACTCTGGCCTCCGCACTGTTTGCCATGCAACTGCACGCAAGACCACACGTCTCCTCCCGACCTGCTGAGAAACAGGCATCCGTGTAGGCCCTTGTTAACATTTCCTGGCGTGCAGAGTCCAAGGCGACACGCTGTCCTCTGCCTTGGAAACCTACGTTGCCACAGCTTGCCAAACGCTACCGAAGGCAGTCCTAACCAGTCTCGTGTGCTGCGCAGCTTTGATTCGGTTACGAAAAGCCACCTGCATTGAGGTGAACACTCTGCTCAGCGTTCTTTCCGGGAGCTCACAATTGCCCCCTCTCTAGGTTAAGCAGGATGTCGAGGTGAGGTCCAAACTGAGCAAAGAGCACAATTGCTCACTTTGCAGTGGTAGTCGTCGTAAGAGGCATTGCCTACTAGGCCTTGCTAAGGTCTTCGTTCTGTTAGGGAAGTCGCCACACTTAGACGCCTGTAAAGGAAACTTTATTCAGCGAAGTTCCCAGTGTCTTGCGACGGTCTCCCTTCACAGGGCCAATACAGCAGGGACTTAGGTTTGCTGCTAACTAGGCTAGGTGACCCTGCATACAGAAGCAGGCGTTTCCCTTTGGAAGCTTGGATCCCGGTTTCTCAGGGGCTGCTTGCAAGACCCTGCTATTGCCCAGCATCTCTCCTCTGCCCCTACGCCTGGGTAGGAAGCGAGTATTTTAGCCTGAGAAGCAGGGCTCTTGCAACTCTGGTGGAGAGCTAATCCTGCAGCCCACGTTCGTCCTGGGAAACTGCAAGGCGACCCTTGGCCTCACTGTAGTGGCGAAATGGCCGCCGGACAGGTCTTGCCTGCCGCGGTTTCCGTGAGTTCTCCACCGTCTTCGGGCTTAAATGGAGAGCGTGGAGAGCTGTCGGCTCTCACAGAACTCTGGCCTCCGCACTGTTTGCCATGCAGCTGAACGCAAGACCGCACGTCTCCTCCCGGCCTGCTGAGAAACAGGCCGCCGTGCAGGCCCTTCGTAACACTTCTTGGCATGTAGACTCCAAGGCGACACGCTGTCCTCTTCCTTGGAAACCTACGTTGCCCCAGCATGCCAACGCTCACGAAGGCAGTCCGAGCCCGTCTCATGTGCTGGGCCACTTGCATTCAGTGAGGAAAAGCCACCTGCATTGAGGTGAACACTCTGCTCAGCGTTCTTTCTGGGAGCTCACACTTGCCGCCTCTCTAGGTTAAGCAGGAAGTCGTAGTGAGGACCAACCTGAGCAAAGAGCACAATTCCTCACGTTACACTGGTAGTCGTCGTAAGAGGAATTGCCAACTACGCCTGGCTGAGGCCTTCCCTGTGTTAAGGAACCAGCCACACTTAGAGGCCTTGAAAGAACAATTTATTCAGCGAAGTTCCCATTGTTTGGCGATGGTCAACCTTTGCAGCGCCAGTACTGCAGGGACTTAGGTTTGCTGCTAACAGGGCTAGGTGACCCTGCATACAGAAGCAGGTGTTTCCCTTTGGAAGCTTGGATCCCGGTTTCTCAGGGGCTGCTTGCAAGACCCTGCTATTGCCCAGCATCTCTCCTCTGCCCCTACGCCCGGGTAGGAAGCGAGTATTTTAGCGTGAGAAGCAGGGCTCTTGCAACTCTGGCGGAGAGCTAATCCTGCAGCCCACGTTCGTCCTGGGAAACCGCAAGGCGACCCTTGGCCTCAGTGTAGTGGCGAAATGGCCGCCGGACAGGTCTTGCCTGCCGCGGTTTCCGTGAGTTCTCCACCGTCTTCGGGCTTAAATGGAGAGCGAGGAGAGCTGTCGGCTCTCACAGAACTCTGGCCTCCGCACTGTTTGCCATGCAACTGCACGCAAGACCACACGTCTCCTCCCGACCTGCTGAGAAACAGGCATCCGTGTAGGCCCTTGTTAACATTTCCTGGCGTGCAGAGTCCAAGGCGACACGCTGTCCTCTGCCTTGGAAACCTACGTTGCCACAGCTTGCCAAACGCTACCGAAGGCAGTCCTAACCAGTCTCGTGTGCTGCGCAGCTTTGATTCGGTTACGAAAAGCCACCTGCATTGAGGTGAACACTCTGCTCAGCGTTCTTTCCGGGAGCTCACAATTGCCCCCTCTCTAGGTTAAGCAGGATGTCGAGGTGAGGTCCAAACTGAGCAAAGAGCACAATTGCTCACTTTGCAGTGGTAGTCGTCGTAAGAGGCATTGCCTACTAGGCCTTGCTAAGGTCTTCGTTCTGTTAGGGAAGTCGCCACACTTAGACGCCTGTAAAGGAAACTTTATTCAGCGAAGTTCCCAGTGTCTTGCGACGGTCTCCCTTCGCAGGGCCAATACAGCAGGGACTTAGGTTTGCTGCTAACTAGGCTAGGTGACCCTGCATACAGAAGCAGGCGTTTCCCTTTGGAAGCTTGGATCCCGGTTTCTCAGGGGCTGCTTGCAAGACCCTGCTATTGCCCAGCATCTCTCCTCTGCCCCTACGCCCGGGTAGGAAGCGAGTATTTTAGCCTGAGAAGCAGGGCTCTTGCAACTCTGGCGGAGAGCTAATCCTGCAGCCCACGTTCATCCTGGGAAACTGCAAGGCGACCCTTGGCCTCAGTGTAGTGGCGAAATGGCCGCCGGACAGGTCTTGCCTGCCGCGGTTTCCGTGAGTTCTCCAGCGTCTTCGGGCTTAAATGGAGAGCGAGGAGAGCTGTCGGCTCTCACAGAACTCTGGCCTCCGCACTGTTTGCCATGCAGCTGAACGCAAGACCGCACGTCTCCTCCCGGCCTGCTGAGAAACAGGCCGCCGTGCAGGCCCTTCGTAACACTTCTTGGCATGTAGACTCCAAGGCGACACGCTGTCCTCTTCCTTGGAAACCTACGTTGCCCCAGCATGCCAACGCTCACGAAGGCAGTCCGAGCCCGTCTCATGTGCTGGGCCACTTGCATTCAGTGAGGAAAAGCCACCTGCATTGAGGTGAACACTCTGCTCAGCGTTCTTTCCGGGAGCTCACACTTGCCGCCTCTCTAGGTTAAGCAGGAAGTCGTAGTGAGGACCAACCTGAGCAAAGAGCACAATTCCTCACGTTACACTGGTAGTCGTCGTAAGAGGAATTGCCAACTACACCTGGCTGAGGCCTTCCCTGTGTTAAGGAACCAGCCACACTTAGAGGCCTTGAAAGAACAATTTATTCAGCGAAGTTCCCATTGTTTGGCGATGGTCAACCTTTGCAGCGCCAGTACTGCAGGGACTTAGGTTTGCTGCTAACAGGGCTAGGTGACCCTGCATACATACTGAAGCAGGCGTTTCCCTTTGGAAGCTTGGATCCCGGTTTCTCAGGGGCTGCTTGCAAGACCCTGCTATTGCCCAGCATCTCTCCTCTGCCCCTACGCCCAGGTAGGAAGCGAGTATTTTAGCCTGAGAAGCAGGGCTCTTGCAACTCTGGAGGAGAGCTAATCCTGCAGCCCACGTTCGTCCTGGGAAACCGCAAGGCGACCCTTGGCCTCAGTGTAGTGGCGAAATGGCCGCCGGACAGGTCTTGCCTGCCGCGGTTTCCGTGAGTTCTCCACCGTCTTCGGGCTTAAATGGAGAGCGAGGAGAGCTGTCGGCTCTCACAGAACTCTGGCCTCCGCACTGTTTGCCATGCAACTGCACGCAAGACCACACGTCTCCTCCCGACCTGCTGAGAAACAGGCATCCGTGTAGGCCCTTGTTAACATTTCCTGGCGTGCAGAGTCCAAGGCGACACGCTGTCCTCTGCCTTGGAAACCTACGTTGCCACAGCTTGCCAAACGCTACCGAAGGCAGTCCTAACCAGTCTCGTGTGCTGCACAGCTTTGATTCGGTTACGAAAAGCCACCTGCATTGAGGTGAACACTCTGCTCAGCGTTCTTTCCGGGAGCTCACAATTGCCCCCTCTCTAGGTTAAGCAGGATGTCGAGGTGAGGTCCAAACTGAGCAAAGAGCACAATTGCTCACTTTGCAGTGGTAGTCGTCGTAAGAGGCATTGCCTACTAGGCCTTGCTAAGGTCTTCGTTCTGTTAGGGAAGTCGCCACACTTAGACGCCTGTAAAGGAAACTTTATTCAGCGAAGTTCCCAGTGTCTTGCGACGGTCTCCCTTCGCAGGGCCAATACAGCAGGGACTTACGTTTGCTGCTAACTAGGCTAGGTGACCCTGCATACAGAAGCAGGCTTTTCCCTTTGGAAGCTTGGATCCCGGTTTCTCAGGGGCTGCTTGCAAGACCCTGCTATTGCCCAGCATCTCTCCTCTGCCCCTACGCCCGGGTAGGAAGCGAGTATTTTAGCCTGAGAAGCAGGGCTCTTGCAACTCTGGAGGAGAGCTAATCCTGCAGCCCACGTTCGTCCTGGGAAACCGCAAGGCGACCCTTGGCCTCAGTGTAGTGGCGAAATGGCCGCCGGACAGGTCTTGCCTGCCGCGGTTTCCGTGAGTTCTCCACCGTCTTCGGGCTTAAATGGAGAGCGAGGAGAGCTGTCGGCTCTCACAGAACTCTGGCCTCCGCACTGTTTGCCATGCAGCTGAACGCAAGACCACACGTCTCCTCCCGGCCTGCTGAGAAACAGGCCGCCGTGCAGGCCCTTTGTAACACTTCTTGGCATGTAGACTCCAAGGCGACACGCTGTCCTCTTCCTTGGAAACCTACGTTGCCCCAGCATGCCAACGCTCACGAAGGCAGTCCGAGCCCGTCTCATGTGCTGGGCCACTTGCATTCAGTGAGGAAAAGCCACCTGCATTGAGGTGAACACTCTGCTCAGTGTTCTTTCCGGGAGCTCACACTTGCCGCCTCTCTAGGTTAAGCAGGAAGTCGTAGTGAGGACCAACCTGAGCAAAGAGCACAATTCCTCACGTTACACTGGTAGTCGTCGTAAGAGGAATTGCCAACTACGCCTGGCTGAGGCCTTCCCTGTGTTAAGGAACCAGCCACACTTAGAGGCCTTGAAAGAACAATTTATTCAGCGAAGTTCCCATTGTTTGGCGATGGTCAACCTTTGCAGCGCCAGTACTGCAGGGACTTAGGTTTGCTGCTAACAGGGCTAGGTGACCCTGCATACAGAAGCAGGCGTTTCCCTTTGGAAGCTTGGATCCCGGTTTCTCAGGGGCTGCTTGCAAGACCCTGCTATTGCCCAGCATCTCTCCTCTGCCCCTACGCCCGGGTAGGAAGTGAGTATTTTAGCCTGAGAAGCAGGGCTCTTGCAACTCTGGTGGAGAGCTTATCCTGCAGCCCACGTTCGTCCTGGGAAACCACAAGGAGACCCTTGGCCTCAGTGTAGTGGCGAAATGGCCGCCGGACAGGTCTAGCCTGCCGCGGTTTCCGTGAGTTCTCCACCGTCTTCGGGCTTAAATGGAGAGCGAGGAGAGCTGTCGGCTCTCACAGAACTCTGGCCTCCGCACTGTTTGCCATGCAACTGCACGCAAGACCACACGTCTCCTCCCGACCTGCTGAGAAACAGGCATCCGTGTAGGCCCTTGTTAACATTTCCTGGCGTGCAGAGTCCAAGGCGACACGCTGTCCTCTGCCTTGGAAACCTACGTTGCCACAGCTTGCCAAACGCTACCGAAGGCAGTCCTAACCAGTCTCGTGTGCTGCGCAGCTTTGATTCGGTTACGAAAAGCCACCTGCATTGAGGTGAACACTCTGCTCAGCGTTCTTTCCGGGAGCTCACAATTGCCCCCTCTCTAGGTTAAGCAGGATGTCGAGGTGAGGTCCAAACTGAGCAAAGAGCACAATTGCTCACTTTGCAGTGGTAGTCGTCGTAAGAGGCATTGCCTACTAGGCCTTGCTAAGGTCTTCGTTCTGTTAGGGAAGTCGCCACACTTAGACGCCTGTAAAGGAAACTTTATTCAGCGAAGTTCCCAGTGTCTTGCGACGGTCTCCCTTCGCAGGGCCAATACAGCAGGGACTTAGGTTTGCTGCTAACTAGGCTAGGTGACCCTGCATACAGAAGCAGGCTTTTCCCTTTGGAAGCTTGGATCCCGGTTTCTCAGGGGCTGCTTGCAAGACCCTGCTATTGCCCAGCATCTCTCCTCTGCCCCTACGCCCGGGTAGGAAGCGAGTATTTTAGCCTGAGAAGCAGGGCTCTTGCACCTCTGGAGGAGAGCTAATCCTGCAGCCCACGTTCGTCCTGGGAAACCGCAAGGCGACCCTTGGCCTCAGTGTAGTGGCGAAATGGCCGCCGGGAAGGTCTTGCCTGCCGCGGTTTCCGTGAGTTCTCCACCGTCTTCGGGCTTAAATGGAGAGCGAGGAGAGCTGTCAGCTCTCACAGAACTCTGGCCTCCGCACTGTTTGCCATGCAGCTGAACGCAAGACCACACGTCTCCTCCCGGCCTGCTGAGAAACAGGCCGCCGTGCAGGCCCTTTGTAACACTTCTTGGCATGTAGACTCCAAGGCAACATGCTGTCCTCTTCCTTGGAAACCTACGTTGCCCCAGCATGCCAACGCTCACGAAGGCAGTCCGAGCCCGTCTCATGTGCTGGGCCACTTGCATTCAGTGAGGAAAAGCCACCTGCATTGAGGTGAACACTCTGCTCAGCGTTCTTTCCGGGAGCTCACACTTGCCGCCTCTCTAGGTTAAGCAGGAAGTCGTAGTGAGGACCAACCTGAGCAAAGAGCACAATTCCTCACGTTACACTGGTAGTCGTCGTAAGAGGAATTGCCAACTACGCCTGGCTGAGGCCTTCCCTGTGTTAAGGAACCAGCCACACTTAGAGGCCTTGAAAGAACAATTTATTCAGCGAAGTTCCCATTGTTTGGCGATGGTCAACCTTTGCAGCGCCAGTACTGCAGGGACTTAGGTTTGCTGCTAACAGGGCTAGGTGACCCTGCATACAGAAGCAGGCGTTTCCCTTTGGAAGCTTGGATCCCGGTTTCTCAGGAGCTGCTTGCAAGACCCTGCTATTGCCCAGCATCTGTCCTCTGCCCCTACGCCCGTGTAGGATGCGAGTATTTTAGCCTGAGAAGCAGGGCTCTTGCAACTCTGGTGGAGAGCTAATCCTGCAGCCCACGTTCGTCCTGGGAAACCACAAGGAGACCCTTGGCCTCAGTGTAGTGGCGAAATGGCCGCCGGACAGGTCTTGCCTGCCGCGGTTTCCGTGAGTTCTCCACCGTCTTCGGGCTTAAATGGAGAGCGAGGAGAGCTGTCGGCTCTCACAGAACTCTGGCCTCCGCACTGTTTGCCATGCAACTGCATGCAAGACCACACGTCTCCTCCCGACCTGCTGAGAAACAGGCATCCGTGTAGGCCCTTGTTAACATTTCCTGGCGTGCAGAGTCCAAGGCGACACGTTGTCCTCTGCCTTGGAAACCTACGTTGCCACAGCTTGCCAAACGCTACCGAAGGCAGTCCTAACCAGTCTCGTGTGCTGCGCAGCTTTGATTCGGTTACGAAAAGCCACCTGCATTGAGGTGAACACTCTGCTCAGCGTTCTTTCCGGGAGCTCACAATTGCCCCCTCTCTAGGTTAAGCAGGATGTCGAGGTGAGGTCCAAACTGAGCAAAGAGCACAATTGCTCACTTTGCAGTGGTAGTCGTCGTAAGAGGCATTGCCTACTAGGCCTTGCTAAGGTCTTCGTTCTGTTAGGGAAGTCGCCACACTTAGACGCCTGTAAAGGAAACTTTATTCAGCAAAGTTCCCAGTGTCTTGCGACGGTCTCCCTTCACAGGGCCAATACAGCAGGGACTTAGGTTTGCTGCTAACTAGGCTAGGTGACCCTGCATACAGAAGCAGGCGTTTCCCTTTGGAAGCTTGGATCCCGGTTTCTCAGGGGCTGCTTGCAAGACCCTGCTATTGCCCAGCATCTCTCCTCTGCCCCTACGCCTGGGTAGGAAGCGAGTATTTTAGCCTGAGAAGCAGGGCTCTTGCAACTCTGGTGGAGAGCTAATCCTGCAGCCCACGTTCGTCCTGGGAAACTGCAAGGCGACCCTTGGCCTCACTGTAGTGGCGAAATGGCCGCCGGACAGGTCTTGCCTGCCGCGGTTTCCGTGAGTTCTCCACCGTCTTCGGGCTTAAATGGAGAGCGTGGAGAGCTGTCGGCTCTCACAGAACTCTGGCCTCCGCACTGTTTGCCATGCAGCTGAACGCAAGACCGCACGTCTCCTCCCGGCCTGCTGAGAAACAGGCCGCCGTGCAGGCCCTTCGTAACACTTCTTGGCATGTAGACTCCAAGGCGACACGCTGTCCTCTTCCTTGGAAACCTACGTTGCCCCAGCATGCCAACGCTCACGAAGGCAGTCCGAGCCCGTCTCATGTGCTGGGCCACTTGCATTCAGTGAGGAAAAGCCACCTGCATTGAGGTGAACACTCTGCTCAGCGTTCTTTCCGGGAGCTCACACTTGCCGCCTCTCTAGGTTAAGCAGGAAGTCGTAGTGAGGACCAACCTGAGCAAAGAGCACAATTCCTCACGTTACACTGGTAGTCGTCGTAAGAGGAATTGCCAACTACGCCTGGCTGAGGCCTTCCCTGTGTTAAGGAACCAGCCACACTTAGAGGCCTTGAAAGAACAATTTATTCAGCGAAGTTCCCATTGTTTGGCGATGGTCAACCTTTGCAGCGCCAGTACTGCAGGGACTTAGGTTTGCTGCTAACAGGGCTAGGTGACCCTGCATACAGAAGCAGGTGTTTCCCTTTGGAAGCTTGGATCCCGGTTTCTCAGGGGCTGCTTGCAAGACCCTGCTATTGCCCAGCATCTCTCCTCTGCCCCTACGCCCGGGTAGGAAGCGAGTATTTTAGCGTGAGAAGCAGGGCTCTTGCAACTCTGGCGGAGAGCTAATCCTGCAGCCCACGTTCGTCCTGGGAAACCGCAAGGCGACCCTTGGCCTCAGTGTAGTGGCGAAATGGCCGCCGGACAGGTCTTGCCTGCCGCGGTTTCCGTGAGTTCTCCACCGTCTTCGGGCTTAAATGGAGAGCGAGGAGAGCTGTCGGCTCTCACAGAACTCTGGCCTCCGCACTGTTTGCCATGCAACTGCACGCAAGACCACACGTCTCCTCCCGACCTGCTGAGAAACAGGCATCCGTGTAGGCCCTTGTTAACATTTCCTGGCGTGCAGAGTCCAAGGCGACACGCTGTCCTCTGCCTTGGAAACCTACGTTGCCACAGCTTGCCAAACGCTACCGAAGGCAGTCCTAACCAGTCTCGTGTGCTGCGCAGCTTTGATTCGGTTACGAAAAGCCACCTGCATTGAGGTGAACACTCTGCTCAGCGTTCTTTCCGGGAGCTCACAATTGCCCCCTCTCTAGGTTAAGCAGGATGTCGAGGTGAGGTCCAAACTGAGCAAAGAGCACAATTGCTCACTTTGCAGTGGTAGTCGTCGTAAGAGGCATTGCCTACTAGGCCTTGCTAAGGTCTTCGTTCTGTTAGGGAAGTCGCCACACTTAGACGCCTGTAAAGGAAACTTTATTCAGCGAAGTTCCCAGTGTCTTGCGACGGTCTCCCTTCGCAGGGCCAATACAGCAGGGACTTAGGTTTGCTGCTAACTAGGCTAGGTGACCCTGCATACAGAAGCAGGCGTTTCCCTTTGGAAGCTTGGATCCCGGTTTCTCAGGGGCTGCTTGCAAGACCCTGCTATTGCCCAGCATCTCTCCTCTGCCCCTACGCCCGGGTAGGAAGCGAGTATTTTAGCCTGAGAAGCAGGGCTCTTGCAACTCTGGCGGAGAGCTAATCCTGCAGCCCACGTTCATCCTGGGAAACTGCAAGGCGACCCTTGGCCTCAGTGTAGTGGCGAAATGGCCGCCGGACAGGTCTTGCCTGCCGCGGTTTCCGTGAGTTCTCCACCGTCTTCGGGCTTAAATGGAGAGCGAGGAGAGCTGTCGGCTCTCACAGAACTCTGGCCTCCGCACTGTTTGCCATGCAGCTGAACGCAAGACCGCACGTCTCCTCCCGGCCTGCTGAGAAACAGGCCGCCGTGCAGGCCCTTCGTAACACTTCTTGGCATGTAGACTCCAAGGCGACACGCTGTCCTCTTCCTTGGAAACCTACGTTGCCCCAGCATGCCAACGCTCACGAAGGCAGTCCGAGCCCGTCTCATGTGCTGGGCCACTTGCATTCAGTGAGGAAAAGCCACCTGCATTGAGGTGAACACTCTGCTCAGTGTTCTTTCCGGGAGCTCACACTTGCCGCCTCTCTAGGTTAAGCAGGAAGTCGTAGTGAGGACCAACCTGAGCAAAGAGCACAATTCCTCACGTTACACTGGTAGTCGTCGTAAGAGGAATTGCCAACTACGCCTGGCTGAGGCCTTCCCTGTGTTAAGGAACCAGCCACACTTAGAGGCCTTGAAAGAACAATTTATTCAGCGAAGTTCCCATTGTTTGGCGATGGTCAACCTTTGCAGCGCCAGTACTGCAGGGACTTAGGTTTGCTGCTAACAGGGCTAGGTGACCCTGCATACAGAAGCAGGCGTTTCCCTTTGGAAGCTTGGATCCCGGTTTCTCAGGGGCTGCTTGCAAGACCCTGCTATTGCCCAGCATCTCTCCTCTGCCCCTACGCCCGGGTAGGAAGTGAGTATTTTAGCCTGAGAAGCAGGGCTCTTGCAACTCTGGTGGAGAGCTTATCCTGCAGCCCACGTTCGTCCTGGGAAACCACAAGGAGACCCTTGGCCTCAGTGTAGTGGCGAAATGGCCGCCGGACAGGTCTAGCCTGCCGCGGTTTCCGTGAGTTCTCCACCATCTTCGGGCTTAAATGGAGAGCGAGGAGAGCTGTCGGCTCTCACAGAACTCTGGCCTCCGCACTGTTTGCCATGCAACTGCACGCAAGACCACACGTCTCCTCCCGACC